>NC_049201.1:85220472-85932972 GCF_013347855.1 Anguilla anguilla
ATTTATCCTCACAGGAGTACTGATGGCCATCTACTTATCAGGCTCGGCTGCTTCTGCCTTTGTGCTCATATTGGTTATTTTATTGCTGTGGAAATGTTCAAGACGAAAAAAACGGTAAGTGTTATTTAGAAAACCCCTCACATCAGACTGGAAATTTCATAATATATGCCCCCGAGATATGTTTTAAAAGGAAGAGGTACTGCAACACATATAATATAAAGTGAAAAAATGTACCGTTCACTTTCAAAGGGAGTACAAGACTTGTACAATGACACAATACAATGTTGCAGTTGCAGTAAGTGCTCAGTTTGATCATGTACGTAACTGCAACATACTGGAATGCTTATGAAGCCGTGTTAATAATTACTGGTGGACTGATTACATCAACATGCAAGCCACCCGCAGGCTGCTGTTTGTATGCTGTATGTTTCGACATATATGGGATTATGTTTAGATGGACCAGGAAATCGAAAGTTCATTGCCTGCAGTGAAGCCTTCTTTTTGCCTGATTTTGTTTCTTTTGCTTCTATAAATGTCCCTATGCTTTGTCAATGCTTTGACATGCCTTTTACATTTAATATAGATTATCCCCTGAAACTGGGCTGGCTGTTGTTTGGATGAATTTGGTACGAAATGCAAACCGAAGTGCTCAGAGGATGTCACATCATAGGCCCACCTACCTACGCTTATGTTTTAGCATACGAAATCGCTAATTAAAATGTGGCAAATGAAACATGTATAACATTTTTTTTTTGTTGCTTTTAAAGTGTGGAAGTAAAGATAAACCCTGTCTACTCAACTGCAGGCCTGTAAGTCTCCAAAGTATGCAACAGAAAAATGCATATTCAGTATAGACAATTATTAATACTATTAATTAACAGCGAACAGTAACTAGCTGCATACTTAATTAGCTATATAATTAAATGTGGTCCAAAAGGAGCATTTAATTATATAACTAGGTTTCATGCTACACTCACTACCAATTTCTACCTAGTCATAGCTTGAACTAATTGTTTGGAACACTGGTTCAAAAGTTTTTTGAACAATTAACACAAGCCAAAAAACAACTGCCTTTTGTTGGTTAGCAAAATCCATTTTTAAAATATAATCATTTTTCAAAACTGCAAATTTATTCTTAAAAATCGCCTCAAGAATGTACATACAGACTTGCAGGCAAGCACGCAAATTTGACAAGGATGATTTCAGTTTAAAAAGTAGGTAATAGCTCCAGACAATCATACTGACATGTCTGGCACAGGTTTTTAAGGCATGTCAACAAATTGTTGTCAGACTCTTGACCAGCATAGCCCACTACAGCTCTTTCTTAATGTGACAAAGAGTCATATTTTCCACATCAAATACGAGCTGAACCAGTAGCAACTGGTGCCGTGGGAGTGGGGTACTACACACACTATCTAAGCAGTGGGGATTTCAGTCGGCGATCAATAGTCCTCACTTTTGCTGATTAGCTGTCTGTTATCTGCAGTTTTCTGTCCGGCTCACGGTGAATTTTGCATGACACACATGCTAATGTGCATGGAGGTTGTCGTGGCGATGGGCTAGGGTGTGTAATACGCGTGTCATTTCTTGTTTTATTTTCACAGCGATGACCAGCATGTGGGAACACAGGAAAACATAGCGCCAGCCAAATCCCAGTAGGTCTCTAAAGTACACAGAAGAAAAATATTCAGGCTCATATTCTGATTAAACATGAATGAATAATGCTGAATTGACTGTCTTTAATGCCATCTAGCAGCAGGGGAAAGGGGCCTGTTGAAGATCCGTCCGCTCCCGGGGGTGATAACATTTATGTTAACAGTGAGGTAAGTTCAATAATTTAATGTTGCCTGTAAGCACATGAAAGGAATAGAGTTCTTTCTGGGTTTTAAAAAAACATACTATTTTAGATCAAGTGAGCAGCCAATTCTAGAATTATTGGCACCCTTCATGAAAGTGAGTAGAATGACTGTAAAAAAATGAAAGCATACAGTGGGGCATATTTTACATTACATTACAGCATTTAGCAGATGCTCTTATCCAGAGCGACTTACACAACATTTTACACAGCATTTACCTTGCATCCATTTATACAGCTGGGTATGTACTGAAGCAATTCAGGTTAAGTACCTTGCTCAAGGTGCAACGGCAGTGTCCTATCCAGTAATAGATATCCAAGCCCAGTTCCTTACCCACTGTGCTACACTGCCCATTTTCGGTTCTAACGTAAGGGGGAGCCACATGCTGTTATCTTAACACAATTTTTCAGACACAAAAAGTTTTTATTGAGCAATACAAATTTTTTCTGCAGAACATACAGTAGGTTTCAAAATTATCCCTATGATTCATATTTGGTTAAGCCTCCCCTGGAGACACTGAGTTTCTTTCTGTAATGTCTGCCACAGTTGCAGAATACTTTTGGAGGGATATTGGACCACTCATGCATGCAGAATAATTTGAGATCCTTGATATTTTTTATGTTTGCGCTTGTGGACTGCTCTCTTCAATTCAGACCACAGGGTTAGGGTTAGGGTTCAAGTCGAGAGACTGAGATGGTCATTGCAAAAACATTGATTTTGTGTTCATGCAACCATTTCTGTGTTGATTTTGATGTATGTTTGGGGTCATTGCCTTGTTGAAAGGTCCCTCTGTGACCAGGTCTCAACTTCCTGGCAGAGCCAACCAGGTTTTGAGCTAAAATATCCTGGTACTCAGTGGAATTATTTATGCCATCAACCTTAACAAGAGCCCCTGGACCATTAGCAGGAAAACAACCCCAAAGCATCAGTCATCTTCCACCATATTTTTCTGTTACCCCAGTGTTTTTGAGAAAAATTATATTAGAAAAAATGTTTATTTGAGTAAAAGCAGTTTCCCCAAATGTTTCATCATAAATTTTGAAACACAATGTGTATTATTTATTGTATACGATCATTTTGTTTGTTTACATGAAGGGTGCCAATAAGTTGACTGTATGTTTTTTTATTGCCTGAGGCAGTTCTATGTAATCTTAGATACTTATTGATAATGCACCTGCTTTAAAATAGCTGGCAGAGGGGACTTTTGGAGTTATTAGTCTAAGGGAAGGAAGTACCCTTCATTGAACTCAGAAGCTGCTTGTACCATGATGTCATTTTTACTGAGACTGTACATATGAACCTATTATTTCATAGCATTAAATTCACCATTGTAATGTAAATTTGTTTTTTTATATTGTGTAGGCCCTTTGTGCCTGGTGTGAAATAGTGTCTAATTGCATGGTCCATAGGAAATAGTTCCAACAGAAAGTATGAATAGAGGTAATCTTTTGCACAGTAATGGGGTAGTGCACAAATGCACAACCCTGGAGGCATAACATCGCTAAACAAGCTTTTCTGGAGCTGCAGGAAGTATAACTTCTGTGCATTTGTGTGTGCAATGAAATGGTTTCACTGAGTTCCTTTTCTATTTCCAGACACCATATTTTGAAGAAGAAGAAGAAGAAGAAGAGGTGGATTATGAAAATAGTTTTAAAGAGGACGTTTATGCAAACATGTAATGGCACAAAGTTGGCTAGTCTTAAGAAAAACCTGCTACTTTAACATACGTGATCCGGAGGCAGTTCAAGCAATGACTATGCATTGAAAAGGCCTTTGTCACACGACAGGAATTTTGATTGTAATTCTCAATGCACACATTTCACATATGATACTTTTTTATCGGATATAGCTTGTGCGCGATGTGACTAAAGCTTGTGATTTCTGTCAGCACGACAGAAATAGGCGTTTATTATCGGACGGCCATGAAAATGAAGGTTTTGCCTGTGGTATAACAAGAATCATAAAAACCGTTTATTCTGTTCTGTAGTACGTGTGCTGGGTGTGGAAAGGGTCCTTTTGATTTTTTTAAACGGTACATTACTTGATGTCTTATTTCAATATTGTTTGTTAATATTGCCATGTACTGCTTTGCATTGTCATCAAGTATATTACTATAATCAAGAGCGAAACATTCATATTTAATTCATTGATTATTTAGTGTTCTGAGAATATCCTTGCTACAATAAAGGGGTCAGCTTTTTGTTAGAGGGGTCAGCTTTTGTGATAAATATATGGCCCTTGTATGATGTGCTTCTATCTGTAGATACTAACAAAAAATGTAAGAGTGTCTGCAAATTGTGTATGGATTTGATAAAGTAAAGCCTAATTTGTTTTATAAAAGATTAAACACAGATACAGCACAATTATTTTTGTCATTTTTATTGATTAAAAGTACAAGTACTTAGGTTTGTGCATGACAAGCTAAATCATCTGAAATAATATAAAAATGACGATGTTTCTTATTCAGATCAACATGCACAATGACATTGTAACACTTCTCCGTGTACAAGATTTGTATGTCCATGTATTTTTTGTATGTCCATGTATAAGAAAAGGATTGGCTTCCTATTGAATATCCTCCAGCTGCAGTGCTCTTGTAAAAAAAAAAAAATAACGTAAATATAGGTGTCTGTTGGAAATGGACAGTGGCCATATTCACATGTTTATGGTTATAGTATGGTTATAGGTATGGCTCGACAGCTCCTGAGTTACTGCATTCAACACTGGGGGAGTGGCATCTAGGGTACCTGTGTACCTGTTTCATTCTAATCAGAGGCATCTTCCACACATGTATACACATCATCTTCCTCTCCAACCTGCTGGACCGAGAACAAAAATCAGATTCCAGTGGTTTTTCCAAAAGTGAAATTAGCTTATTTAGTTTAATTTTAGGAATATTATACAGGTGTGGTATAAGGTTTATGGCATATTATTGAATAAATGGTAATACTGTCTTTGAATGGTCCTTCTTAAGATTTGCACTAGTCCGTCATTAGTCTGGACGAACCATAAAATAATCCTCCTCTTAAGTTTTTCGGTAGCCGAGTCATTTTTACTATTTCCTTTAGCCTACTTAACCAAATAATTACTTGGCAGAAAGCGTAATCAGCTTGCTATATTTGGTAGTCCAGTAGTAGCCTGTGCTAAAACAGTTCGCAACTTCGGCTACCAAGCCGTTTGACTAGCTAGCTAACCTTAACCGGCAAACATTCAATCTGTCAAACGTGTTTGGCGGCTTGTCAGTCGTGTACATTCCGTAAATGTCTACCTGGGCCATGTTTCACGCATGTGACAAAGCTATTATAATCCCGATTTTGGGATAAACACTTTTTCAGTTTCACGAAGCGAATTAAGAGTTTCAAGGTTCATTTGCTGAATACACAACACACGATGAAATCACACACACAGAATTTAACGAAATTAACCATTTTGGCATTTAGAAAGGAACATGTTTTTAGCATTTAAGAGACCGACAAGCTAGGCATTTAAGACAGTGGTTCTCAGAATCGGTTCTGGGGGCTCCTTGCGTATATTGGCTTTTCTCCATTGGTTTTGATGATTTACAAGAAAAAAATAATAGCCTAATAATAATGAGAAATTCAACGTAGGCTACATTATTTTTGTCTTCATGCACCAGGTGGAAAACTTGCCGTACAAAGTGCGTTGTCATATTTACACGCCTGCAGATCAGTTATTAAAATACTTGGTAGATTTGTTAATCACCGCTGAGTGTTAATTTTTATTCGGTAGAAAGTGATTTGCGAACGATCGGTCAGCTAGCGTCACCCAGCAAGTGAACACCACAAACGGCGATGGAGTAGCTCGTAGTAGCAGGCTCATTAACTGACTGGCGAAAACCTACGGCGATAACTTGCTCGGTTAACAGCAGATCTACCAGACAGTTATACGAAAATTTGCCTAGTCAAATCACCAGTAGCCTACCCATCTCTGATTGATTGACCATCAGTGTAGTCAATGTTCTTCCCCTGTGGTTCATATTGCTAACGCGTGAGCTAACCACGGATAGCCTACCTAGCTCACTGGCAAGCTGATATGCTAGCTAAGCATATTCGTTTTGCTGAGAAACATAAATTGAAGATAACTGAACATAGCCTAATTGTATTTTAATGTCATACATATAACGTGATTACATGACACAGTACAGTCACGGATGGAAATTAAACTCCGTAAACATCTGATAATATATTTTAAAACATAACGCAGACAGTCAGCTAGCCTCGTTCAGGTTGAGGGGCTTTTCCGCACCGGACTGTCAATCAAATTGTAAAAATCACAAGACCGCTTAACTCTATGGTTTTGGCTCCAAATCGAGAAAATGGCCGCGCCCGCCATTGATCTTCAAACGTGTTTTAGAGACCCACGGAGAGTCAATGGGTGACGTCACAGTAGCTTTGTCCATATTTTTTACAGTCTTTTGGAAGAACGCATGTACTTTCTGGGGCAAAAGCGGCAGCTTCCCTATTGGTTAATCGAACTGTCTGTCTCAGTGTGCCGGTTCTCCTGTCCTTCTAATGAATGTGTCGCCCCTCATTTTTAGATTAGTTATTTCATTTTAAATGTCTAACGTTAGATACAAAGACCTATTTTTTTAGCGCAAGTCCACATAGTAGTACGGTTTCTGGTTTTTTCTCCTTCTTCGATTTCGTTTCGCGGCAAAATCGAGAAGCTAAACAAAACATTCCGTTAACTTAGCGATGAAATCGAACAAACTAACGTCTGCTAGCTTTTGTTTGATGCGATATCGGTGTAATAATGAGGTGCATTGTTCCCGGTTGTTATAATGCCCCCGTTAAACTTGCCTTGAAAGCACGTTTTCATAGTTTTCGATGCAATGCAACTTTGTGCCAGATATGGCTGGATGTAATCAGACGCATAGACATATATACATCTATATGTCTATGATCAGACGCCCCAACATAACAGCCGAAGAAGTTTGCAAACGAGGACTAAGGGTATGCAGCGACTACCTACCGTCTGAAGCCTGGAGCTGTACCCACCGTTCTCCCATCTTTGGTCGAACCGCTCGAGGTAGGTACTATGCGGGCTGGCTAACGCTATCGCATCTGTCTGTGATACAAACCACCGTTTGTCCTGGGAATAGCCTGTGGTTCCTCAATCTCGGCCCGCTCCTGACTCTCGCACGATCAGCCTGCAAATTAGCCAGCTCTTCTTCCGTGTATTCCGGCTCGAATCGATAGGGCACAACAATCCCGTGATCAAAAACAAAATCTCCTTCGTCCTCAGACATTTTCAGTTTCGCTAACTAGTAGCCGTAACACTATTTCTACGATCAACCTAATGTTATTGTCTGCAAGTACGCCCACATCAGAAGTCGCACAATGAAATGCATCCTCGAGTTCGACACTAAACTGCCTGGGTCTACTTCCTGCATTTATAAAGGAAAACAACAAAACAGCGTAAAATATTAACATAATGAAATAACTAATTAAAAAATGAAGGGCGACACATTCATGAGAAGGACAATATCAGTCACAAGAAGCAGAAGTGTTATAAAGTGTAATTCCACTTTAAGCAATACATTCATAAATACCTATGTTAATAAAAGAGCTACATAGAGATCTGGGCATGTGGTGTGCTATGTCAATGCAAATGTAGCAAGTGACATTACTGTGACAAGCTTAGTGATAGAAAATGTGCTTATTTGTGGTCATTGACATGTGCATTTATGAATGTCTACGTAGTGCTTATGAGAGGACGGTGTACTGCTTATGAAGGGCTTATATCTCTCCTTAGGACCATTCATAAAAGCTGTGTCTAAAGAAACATGCTGTAGAAAAGAATACCAGACCAACTTAAACATTTTTGAACTACAGCAAACTGATTTAGCGACAGTTGAGATCATTTACTGTGTAATGTGTACAATCAAATCTAACAGTTTTAGTGTTGTCTGTTCCTCCCAGTAGTACGTCTAAGTGCTAGACTTAGCTGGCAGCTTGTAACCTGACAAGATGTCCGCTCTGCCTTGTACTGGCCCTCCATTAGAGTGTTGTTTCCTGATCTATGCACCCGTTTGCCTGCTGTATGTCTCTCTGGTAGAGAGCATCAGTAATGCATGATGTAATGCGTTATGTACATCTGTGAGAGCACCCTTATACATACCCCAATATTACCATACATCTGTTAATCGTTTACATAAAATCCACTGTTGATGCTTTTTTCCTCCTTTCTAAAAAAACAAAAACAAATGAAAGAATATTTAGGTCCAATTCAATTCGGGTCTTAATATTTTCTTTTTACACTTAAAGGGGACAATGAGTTTTAAAAAAATCAGTTTGGTACTTTGTGTTTTCTGATACAGATAAAATGCAGTCAATGCCAGTGGTTTCCAAACTTCTCCACAGGGACCCACAGCCAGATCCAGGTATCGATGTGTTCCCCCTCAAGCACACCTGATTTCATATTACAAATTATAACCCAAAATCCAGTTTTCCTGTGGTTTTGGTTATAATTTCTCACAGGTGTGGAAAAAAATACCTTGCTGCCATAGCGTAGGAGGTCCCTGTCATGGTTGTGGCTGCGTCGTCCATACCAGTTACAGGTTGCTCACGATTGTATCTGACAGACATCATAACACAAAAGTTAAAATAAAATCAACATTTTAAAAAAGCACTGGGTGCCAGTTACAAAGGAAGCATGATTACCTCGTTCTTCTTGCTAGCCACATCACAACGGCCATGCCTGCCACCAGCAGCACAGCAGCAACTATGAGTGAAATGTACTGGAGTTCACCTGCAAGCAGAGACAAATCAAACTTAAGTGCCTCTCTGTTGTCGTTCAGTGGTGATTAAAATCAGTGTAGTATGATGGGTAAGGAACTGGGCTTGTAACCTAAAGGTCATGGGTCTGATTCCTGGGTTGGACACTGCTGTTGTACGCTTGAGCAAGGTGCCTAACCTGCATTGCTTCAGTATATATCCAGCTGTATAAATGGATGTGAAAAAAAAGAAAGTTGTGTAAGTCGCTCTGGATAAGAGTGTCTGCTAAATGCCTGTAATGTAATGCAATGTAAATGCTGTGTAAGTCACTCTGGATAAGAGTGTCTGCTAAATGCCTGTAATGTAATGCAATGTAAATGCTGTGTACGTCACTCTGGATAAGAGTGTCTGCTAAATGCCTGTAATGTAATGCAATGTAAATGCTGTGTAAGTCGCTCTGGATAAGAGTGTCTGCTAAATGCCTGTAATGGAATGCAATGTAAATGCTGTTTAAGTCGCTCTGGATAAGACTGTCTGCTAAATGCCTGTAATGTAATGCAATGTAAATGCTGTGTAAGTCGCTCTGGATAAGAGTGTCTGCTAAATGCCTGTAATGGAATGCAATGTAAATGCTGTGTAAGTCGCTCTGGATAAGAGTGTCTGCTAAATGCCTGTAATGGAATGTAATGTGACGTAAAATCTCTTCAAATCTGCCACCTAAGTGCCCACTGAATTTGGACTCATCACATATTTGTGGTTTATTAAAATAAATCGGACGAACAAGCCAGAAATTCGCATTCAGAGCCATCCGGTGATACTTCTGAAGCTACCCAGGCCATTATTCCCCTTTTCTCTTCTCCCTTTAGCTCAGGGCAATAAAACAAAAAGTGTCTCCCCATCCCCCCGATGGCTCACTACACACAAAACCACATCATAATCTGCCTACCATTACTAACTACATTTTTTCCAGTTGTGGGAAACATGTTAGCGTTGACCTGTGTACCATATGTTTTATGATTTAGATTTTGTGACATAAACAATTAAATTATAAGCTACTTACTTTTTTTATTTGTTTTTTTATTTATTTAATTTTTTACATTTGCTAGTACATTATGTGTGT
Source organism: Anguilla anguilla (assembly GCF_013347855.1). Classification (NCBI taxonomy): domain Eukaryota; kingdom Metazoa; phylum Chordata; class Actinopteri; order Anguilliformes; family Anguillidae; genus Anguilla; species Anguilla anguilla. Next base: position 85,230,186 of record NC_049201.1, read on the forward strand.
ATCATGAATAGTTTCTCCCATATTTCATAGGTTTTGATACATGTGCTTGTGCCTTTCATACACTGCCATCATCCATGTATCTGGTGTGTGTTCCCACAAACTTAAGAGGCTTAATTTAAGAGCAGTGCAAAGCAGACAAGATTGCTTGGTGTGAAAACATGCTAGTGTGCTATTTCTGAACACGCCACTTTGTCAGCAAACATCTTACATCTTTGACAGCTTTGTACACCACTTCGTCAAAAACAACAATGTGATGGCATACACACCCAAAAAAATGACACTGATGTCAGTACATTTTAGTTTTCCGGACAGCGGACGATGGCCTACCGCTCTGGGGTGGTGTGAAGACTGCGGACGTGTTTCCTCGTGAGTTGCTGGCCTGGCGGGTGAGCTCTGTGAGCCTCTGGGTACTCCGCAGCGTGCCCAGCGTGATGGAGCCGTGTCTCTCAGTGCCGGCGCTGGCATCGCTCCCTCTCTGGAGCAGCCAGGTAATCTCAGGGGGAGGTTCTGAGTCCACTACGCACAAGCAGGCCACCCCCGCGGCCCTCACGCTACAGGCCGGTCCCTCTTTTATTTCTGGGGCATCTAGAACAATCAGAGGAAAATATGTAACAAAGGATTAGTGCTTAACTGAACCAGGGTTCTACCTGAAGCTTGATTCAGTTCAGGTTTCTGAGTCAGCTTTGACTCGGAGGGAAATAAAAGTGCATGATTTCATTTTTTGGTCTTCACAAACAAAGCATGGCCAAGTTCAGAAAGCCCCAGAATAGGTTTACCAAATATGTGATGAAAAATGTAAACATACATTTACAGAGACATTATTTTTTTCTATTATTGTCTCACAACATTAATTATGTATGAAAAACTTGAAAAAAAAAAATAAAAGTTGTCCTCGCATTTCCATTCCATTTCCAGCGGCAGTGCCAGTGAGATCGCTTTTGGCTTACACTCCACACTGATCTTGGCCGGAGTGGAGTTCTTGTGCCCCTCTGTGTTGATGGCTGCACAGTAGAGAGCTTTAGTGTGTCTGGACACGTTGTGCAGTTTGTAGATTCGTTCCTCTGACAGCAGGGTGCCAGTGATGTTGTACCACTGGTAGTCGTGTGCAGGAGGGTTATTGTCGCTGGAACACTGCATCTCCACAGCATCTCCCTCCTTCACCACTGTGGACTCAGGCTCGACCTCCACACGGACTGGGGCATCTAGATGAACGACACGGTTTTTAGATGACTTGAGATTATATTTAAATGACTCGACAAGCCACCGCAAGTGGTACAATCTGGACCAGGGCATTAGTATTTTTAAGGCCAACTAAAATGACCAGCATCTGACAGAGTTCCTGTACCACTCTAACAACGGTTAATGTTTGACTCTTTGAGCCGCAACGCAGAGGCTTGTTCATACACTGTTACATGTGTGATTACTGTGTGGATTATGTGTGAAACTAGACATGATATGTCATTTATATCCAGACATGTTTTATGTCATAAATTAGCTGATCATAATATTACTAAAGACATACAGATCAAAGAATGAAATATGTAACTGATGAAATCTGGAACAATACAATTAATTGTGAAAATGTAAAATATTTTATCCATTTTTTTCTGTGCCTATTTCTTTAGCTTCCAAGGGTTGAAGATCTGTTTTGGAACATGTGATCTAAATTCATTCTTTGATAAAAAGTTAAAGTAAAAAAGCATTGGTAGCAGTCAGTTTTAAACAACTAAAAATAAAACTGTTCTCAGAAAAGGGGAATTGAATTGTTACTGTAAGTTTCAATTTCCAATAATACTCTGTACTACATTCAGTGTTAAAAAAAAAAAAACTCACATGCCACATTCAAAATTTTAGAAGATTGCACAGATGTGACTTGCTGATACTTTGCTGTGCAAGTCAGGTGCTGGTTGTGGTCAGAGTTTGTGGCAGTGAAAGGCTTGAAGTCACTCTCCATTGGCTGTTGGGCAGCTCCTCTGATTGGTTGGTGGTTGTTCCACTGCGGCTCCAGATCAGGTGAGGCAGCTCCGTGGGACAGGAGTGAGACACAGAGCAGGAAGCAGTCACAGCGGCACCTGCTTTGACCTCCCCGCTCACGGTCAGAAATGGGAAGGCTGGAGAGTCTGTAGTCAAGTGATAACAAGCATCTAATAAACCGCCATCTGTAAGCTACAAGTTCCCAATGTATCATTTTCAATTTTTGGTCAACAAAGTGAGCTGTCACATTTCTAGAGAATAAAGTCATAAAAACATATTTCCAATCACAGCTGGTCTCAAGAATGCAGTGGGGCTTTCAATAGCCAAAGTGCACAGACCTAAAAGGAACTGCATATGTTTTACAATGACTTTAACCCAGGATCTTATCAGTACATACTCATGATTTTAAAAATAAGCCACATAGAGAACACTTCTTCAAACACACCTTGGACATCAATGGAGACCATATTATCTTTGTAAGAGTACATATCAAAGTCACGAATCTCTATCCTAAAAATAAATGGGCCATTGTCCTTTTTTTCAGGTGATTAATTCTCAGTGAACAGTCTTTTCTTGCAAGATCCCCAATCAGATTTGTCCGGCCCCTGAATTCTTCCATCACTTTGGAGGAGTCCGGGTGATAAATGTGTATGTCTTGATTTGTCGTGTGCCATATTCCTGTCAGGTCTGTAGGCTTTATTTCACGGTCTGGGTAATTGAACTTGCAGGGAACCACGACACAAGATCCCTGCAGTGCTGATATTGTCTGCGGCACTTCTGTTGTCCAGGTGGAGGTGGTGTGAACATTTGAGAACAGCTCAACAGCGGGGGCAGGAAAATGACACGGTGACCATGACAACAGCAAACACCAGCTTCAGCGCGAGGAGGGCATAGAACGGAAGAGGAAGAAGACCGTCTTCAGCAGCATCGCTGTCTGGCTCTACAACGAAAAGACGAGAGAAATCTCACCGGAGAGAGAGAGAGACATTTTAAATGTACTTTTCAGGGGTTTCGCCATTTCAAAAGACATTTCAACAGATTTAATTTCTGGCAGAGCTGTAAAATAATATGGATGAATGATTCAAAAGGATATGACGACATTATTTGTTATGCAAAGGCGAATTGTGGAAAAATGAATCACTTTGCCAGGGGAATTGATTGTATAGGAATACATCCCCCATAGCAGAGGTCTGTCTCAACTGAATTCACAGCAGTAAATTAAACGCTTAAATGATATATAGATGTGCATGTTTCATATCACAATTATACACAAAATGTGCATCTCTTACTCTTTAAAGCACTGTGAGGGAATTGCAAAGTTGTTTTGATTGCATTAATTAATCTCAAGATGCCTTACAAGGATACCATAAAACAGGAGGGTGAACTCCAACTGGAATGGAACTTCCATTGGACTGCTTTGTAAAGTAGCAGCGCAATCCGACGGAAAACTGCAGTGAAAAATGACAAATAAAAGAAGCAAGTAAATCAGCGTTCAGCTCTACCTGGCGGAGCTGTGGCACTGGCGGTTGGGATTTTCCTAGCGATGCACTCTGGATCACAGACGTGAATCTTTGTTCCGTTGCCATGGTGCTGCTTGCTTTGCCCATTGACCTTACACATCAGAGTGCAGAAGTAGGTATCGGTGTCATTTTTTGTCAGCTCTTTAATGGTGATGGTGGTGTTTGCTGTGCTGGCGTCCTTTTTCTTAACGACTCTTCCTTTCAGCTGATTTAACCCCTTAGCGCACAAGCCAAATCTTGCCAATCCTTGCCCTTTTAGGGGGTACCCTATTTAAAGCTTTATAACTCCAGATATGAACACCACAGATACTTGAAAAATGGCTTAAATGAAGCAAGACATTTGTACAATTTACAATACTAACGCAGATTAGTTTATATTCATAATTTTGGAAGAAATAAAGTGCCACAAATGCAATTGTTTTGACAAAAAATCAAAAATGAATTTGCACTTTTTAAGTTTGCAATGAAATACTGAGAGATTGCATATATACAGCAGGTTAAACTATACATGTGCTAGATCAAAAACTTCTTGACCACAAGTTCATAAAATCTAAGGGTGGATATGTAGAACTACTATAGATGTATGAAGCCAAAACTAAGCAGTGTACCCAGCGTCTCCAAATCCATCCAAAATGCCTAAATTATGTATTGCTGTAAATCACAACATATTCACCGTTTTCACTACAAATCAACTGTTTTGACTCAAGAAAATCACTGTTGCTAAATTTACAAGTGGGAATTACAAGCTCTCAGTCAATACAGTGGTCTGAAATATCTAGGGGTCCAGAAACATATCCAAAATCTCTCCAAAATTGAATAAAATGCTTTTTGTCCATTATAAAGCATATAAATGAGCCCCTTGAAGGTTTAAGATGAAACATTGCTAACAGATTTTTTTAAAAATAATGCCCAAATATTGTCACACAATGCAGCACAGTACCTAAATGTGTAATAATTTACTCTTGTGTGTATTTCTATACTCTGTACTCTGGTATGTTTTCTTGTATGAGGATGGGACGACATGAAAACAATTTTCAACCGTCTGCCACGTTTTGGCAATGTTCCAACTCTCACGTCATCACTGTTGCATGCTTTACAAAAACTATTACACTACCATCTAACACCTACATTACAGTGTGAAATATCCACACTATATAACACCACTAACCTATTTAAAGATACTCAATTTCAAAAATAATGTATATAACCAAAATATTTTGAGCAGTAATACTTACATAGCAATGATGAAATCTCATCTATGTTCAGTAGATGGAGAGAGACAGTGTCAATGATACTGTTCTATTTGCTTCTGTTTTGCTCCAGAAAACGATGTCAGCTAGGTCTGTCAGCGAACATATGGCTTAGCTATGTCCAGAAGTCCTCAATAATAATAGTATTTTCCAAGAAATTACGAAATATCGTTAATCACGTTTCGTTTGGTGCAGAGTATTTTTCTGCTAACATAGAGTGAATGCGTAAGTGAATGCGATGCTAAGAATATTTTCTGTTACGCTGACCTATAAAACGGTATACAAAAAGCAGAATTAGACATTGTTAGAAAGCTTATACTCTCACCTACTGAATAAATGAATTGTCAATCAAGCCAGACTGTACTAAAAAGGGCGACAACGCTGTAAACAACAGGTGTGGTATTACGCACAGCTATTTTGGAAGATACCCAGGCCTCACAAATGCGTGTATATTTCCCAAACGGATTGTCCAAGACAATATATGACCATGCAGTCTCAAAAGGGACATCTTTACACGTAAAACCAACAGTAAGGTTGTATATTTATTCAATATTTAGTCTCAGATATTGACTGTAGAATGACATGGTATAATTTTTAAAAACCTTTTCTTGTTTATTTCGTTGTTCAGTGAGCAGCGTTTTCACTGCTGTATAGGCATATCTTAGGGCTATTGTCGGGTTTATCTTGTTGCTATAACAGAATATGATTTTTTAGTGGTGAAAGAATATTTTTACGAATGCCAAGACAGACGATATTGTCCATTATGTCAAGGGTGGGGGGTGTTTTGTAGATGAGACTGCAGGGAGGGGGTGCGTGTTAAATGAACGACCAGAGCGACAATGGTGGGGCTGCAAAACTCCGTTTTCGGCATAGTTGTCGTCGTGTATCGTCTACTGATGAAACTAAAACAACGCGTTTCTGTTTTTATCTCACACTTTGGTTGCAGTAGCACCTAATGTTTGAGTTTAGTAATCTCGGCATGGCGGCGTGCCGACCACTAGGGGCTGTGCGCTAAGAGGTTAAGCCCTCCACCTCTCTCCACCGTTCCAGTTGCCGAATGTACCACTGGGGTAAACAGTGTGAAAATTCATCCTCGGAGTCAGAATGGATCTGACAGCTGAGGGTGATGCTACCGCCCACTACGCCTTCCACTTGTCCTTCTGACTGTGTCACCCAAATCAAGCAGCAGACCCTGGCTGGCATAAACAGAGACACAGCAGTGATAGATTCTGAAGCAGGAAGCCTATATTACACTCTGGATGTAAGGCCCCCTGGTTGGTAGTGCAGCGTAATGGTCAGAGAACTGGGCTTGCAGCTCTGAGGTTGTAGTTTTGATTCCCAGGTCGTGCACTGCTGCTGTGCCTTCAAAGTAAAGGTACTGTAACCTGCAGCGCCTCAGGGAATATACAATAATATACCTGGATTACAGAAAGGTAAGAAAGGTTGTCAGCCGTGCATTTCCCAATGCATACGCACACAGCTTACACTAGTTGGCTTTTCTGTAACTTTAATTCCTTTACTGTCTAAAAGCAACGGCAACTTGAAAGAACATTACCTGAGAATTGGTGCACAAGGATCCAGACGAGAACATGTAGCATCTCTCTAAAACTGGGTGGAAAAAAAACAGGCTGACCAAACAGTGATGAGCAAAAATACACTTGTTTTTGTCTCAAATCAACATCCAGCTTTAGCCAGTTAGTGAAATGCCAGCCACAACAACAAGGTCATGCAAGTACAAGCTCACCCTTTGGTGAAAAGATTCCATGGACACATATACTGTACATCAATTCATTATCTATACCCGCTTATCCTGAGCAGGGTCACGGGGGGTGCTGGAGCCTATCCCAGCATGCATTGGGCGATAGGCAGGAATGCACCCCAGACAGGCCGCCAATCTATCGCAGGGCACACACACCATTCACTCTCACACCTATACATATGGGAAATTTAGAGTCTCCAATTAGCCTACCTGCATGTCTTTGGACTGCGGGAGGAAACCGGAGTACCCGGAGGAAACCCGCGTGGACACAGGGAGAACACGCAAACTTCACACAGAAAGGCCCCAAGCCGAGATTCAAACCCACGACCTTCTTGCTGTGAGGCGACAGTGCTACCCACTGCACCACCGTGCCGCCTGGCACATATATAGATAATGCAAAGATATAGGCACAGTGACATGATTTCTGTTACTTTGGCTTTTCTACTCCAGCACATTGGAAATAAAATATTGAGTATGGGGTTAAAGTGCAGGCTGTCAGCTTTAATTTGAGGGTGTATACAGCTGTAACCGTGCATAGGAATTACAACCCTTTTTATAAATAGTCCCCCATTTTAGAAGAGCAAAAGTAATTGGACAATTGGCTGCTCAACTGATTCTTGCTGGATACCAGCTGCATGGCATTGCATCATTAATTCATATACATGACACCTAAATTAAAAGGTTTAGAGTTGATTCTAGGTGTGTAATTTGCAACTGGAGTCTGTTGAGGTTATTAGAACTAGGTGTCAATGCCAGTAGAGTAGGCCATCATGAGGCTTCAGAATAAATTGATCAGAGACATAGCCAAAACTTTGGATGTGTCAAAATCAACTGTTTGATACACTGCAAATCCAATGTGCAAGAGTACACAGCCAAAACAAAAATACTATCCCAGAACTTTTGCATTTAACAGAATGAAAAATGGTACAATGCATATGTATAATGATGAAATTTGTTTGTAAATGAGAGACCAATAATACAGGAATGGCTTACCTTTTACCTTCACCGATGCACCGAAAAGATTCAACAGCAAAAGCCTCTGTAAGAATATCCTCCTACACACCTCTCTACTTCTAGCTGCTACATACTTCTCTACTTCTGGCTTCCTGTTACTAGCATAACAGGAAGCCAGAAGGGGTGATGTGGTTTGTGCGCCATCTACTGGAGGGGTGATGTGGTTAGTGCACCATCTGTAGGAGGGGTGATGTGGTTATTGCGCCATCTACTGGAGGGGTGATGTGGTCAGTGTGCCATCTGCTGGAGGGGTGATGTGGTTAGTGCGCCATCTACTGGAGGGGTGATGTGCGCCATCTGCTGGTGGAGAGGGAGCGGTTTAGCTGGCCTGCTTCCACAGCTGTTAGAATTTTTCAGTGATTGTTAACTGTTTATATGCTCTACTGTACGTATGTTATTTTACTATGACTAAAAATCTATTTACATAACGTAACGTAACATAATATAACGTAAGACGAGAACAGGCTATTCCTACCACTAAACTGTACTTAATGCTTAGTTTATCTAAACACTAGATAGTATCTAACACTGTATCAAGCCGGGCCTTGAATACCCCCAGTGTTTCTGCCTCCACTACATGTCCAGGCAAACTATTACACACATTGACCACTTTCTGTGTGAAAAAATATTTCCTAATGTCTGTGTGAAATTTACCCTTTTCCAGTTTCCATTTATGCCCCCTCGTTCTGCTAACCGAACTCAACTTGAATAATTTCCTGTAGTTCACTTTGCTCATCCCTTAATAAATTTAAAAGCCGGAATCAAATCTCCCCTAAGTCTCCTTTTACTAAGCTTGAAAAGTCCGAGCATCTCAAGCCTGTCCTCATAACACTTAGGCCTATCTTTTATCCTCGGAATCAATCTGCTTGCCCATCTTTGGACCTTTTCCAGCGCCTCTATATCTTTCTTGTAGTACAGTCTCCAGAACTGCACACAATACTCTGTATTGTGTGTGTCTGACAAGGGTATTGTATTGGGTGAGTATGATCTCCTTAGATTTATACTCAATACTCCTGGCTATGTATCCCAGCATCCTGTTGGCTTTTTTTTTTTACTGCTACAGCACATTGACCAGACCCTTTGATCAACTATTACTCCCAAGTCTTTTTCTACATTCTAATTTTGTACCTCCCATGAAGTAATCCTGCCCTGTTTTATTCCCCACATGTAGAACTTTACATTTAGTTATATTGAATTTAATCTGCCAGGTTTCTGCCCAATTTCTGGATTCTGTTTAAATCTTCTTGGATTACTTTAGTAGATTCCAATCTGCTGGCTAAACCTCCCAGTTTTGTATCATCTGCAAATTTAACTAGTGTACTTTCAATGTCTGTGTCAAGGTCATTTATGTAAATGAGGAAGAGCAGTGGACCCAGCACTAATCCCTGTGGAACTCCACTTCCCACAATACCCTGCTCAGAGAAGATCCCTCCTACTACTACCCTTTGTGTTCTATCCTGTAGCCAGTTCCAAACCCACTCTGAAATGCCTCCTGTAATTCCTAATGTCCTCATTTTGATAATGAGTTTGTTATGTGGTACCTTATGAAGTGCTTTTTGGAAATCTAAGTATGTAATATCGTAAGCCCTGCTCCCATCCAGAAACTTGGTAGCCTCCTCAAAGAATGTCAAAAGGTTTGTCATGCATGACCTTCCCTTAAGTGCTGTGGTTGCAACCACATTACTAGATGCAAAATTTGCACAATTGTAAATTGTAAATTTTGGCACATTTCCTTGTGGTCATTTAGTTACATATGTTTTACCACATTAAGCTTGAGAGGCAAACTTATGGAACTCAGCGTAAGTGCTTGGTTGAGATCTTTCCTGGTTTTGTTACCTGCTGTAGCTAGCAGGATGCTTAACGATGAGAACCAACTGTCCAGTTACATTTGCCCTACAGTGTACATAAAATATTAAGTGATAAAAATGGGACAGTTATATATTCTGCTTGCCAGCTGGCAGAATATGCAGTAGTGAAACTGTAAGAACTGGCATCATTTGTTGTTTCAGGATGACATATGATATCAGAACACATTTTGTAAAGCTTACATGGAAATCTTATGTCCCTCAGGAACACCTGAAATGGCACTACTCCCAATGGCTGTGTATATCACTCAGGAACACCTGAAATGGCACTACTACCTGTGGTATTTGTGGCTCAGTTTATTTTTACAGATAAATATCTTGAGTGTGATACGGGGGTGCAGGAGGAAGTTCATGTGAGCGTGTAGGAAATTAGCTCAGTTACAAGGCAGGAAGTTGTCTTTTGTTATTAGGATGTGGTACATGATGCACATTTTCAGTCAGACCTGACCAGTTGTTTGATCGTGTCTTCATCTGCTGCACAAATCGAATAATCTATCAAGGATTACAGTGAAACAGAATTATAAAAGTGCAGGTATGTATTCATGTGGCTGTGTGCTGATTTTTAAATTATGGGTTGGTTATGTTTTAGGCATTTAGGTGTATGCTACCACCTATTAAAAGCCATAATTTGACAACTATTGGCACAATCTAGTTGAAATATCGGATATTTTAGCCTGACATTATGCTCTTTGATTGTGCTGGATTACATTTGATGTGTTATATTGAATACAAATTAATATTATAGTATTCTTTCCATTACCTTGTGAATGAACTGGCACTAATTGACTGTATATTTTGTGTAATACTGTGTTTATATTGTGCAATTAATTAATTCATTCATTTTATTTCTGGCAGGCGATTTAAGTGTTTTTTTTTTCTTATGTGGGCTGTTTTCTGAGATGATGGTAGGGACACACTGGTAGAGAGATGTTGTAAACTGAAGTGAACCCAGCAAATTAGCCAGCCCAGTCAAACTGTACAGTTAAACAAACATGAAATGAAACAAAGCAGAAAAGCAAAACAAAAATGCTATAACTTATTTTAAATGTTTGGCGTCAGTAATTTAGGCTTTTTACTTTACTGACATTTAGCAGATTCTCTTATCCAGTTGCGTATAATGAAAACTGTGCAAATATGTGGGATTGAATTGATGTAGAGGGGGAAAGTATGGTTTCAAGAGAGACAGCACATGCAAGAAGTGCAGACTCAACTGGCAACCTACTGTATCAACAATTCTGCTGAACATTAAACTAAGTTACACAAACAAGGACTAACCTGTCCTTACGGCCAGTAGACGACATTAAATGAACAAGAGCAAAGAACCACAGACTCCGAAAACAAAAAAGGAAATAAGCTGCACCTAATCAGGCGATAGCCTTGTGTAGGCCTACTGTATTTACTGAGACATTAATAGTCATGTGACTTTAAAATACAGCACAGGGTATTATCAATGAAAGATGAAACATTTTATACATACATTTCAAAAACATAATCTTTGGTATATAAAGTGCAGTATTTAAAAAAATGTTTTTTAATCTTTATCAGTTGTCATGGGTATATATATGTATATTGTTATTTATTGTAGACTATGCTGCAGAACAAATTACTCCAAGGGGATAATAAAGACCCTAACTAATTAACTAACTAACTAACCGACTGACTAACTAACTAGTAGTATGTTACTTTATTAATGTATGAATGAAACCCGACACAATGCTCATGCTATTAAACGCTAATGCTGCATATGTATGTGGAATGCTGAAGCCTGTATTCAGTCAACATTTTTGTTTACTTTGAAATACAAATAAATGCAGGAAATAGTTTTTCTTCACAAACTCGGTTTAGCAGATCCATGTTCACTTGCAGATTGCAGAACTCAGAAAGCTTACATTACATTACATTCATTTGGCAGACGCTTTTATCCAAAGCGACGTACAAAAGTGCATTTTCATGATCGTAGACAACTGCTGAACACGGGTTCAGTAAGGTACAATTACTTAGTTTGTACAGCTATTTCTAGCCGAGAACAATGAACACTATCCTGGTCTAACATCTGCAAAGCCAAACTAGGCAGAAGAATAAGCTACAGTATTAGGACGAATACAGTTTACCAAGAAGTGCAGGGATGGGGCAACATGTAACAAGTGACAGGAAAAAGGTTTTTTTTAAAAAAATATATATACAGCGTGGTGGTGGTTATTCTAGGTATAGTCTGAAGAGATGAGTCTTCAGGCCACGGCGGAAGATGGATAGTGAGGGGGAGGTTCGGAGAGGGACGGGGAGTTCGTTCCACCACTGGGGAGCTAGGGTGGAGAAGCTCTGTGATCCCTTTGGGCGGGTGGGAGGGGTTGCAAGACGCCCTGCTGCCGCAGAGCGGAGTGGTCGAGCAGGCACATAGAATTGAGTCATGTCCTGCAAGTAGATGGGGGCTGTCCTGTTGGCGGCAGTGTAGGCAAGGGTCAGGGCTTTGAATCGGATCCTGGCAGCGACCGGTAGCCAGTGAAGTGATCGCAGCAGAGGAGTGACGTGGGAGAATTTGGGGAGGTTGTAGATGAAGCTGACTGTAAAAACAAGAAAAAAAAAGAAATAGGCATCTAAATTTAATCACAAATCCAAGTTAAGGCCTACATGTATTGTTCTTTTAAAAAATCTTTAAATGTTGATCAAAACATGCAGTTGTTAAATATTAGCAATAAAAGGAAGTATACTGTGCAGTCGTATACTATACATTGTGTTTGTGTAAACAAGAAAATATGTTTAAAAATATGTATGTCCTTTGTCTCAACAATTGGGGTTTGTTTTACTTGAACCAAATGCCTTCAGCCAAACCTGACCAAGCTTTTAACACTTTGCAGAGTTGTGTTGCATTTCACTGTTTCTGCGGTTCAGTTATAAATAACCTGAGTTGAGTTTCTTGAGGTTCAGTACTCCACAATGGACTATGTTTACTGTCTTTAAAAGTGGCCCTATATCATGCAACTATTTCTTTCTCTTCCACCAGGCAAGGTCTTCCTCTGCATTCATCTGCAATGAGAACACAGGCTTTATGGTTTTATGCCATCTACTCAAATGGTACTGTTTTTATTCTGTTGTTGCTCTTTCAGCTTGTTAACAGGAAGGTCACGTAGTAGAGGCAGAAACTTTTTCAGCTTTTCAAGACCAGGCTTGATATGGTGTTAGACACTAACTAGTCTGTAGGTACTTAGACCACTAGGTACAATATAGTCAGGAATATGGCAAGCATTGTTGGGCTGAATGGCCTGTTCTCATCATTATGTTATGTTAAGAAATGTTAAGACAGGTCTTTTGTCCATACTCAAACTGTAACTTGCTTTGCTACTCATTATTGAAATTAGGAGAGAGTTTGAAGATTTCACTTAATCGGTGATAAGTACACACCTCATTATTGGCACTGAATGATTCTTGTTCACTTTGACACAAATAAAAGAAAAATGCTAAATTACTTATATTTGTTGAAGCCAAAATTGATTTGTTTCGGGTGTTGGTGGTATTCCAAAAAAATAAAATGAATAAAAATAAATGAACACAACTGGTCTTCGTGGTTATAGTGAGCCTATGCCTTTTAATCAATAATATGTTAAAAGCTCAGGCTTGCCTAATTCAGTCGAGGTGATTGTAGCTACGATATCTGAAAGATGATGGAATCTAGATAATTAAGGGCAAAGGCGCTGGGCTTGTAACCTAAAGGTCACAGGTTCGATTCTCAGGTAGGACACTGCTGTTGTACCCTTGAGCAAGGTACTTAATCTGCATTGCTTCAGTATATATCCAGCTGTATAAATGAATGCAATGTAAAAAAATAAATAAATTAAAAAAAAAAAAGTTGTATAAATCATTCTAAATAAGATCGTCTGATAAATATAATATTCAAATTTATGTTGAAATATGGACATTGACACAAAATGTGACTGCTTTGTTTTTTGTTTTTTACTTGAGCTCAGTTAGTTCATTAGCGAGATACACAAACAAAGGTTTTTAAACTTTTCTAGTTTAGAAAGAGACTAAAATGGCTGACCATGTACATTTGGCTAATTTGGAAAAATGTTGCCAAGAAATCCAGAAACAAATCTAGGAGTAAAAACGACAAAAAACTAAAATATTTACATTACATTTATTTAGCAGACGCTTTTATCCAAAGCGACATACAAAAGTGCATATCATGGTCATTGGACAAGTACAAAACACAGGTTCAATAAGGTACAATACTCATTTTGTACAACTATTTCTAGCCAAGAACACAATTCACACCATTTTAAAGTTTGTATGGAACATAATCTCATAATGTCACACTATGATTGTGTTTTTTTCCAGTGCTAAATGTGCACACGGCTTCATGGACTGCAGAAATACCACAAACAATCTCAGCACTGCTGGGGTCGTGTGTCGTGGTTCCCTGCAAGTTCAATTACCCAGATCCCCCAAAAAAGCCTCCAGGAATGACAGGAATATGGCAAATGACCAACAACCAACTCATTTACCACCCGGACTCCTCCAAAGTGATGGAAGAATTCAGGGGCCGGACAAATTTGATTGGGGATCTCGCAAGAAAGAACTGTTCACTGAGAATTAATCACCTGAAAAAAAAGGACAATGGCTCATTTATTTTTAGGATAGAGATTCATGACTTTAATAAGTACTCTTACAAAGATAAATTGGTCTCCATTGATGTCCAAGGTACATTTGAAGAAGTGTTCTCTATGTGGCTTATTTTTTAAATCATGAGTATATACTGATAAGATCCTGCGTTAAAGTCATTGTAAAACATAAGCAGTTCCTTTTAGGTCTGTGCACTTTGGCTGTTGAAAGCCCCACTGCATGCTTGAGACCAGCTGTGATTGGAAATATGTTTTCATGGCTTTATTCTCTAGAATTGTGACAGCTCACTTTGTTGACTGAAAACTGAAAATGATTCATTGGGATCTTGTAGCTTACAGATGGCGGTTTATTAGATGCTTGTTATCACTTAACTACAGACTCTCCAGCCTCCCCATTGCTGACCGTGAGCGGGGAGGTCAAAGCAGGTGACGCTGTGACTGCTTCCTGCTCTGTGTCTCACTCCTGTCCCACGGAGCTGCCTCACCTGATCTGGAGCCGCAGTGGAACAACCACCAACCAATCAGAGGAGCTGCCCAACGGGCAATGGAAACGTCAAGCCTGACTTTCACTGCCACAAACTCTGACCACAACCAGCATCTGACTTGCACAGCAAAGTATCAGCAGGTCACATCTGTGCAATCTTCTAAAATTTTTAATGTGACGTGTGAGTTTTTTTTTTTTAACACTGAATGTAGTACAGAGTATTACTGGAAATTGAAACTTACAGTAACAATTCAATTCCCCTTTTCTGAGAACAGTTTTATTTTTAGTTGTTTAAAACTGACTGCTACCAATGCTTTTTTACTTTAACTTTTTATCAAAGAATGAATTTAGATCACATGTTCCAAAACAGATCTTCAACCCTTGGAAGCTAAAGAAATAGGCACAGAAAAAAATGGATAAAATATTTTACATTTTCATAATTAATTGTATTGTTCCAGATTTCATCAGTTACATATTTCATTCTTTGATCTGTATGTCTTTAGTAATATTATGATCAGCTAATTTATGACATAAAACATGTCTGGATATAAATGACATATCATGTCTAGTTTCACACATAATCCACACAGTAATCACACATGTAACAGTGTATGAACAAGCCACTGCGTTGCGGCTCAAAGAGTCAAACATTAACCGTTGGTAGAGTGGTGCAGAAACTCAGATGCTGGTCATTTTAGTTGGCCTGAAAAATACTAATGCCCTGATCCAGATTGTACCACTTGCGGTGACTTGTCGAGTCATTTAAATATAATCTCAAGTCATCTAAAAACCGTGTTGTTCATCTAGATGCCCCAGTCCGTGTGGAGGTCGAGCCTGAGTCCACAGTGGTGAAGGAGGGAGATGCTGTGGAGGTGCAGTGTTCCAGTGACAGTAACCCTCCTGCACACGACTACCAGTGGTACAACATCACTGGCACTCTGCTGTCAGAGGAACGAATCTACAAACTGCACAACGTGTCCAGACACACTAAAGCTCTCTACTGTGCAGCCATCAACACAGAGGGGCACAAGAACTCCACTCCGGCCAAGATCAGTGTGGAGTGTAAGCCAAAAGCGATCTCACTGGCACTGCCCGCTGGAAATGGAATGGAAATGCGAGGATAACTTTTTTTTTTTTTTTTCAAGTTTTTCATACATAATTAATGTTGTGAGACAATAATAGAAAAAAATAATGTCTCTGTAAATGTATGTTTACATTTTTCATCACATATTTGGTAAACCTATTCTGGGGCTTTCTGAACTTGGCCATGCTTTGTTTGTGAAGACCAAAAAATGAAATCATGCACTTTTATTTCCCTCCGAGTCAAAGCTGACTCAGAAACCTGAACTGAATCAAGCTTCAGGTAGAACCCTGGTTCAGTTCAGCACTAATCCTTTGGTGTATATTTTCCTCTGATTGTTCTAGATGCCCCAGAAATAAAAGAGGGACCGGCCTGTAGCGTGAGGGCCGCGGGGGTGGCCTGCTTGTGCGTAGTGGACTCAGAACCTCCCCCTGAGATTACCTGGCTGCTCCAGAGAGGGAGCGATGCCAGCGCCGGCACTGAGAGACACGGCTCCATCACGCTGGGCACGCTGCGGAGTACCCAGAGGCTCACAGAGCTCACCTGCCAGGCCAGCAACTCACGAGGAAACACGTCCGCAGTCTTCACACCACCCCAGAGCGGTAGGCCATCGTCCGCTGTCCGGAAAACTAAAATGTACTGACATCAGTGTCATTTTTTTGGGTGTGTATGCCATCACATTGTTGTTTTTGACAAGTGGTGTACAAAGCTGTCAAAGGTGTGAGATGTTTGCTGACAAAGTGGCGTGTTCAGAAATAGCACGCTAGCATGTTTTCGCACCAGGCAATCTTGTCTGCTTTGCACTGCTCTTAAATTAAGCCTCTTAAGTTGGTGGCAACACACACCAGATACATGGATGATGGCAGTATATGAAAGGCACAAGCATTTGGTCAAGACTAATGTATCAAAACCTATGAAATATGGGAGAAACAATTAATGATAAACACACATATTGTACTAGCAAATGTAAAAAATTAAATAAATAAAAAAACAAATAAAAAAAGTAAGTATATAATTTAATTGTTTATGTCACAAAATGTAAATCATAAAACATATGGTACACAGGTCAACGCTAACATGTTTCCCACAGCTGGAAAAAATGTAGTTAGTAGTGGTAGGTAGATTATGACGTGGTTTTGTGTGTAGTGAGCCATCGGGGGGATGGGGAGACACTTTTTGTTTTATTGCCCTGAGCTAAAGGGAGAAGAGAAAAGGGGAATAATGGCCTGGTTAGCTTCAGAAGTATCACCGGATGGCTCTGAATGCGAATTTCTGGCTTGTTCGTATATATGTCTATGCGTCTGATTACATCCAGCCACGTCTGGCACAAAGTTGCATCGCATCGAAAACTATGAAAACGTGCTTTCAAGGCAAGTTTAACGGGGGCATTATAACAACCGAGAACAATGCACCTCATTATTACACCGATATCGCATCAAACAAAAGCTAGCAGACGTTAGTTTGTTCGATTTCATCGCTAGTTGAAGTTAACGGAATGTTTTGCTTAGCTTCTTCTCGATTTTGCCGCGAAACGAAATCGAAGAAGGAGAAAAAACCAGAAACCATACTACTATGTGGACTTGCGCTAAAAAATAGGTCTTTGTTTCTAACGCTAGACATTTAAAATGAAATAACTAATCGAAAAATGAGGGGCGACACATTCATTAGAAGGACAGGAGAACCGGCACACTGAGACAGACAGTTCGATTAACCAATAGGGAAGCTGCCGCTTTTGCCCCAGAAAGTACATGCGTTCGTCCAGACTAATGAAGGACTAGTGCAAATCTTAAGAAGGACCATTCAAAGACAGTATTACCATTTATTCAATAATATGCCATAAACCTTATACCACACCTGTATAATATTCAGTTTAATCCCTAAAATTAAACTAAATAAGCTAATTTCACTTTTGGAAAAACCACTGGAATCTGATTTTTGTTCTCGGTCCAGCAGGTTGGAGAGGAAGATGATGTGTATACATGTGTGGAAGATGCCTCTGATTAGAATGAAACAGGTACACAGGTACCCTAGATGCCACTCCCCCAGTGTTGAATGCAGTAGCTCAGGAGCTGTCGAGCCATACCTGTAACCATACTATAACCATAAACATGTGAATATGGCCACTGTCCATTTCCAACAGACACCTATATTTACGTTATTATTATTATTTTTTTTACAAGAGCACTGCAGCTGGATATTCAATAGGAAGCCAATCCTTTTCTTATACATGGACATACAAATCTTGTACACGGAGAAGTGTTACAATGTCATTGTGCATGTTGATCTGAATAAGAAACATCATCCAAAGATTTCATTTTTATATTATTTCAGATGATTTAGCTTTTACCTGTCATGCACAAACCTATGTACTTGTACTTTTAATCAATAAAAATGACAAAAATAATTGTGCTGTATCTGTGTTTAAGCTTTTATAAAACAAATTAGGCTTTACTTTATCAAATCCATACACAATTTGCAGACACTCTTACATTTTTTGGTAGGATCTACAGATAGAAGCACATCATACAAGGGCCATGTATTTATCACAAAAGTTGACCCCTCTAACAAAAAGCTGACCACTTTATTGCAGCAAGGATATTCTCAGAACACTAAATAATCAATGAATTAAATATGAATGTTTCGCTCTTGATTATAGTAATATACTTGATGACAATGCAAAGCAGTACATGGCAATATTAACAAACAATATTGAAATAAGACATCAAGTAATGTACCGTTAAAAAATCAAAAGGACCCTTTCCACACCCAGCACACGTACTACAGAACAGAATAAACGGTTCTTATGATTCTTGTTATACCACAGGCAAAACCTCCATTTTCATGGCCGTCCGATAACAAACGCCTATTTCTGTCGTGCTGACAGAAATCACAAGCCTTAACCACATCGCGCACAAGCTATATCCGATAAAAAAGTATCATATGTGAAATGTGTGCATTGAGAATTACAATCAAAATTCCTGTCGTGTGACAAAGGCCTTTTCAATGCATAGTCGTTGCTTGAACTGCCTCCGGAGCACGCAATTTAAAGTAGCAAGTTTTTCTTAAGACTAGCCAACTTTGTGCCATTACATGTTTGCATAAACGTCCTCTTTAAAACTATTTTCATAATCCACCTCTTCTTCTTCTTCTTCTTCTTCAAAATATGGTGTCTGGAAATAGAAAAGGAACACAGTGAAACCATTTCTTTGCACACACAAATTCCCAGAAGTTATACTTCCTGCAGCCCCAGAAAAGCTTGTATAGTGATGTTATGCCTCCAGAGATGTGCATGTGTGCACTACCCCATTACTGTGCAAAAGATTACCTCTATTCATACTTTCTGTTGGAACTATTTCCTATGGACCATGCAATTAGACACTATTTCACACCAGGCACAAAGGGCCTACACAATATAAAAAAACAAATTTACATTTACAATGGTGAATTTAATGCTATGAAATAATAGGTTCATATGTACAGTCTCAGTAAAAATGACATCATGGTACAAGCAGCTTCTGAGTTCAATGAAGGGTACTTCCTTCCCTTAGACTAATAACTCCAAAAGTCCCCTCTGCCAGCTATTTTAAAGCAGGCACATTATCAATAAGTATCTAAGATTACATAGAACTGCCTCAGGCAATAAAAAAACATACAGTCAACTTATTGGCACCCTTCATGTAAACAAACAAAATGATCGTATACAATAAATAATACACATTGTGTTTCAAAATTTATGATGAAACATTTGGGGAAACTGCTTTTACTCAAATAAACATTTTTTTCTAATATAATTTTTCTCAAAAACACTGGGGTAACAGTAAAATATGGTGGAAGATGACTGATGCTTTGGGAGTGTTTGTCTGCTAATGGTCCAGGGGCTCTTGTTAAGGTTGATGGCATAAATAATTCCACTGAGTACCAGGATATTTTAGCTCAAAACCTGGTTGGCTCTGCCAGGAAGTTGAGACCTGGTCACAGAGGGATCTTTCAACAAGGCAATGACCCCAAACATACATCAAAATCAACACAGAAATGGTTGCATGAACACAAAATCAATGTTTTTGCAATGACCATCTCAGCCTCTGGACTTGAACCCTATTGAAACCCTGTGGTCTGAATTGAAGAGAACAGTCCACAAATACAAACATATAAAATATCAAGGATCTCAATTTTTTCTGCATGCATGAGTGGTCCAATATCCCTCCAAAAGTATTCTGCAACTGTGGCAGACATTACAGAAAGAAACTCAGTGTCTCCAGGGGAGGCTTAACCAAATATGAATCATAGGGATAATTTTGAAACCTACTGTATGTTCTGCAGAAAAAAATTGTATTACTCAATAAAAACTTTTTGTGTCTGAAAAATTGTGTTAAGATAACAGCATGTGGCTCCCCCTTACGTTAGAGCTGAAAATGGGCAGTGTAGCACAGTGGGTAAGGAACTGGGCTTGGATATCCATTACTGGATAGGACACTGCCGTTGTACCCTTGAGCGAGGTACTTAACCTGAATTGCTTCAGTACATATCCAGCTGTATAAATGGATGCAAGGTAAATGCTGTGTAAAATGTTGTGCAAGTCGCTCTGGATAAGAGCATCTGCTAAATGCTGTAATGTAATGTTAAATATGCCCCACTGTATGCTTTCATTTTTTTACAGTCATTCTACTCACTTTCATGAAGGGTGCCAATAATTCTAGAATTGGCTGCTCACTTGATCTAAAATAGTATGTTTTTTAAAACCCAGAAAGAACTCTATTCCTTTCATGTGCTTACAGGCAACATTAAATTATTGAACTTACCTCACTGTTAACATAAATGTTATCACCCCCGGAAGCAGACGGATCTTCAACAGACCCCTTTCCCCTGCTGCTAGATGGCATTAAAGACAGTCAATTCAGCATTATTCATTTATGTTTAATCAGAATATGAGTCTAAATATTTTTCTTCTGTGTACTTTAGAGACCTACTGGGATTTGGCTGGCGCTATGTTTTCCTGTGTTCCCACATGCTGGTCATCGCTGTGAAAATAAAACAAGAAATGACACGCGTATTACACACCCTAGCCCTTCGCCGCGGCAACACCCAATGCACATTAAGCGTGTGTGTCATGCAAAATTCACCGTGAGCCGGACAGAAAACTGCAGATAACAGACGGCTAATCAGCAAAAGTGAGGACTATTGATCGCCGACTGAAATCTCCACTGCTTAGATAGTGTGTGTAGTACCCCACTCCCACGGCACCAGCTGCTACTAGTTCAGCTCGTATTTGATGTGGAAAATATGACTCTTTGTCACATTAAGAAAGAGCTGTAGTGGGCTATGCTGGTCAAGAGTCTGACAACGATTTGTTGACATGCCTTCAAAACCTGTGCCAGACATGTCAGTATGATTGTCTGGAGCTATTACCTACTTTTTAAACTGAAATCATCCTTGTCAAATTTGCGTGCTTGCCTGCAAGTCTGTATGTACATTCTTGAGGCGATTTTTAAGAATAAATTTGCAGTTTTGAAAAAATAATTATATTTTAAAAATGGATTTTGCTAACCAACAAAAGGCAGTTGTTTTGTGGCTTGTGTTAATTGTTCAAAAAACTTTTGAACCAGTGTTCCAAGCAATTAGTTCAAGCTATGACTAGGTAGAAATTGGTAGTGAGTGTAGCATGAAACCTAGTTATATAATTAAATGCTCCTTTTGGACCACATTTAATTATATAGCTAATTAAGTATGCAGCTAGTTACTGTTCGCTGTTAATTAATAGTATTAATATTTGTCTATACTGAATATGCACATTTTTCTGTTGCATACTTTGGAGACTTACAGGCCTGCAGTTGAGTAAACAGGGTTTATCTTAACTTCCACACTTTAAAAGCAACAAAAAAAAAATGTTATACATGTTTCATTTGCCACATTTTAATTAGCGATTTCGTATGCTAAAACATAAGCGTAGGTAGGTGGGCCTATGATGTGACATCCTCTGAGCACTTCGGTTTGCATTTCGTACCAAATTCATCCAAACAACAGCCAGCCCAGTTTCAGGGGATAATGTATATTAAATGTAAAAGGCATGTCAAAGAATTGACAAAGCAGAGGGACATTTATAGGAGCAAAAAGAAACGAAACCAGGAGAAAAGAAGGCTTCACTGCAGGCAATGAACTTTCGATTTCCTGGTCCATCTAAACATAATCCCATATATGTCGAAACATACAGCATACAAACAGCAGCCTGCGGGTGGCTTGCATGTTGATGTAATCAGTCCACCAGTAATTATTAACACGGCTTCATAAGCATTCCAGTATGTTGCAGTTACGTACACAATCAAACTGAGCACTTACTGCAACTGCAACATTGTATTGTGTCATTGTACAAGTCTTGTACTCCCTTTGAAAAGTGAACGGTACATTTTTTCACTTTATATAATATGTGTTGCAGTACCTCTTCCTTTTAAAACATATCTCGGGGGCATATATTATGAAATTTCCAGTCTGATGTGAGGGGTTTTCTAAATAACACTTACCATTTTTTTCGTCTTGAACATTTCCACAGCAATAAAATAACCAATATGAGCACAAAGGCAGAAGCAGCCGAGCCTGATAAGTAGATGGCCATCAGTACTCCTGTGAGGATAAATTCCAGATTAATTGGGATGGCAGGTCTGCCATCCCACCATGTTACACTTTAAGGATAAGGATATTGCTGATGCCTTACTTTGCTGAGAGTTTCACTACAATAGGCTTACCAATAGGCTGGAAGGCATATTCAGAACACAGAATGTCTCAGAATATATTAATATAGAGAATAAAGAAGTATTAGATTGTTTCAGGCATTTAGCAGACGCTCTTATTCCGAGCAACTTACATTGTATCCAGTGATTCAGCTAGATAAGTTCTGGAGCAATGCAGCTTAAGTATCTTACTCAAGGGTACAACGACAGTGTCCTACCGGGAAATCGAACCTGTGACCTTTAAGTTACAAGACTAACTCCTTAGCCATTATACTACACTGCCACGTACTGGAAAAATTACATTAACTAAAGACAAGTTCTTGGCCCTGATGGCATATACCCAAGAGTACTCAAAGAGTCAGGTGAGACTGTAAACCACTGGCAGAAAGTTTTGGACAGAAATACCAGAGGACTGGAAGCAAGGTAATATAATGCATATATATATATATATAAACTGAGAAAACCCCCTTTGATAGTGAAGGAAAATGGTAAAGTACCTCTTTGGTTGGTTTCCAGGACCCTTGTTTCGTTCCCATGTTTGTTGCTGGCGTAGCAGGACACCACATCAGTAAGGCCCAGGTGGAAATGCAGTGTGTGAACAGTGGCGGAGTCCTGTCCATCTGTGCTGTGGACGCTGCTGCTGTTTTCAGTTTTGCCATCTGCAAGTTTCCACTGGACTCTGTTAGCGGGCCTGGACTCCACCAGGCACCGGCAGTTCACCCCTGTGATTTCTGCAACACAGCCTGATTGTGCTCCAATGCTTGGGGGGTCTGGAAATTATTAAAGAATTCCTATTATTATTATGATTATTATTAGATTTTTTAAACTACAGTTTTCAGTTTATTTAAATACTGTGCCAAATGTATGCCCGGATGACTAACTAGTCAAATTTTAAGATAAGAATGACCGTCTGCCTTTGTGCACTGCTGATGATGTTATATCAAATAAATGGAAAAGTTGAGGCCTGACAATGACTTACACAAGTTCATGTGGAGATGAATCATACACAGCAATTTTAATTCAATTTGGACCTCTTACAGAAAGACATCTGTAGTTGTAGTTTAAAATCAAGCAGATCTCTCCTGAGATTCTTCCTCCATTTTATTTTTATGTCAAAACACTGATAACTGGAGACCCATCAAACACTGCAAATGTGTACCCAACACATCTCTTCACCTGATATATGCTCAGAAAGATGGTCATTATGTATTAATTTCAGGCCAGACGACAAAGACGTGAGGGCCTGTGTGTAACTGTCCAAATGAAACGTTTTGATCTGTACTTACACTCCACGCTGATCTTGGCCGGAGTGGAGTTCTTGTGCCCCTCTGTGTTGATGGCTGCGCAGTAGAGAGCTTTAGTGTGTCTGGACACGTTGTGCAGTTTGTAGATTCGTTCCTCTGACAGCAGAGTGCCAGTGATGTTGTACCACTGGTAGCCGTGTGCAGGAGGGTTACTGTCACTGGAGCACTGCACCTCCACAGCATCTCCCTCCTTCACCACTGTGGACTCAGGCTCGACCTCCACACGGACTGGGGCATCTAGATGAACGACAACAGTCACAAACATAGTTTATTTCCACATAAACTCATAACATGGTCCTTTATTTGAACGTTTCACAAGCTAGGAGATATAAATACCCTCAAACTAAAGCTGACAATCCGCATTTTAACCTCGCATTCATTGTATTTCAAATCCAATGTGCTGGAGTACAGAATCAAACCAACATAAATTTTGTTACAGTCCTAATACTTTTGCATTTACAGTAACTGTAAATTATCTCATATTTCATGTGATGCATACCCAGATAGAGAACAATTCTACGAGTTTACATCTTCTTATAGCAGTATCACATATTTAGCCTCAGAATAAGATGCTATCAAAATGCATTAGTTCTCATTTTGAAGAATATTGTGAAATACTTCAGGCTTTGTGCAAAAACATGTAAAAAAAAAAAATTAAATAAATAAATTAGCCCACTTACATGCCACATTCAAAATTTTAGAAGATTGCACAGATGTAACTTGCTGATACTTTGCTGTGCAAATCAGATGCTGGTTGTGGTCAGAGTTTGTCGCAGTGAAAGTCAGGCTTGACGTCACTCTCCATTGGCCATTGAGCAGCTCCTCTGATTGGTTGGTGATTGTTCCACTGCGGCTCCAGGTAAGGTGAGGCAGCTCCGTGGGACAGGAGTGAGACACAGAGCAGGAAGCAGTCACAGCGTCACCTGCTTTGACCTCCCCGCTCACGGTCAGCCGTGGGGAGGCTGGAGAGTCTGTAGTCAAGTGATAACAAGCATCTAATAAACCGCCATCTGTAAGCTACAAGATCCCAATGAATCATTTTCAGTTTTCGGTTAACAAAGTGAGCTGTCACAATTCTAGAGAATAAAGCCATGAAAACATATTTCCAATGACAGTTGGTCTCAAGCATGCAGTGGGGCTTTCAACAGACAAAAAGTGCACAGACCTAAAAGGAACTGCTTATGTTTTAAAATGACTTTAACGCAGGATCTTATCAGTATATACTCATGATTTAAAAACTAAGCCACATAGAGAACACTTCTTCAAACGCACCTTGGACATCAATGGAGACCATATTCTCTTTGTAAGAGGCCTTATCAAATTCATGAATCTCTATCCTAAAAATAAATGGGCCATTGTCCTTTTTTTTCAGGTGATTAATTCTCAGTGAACAGTTCTTCCTTGCAAGATCCCCAATCAAATTTGTCCGGCCCCTGAATTCTTCCATCACTTTGGAGGAGTCCGGGTGGTAAATGGGTTGGTAGTTGGTCATATGCCATATTCCTGTCATTGCTGGAGGCTTTTTTGGGGGGTCTGGGTAATTGAACTTGCAGGGAACCACGACACACGACCCCAGCAGTGCTGAGATTGTTTCTGGTATTTCTGCAGTCCATGAAGCCGCGTGCACATTTAGCACTGGAAAAAAAACACAATCATAGTGTGACATTATGAGATTATGTTCCATACAGACTTTAAAATGGTGTGAATTGCGTTCTTGGCTAGAAATAGCTGTACTATTGAGTATTGTACCTTATTGAACCTGTGTTTTGTAGTTGTCCAATGACCATGATATGCACTTTTGTACGTCGCTTTGGATAAAATCGTCTGCTAAATAATGTAAATATTTTAGTTTTTTGTCATTTTTACTCCTAGATTTGTTTCTGAATTTCTTGGCAACACTTTTTCCAAATTAGCCAAAATGTATATGATCAGCCATTTTAGTCTCTTTCTAAAAGAGAAAAAAATAATCTACATGTTAGTCTGTGTCTTTGTATCTCGCTGATTAACTAATTGAGCTCAAGTAAGTGTAAACAAAAAAAAAAAAACAGTCACATTTATGTGTCAATGTTTTTATTTCAAAATAAATTTGAATATTACATTACAGGCCTTTATCAGATGATCATATTTAGAACGACTTATACAACTTTTTTTAAAAATTTTTTTTACATTGCATTCATTTATACAGCTGGATATATACTGAAGCAATGCAGATTAAGTACCTTGCTCAAGGATATAACAGCAGTGTCCTACCTGAGAATCAAACCTGTGACCTTTAGGTTACAAACCCAGTGCCTTACCCATTATACTGCACTTCCGCCCCATGTAAGCCACAGGCAACTGCAGAAAGTTCTGTGCTCTGCTATTTTGCCCTTAATTATCTAGATTTCATCATCTTTCAGATATTGTAGCTACAATCACCTTGACTGAATTAGGCAAGCCTGAGCTTTTAACATATTATTGGCTGAAAAGCATAGGCTCACTGTAACCACCAAGGCCAGTTGTGTCTTTTTTTTTTTTTTTTTGGAATACCACGGACACCCAAATAAAATCCATTTTGGCTTCAACAAATATAAGTAATTTAGCATTTTTCTTTTATTCATGTCAAAGTGAACAAGAATCATTCAGTGCCAACAATGAGGGATTTTAGTGTGTACCTATCACCAATTAAGTGAAATCTCAGAACTCTCTCCAAATTTCAATAATGAGTAGCAAAGTAAGTTACAGTTTGACTATGGACAAAAGACCTTTCTTAACATTTCTTAACATAACATAATGATGAGAACAGGCCATTCAGCCCAACAATGCTTGCCATATTCCTGACTATATTGTACCTAGTGGTCTAAGTACCTACAGACTAGTTAGTGTCTAACACCATATCAAGCCTGGTCTTGAAAAGCTGAAAAGGTTTCTGCCTCTACTACGTGACTTGTGAATAGACATATTCTTCCTGTAAACAAGCTGAAAGAGCAACAACAGAATAAAAACAGTACCATATGAGTAGATGGCATAAAACCATAAAGCCTGTGTTGTCATTGCAGATGAATGCAGAGGAAGACCTTGCCTGGTGGAAGAGAAAGAAATAGTTGCATGATATAGGGCCACTTTTAAAGACAGTAAACATAGTCCATTGTGGAGTACTGAACCTCAAGAAACTCAACTCAGGTTATTTATAACTGAACCGCAGAAACAGTGAAATGCAACACAACTCTGCAAAGTGTTAAAAGCTTGGTCAGGTTTGGCTGAAGGCATTTGGTTCAAGTAAAACAAACCCCAATTGTTGAGACAAAGGACATACATATTTTTAAACATATTTTCTTGTTTACACAAACACAATGTATAGTATAAGACTGCACAGTATACTGCCTTTTATTGCTAATATTTAACAATTGTACACAACTGCATGTTTTGATCAACATTTAAAGATTTTTTAAAAGAACAACATTACATTACATTACATTCATTTGGCAGACGCTTTTATCCAAAGCGACGTACAAAAAAAGTGCATTTCATGGTCGTAGACAACTGCTGAACACGGGTTCAGTAAGGTACAATACTTATTTTGTACAGCTATTTCTAGCGGAGAACAGTGAACACTATTCTGGCCTAACATCTGCAAAGCCAACTAGGCAGAAGAATAAGCTACAGTATTAGGACAAATACAAATTACCAAGAGTGGTTGGGATGGGGCAACATGTAACAAGTGACAGGAAAAGGGTTTTTTTTTTTTTTTTGAAAGTGAAATATACAGCGTGGTGGTGGTTAGTCTAGATATAGTCTGAAGAGATGAGTCTTCAGGCCACGGCGGAAGATGGGTAGTGAGGGGGAGGTTCGGAGAGGGACGGGGAGTTCGTTCCACCACTGGGGAGCTAGGGTGGAGAAGCTCTGTGATCCCTTTGGGCGGGTGGGAGGGGTTACAAGGCGCCCTGCTGCTGCAGAGCGGAGTGGTCGAGCAGGCACATAGAATTGAGTCATGTCCTGCAAGTAGATGGGGGCTGTCCTGTTGGCAGCAGTGTAGGCAAGGGTCAGGGCTTTGAACCGGATCCTGGCGGCGACCGGTAGCCAGTGAAGTGATCGCAGCAGAGGAGTGACGTGGGAGAATTTGGGGAGGTTGTAGATGAGTCGGGCAGCGGCATTCTGAATCATCTGTAGTGGCTGTATGGCACAAGCTGGCAGGCTTGCAAGGAGAGAGTTGCAGTAATCAAGGCGAGAGGTCACCGTAGCCTGGACTAGCAGCTGGGTGGAGTGCGTCGTCAGGTATGGTCGAATCCTTCTGATGTTGTACAGAGCAATACATGAAGGCCTTAACTTTGATTTGTGATTAAATTTAGATGCCCGTTTCTTTTTTTTTCTATTTTTTACAGACAGCTGTCTGAGTTCAGCAATCATGAACATGAATCTGCTAAACCGAGTTTGTGGAGAAAAACTATTTCCTGCATTTATTTGTTTTTCAAAGTAAACAAAAATGTTGACTGAATACAGGCTTCAGCATGCCACATACATATGCAGCATTAGCGTTTAATAGCATGAGCATTGTGTCGGGTTTCAGTCATACATTAATAAAGTAACATACTACTAGTTAGTTAGTCAGTCAGTTAGTTAGTTAGTTAATTAGTTAGGGTCTTTATTATCCCCTTGGAGTAATTTGTTCTGCAGCATAGTCTACAATAAATAACAATATATATATATACCCATGACAACTGATAGATTAAAAAACATTTTTTTAAATACTGCACTTTATATACCAAAGATTATGTTTTTGAAATGTATGTATAAAATGTTTCATCTTTCATTAATAATACCCTGTGTTGTATTTTAAAGTCACATGACTATTAATGTCTCAGTAAATACAGTAGGCCTACACAAGGCTATCGCCTGATTAGGTGCAGCTTATTTCCTTTTTTGTTTCCGGAGTCTGTGGTTCTTTGCTCTTGTTCATTTAATGTCGTCTACTGGCCGCAAGGACAGGTTTTGTCCTTGTTTGTGTAACATAGTTTAATGTTCAGCTGAATTGTTGATACAGTAGGTTTCCAGTTGGGTCTGCACTTGTTGCATGTGCTGTCTCTCTTGAAACCATACTCTCCCGCTCTACAGCAATTCAATCCCAAATATTTGCACAGTTTTCATTATAAGTAACTGGATAAGAGAATCTGCTAAATGTCAGTAAAGTAAAAAGCCTAAATTACTGACGCCAAACATTTAAAATAAGTTATAGCATTTTTGTTTTGCTTTTCTGCTTTGTTTTGTTGGGATTGTTTAACTGTACAGTTTAACCGGGCTGGCTAATTTTCTGGGTTCACTTCACTTTACAACATCTCTCTATCAGTGTGTCCCTACCACCATCTCTGCCCACATAAGAAAGAAAAACACGTAAATCGCCTGCCAGAAATAAAATTAATTAATTAATTAATTGCACAATATAAACACAATATTACACAAAATATGCAGTCAATTAGTGCCAGTTCATTCACAAGGTAATGGAAAGAATACTATAATATTAATTTGTATTCAATATAACACATGAAATGTAATGCAGCACATTCAAAGAGCATAATGTCAGGCTAAAATATCCAATATTTCAACTAAATTGTGCCAATAGTTGTCAAATTATGGCTTTTAATAGGTGGTAGCATACACCTAAATGCCTAAAACATAATCAACCCATAATTTAAAAATCAGCACACAGCCACATGAATACATACCTGCACTTTGATAATTCTGTTTCACTGTAATCCTCGCAAGATTATTCGATTTGTGCAGCCGATGAAGACACGATCAAGCAACTGGTCAGGTCTGACTGTAAATGTGCATCATGTACCACATCCTAATAACAAAAGACAACTTCCTGCCTTGTAACTGAGCTAATTTCCTAAACACTCATATGAACTGGTTGGTCTGATTGGTCATACAGTAATAACTGTTTTGATCACACATTTCTATTGTGCTAAATACAACTCAACATTTCCAGCTCATCTCTGTAGCACAGCCTTACAAGGAACCTACCACAGGCACACCATGTGAAAAAAGTGTTGCTTCTGTAAAATTACTTTTTACCATCCTGCTTATGTATTAAAAATGAAATGAAATGTATAAAGCCAAAACAAACATATGGGGCAAAATTACATCTTCCAAATTATAAAGTTAAATCAATTCCTGTCTATTTATATTATACTTGTTAATCATGTCAAATATTTTGGTTGTACTGTAAATAGATTTTTAGTCATAGTAATATAATATACGTACAGTAGAGCATATAAACAGTTACTGAAAAATTCAAACAGCTGTGGAAGAAGGCCAGCTAAACCGCTCCATCTCCACCAGCAGATGGAGCATTAACCACATCACCCCTCCACAGTTTGCCTCTGGCTTCCTGTTACGGTAGAGGTAGAGAGGAGTGTAGGACGGCTTCTTCACAGAGGATTTTGCTGTTGAATCTTTTCGGTGCATCGGTGAAGGTAAAAGGTAAGCCATTCCTGTATTATTGGTCTCTCATTTACAAATGAATTTCATCATTATACATATGCATTGTTACATATTCTGTTAAATGCAAAAGTACTGGGACAGTATTTTTGTTTTGGCTGTGTACTCTAACACATTGGATTTACACTGTATCAAACAGTTGATTTTGACACACCCAAAGTTTTGGCTATGCCTCTGATCAATTTATTCCGTAGCCTCATGATGGTCTAATTTACTGGCATTGACACTTTCTGGGTGTCATGTATATTAATTAATGCCATGCAGCTGGTATTCAGCAAGAATCAGCTGAGCAGCTAATTACTTTTGTTCCTCTAAAATGGGGGACTATTTATAAAAAGTGTTGCAATTCCTACACGGTTAAAGCTGTATATGCCCTCAAATTAAAGCTGACAGTCTGCACTTTAACCTCATACTCAATTTTTTATTTTCAATGTGCTGGAGCAGAAAAGCCAAAAAAACAAAAATCGTGTCACCGTGCTGATATTTTTGCATTTAACTGTATATGTATCGGGCGGCAGGGTGGTGCAGTGGGTAGCACTGTCGCCTCACAACAAGAAGGTCGTGTATTCGAATCTCAGCCAGGGTACTCTGGTTTCCTCCCACAGTCCAAAGACATGCAGGTAGGCTAATTGGAGACTCTAAATTGCCCATAGGTATGAGTGAGCGAGTGAATGGTGTGTGTGCCCTGCGATAGATTGGCGGCCTGTCCAGGGTGTGTTCCTGCCTCTCGCCCAATGCATGCTGGGATAGACTCCAGTGCCCCCTGCAACGCTGCTCAGGATATAGATAATGGATGGACCCAGCTCAGGATAAGCGGGCATAGATAATGGATGGACCCAGCTCAGGATAAGCGGGTATAGATAATGGATGGACCCTGCTCAGGATAAGCGGGTATAGATAATGGATGGACCCAGCTCAGGATAAGCGGGTATAGATAATGGATGGACCCTGCTCAGGATAAGCGGGTATAGATAATGGATGGACCCTGCTCAGGATAAGCGGGTATAGATAATGGATGGACCCAGCTCAGGATAAGCGGGTATAGATAATGGATGGATGTATGTGTGTCCGTGGAATCTTTTCACCAAAGGGTGAGCTTGTACTTGCCTTACCTTGTTGTTGTGGCTGGCATTTCACTGACTAACTGGATAAAGCTAGGTGTTGATTTGAGACAAAAACCAGTATATTTTTGCTCATCACTGTTTGGTCCATAAAAATTTGGCGAGAGCTATGTTATTTTGTGCATTAATATGCACAATGTGGTAATACACAATTCGTAAACTGAACATTGTAGATTTACAGTTTAATTTTTAATCATTTAAGCCATTGTCAGGACGGCTTCCATCCTTATTCAATTTGGAATCACAGTAGCTTTGCAACCATTTTTCCCTGTTCCTCTTGTTCCTCTGATGTAATTCACACAGTGTGATGTTAGAACTAGTTTGACAGTCTTCCATCCATCCATCCATCCATCATCTATCGTACAAGGGCCATATATTTATCACAAAAGCTGACCCCTCTAACACCGTGAATTATTTATTGCAGCAAAGATATTCTCAGAACACAAAATAATCAATGAATTAAATATAAATGTTTCGCTCTCGATTATAGTAATATAATTTGTGACAATACACGTAGGCCTGCAAAGCAGTATAAGGCAATATTAATAAACAATATTGAAATAAGACATCGAGTAATGTACCGTTAAAAAATCAAAAGGATCTTTTCCAAGCACCCAGCACACGTACTAGAGAACAGAATTAACCCTTCTTATGATTCTTGTGATACCAAAACCTCCATCTTCATGGCCGTTCAGTAATAAACGTGCTGGCAGAAATCACAAGCCTTATTCACATCGCGCACAAGCTATATCCAATAAAAAAAGTATCATATGTGAAATGTGTGCATGGAGACTTTGAATCAAAATTCCTGTAGTGTGACAAAGGCCTTATAAATACATAGTCATCGCTTGAACTGCCTCCGGATCACGTATGTTAAAGCAGCAGGTTTTTCTTAAGACTAGCCAACTTTGTTCCATTACATGTTCGCATAAACGTCCTCTTTAAAACAATTCTCATAATCCTCCTCTTCTTCTTCTTCTTCAAAATATGGTGTCTGGAAATAGAAAAGGAACACAGTGAAACCATTTCATTGCAGACACAAATGCACAGAAGTTATACTTCCTGCAGCTCCAGAAAAGCTTGTATAGTGATGTTATGCCTCCAGGGTTGTGCATGTGTGCGCTACCCCATTACTGTGCAAAAGATTACCTCTATTCATACTTTCTGTTGGAACTATTTCCTATGGACCATGCAATTAGACACTATTTCACACCAGGCACAAAGGGCCTACACAATATAAAAATAACTGTCTCCAAGGGAGGCTTAACCACATATTAATCACAGGGATGCCAATAGCGGCGACATAGCTCAGGAGGTAAGACCGATTGTCTGGCAGTCGGAGGGTTGCCGGTTCAAACCCCGCCCTGGGCATGTCGAAGTGTCCTTGAGCAAGACACCTAACCCCTAACTGCTCTGGCGAATGAGAGGCATCAATTTTTTGGATGAAAGCGCTATATAAATGCAGACCATTTACCATCAATCATTTTTAAACCTACTGTATGTTCTGCAGAAAAAAATTGTGATACTCAATAAAAACTTTTTGTGTCTGAAAAATTGTGTTAAAGTAATAATCTCAAAGATTTTCATTAAAATAAATGTCTGTTAAGTCACTATCTATCGCTGAATTAGGTAACACAATGGTGATTGAGCCTATTATTATATTAATTTATATTATTATTATTATTATAATTTATGATTAAAGAACTGGGTGTCTGTGGCGACATTCCCGTGAAAAAATCACAAGCGGCGCATAGATAGTGACGCGTTTTCCATCACCCATCAGTGGTTGGTCCGCCAGAGAGGGTAGGCGGAGCTAACGCAGCAGGCTTGCTCTTCAACTCACTTGTGTGTGAGCGGCATACTGTTTTTTCCGGTATCTGCTAGTGTTAAGGTGGGGGGGGGGGGGGGGGGTTTTGGAACCCTAATAAGTTTTTGTGTAACATGAGAGGTCATATTATTTGTTTATGTAGATTTCGTATTACATTTGATGACAATGTAACGTTACTAAATTACATAGCTATTTGCACAGCTAACGCTAGCTACCGGACCATGTCAATAAAGGCAACATCAGTTTAGACAATGTTGCGCACAGTATCCATCTCTCATATCAGGGAACGTTGCGTTAGCTAGCTAGCTAATGTAATTAACACAATCTGATGTCAGCTAACAATTAGAAAAAACGCTAGCTAACGCTACCGACCGGTACCGACCTCGCAAACCGTCTCTCGAATGCAATGCTACCTTGTTGCAGCGTTGCAATGTAGCTAACTAAAGGCCAGTTCAGATCAATGATTTGCAACGAGACCGGATGTCAACTTGAAAAATTCCAAGACATCTGATTGTAAACGTTCTAACTGCACTTGGCGATTTGACAAGGTAGGTCTTTTGAGACCCCAGACAAAGGCTTCAGACGCTCTGCAACTAACCAGTTCACATCGTTGCAATTTTCTCTGCAACATTCTAAAACCGTTTCGTCTTGTTGCGAATCATTGATCTCAACTGGCCTTAACGTTACCGTTATTTACACTGCCATCAAGTTCATCAACATATTGATCGGAATAAAGCCGGGTTATAGGTGGAGCAGAGTGGGGTCTGATTTATGTGTAAAGATCAAGCCGGAAAAAACTAAATAAAAGAATACGGCAGTATGGATTAGCGTTGTTACTATTTTATTACGCTTCCTCATATGTTCCTTCAGCCTTGATGCCCTTTTTTGATGAAATCTCCTTTGTTTTTGTTTTATTCTTCTTATTCTGATTGCTAATTTAACTCCCAGCTCAGCTTACATGAACAGTTTAGCTAGCAAAACCAGAAACAACAAGGCAGTTGTTTCAAAAATATCACACAACAATCATTCACGATGATGGTGCACGAGATACATAATTGCACGAGCCACAGCGTCTCTGCAGTGTAAAGATGTTCATATCGAGCAAAAGGGGATGTGAATGTAATATGCTGCGAGGGAAATGTACCCATGGGGATAAACAAGTTCTCTATGTACATGTATGTACAATATGTATTTTACATGCAGTATTTATTTACGCAGTAAATATACAATCACTTGTACATTTACTCAAATTGAGTTCAGAAGCAAGTATAGACATGTTTTCTGGATAAATATGCTTCCTGTAGTTACTGACCAGCAGTTTTCTACATGAATTTCAATGTGTTCCATGAGGCAATTTGACATATTTGACACTTTGATCTGACACAAAGTTTGCATGAGATTGTAAAATGGTAAGATTACAAAACACAGGGCCAAGTGACTTGAAAGAATTGAGGAAATATTGGGTAGCATTGCTTTGGAATACATCTTATTTAATTTCGGTGAGGCAAGATAGCCTATATTGTTTGTAGAACCGTAACGTGGCGTCATTTTGATATCAATACTTTTAATGGCAGGCCTGGATTTTGGCAGTCTGAATGAATGAGTTATAGACGGTGTATGTCTTGTATGTGCGAGTAACTTGTTTTTTATGAGATACACGTTTAACGCGTCGACCGCGTTGCTGTTCGGGGTGAAGACCAGCGTAGTCGAAGCGTGAAACCGTGCTTATGGCTTAACAAATGCAGTTATTTTATGCAGCATCAAGTCTTCTCCTTCCCTACATTGCAACAATAGAAAACCAAGTCTTACCAGCTATAAATACCGCACAAAGGGATACAGTCAACGCCCAAAACATGTTGCTCTGCAAAGCAGCGTGTACTCAGTTTAGTGTGAGATGCACTACTGGTAGGTGCCTAGGTGGAAGGGGTTTCTGTGCTTTTCCATGGCAAGCCCTTAGCAGGAAATGGGAAGGAACTGATGCCCTTGTGACGACGAGCTGAACAGTCTTACGTTGTTAATGCCCAGGAAGCAATGAAATAATCACAATAAAGTGGTTACTATCTAGTGACATCAATCAAAGGACGAGTTGTTGAATACCTTTAAATGCATCCTCACAAATCTTTTTTATTTTATTTTTTTTACAGCAGGTGATTTTTAGGTGTTGTAGCCTATGTGTGCATCGCATAGACTGGTTGTTCCAACTCAGAGGCTTCAATGAGAAGCTGAGCAGAACGTGATCCCCGTTCATTGAGCTGAGTCCAGCACAAATTCGCCAATAAAGAGAACGTAACATACACTGTTAAAAAGTTCCCATTAGGGGTTGAATCGTTTAGTGGCAGCTGGCGGGCGCCAGTGGCGGTTTTAGCGGAAGCTGGCGGAGTGGTATATTTTAGTGGCACCTGGTGGACTCCAGTGGCTGCTCCAACGACAACAACGGTCGCATTTCTGGCAACCGCCATTCAAGTTTCCTTATTAGCCCGCCTGTACGCGACAGCTGTTGTACTTTCAATACAGCAACTTGTTAGCATCTAGACGGTGAAGCTTAGGAAGTAGCAGGAAACAGCCTGTACTGTGCATTCTTGCTGCCCATTGAGTTAAATGTGGACATCCGAGGTGATTTAACATGTTTTTATTTTCTGCTCTATTTCTTACGACTTCTGAGTTTTTTGTTGTTATTGTTGTTATCATTTTTAACCAATACATTTTTTTATTAAATTTGAACTTTTCTTTGTGGGACAAGGAATTTTCACTCTTGCATGCTTGGATCCCTAGCACAGCACAGCACAGCACAGCACAGCACATTTTGTCCAGTAGATGGCAGCAGCTAATTAAAAATCAAGTGTGAATATCCCTCCTGTGGTGTCGTTTGTGTTGGACCATTCGATTCCCTTAATCGGAACAAATAGAAGCGCTTTGAAAGGGGGTTTCTGTGTATTGGTAGGCTAGCCGCGCGTAGTTCTATAACATTATGGAACTCACTGAATATAAAGAACCACATTTGATTAGCAACCCAGGAACAAAATTAAAACGGGCATAAAAAAATTACGAAAAGACTGGGACAAGAAATTCCCTCAGCAAGTAAAGACGAGGCAAGACCTATTTTTTACAGTCTCTGGGCAAGACTCCAGGGTTCAATTGCAGTGTGATTAGCTGGAGGTTAAACCTCACGTTTAAACCTCTAGACCACAGAACTGAATTGCAACTTGAAATAGCTAATCCTTATTCCACAGCTGTGTATAGCTGGTCCACTTGTAATGCAGTTTTGTGGTGTTCAGGTTTAAATCTGAGATTAGCCCTTTGCCCCATCATGCTGGAAGCAGGGACTATGATACAGTGATGTGAAAAAGAAAGAACACCCTCTTTCAATTCTATTTATTTTATTTTATTTATTTATTTAGTTTTACATATTAGGACATAACTGACACACAGTCCTCATCAAGTCCTAACAGAAGATAAATCTAACTTCATTTGACAAATAACACATTACATGTTCATTGAAAAAAAAAAAAAAAGAACGATCAGAAGCCTTCTGTGAATGGGAAGAGGGGACTTGGCTTTGGAGAAGACATACCAGCAAGACACCCAGCTCTGCAGTATTTATACTTTCAAATGGTCTCTTTTCAACTCTTTACCAATGTCACTAAATTTCAAATACAGTCATAAAAAGGGGTAGCAAGCATAATTAAAATCTGTTTATAAATTATAACAAACTGTTAATGATAAACTTGTAAACAGTATATTATTTTAACTAAACAGTAATGACGGTTGCTCACATGATCAATAAAAAAAACCTCTAAATGGCAACAACTGCGAAAGTTCTAGAGCTCCTGAACCTTACACTCGCTACAGGATATTCAAAATGTTGCCTGGTGGCGCCCCCACCAGGGTATCAGTCCTCTTCAGTGTTCAGATTTGATTTAGATTAAAATTTTTCATGCACACCTGGAACACCTTTTCCTGATCATCACCACTCCCACACACAGAGCCAGGGCAAGCAGGGAAACAGATGTGGCCGGCAGCTGGGTGGGGAGGAGGCTCTGTTTTCCTACAGAGAAATGCAGAACGGCAGTGCCAGTGACTGTCAGGGGTGGAAAATCCAGGTCTCAGAAAGTTAAAGTTTTTTCAATTCTGTAAACGTCTGATTCAATGAAGAAATTAATAAAGGAACACATCATAAATAAAAAAACTGTCTGGCCTATGAAATACATCTTTACACTAATAATAATAATATTAATCTTAATGTTCTCTGTAATAAATCTGTCCAGTAGTGGACAAGAATATATCATTATAATATCATTATCATTATAACAATAAATTATTGCTAATGATAATTCAAACAAAACATTTTTAGCATTGCCTACCGGATAGCTCCTTCTGAAATGTATTTTCTTCTGCTTGGAGTAATGTGATTTTGTATACACTGCATTGCAGAAAAGATTTCTAAAAAATCCCATTTTGTTCTTTGTGAATCCATT
Source organism: Anguilla anguilla (assembly GCF_013347855.1). NCBI lineage: Eukaryota > Metazoa > Chordata > Actinopteri > Anguilliformes > Anguillidae > Anguilla > Anguilla anguilla. The sequence goes on from NC_049201.1 coordinate 85,267,676, forward strand.
GATATTTGTCTGAACCTCTCTTAAACCTTGGTCCTCGTAAAGTCAGAGGAAAAACACAGCCCAACACTGTCAGTGGACTAATACTTACGCTTAACGTTAAGACTGGCAGAACTGTCTTGCCTCTTTCTCCTCCAGAAGGTGGCGCTGCAGGTCAGCTGTTCCTCATAGTTGTCTCCAGCAGGGATGAACGTGAGTGTGGAAGACGTTTTCCAGGTGCTGCGACTGATCTGCGTGTGGCTGGTGGTGGTCTTTCCGTCTTTGACGTTCCAGGTGAAAGTTGGGGGATGGGTGGGGCAGGTGTGTTCGACTGAGCAGGTGGCGGAGAGAGCAGACCCCTCCTCGGTCTCCTCCGGGAGGGGCGTCATAACCGGGTCGCTCGGTGAAGCTGCGCAAACAAACAGGAGTGTGAGGTGTGCACACACACTCGCGTGCGCTTGAAAACCAGCATACACAGTGCTCCCCCAGGACCGAGTTTGAGAACCACTGCACTGGACTTCAGTCAAACACACCTTTCATAACAATGAACACACAGCTGTTGTTGAAGGTGTATTTGTCCATCCCCTTTTCCGCCCGGAAACAGAATGGCCCGTTGTCATGGGGTTTGACTTCATCGATCTCCAGGGTGCAGTTCTGTTCGTAGTCTGGGTCCACCCAGGGGTAAACCCTCTCCTCTTGGTGACGCCAGTCCAGGGGGTCGATCTTCAGGCTGCAGTCTCCCTTGTAAGGTGATCTGTATAAAGAGGTTTTTCCCCTGAACTTTTCAATGACTTCATTTGCGAATTTTGGATCGCACGCCAGGGGGTATCCTCTGTCGACATATTGGTACCAGACCACTCTGCCCTTTTCGTTGGGTGGGTATTCGCTATAAGAAAATCTGCAGGGGATGACCAGGCAGGACCCTACCATGCCCTCCATCTCTCTGGGCACGGTGACACTCCATGCCCAGGAAACGCCAAATATGGCACCTTAGAAAACAGAAATTTGATTGGTTTTATCAGGAGTGAAACAAAAGCCTTTTTGTTTTTTTCTTGCTGTCCTATTGCTGCCTTAGCTAAGTGGCAAGAAGGTTATCCTCACCAAAAAAATGTAAGTGACCAGTTAACAACAATATGTAAGAACATGTCACGCAGCACAAAGCCCCACATTTACTGCAACACTGTGAAATGTTGTATAAATGATTTGTGCTAGTGATATATTTTCGACAAATGGATGCTTTTTAAATATGTTTATCCTGATTTTGAACCATGGTGTCTGCTTTCTAAATTGAATAAACACAAATATAAATAAAAGAAATAACATGTAATCAATAAATAATCAATAAAACAATAACCTGATAAAAAATATCTGCCACAGAAAAAGTGACATAAGATAAGTCAAAGCACACCTTGAAAACACACTCCATACAGAAGCACCCATGCAAATGGCTCCATGTGGGCTGAATTAAATATTCTCCTGAAAACCTGTAAAATACAGCAATGGTTATTTGGGCTACACGCTGCTTTACTCTGGTACTGGGACACCATTTAAAAAATAAAAAATATATTTATATAATCTCCAAAACATTCCAAAATGTCACCCCCATAGTCTAAAGAGGAACGTGAATGTTTCTATTGCCATAAGGTAGGGCATGTTATTGCTAACTGTTTCACTTTGAAAAAGAAAACTGCTGCCCCAGCTAAGCCTACAGGCAGAATTGTTCCTCAAACCACTCAGTGTTTAAACGGTCCTGAAAGCAAACCTGAAGAAGGTTTTGAGCCGTTTATTTTTGAAGATTTTGTTTCCCTTTCCGGTGATCCGACTGAGCAAAAACCGGTGCGGATTTTAAGAGACACGGGAGCTTTGCAATCCTTTGTGTTGGCCGACGTGATAGCGGTATCGGACGTGACATATAGTGGTGCTAATGTGGTAATTCAGGGAATTGATATGGCCTTTGTTACTGTTCCCTTACACAAAGTACATGTTCAGACTGATTTAGTCACGGGTTATTCTAATGTGGCTGTACGGTCCGCTTTGCCTGTACCAGGCGTTGACTTCATTATGGGAAATTATATTGCCGGAGGTAATAAACCATAAGTTGCAAGCACAAGTCATTGCTTATAAATACAAAATACTTTTGGCATTAGTTTGAGCCCATACGGTACTCCTCAAAATACATACTACTTGTAGTGATTCAACTACTTCCATTTCCATACTACAACATGGTGATTTTTTTTTCCATGAAAACGAAAGGGAAAGTGTTTATTTTTAAGGTTTTGTGAATGTAGTGAGCTAGCAAAACTGAGTTCGGCTACAGTTGCTACAGCTGACAAAGAGGGCTGCATTCTAATGACGATTATGATTATAACGAGGAGCAGTCTCTGCAGTGTCCAGAAATGAATACAGATAACACTAGCAAATAAAAAAATACATTAATCTAGCATCTAAGTTAGTTAGGAAATTTTTGTATCATGCTTCTCAGTAGAATTATAATGTAACAGAACAGAATCTTTAAAGCCATTTTTCTCACTTTTTACTTTTTTTTTTTTTGCACGGACAAGGCATGTAAACTTCATTGAGTGTGAGGGAGACAGAGAGAGAGGGCTTTGAATGTGGACCCGGCTCAAAATGTTGTCATGGTTCTGTGTTCCTGTCTGTGTTTTCCTTGTTGGGCCACCAGATGGCAGCACTTCTGTTTTGTGTCCTGCTTGTACCCTGTGTAATTGTATTATTGTTTTCAATTGTTCAATTATTGCTTTTTGGTTGTCTCGTTTTCCCTTCCCTCTCTGTGGCCTGATTGTTCATGGTGCCCTCCTGTGTCTCGTCAGTGTCTGTTCTATTTAAGTTTCCTTCTTCCTTGACTCAGGTGCTGGATCCTTGGTTGTGTTTGGTTGCGTGTGCTTCTGCTCATGTTCCTGCCCTGTGTGTTCCTGCCCATGTTCGGTTTTCCACGTGCTTTTGTACTTTTGGATTTTCTGTGGTTCCTGTGTTTGTAGATTTACCTTGTGTTTTTTTGAAGAGTTGCCCTGCGAGGCCTTTTGTTCCCTTTTTTAAGTAAAGTCTTTTGTTCATATTACATTACATTACATTACAGGCATTTAGCAGACGCTCTTATCCAGAGCGACTTACACAACTTTTTACATAGCACTTTACATTGTATCCATTTATACAGCTGGATATATACTGAAGCAATGCAGGTTAAGTACCTTGCTCAAGGGTACAACGGCAGTGTCCTTACCCGGGAATCGAACCTGTGACCTTTCGGTTACAAGCGCAGTTCCTTACCCACTGTGCCACACTCCCTCATCATTGGAGTTGAGTTTTTCCCCCTCTGCGTTTGGCTCCTAACCCCCCACGTCGCACCCTGACATAAGTACTATTTTGTCATGGTAGTTAAGTTAATTTAGCAGAAGAATGTCCCTTTTTAAAGTGCAATATGTAACTTTTCTTGAGTATCAATTTTGGTTATAGTCCTCTATTCTTGAAGATAGAACTTCTAGATGGACAATGTGCTCTTAATTGTTCTCACCCCACCATAACTCAAAATACAGGCCTATTTTGCTTCAATATTTACAAACAATACAAGGGTTAACAAACCTTTTATGGTTTTAAAGCATGTCTAAAACTACTTTTTAGCTCTTGCAAAATGCTATTCCTTGTATCAAGAGCTCATCAGAGCTCAAAGATAGATTTAGATATTTAAAAAAAAAACCTTTAAGAAGTCTCAAGAGGTTGTTAAACTTATGTCTTAAACTTTTTCACCTTTGCTACACCCCCCCCCCCCCCCCCCCCCCCGCCCCCCCTTCGGACACCCACCACCACACCCAGAGATCAATTCCACAGGAAACACTGATGTAAATATTTCCCACTGAAATGCACAACATATGACTCCTTATTCCATGAACAGAACTGGTAAAAGCTATCGCACTCACCAAAAAGCATTTATAAAGTGATCACAGATTATTTGTGAACCAGAAATATCAAATAATCATTGTTATTCAAAAGCTAACAGTAGCATTGTCCTTACCAATGCTTTGATGAATAGGAATGCTGCTTTAAATGTGTTTCACCACAAGAAGGCAATCAAAAGAGTAGAAAAATTTACCGGATTACTTACAGATATTCTAGCTGAGCGTTTCTCATATGTTCCACTCGTTATTCTTTCTGACTGAAATTGGAAAGATCATTTCTTCTTCTGAGTTCCTGTTTAATTTCCAATGTGATGTATTTATATCTTACTTCACTTCCCAAATGTTTCAGATGAGTTTGCTGAATCAGGGCCGGTCCAAGCCTTTATGGGGCCCTAAACAGAATTTTATTTGGGGGCCCCCCACCGCCTCTGCGCCACCAATACTATTGACTATTGTCAATGCTTGATCATTCGCACACCTACTGTAAATCTAACACACCCATTATCAATTTCCTTAGTTGTAGCTGTGTTGCTTACATCATACACATAGTATGAGTACATAGTTGATGGAATAGAATAAGTTTATTTTCCCAACATAAATTGTTATACTCAGCAGAAAGCAATTTGTACACATAAAACAACAACTCTTAATCTATAACTAGCTAATTAAGGCATAATGATATTGGAATATAAAAGCAAAGACCCCACAATGGTGCTGTAAATAATGTCAGGCTGTTATCAGTGCCAAGTTTATGAAACAAAAGCTTGTTTTCATTACAGAAATAATAATAATAATGCAATGATAATAATAATAAACAATAACAATAATAAATATATACCCAGCAACAAGTTATTTTTACACAGAAGAAAAAACCTTTAATCTTTAAAATTAAGCCGCATAACATACAAGTTTGATTTGAAGTTATTATGAAAATAAATTGGTTTGCGGCTGCATATTTCCATGTATTATTTTCAAACATGGCGGTTGAAAATAAATACAAAAAAATGCTGCGAGTACTCGACCAATCAGAAATGTTCAGCGCTGCAAGCTCCACCCAAAAGGTTCCTGTACTTTCGGAAAGTACTACCCCCCGAGCAGGAACTTTTTGGGGGGTAAAATAAAGCCCCAGGAACTAAATTTAGACCCTAGTTCCTGCGGTGGAAACGCACTGAGTTCCTCAAAAGGTTCCTAGTTCCGGGGTAAAGTTCCTGCGGTGGAAACGCGGCTATTGTTCCTTGAAAAGTAGTTCCTGGGACTAAAAGTTCCGTACTTTTGGTGGAAACGCGGCTTTAGTTAATGAAGATGACCACTTCCGCATTAACAATCCATTATCTACAAAATAAGCAATCGACTTTTTTTTCATTACAACAGGTTTAACCACCATCTCAAAACACTTATGCAAGGAAGGATCATTTTCCTGAGCAGAAACAAGTTGTCCACAAGTGACAGGCAATTTATCTGAGGCAAACTCCAGAGATAAGGTAAGAGATTTACATTCCTCTTTTTCTCTAAAATCTTGGAGGTTCAACCTCTGTACATACCTCCGGTTTTACACGTGGTACTTTCGGTTTGGTGAGATAAATATCCTCAGTAATAGTGGACGCTAAAACAGATTCTGATAAATGAACTTCCTCACCCCATTTCTTGGAATTATAACGTGTGCTCTTCTGTTTTTTTCTTGCTTTAGTATTCGTTTTATAATTTTTTAAAATAAAAAGCATTCGTGCTGGGACAGCATATTACATTTATTATTGTTATATCCTATTTGTTGCATAACAACGGTCCAAGTTCAACTACCAACGACAGTTTTGCTTGACAACGGTAAAATATGCCCAAACGGCTGCAGAAGAATATTTCAATTCCAGGTGATTAAATCGATAAAAAAAAAATACAAAAGTAACCATATATAATCATTGTTGGTAACCCGTTGTATATAAGTGGAATAAACCCCTCCGGGCTGTCCCGGTTATTAGAAAATAATGTAGGCTACTTCGGTGGTAGTATGGGGTTACAGAAGAAATCATAGGACAGATGGACCGACGACCACGTCACTTTTTCATACGTCAGTGGGCTAATTTGCCTAATCTTCGCGGGACTTTAGACCGCGGTGGAAACGTATCATCAGCCCCAGCATACCTCCACCAGATATTCAAACCCTACATGCCAGCCAGATCCCTCCGTTCTGCTACCTCAGGACGCCTAGCACCTCCCCCTCTTCGCAACTGCACTTCCAGAACACGTCTCCTGTCTGTTCTGGCCCCACGATGGTGGAATGACCTCCCTGTGGAGGTCAGAACAGCTGAGACACTGACCCATTCAAACGACGACTGAAGACTTACCTCTTCAGGCTGCACCTCTCCCCATCCCTCCCTACCCCCCTGTAAATGACTGTAAGCTTAGGGTTGTAACTAGGCAGCTGTTTCGTAGATGACTTAGGTGCATTAACTGTCTTAACTACTTGTATTTTTTCCATAGACTGCGTTGTTGCCGTTCTCGTTGTTAGTGTTAATCAGTTTAAGCTTCAGGGTCCAAGTTGAACTATGCGGTTGTTCCCTGCACTTGGACCGGTACTTCTCTCTAGGGGTTTCGTCATACTTGTTCCTGGTTATGGTTATACACTTTGTTGTACGTCGCTCTGGATAAGAGCGTCTGCCAAATGCCTGTAATGTAATGTAATGTACAGGAACTCTGTCAGATGGTGATAATTTTACTTGGCCTTAAAAATACTGATGCCCTGGTCCAGATTGTACCACTTGCGGTGACTTGTCAAGTCAATTAAATATAATCTCAAGTCATCTAAAAACCGTGTCGTTCATCTAGATTCCCCAGTCCGTGTGGAGGTCGAGCCTGAGTCCACAGTGGTGAAGGAGGGAGATGCTGTGGAGGTGCAGTGCTCCAGTGACAGTAATCCTCCTGCACACGACTACCAGTGGTACAATATCACTGGCACTCTGCTGTCAGAGGAACGAATCTAAAAACTGCACAACGTGTCCAGACACACTAAAGCTCTCTACTGTGCAGCCATCAACACAGAAGAAGAACTCCACTCCGGCCAAGATCAGTGTGGAGTGTAAGCCAAAAGCGATCTCACTGGCACTGCCCGCTGGAAATGGAATGGAAATGCGAGGATAACTTTTTTTTTTCAAGTTTTTCATACATAATTAATGTTGTGAGACAATAATAGAAAAAAATAATGTAAATGTATGTTTACATTTTTCATCACATATTTGGTAAACCTATTCTGGGGCTTTCTGAACTTGACCATGCTTTGTTTGTAAAGACCAAAAAATGAAATCATGCACTTTTATTTCCCTCCGAGTCAAAGTTGACTCAGAAACCTGAACTGAATCGAGCTTCAGGTAGAACCCTGGTTCAGTTCAGCACTAATCCTTTGTTACATATTTTCCTCTGATTGTTCTAGATGCCCCAGAAATAAAAGAGGGACCGGCCTGTAGCGTGAGGGCCGCGGGGGTGGCCTGCTTGTGCGTAGTGGACTCAGAACCTCCCCCTGAGATTACCTGGCTGCTCCAGAGAGGGAGCGATGCCAGCGCCGGCACTGAGAGACACGGCTCCATCACGCTGGGCACGCTGCGGAGTACCCAGAGGCTCACAGAGCTCACCTGCCAGGCCAGCAACTCACAAGGAAACACATCCGCAGTCTTCACACCACCCCAGAGCGGTAGGCCATCGTCCGCTGTCCGGAAAACTAAAATGTACTGACATCAGTGTCATTTTTTTGGATGTGTATGCCATCACATTGTTGTTTTTGACGAAGTGGTGTACAATGCTGTCAAAGGTGTGAGATGTTTGCTGACAAAGTGGCGTGTTCAGAAATAGCACGCTAGCATGTTTTCACACCAGGCAATCTTGTCTGCTTTGCACTACTCTTAAATTAAGCCTCTTAAGTTTGTGGCAACACACACCAGATACATGGATGATGGCAGTATATGAAAGGCACAAGCATTTGGTCAAGACTAATGTATCAAAACCTATGAAATATGGGAGAAACTATTAATGATACACACATAATGTACTAGCAAATGTAAAAAATTAAATAAATAAAAAAACAAATAAAAAAAGTAAGTAGCTTATAATTAAATTGTTTATGTCACAAAATCTAAATCATAAAACATATGGTATACAGGTTAACGCTAACATGTTTCCCACAACTGGAAAAAATGTAGTTAGTAGTGGTAGGTAGATTATGATGTGGTTTTGTGTGTAGTGAGCCATCGGGGGGATGGGGAGACACTTTTTGTTTTATTGCCCTGAGCTAAAGGGAGAAGAGAAAAGGGAAATAATGGCCTGGTTAGCTTTAGAAGTATCATCGGATGGCTCTGAATGCGAATTTCTGGCTTGTTCGTCCGATTTATTTTAATAAACCACAAATATGTGATGAGTCCAAATTCAGTGGGCACTTAGGTTGCAGATTAGAAGAGATTTTACGTCACATTACATTCCATTACAGGCATTTAGCAGACACTCTTATCCAGAGCAACTTACACAGCATTTACATTGCATTGCATTACATTACAGGCATTTAGCAGACAGTCTTATCCAGAGCGACTTAAACAGCATTTACTTTGCATTCCATTACAGGCATTTAGCAGACACTCTTATCCAGAGCGACTTACACGACTTTTACATAGCATTTTACATTGTATCCATTTATACAGCTGGATATATACTGAAGCAATTTCAGTTAAGTACCTTGCTCAAGGGTACAACAGCAGTGTCCAACCCAGGAATCAGACCCATGACCTTTAGGTTACAAGCCCAGTTCCTTACCCATCATACTACACTGATTTTAATCACCACTGAACGACAACAGAGAGGCACTTAAGTTTGATTTGTCTCTGCTTGCAGGTGAACTCCAGTACATTTCACTCATAGTTGCTGCTGTGCTGCTGGTGGCAGGCATGGCCGTTGTGGTGTGGCTAGCAAGAAGAACGAGGTAATCATGCTTCCTTTGTAACTGGCACCCAGTGCTTTTTTAAAATGTTGATTTTATTTTAACTTTTGTGTTATGATGTCTGTCAGACACAATCGTGAGCAACCTGTAACTGGTATGGACGATGCAGCCACAACCATGACAGGGACCTCCTACGCTATGGCAGCAAGGTATTTCTTTCCACACCTGTGAGAAATTATAATCAAAACCACAGGAAAACTGGATTTTGGGTTATAATTTGTAATATGAAATCAGGTGTGCTTGAGGGGGAACACATCGATACCTGGATCTGGCTGTGGGTCCCTGTGGAGAGGTTTGGAAACCACTGACATTGACTGCATTTTATCTGTATCAAAAAACACAAAGTGCCAAACTGATTTTTTAAAAACTCATTGTTCCCTTTAAGTGTAAAAAGAAAATATTAATACCCGAATTGAATTGGACCTAAATATTCTTTCATTTGTTTTTGTTTTTTTTAGAAAGGAGGAAAAAAGCATCAACAGTGGATTTTATGTAAACGATGAACAGATGTATGGTAATATTGGGGTATGTATAAGGGTGCTCTCACAGATGTACATCACGCATTACATCATGCATTACTGATGCTCTCTACCAGAGAGACATACAGCAGGCAAATGGTTGCATAGATCAGGAAACAACACTCTAATGGAAGGCCAGTACAAGGCAGAGTGGACATCTTGTCAGGTTACAAGCTGCCAGCTAAGTCTAGCACTTAGACGTACTACTGGGAGGAACAGACAACACTAAAACTGTTAGATTTGATTGTACATAACATTACACAGTAAACGATCTCAACTGTCGCTAAATCAGTTTGATTGCTGTAGTTCAAAAATGTTTAAGTTGGTCTGGTATTCTTTTCTACAGCGTGTTTCTTTAGACACAACTTTTATGAATGGTCCTAAGGAGATATATAAGCCCTTCATAAGCAGTACACATAGACATAGACATTCATAAATGCACATGTCAATGACCACAAATAAGCACATTTTCTGTCACTAAGCTTGTCACAGTAATGTCACTTGCTACATTTGCATTGACATAGCACACCACATGCCCAGATCTCTATGTAGCTCTTTTATTAACATAGGTATTTATGAATGTATTGCTTAAAGAGGAATTTCACTTTATAACACTTCTGCTTCTCATGACTGATATTGTCCTTCTAATGAATGTGTCGCCCTTCATTTTTTAATTAGTTATTTCATTGTGTTAATATTTTACGATGTTTCGTTTTTTTTCCTTTATAAATGCAGGAAGTAGACCCAGGCAGTTTAGTGTCGAACTCGAGGATGCATTTCATTGTGCGACTTCTGATGTGGGCGTACTTGCAATAACATTAGGTTGGTCGTAGAAATAGTGTTATGGCTACTAGTTAGCGAAACTGAAAATGTCTGAGGACGAAGGAGATTTTGTTTTTGATCATGGGATTGTTGTGCCCTATCGATTCGAGCCGGAATACACAGAAGAAGAGCTGGCTAATTTGCAGGCTGATCGTGCGAGAGCGAGTCAGGAGCGGGCCGAGGTTGAGGAACCACAGGCTATTCCCCGGACAAACGGTGGTTTGTATCACAGACAGACGCGATAGCGTTAATAAGCCCGCATAGTACCTACCTCGAGCGGTTCGACCAACGATGGGAAAAGGGTGGGTACAGCTCCAGGCTTCAGACGGTCACCTTGGTAGTCGGTGCCTTGAAGGTAGTCGCTGCATACCCTTAGTCCTAGTTTGCAAACTTCTTCGGCTGTTATGTTGGGGCGTTTGATCATAGACATATACATGTAAATGGTAAATGGACTGCATTTATATAGCGCTTTTATCCAAAGCGCTTTACAATTGATGCCTCTCATTCGCCTGAGCAGTTAGGGGTTAGGTGTCTTGCTCAAGGACACTTCGACATGCCCAGGGTGGGGTTTGAACCGGCAACCCTCCGACTGCCAGACAACTGCTCTTACCTCCTGAGCTATGTCGCCCCTGATGTATGCGCCTGATTACATCCAGCCATGTCTGGCACAAAGTTGCATCGCATCGAAAACTATGAAAACGTGCTTTCAAGGCAAGTTTAACGGGGGCATTATAACAACTGGGAACAATGCACCTCATTATTACACCGATATTGCATCAAACAAAAGCTAGCAGACGTTAGTTTGTTCGATTTCATCGCTAAGTTTGGTTTCATCGGAATGTTTTGGAATGTTTTGCTTCGCTTCTTCTCGAAGAAAAAACCGGAAACCGTACTACTATGTGGACTTGCGCTAAAAAAAAATAGGTCTTTGTTTCTAACGTTAGACATTTAAAATGAAATAACTAATCGAAAAATGAAGGGCGACACATTCATTAGAAGGACAGATTAGAAGGGGGGGGGGGAACCCCAGGAGAGCCGGCACACTGAGACAGACAGTTCGATTAACCAATAGGGAAGCTTCCGCTTTTGCCCCAGAAAGTACATGCGTTCGTCCAGACTAATGAAGGACTAGTGCAAATCTTAAGAAGGACCATTCAAAGACAGTATTACCATTTATTCAATAATATGCCATAAACCTTATACCACACCTGTATAATATTCAGTTTAATCCCTAAAATTAAACTAAATAAGCTAATTTCACTTTTGGAAAAACCACTGGAATCTGATTTTTGTTCTCGGTCCAGCAGGTTGGAGAGGAAGATGATGTGTATACATGTGGAAGATGCCTCTGATTAGAATGAAACAGGTACACAGGTACCCTAGATGCCACTCCCCCAGTGTTGAATGCAGTAACTCAGGAGCTGTCAAGCCATACATATAATCATACTATAACCACCACCTATATTTACTTAAATTTATTTTATTTTATTTTATTTTTTACAAGAGCACTGCAGCTGGATATTCAATAGGAAGCCAATCCTTTTCTTATACATGGACATACAAATCTTGTACACGGAGAAGTGTTATAATGTCATTGTGCATGTTGATCTGAATAAGAAACATCGTCCAAAGATTTAATTTTTATATTATTTCAGATGATTTAGCTTTTTCCTGTCATGCACAAACCTATGTACTTGTACTTTTAATCAATAAAAATGACAAAAATAATTGTGCTGTATCTGTGTTTAATCTTTTATTAAACAAATTCGGCTTTACTTTATCAAATCCATACACAATTTGCAGACACTTACATTTTCTGGTAGGATCTACAGATAGAAGCACATCATACAAGGGCCATATATTTATCACAAAAGCTGACCCCTCTAACAAAAAGCTGACCCCTTTATTGCAGCAAGGATATTCTCAGAACACTAAATAATCAATTAATTAAATATGAATGTTTCGCTCTTGATTATAGTAATATACTTGGTGACAATGCAAAGCAGTATATGGCAAAATGAATAAACAATATTGAAATAAGACATCAATTGATGTACCGTTAAAAAATCAAAAGGACCCTTTCCACACCCAGCACACGTACTACAGAACAGAATAAACGGTTCTTATGATTCTTGTTATACCACAGCCAAAACCTCCATCTTCATGGCCGTTCGATAACAAACGCCTATTTCTGTCGTGCTGACAGAAATCACAAGCCTTAACCACATCGCGCACAAGCTATATCCGATAAAAAAGTATCATATGTGAAATGTGTGCATGAAGAATTACAATCAAAATTCCTACATACATGTTTGCATAAACGTCCTCTTTAAAACAATTCTCATAATCCACCTCTTCTTCTTCTTCTTCTTCAAAATATGGTGTCTGGAAACAGAAAAGGAACACAGTGAAACCATTTCATTGCAGACACAAATGCACAGAAGTTATACTTCCTGCAGCTCCAGAAAAGCTTGTATAGTGATGTTATGGGTTGTGCATGTGTGCACTACCCCATTACTGTGCAAAAATGACCTCTATTAATACTTTTTGTTGAAACTATTTCCTATGGACAATGCAATTAGACACTATTTCACACCAGGCACACAGGGCCTACACAATATTTAAAAAACTAATATGTACATTTACAATGGTGAATTTAATGCTATGAAATAACAGCAGACCTGCCAACCTGCACGCATTTTGTGTACCAACCACGCAATTCTTGGTCAAAATACGCAGGTACGAAATGCCAGCTGAAACTACGCAAAAAAAAATTTTTTAAAAAAAATATATATATTTTTATATATATATATATATATATATATATATATATATATATATATATATATATATTATTGTAATTTAATTACGAAAAACAACTAATGAATGCAAAACAATACCGTACATTTATTCGGTATTTAAACGACATCGGATTGAACCAGATGCTACGACATTGTGGTTCTGTAACCCCTCCACGACCCACTCAACATCCACTGATCAGAATCAGAATCAGAATCAGAATCGAATTTATTGCCAAGTACATTTACACATACGAGGAATTTGATACGCAGCGGTACTTTATTATCCACCGAGGCGTAACGCTGCATTGCTGAGGTAAAATGGGAAGTGGGGAGTAATAATCAAGCACAAATATGTGAACGTAATGTTAACATATAAAACGGTAAAATTTGTTCGGTAACTTTACGAGATGATGCATTTCAAGGGGTATATCCTAATGAGATAAATTTGTGTATATAGTTAGTCGTAGTAGTAGCTCGCATGCGATTTAGCCTCGTTACGAGACGTGTGAATAACTGATGGAGTAATTTAGCTGCAGTAACTCAAACGCTACGGAGACTCCCTGTTCAAACTTTGAATCGCGCACGCTGTGTTGAAGCAAAGTTTTGCAAAGGTGTTTGACTATAGACGGCTAACGTAGCAAATAATTCCTATTATTGCAGCCAGTCACCCGACCAGCCTTGCAGTTAGAAAATAATCATGACGTCAGATGACGAGGATACTTCAAGGCGAGAGAGAGAGCAGCAGACCTACTAAAAAGAAGCGAGTCCATGCCCCCCAGAAGTTCCTCGCAAAATATCGGGAGCAATGGCCGTGGCTCCGCCCCTCAAAACTTCCGCACCATGCATTTTGCACATTGTGCAATTATGATTTTGACATTAGCCACCAAGGAGCTTCAGGTAATAATTTGGCTAAACCTCTAGTTACCTACATTCCGAGATAATTTTTCAGTTGAATACTATTTTTTTCATTAGGCCTATATGATGTGTGCCTGTATAAGCTGATTCAATAATTTAATTATTAAATAAAAATGGAAATCATGAACAGAAACTTGGTTTTATTCATAATTGACAGTGTTTTACATCGCAACATAAGCTTTTTTTACATTACAACATACGTTTCTGTAAATACTTGAAAATGAAAACATATGTTACAATATACAAAATAAATTACTTCCATTTTTATTAAATAAGTGAATGCAATTCACTTATGATTATCAGTTTGTAAAAGCACACATATCATATAATGAAATATTAATCATGAAAAAATTGTTTTAAGCAGGTGTACTCAAACTTTTGACTTGAAAGTATATTATAATATAGCCCAGTGCAGTGCAAGCGATATTTTAGAATCATGTCAAATTATACAATTTTGCCTGATCACTTTAACAGTCAGAACTGGAATTATGAAGAAAGGCTTGTGTGTGCGTGTGTGCGTGCAAAGCGAAGTGGTGCGAAAGCATGTGAACTAAGACTATTGTGGTATGCAAAATATTTTCCCAAGGTTGGCAGGTCTGTAACAGGAACAGGCTCAGTAAAAATGACATCATGGTACAAGCTGCTTCTGAGTTCTCTGAAGGGTACTTCCTTCCAAAAGTCCCCTCGACCAGCTATTTTAAAGCAGGCTCATTATCAAGAAGTATCTAAGAATACGTAGAACTGCCTGAGGAAATGAAAAACATACACTCAGCTTATCTGCACCCTCCATGAAAACAACCAAATGAATAGAATAATAGAATAAAAAATGCACATTGTGTTCCAAAATTTCTGATGAAACATTTGGGGAAACTGCTTTTACTCAAATAAACATAATTCTTAAAAAATACTTGTTTTTTTTTTAACTAATATAATTTTTCTCAAAAACACTGGGGCAACACAGAAAAATATGGTGGAAGATGACTGATGCTAAGTACTAGGATATTTTAGCTTAAAACCTGTTTGTCTCTGCCAGGAGGTTGAGACTTGGCCGTAGATGGACCTTTCAACAAGACAATGACCCCAAACATACCTAAAAATAAACACAGAAATGATTGCATGAACACAAAATCAATGTTTTGCAATGACCATCTCAGTCTCTGGACTTAAACCCTATTGGAAACTTGTGGTCTGAATTTAAGAGAGAAGTCCACAAGGTCCACAAACCTAAAAATATCAAGGATCTCAAATTTATCTGCATGGAGGAGAGGTCCAATATCCCTCCAAAAGTGTTCTCCAACCAGGGGTTAAATTGGGGGTGAACGTAGGTGGACGGTGTCCACCCACCTTTGGTAAATAAATAAATAATTTTACCAGCAGTTTTACAAATAACTATGCCAATCCAGTCCATTTTCGTAGGCTCCAGTCCATGTGTCCCCTCTAGCCAGTTACTCACTCAACCAATCAAAAATCCGAAGGAAAAAACTCAGGAGGAACAGTCGTTTGTATAGACAGGCACAGAAAGAACAATATCGTTGATTGTCTTGATTGTTTGGAAGCGGATGCGGTAGGTAATTTCATTAACATGTAATTTCATCTATGCAACATTTTAAAGAGAGATGAATAAACAGCCCCCACGAACGCCGGCTATTATTAACAGCAACTTTGATTGCTTGAGCAAAATCAGCAGGTTGCTGGTCAGCAGCTAAGCTGGGATTGAATATTTCCCACATACATAAGGTTTAAATTCAGCGGCAACTGGTGAGTTGAAAATCGGTGGGGCGCAAAACTTTAATTTAAACTAATCATTGATCGCAGCCTGTTTTAGTAATTTTCCTTTATAATCAAGCGTGCCAACGATCGGATTAATCAAATGGCAAGTAACCTAACACAGCATCTTCATACCATGTTAGGGGGATTAAATCATAAATTCAATTTATCCGTTAAAAATTTTAATCACCAAGTAGTCTACACTTAACAAACAAGATACACCAGTCTGTTATCTACCGTGTTAGCTTTCAGAATAACCAGCAAAAACAAAACCTGCACTTCAATTTTGTTTACAATCTACGAATTGCAGATATTTTCCATGAATACGAGTGCGGAGAAGGAAGTGCATGAATTCGCAAATAATGTGCACAATTTCGTACTGCAAATGAAAATAAGGCATAGGCTACTCGCTAAAACTGCCTATTTGGGGAGAGCTGGCTATATATGATAGTGTTGAGTAGCCTATTTTGTGGATTAATTGTATTGATACTCAAGGAAATTCAGGGGAAGATTCCGCCACTGCTTAGTGATTAAAACGGATTTTTCTAAATCACATTTATCATTTAATCTCCCTAACACAATGCGAAGAAGCTATGTCCCTTTCCAGTTGATTAGTCAGATGTTGCATGCTTGTTAATCACTGAAACTTAATTAAAACAGTTTGAGATCAATGATTAGTTTAATGGAAAGTTTTTTTCCATTACTTGAAATACATTATGTAAATCTTGCATCAATAGTATACATTCTTTTTAAAACAATTATGTGCACAATACATTAAAGATACAACTATTTTGAGCTGAGACATTCATTGGTTTGTACCTTTTTTCACCCACCTCCCACCGGATCTCGGGGTCCACCCACCTCCCAAATCCCAATTTAACCCCATGTCTCCAACAGTGTCAGACGTTACAGGAACTAGACTCAGTGCTGTTATCCTCTCCGGGGGAGGCTTAACCAGATATTAATCATAGGCATGCCAGTCATTTTGAAACCTACTGTATGTTCTGCAGAAAAAAATTGTATTACTCAATAAAAACTTTTTGTGTCTGAAAAATTGTGTTAAGATAACAGCGTGTGGCCCCCCCTTACGTTATAGCCGAAAATATGACCTACTGTATGCTTTAATTTTTTACAGTCATTCTGCTCACTTTCATGAAGGGTGTCAATAGTTCTAGAATTGACGGCTCACTTAATCTAAAATAGTATATTATTCCTTTCATGTGCTAACAAGAGACATTACATTATTGAACTCACCCCACTGTTGACATAAATGTTGTCACCACCAGGAGAGGACGGATCTTCACCGGGCCCCTGTCTCCTGCTGCTAGATGGCATTTCAGACCGTCCAATTCAGCATTATTCATTTATGTTTAATCAGATTATGAGTCTGAATATTTTACTTCTGTGTACTTTAGAGCCCTACCAGTATTTGGCTGGCCCCATGTTTTCCTGTATTCCCACATGCTGGTCATCGCTGTGAAAATAAAACAAGAAAATGACAATGGTATTACACACCCTAGCCCATCGCCACGGCAACCCCCATGCACATTAGTTGTCATACAAAATACACCGTGAGCCAGACAGTTAATTAACAGAAGTCAGGACTATTGACCGCCTACTGAAATCTCCACTGCCTAGTGCCTAGATAGTGTGTGTAGTACCCCACTCCCACGGCACCAGTTGCTACTGGTTCAGCTCATATTTCATGTGGAAAATGTGAACGTTTGCCACATTAAGAAAGAGCTGTAGTGGGTTACACCAGTCAAGAGTCAGACTACAATTTGTTGACATGCCTTAAAAACCTGTGCCAGACATGTCAGTATGATTGTCTGGAGCTATTACCTACTTTTTAAACTGAAATCATCCTTGTCAAATTTGCATGCTTGCCTGCATATCTGTATGTACATTCTTGAGGTGATTTTTAAGAATAAATTTGCAGTTTTGAAAAAATGATTGTATTTAAAAAATGGATTTTGCTATCCAGAAAAAGGCAGTTGTTTCGTGGCTCGTGATAATTGTTCCAAAAACTTTTGAAAACTTGTTTCAAAAAATGAGTTCAAGCATTTGAGAAAATCTATGACTAGGTAGAAATTGGTAGTGAGCATAGCATGAAACCTAGTTATATAATTAAATTCTTCTTTTGGATGGCATTTAATTATATAGCTAGTTAATTATACAGCTAGTTACTGTTTGCTGTTAATTAATAGTATTAATTTTTGTCTATACTAAATATGCACATTTTTTCTGTTGCATACTTTGGAGACTTACAGGCCTGCAGTTGAGTAGACAGGGTTTATCTTTACTTCCACACTTTGAAGATTAAAAGCAAAAAAAAAAATGTTATACATATTTCATTTGCCACATTTTAATTAGCGATTTCTTATACTAAAAAATGAACGTAGGTTGGTAGGCCTTTGATGTGACATCCTCTGAGCGCTTGCATTTTGTTTTAAATTCATCCAAACAACAGCCAGCCCAGATTCAGGGGATATTCTATATTAAACACAAAAGGCATGTCAAAAAGTTGAGAAAGCAGAGGGACATTTATAGGAGCAAAAAGAAACGAAACCAGTAAAAAAGAAGGCTTCGCAGCAGGCAATGAACTTTCGATTTCCTGGTCCATCTAAACATAATCCCGTTCCTTTTGAAACACAGCATACAAACAGTAGTAAATTATCTCATATTTCATGTGATGCATATCCAGATAGAGAACAATTCTATCTTATCTTATTATAGCAGTATCAAACATTTTGCCTCAGAATAAGTTGCTATCAAAATGTGTTAGTTCTCATATTGAAGAATATTGTGAAATACTTCAGGCATTGTGCAAAAACATGTAAAATAAATAAATAAATTATCCCACTTACATGCCACATTCAAAATTTTAGAAGATTGCACAGATGTGACCTGCTGATACTTTGCTGTGCAAGTCAAGTGCTGGTTGTGGTCAGAGTTTGTGGCAGTGAAAGTCAGGCTTGAAGTCACTCTCCATTGGCCATTGGGCAGCTCCTCTGATTGGTTGGTGGTTGTTCCACTGCGGCTCCAGATCAGGTGAGGCAGCTCCGTGGGACAGGAGTGAGACACAGAGCAGGAAGCAGTCACAGCGTCACCTGCTTTGACCTCCCTGCTCACGGTCAGCAATGGGGAGGCTGGATAGTCTGTAGTCAAGTGAAAACAAGCATCTAATAAACCGCCATCTGTAAACTACAAGATCCCAATGAATCATTTTCAGTTTTTGGTCAACAAAGTGAGCTGTCACATTTCTAGAGAATAAAGCCATGAAAACATATTTCCAATCACAGCTGGTCTCAAGCATGCAGTGGGGCTTTCAACAGCCAAAGTGCACAGACCTAAAAGGAAGTGCTTATGTTTCACAATGACTTTAACGCAGGATCTCATCAGTATATACTCATGATTTTAAAAATAAGCCACATGGAGAACACTTCTGCAAACGCACCTTGGACATCAATGGAGACCATATTCTCTTTGTAAGAGGCCTTATTAAAGTCACAAATCTCTATCCTAAAAATAAATGGGCCATTGTCCTTTTTTTTCAGGTGATTAATTCTCAGTGAACAGTTCTTCCTTGCAAGAGCCCCAATCAAATTTGTCCGGCCCCTGAATTCTTCCATCACTTTGGAGGAGTCTGGGTGGTAAATGAGTTGGTAGTTGGTCATATGCCATATTCCTGTCATTGCTGGAGGCTTTTTTGGGGGATCTGGGTAATTGAACTTGCAGGGAACCACGACACATGACCCCAGCAGTGCTGAGATTGTTTCTGGTATTTCTGCAGTCCATGAAGCCGCGTGCACATTTAGCACTGGAAAAAAACACAATCACAGTGTGACATTATGAGATTATGTTCCATACAGACTTTAAAATGGTGTGAAGTGTGCTCTTGGGTAGAAATAGCTGTACGAAATGAGTATTGTACCTTATTGAACCTGTGTTTTGTATTTGTCCAATGACCATGATATGCACTTTTGTACGTCGCTTTGGATAAAAGCATCTGCTAAATGAATGTAATGTAAAAATTTTAGTTTTTCGTCATTTTTACTCCTAGATTTGATTCTGAATTTCTTGGCAACATTTTTTCCAAATTAGCCAAAATGTATATGGTCAGCCATTTTAGTCTCTTTCTAAAAGAGAAAAAATAATCTACATGTTAATCTGTGTCTTTGTATCCCGCTGATTAACTAATTGAGCTCAAGTAAGTGTAAACAAAAAAAAAAATAGTCACATTTATGTGTCAATGTTTTTATTTCAAAATAAATTTGAATATTACATTACAGGCCTTTATCAGATGATCATATTTAGAACGACTTACACAACTTTTTTTTTTTTTTTACATTGCATTCTTTTATACAGCTGGATATATACTGAAGCAATGCAGATTAAGTACCTTGCTCAAGGGTACAACAGCAGTGTCCTACCTGAGAATCGAACCTGTGACCTTTAGGTTACAAGCCCAGTGCCTTACCCATTATACTGCACTTCCGCCCCATGTAAGCCACAGGCAACTGCAGAAAGTTCTGTTCTCTGCTATTTTGCCCTTAATTATCTAGATTTCATCATCTTTCAGATATTGTAGCTACAATCACCTTGACTGAATTAGGCAAGCCTGAGCTTTTAACATATTATTGGCTAAAAAGTGCAGGTGACACGTAACCACCAAGGCCAGTTGTGTTTTTTTGTATTTTTTTTTTTTTTTGGAATACCACCAACACCCAAATCAAATCCATTTTGGCTTCAACAAATATAAGTAATTTAGCATTTTTCTTTTATTCATGTCAAAGTGAACAAGAATCATTCAGTGCCAATAATGAGGCGTGTACTTATCACCGATTAAGTGAAATCTCTGAACTCTCTCCTAATTTCAATAATGAGTAGCAAAGCAAGTTACAGTTTGAGTATGGACAAAAGACCTTTCTTAACATTTCATAACATAACATTCTGTCAGGACCACTGTCATCAAGTAGAACTTTATTGACAATAAAGGCAATACAGTTATGTTTGGCGGTATGGCTCTGTTCTGGAGCTCTCCCGCCAACCACGCAGCCTGCGTGGATAAGGCCGGGAGGCCAGCAGCCAAACCCCCCCTTAGAGGGGTACACACAGAACAGATCCAGCAGCAAAGCAGTTTTTAACACATATGAATGGAGCAAATGCAATTTCTTAACACATAAGGATGGAGCAATACAATTCTTAACACATAGGAATGGAGAATGCAAATTCTTGACGCATGGGGATGGAGCTGGGGTGGTGGAGGGGATTTACGAAGCAACGTGCAGTGCTTGCATGCAGGAGGAGCAGCCGAATGAGTAGAGGGAGGCTGTTTAAGTAGACCGCCCTGTTAGTGAATGTACTGTGATATGCGAACATCACTCAGCTGAGCCATCAGCTGATTCGGCCGGAGCGCTTGACTCTCGTGACCTGCGCGATGCTCCATTAATGACGAGATCAGGCCATTCAGCCCAACAATGCTTGCCATATTCCTGAATAAATTGTACCTAGTGCTCTGAGTATCTACAGACTAGTTAGTGTCTAACATCATATCAAACCTGGTCTTGAAAAGCTGAAAAACTTTCTTCCTCTACTACGTGACTTGTGAATAGACATGTTCTTCCTGTAAACAAGCTGAAAGAGCAACAACAGAATAAAAACAGTACCATTTGAGTAGATGGCATAAAACCATAAAGCCTGTGTTCTCATTGCAGATGAATGCAGACGAAGACCTTGCCTGGTGGAAGAGAAAGAAATAGTTGCATGATATAGGGCCACTTTTAAAGACAGTAAACATAGTCCATTGTGGTGTACCCAACCTCAAGAAAATCAACTCAGGTTATTTATAACTGAACCGCAGAAACGGTGATATACAAGACAACTCTGCAAAGTGTTAAAAGCTTGGTCAGGTTTGGCTGAAGGCATTTGGTTCAAGTAAAACAAACCCCAATTGTTGAGACAAAGGACATACATTTTTTAAAACATATTTTCTTGTTTACACAAACACAATGTATAATATAAGGCTGCACAGTATATTGCCTTTTATTGCTAATATTTAACAATTGTACACAACTGTATGTTTTGATCAACATTTTAAGATTTTTTAAAAGAACAATACATGAAAGCCTTAACTTGGATTTGTGATAAAATTTAGATGCCTGTGTTGTTTTGTTTCTTTTTTTTACAGTCAGCTTTCTGAGTTCTGCAATCATGAACATGAATCTGCTAAACCGAGATTGTGAAGAAAAACTATTTCCTGCATTTATTTGTTTTTCAAAGTAAACAAAAATGTTGACTGAATACAGGCTTCAGCATTCCACATACATATGCAGCATCAGCGTTTAATAGCATGAGCATTGTGTCGGGTTTCATTCATACATTAATAAAGTAACATACTACTAGTTAGTTAGTCAGTCAGCTAGTTAGTTAGTTAGTTAGTTAGAGTCTTTATAATCCCCTTGGGGTAATTTGTTCTGCAGCATAGTCTACAATAAATAACAATATATGTATACTCATGACAACTGATAAAGATTAAAAAACATTTTTAAAAATACTGCACTTTATGTATCAAAGATTATGTATTTCAAATGTATGTGTAAAATGTTTCATCTTTCATTAATAATACCCTGATCTGTATTTTAAAGTCACATGACTATTAATATCTCAGTAAAAACAGTAGGCCTACACAAGGCTATCGCCTGATTAGGTGCAGCTTATTTCCTTTTTTGTTTCCGGAGTCTGTGGTTCTTTGCTCTTGTTCATTTAATGTCGTCTACTGGCCGTAAGGACAGGTTTGTCCTTGTTTGTGTAACATAGTTTAATGTTCAGCAGAATTGTTTATACAGTAGGTTGCCAGAGTCTGCACTTCTTGCATGTGCTGTCTCTCTTGAAACCATACTCTCCCCCTCTACAGCAATTCAATCCCACATATTTGCACAGTTTTCATTATAAGTAACTGGATAAGAGAATCTGCTAAATGTCAGTAAAGTAAAAAGCCTAAATTACTGACGCCAAACATTTCAAAAAAGTTATAGAATTTTTGTTTTTCTTTTCTGCTTTGTTTTGTTGGGTTTGTTTAACTGTACAGTTTGACTGGGCTGGCTAATTTGCTGGGTTCACTTCACTTTACAACATCTCTCTACCAGTGTGTCCCTACCATCATCTCAGCCCACATAAGGAAGAAAAACACGTAAATCGCCTGCCAGAAATAAAATTAATTAATTAATTAATTAATTGCACAATGTAAACACAATATTACACAAAATATGCAGTCAATTAGTGCCAGTTCATTCACAAGGTAATGGAAAAAATACTATAATATTAATTTGTATTCAATTTAACACATGAAATGTAATGCAGCACATTCAAAGAGCATAATGTCAGGCTAAAATATCCAATATTTCAACTAAATTGTGCCAATAGTTGTCAAATTATGGCTTTTAATAGGTGGTAGCATACACCTAAATGCCTAAAACATAATCAACCCATAATTTAAAAATCAGCACCCAGCCACATCAATACATACCTGCACTTTGATAATTATGTTTCACTGTAATCCTTGCAAGATTATTCGATTTGTGCAGCCGATGAAGACACGATCAAGCAACTGGTCAGGTCTGACTGAAAATGTGCAGCATGTACCACATCCTAATAACAAAAGACAACTTCCTGCCTTGTAACTGAGCTAATTTCCTACACACTCATATGAACTTCATCCTGCACCCTCGTATCACACTTAAGATATTTAACTGTAAAAATAAACTGAGCCAAAAATACCACAGCTAGTAGTGCCATTTCAGGTGTTCCTGAGTGATATACACAGCCATTGGTAGTAGTGCCATTTCAGGTGTTCCTGAGTGGTATACACAGCCATTGGTAGTAGTGCCATTTCAGGTGTTCCTGAGTGATATACACAGCCATTGGTAGTAGTGCCATTTCAGGTGTTCCTGAGTGGTATACACAGCCATTGGTAGTAGTGCCATTTCAGGTGTTCCTGAGGGACATAAGATTTGAAAGTAAGCTTTACAGTATGTGTTCTGATATCATATGTCATCCTGAAACAACAAGTGATGCCAGTTCTTACAGTTTCACTACTGCATATTCTGCCAGCTGGCAAGCAGAATATAGAACTGTCCCATTTTTATCACTTAATATTTTATGTACACTGTAGGGCAAATGTAACTGGACAGTTGGTTCTCATCGTTAAGCATCCTGCTAGCTACAGCAGGTAACAAAACCAGGAAAGATCTCAACCAAGCACTTACGCTGAGTTCCATAAGTTTGCCTCTCAAGCTTAATGTGATAAAGCATACAGGGAAATGTTCCAAAATTTACCATTTACAGTTATGCAAATCTGGCATCTAGTAACGTGGTTGCAACCATAGCAGTTATCTCTTTGAAGGCATATGCAGTTAAATCATGCAAAAGCAATCCTTCCCACATGAATCATGGTTTACCACAATAAAGTCTATTGTTCTCACTGTAGAGTGACGTAGCAGTGGAAGTCAGTGGTTCCAGCTAATGAAAACCACTTTTAACTGAGTAAGTGAAACCAAGGGTTGGTCTGATTGGTCATACAGTAATAAACATACCTGCCTTTTCATGCTAAGTGTAACTGTTTCGGT
Organism: Anguilla anguilla; assembly: GCF_013347855.1. Classification (NCBI taxonomy): domain Eukaryota; kingdom Metazoa; phylum Chordata; class Actinopteri; order Anguilliformes; family Anguillidae; genus Anguilla; species Anguilla anguilla. The sequence continues at coordinate 85,291,985 of NC_049201.1, forward strand.
CACACATTTCTACTGTGCTAAATACAACTCAACATTTCCAGCTCATCTCTGTAGCACAGCCTTACTAAACCGCTCCCTCTCCACCAGCAGATGGCGCATTAACCACATCACCCCTCCACAGTTTGCCTCTGGCTTCCTGTTACGGTAGAGGTAGAGAGGAGTGTAGGACAGCTTCCTCACAGAGGATTTTGCAGTTGAATCTTTTCGGTGCATCGGTGAAGGTAAAAGGTAAGCCATTCCTTTAATATTGATCTCTCATTTACCAATGAATTTCATTATTATACATTTCAACATACAACTCACTTGTCACATATTCTGTTAAATGCAAAAGTACTGGGACAGTATTTTTGTTTTGGCTGTGTACTCTAACACAGTGGATTTACACTGTATCAAACAGTTGATTTTGACACATCCAATGTTTTGGCTATGTCTCTGATCAATTTATTCTGTAGCCTCATGATGGCCTACTTTACTGGCATTGACACCTAGTTCTAATAACCTCAACAGACTCCAGTTGCAAATTACACACCTAGAATCATCTCTAAACCTTTTTTGGGTGTCATGTATATTAATCAATGCCATGCAGCTGGTATTCAGCAAGAATCAGCTGAGCAGCCAATTACTTTTGTTCTTCTAAAATGGAGGACTATTTATAAAAAGTGTTGCAATTCCTACACGGTTACAGCTGTATATGTCCTCAAATTAAGGCTGACAGTCTGCACTTTAACCCCATACTCAGGGGCGACATAGCTCAGGAGGTAAGACCGATTGTCTGGCAGTCGGAGGGTTGCCGGTTCAAACCCCGCCCTGGGCGTGTCGAAGTGTCCTTGAGCAAGACACCTAACCCCTAACTGCTCTGGCGAATGAGAGGCATCAATTGTAAAGTGCTTTGGATAAAAGCGCTATATAAATGCAGTCCATTTACTCAATATTTTATTTTCAATGTGCTAGAGTAGAAAAGCCAAAAAAACAAATATTGCCGATATTTTTGCATTTAACTGTATATGTGTCCGGCGGCAGGGTGGTGCAGTGAGTAGCACTGTAGCCTCACAACAAGAAGGTCGTAGATCCGAATCTCAGCTTGGGGCCTTTGTGTGTGGAGTTTGCATGTTCTCCCCGTGTCCGCGTGGGTTTCCTCAGGGTACTCCGGTTTCCTCCCACAGTCCAAAGACATGCAGGTAGGCTAATTGGAGACTCTAAATTGCCCATAGGTATGAGTGAGCGAGTGAATGGTGTGTGTGCCCTGCGATAGATTGGCGGCCTGTCCAGGGTGTGTTCCTGCCTCTCGCCCAATGCATGCTGGGATAGGCTCCAGTGCCCCCCGTGACCCTGCTCAGGATATAGATAATGGATGGACCCAGCTCAGGATAAGCAGGCATAGATAATGGATGGACCCAGCTCAGGATAAGCGGGTGTAGATAATGGATGGATGTATGTGTGTCCGTGGAATCTTTTCACCAAAGGGTGAGCTTGTACTTGCCTTACCTTGTTGTTGTGGTTGGCATTTCACTGACTAACTGGCTAAAGCTAGGAGTTGATTTGAGACAAAAACCAGTATATTTTTGCTCATCACTGTTTGGTCCGTAGAAAATTTGGCGAGAGCTATGTTTTTTTGTGCATTAATATGCACAATGTGGTAATACACAATTCGTGAACTGAACATCGTAGATTTACAGTTTAATTTTTAATCATTTAAGCTATTGTCAGGACGGCTTCCATCCTTATTCAATTTGAAATCACAGTAGCTTTGCAGCCATTTTTTCCTGTTCCTCTTGTTCCTCTGATGTAATTCACACAGTGTATGATGTTAGGATTAGTTTGACAGTCTTCCATCCATCCATCCATCCATCATCTATCATACAAGGGCCATATATTTATCACAAAAGCTGACCCCTCTAACACCGTGAATTATTTATTGCAGCAAAGATATTCTCAGAACACAAAATAATCAATGAATTAAATATAAATTTTTCCCTCTTGATTATAGTAATATACTTGGTGACAATACATGTAGGCCTGCAAAGCAGTATAAGGCAGTATTAATAAACAATATTGAAATAAGACATCAAGTAATGTACCGTTAAAAAATCAAAAGGATCCTTTCCAAGCACCCAGCACACGTACTAGAGAACAGAATTAACCCTTCTTATGATTCTTGTGATACCAAAACCTCCATCTTCATGGCCGTTCAGTAATAAACGTGCTGGCAGAAATCACAAGCCTTATTCACATCGCGCACAAGCTATATCCAATAAAAAAAGTATCATATGTGAAATGTGTGCATGGAGACTTTGAATCAAAATTCCTGTAGTGTGACAAAGGCCTTATAAATACATAGTCATCGCTTGAACTCCCTCCGGATCACGTATGTTAAAGTAGCAGGTTTTTCTTAAGACAAGCCAACTTTGTGCCATTACATGTTCGCATAAACATCCTCTTTAAAACAATTTTCATAATCCACCTCTTCTTCTTCTTCAAAATATGGTGTCTGGAAATAGAAAAGGAATACAGTGAAACCATTTCATTTCGGACACAAATGCACAGAAGTTATACTTCCTGCAGCTCCAGAAAAGCTTGTATAGTGATGTTATGCCTCCAGGGTTGTGCATGTGTGCACTACCCCATTACTGTGCAAAAGATTACCTCTATTCATACTATCACTCTATTGTAACTATTTCCTATGGACCATGCAATAAGACACTATTTCACACCAGGCACAAAGGGCCTACACAATATTTAAAAAACTGTCTCCAGGGGAGGCATAACCAGATATTAATCAAAGGGATGCCAATCATTTTGAAACCTACTGTATGTTCTGCAGAGAAAAATTGTATTACTCAATAAAAACTCTTTGTGTCTGAAAAATTGTGTTAAGATAACAGCATGTGGCTCCCCCTTACGTTAGAGCCGAAAATGGGCAGTGTAGCACAGTGGGTAAGGAACTGGGCTTGGATATCCATTACTGGATAGGACACTGCCGTTGTACCCTTGAGCGAGGTACTTAACCTGAATTGCTTCAGTACATATCCAGCTGTATAAATGGATGCAAGGTAAATGCTGTGTAAGGGGCGACATAGCTCAGGAGGTAAGACCGATTGTCTGGCAGTCGGAGGGTTGCTGGTTCAAACCCCGCCCTGGGCATGTCGAAGTGTCCACCTAACCCCTAACCCCTAACTGCTCTGGCGAATGAGAAGCATCAATTGTAAAGTGCTTTGGATAAAAGCGCTATATAAATGCAGTCCATTTACCAAAATGTTGTGTAAGTCGCTCTGGATAAGAGCATCTGCTAAATGCTGTAATGTAATGTAAAATATGCCCCACTGTATGCTTTCATTTTTTTACAGTCATTCTACTCACTTTCATGAAGGGTGCCAATAATTCTAGAATTGGCTGCTCACTTAACCCAGAAAGAACACTTCGTTTCAAGTGCTTACAGGCAATATTAAATTATTGAACTTACCGCACTGTTAACACAAATGTTATCACCCCCGGGAGCAGACTGATCTTCAACAGGCCCCTTTCCCCTGCTGCTAGATGGCATTAAAGACAGTCAATTCAGCATTATTCATTCATGTTTAATCAGAATATGAGTCTGAATATTTTTCTTCAGTGTACTTTAGAGACTTACTGGGATTTGGCTGGCGCTATGTTTTCCTGTGTTCCCACATGCTGGTCATCGCTGTGAAAATAAAACAAGAAATGACACGCGTATTACACACCCTAGCCCTTCGCCGCGGCAACCCCCATGCACGTTAGCCTGTGTGTCATGCAAAATTCACGTGAGCCGGACAGAAAACTGCAGATAACAGACGGCTAATCAGCAAAAGTGAGGACTATTGATCGCCGACTGAAATCTCCACTGCTTAGATAGTGTGTGTAGTACCCCACTCCCACGGCACCACCTACTAGTTCAGCTCGTATTTGATGTGGAAAATATGACTCTTTGTCACATTAAGAAAGAGCTGTAGTGGGCTATGCTGGTCAAGAGTCTGACAACAATTTGTTGACATGCCTTAAAAACCTGTGCCAGATAAGTCTGTATGATTGTCTGGAGCTATTACCTACTTTTTAAACTGAAATCATCCTTGTCAAATTTGCGTGCTTGCCTGCAAGTCTGTATGTACATTCTTGAGGCGATTTTTAAGAATAAATTTGCAGTTTTGAAAAAATGATTGTTTTAAAAATTGATTTTGCTAACCAACAAAAGGCAGTTGTTTTGTGGCTTGTGTTAATTGTTCAAAAAACTTTTGAACCAGTGTTTCAAACAATTAGTTCAAGCTATGACTAGGTAGAAATTGGTAGTGAGTGTAGCATGAAACCTAGTTATATAATTAAATGCTCCTTTTGGACCGCATTTAATTATATAGCTAATTAAGTATGCAGCTAGTTACTGTTCGCTGTTAATTAATAGTATTAATTTTTGTCTATACTGAATATGCATTTTTCTGTCGCATACTTTGGAGACTTACAGGTCTGCAGTTGAGTAGACAGGGTTTATCTTTACTTCCACACTTTAAAAGCAACAAAAAAAAAATGTTATACATGTTTCATTTGCCACATTTTAATTAGCGATTTCTTATGCTAAAACATAAGTGTAGGTAGGTGGGCCTATGATGTGACATTATCTGAGCACTTCGGTTTGCATTTCGTACCAAATTCATCCAAACAACAGCCAGCCCAGTTTCAGGGGATAATCTATATTAAATGTAAAAGGTCCATCTAAACATAATCCCATTCCTTTTGAAACATACAGCATACAAACAGTAGCCTGTGGGTGGCTTGCATGTTGATGTAATCCATTAGTAATTAATCACAGCTTCATAAGCATTCCAGTATGTTTCAGTTATGTACAGTGTTAAAATTAGGACTTACTGCAATGCAACATTGTACTGTGTCATTGTACTCCCTTTGAAAAGTGAACGGTACATTTTTTCATTTTATATAATATGTGTTGCAGTACTGCTTCCTTTTAAAACATATCTCCAGGGCATATATTATGAAATTTCCAGTCTGATGTGAGGGGTTTTCTAAATAACACTTACCGTTTTTTTCGTCTTGAACATTTCCACAGCAATAAAATAACCAATATGAGCACAAAGGCAGAAGCAGCCGCGCCTGATAAGTAGATGGCCATCAGTACTCCTGTGAGGATAAATTCCAGATTAATTGGGATGGCAGGTCTGCCATCCCACCCTGCTACACTGTAAAGATAAGGATATTGCTGATGCCTTAATTTACTTTTTGAGAGTTTCACTACAGAGGAGGTTACCAATAGGCTGCAAGGCATATTCAGAACACAGAACGTCTCAGAATATTTTAATATAGAGAATAAAGAAGTATTGGATTGTTACAGGCATTTAGCAGACGCTCTTATCCCAAGCGACTTATATTGTATCCAGTGATACAGCTGGATATGTACTGAAGCAATGCAGGTTAAATACCTTGCTCAAGGGTACAACGGCAGTGTCCTACCGGTGAATCGAGTCTGCGACCTTAAATTAGGTTACAAGACCAACTCCTTAGCCATTATACTACACTTCTGCCTACTGGATAGATTACATAAACTAAAGACAAGTCCCTGGCCCTGATGACATATACCTAAGAGTACTCAAAGATTTAGCTGAGATCTGTAACGGTACGGGTGCTGGGACCCAGGCGCAGAGTGGAAAAAAACACGAAACAAAAAAGGGAGAAAATTAACAAAAACTTTACTTACAGAAAATTAACAAAGACTTTACTTACAGAAAGGAAGGCAAACAAACAGAACAGAAAAGGACACGAAGGGCAAAAACACAAACTCAAAAAATATCTAAATAAAACAGAAAACAAGAGGAACTCACAAACATGGGCAGGGCAGAACACAGGCAGGTAGAGGACAAGGGCAGGTCAAACAGAGCACAAGGGCAGGTCAAACAAAACACAGGCAGGTATAATCGGTGGTTTGCAAACAGACATCGGAAACAAACACAAGGAACCAGCACCCGAGTCAAGGGAACAGAGAACTTAAATAGACAGGGGTAACAAGACACAGGTGAACTCAAAAAACAATCAAACCAGAAGGAGGGGATAAGACACAGGTGGGAACAATGATGGGATAACGAGACAATGAAACAATCATACAATTAACAGGGGGGGAGCAGGACACAAAACAGAAGTGCCGCCATCTGGCGGCCCAACAGGGGAAACACAGACAGGAAAACAGGACCATGACAGAGATCATCTTTAAACCACTGGCAGAAAGTTTTGGACAAACTTTAGAAAATGCAGAAATACCAGAGGACTAGAAGCAAGGTAGTGTAATGCACACACACACACACACATATATATATATATATATTAGGGCTGTAAAACGATAATAACGCGTTAACGCACATTCGTTTTAACGCCACTAATTTTTTTAACGCACGTTCTGTTATGCTGAACGTTTGCCCGACCCTTATTACATTACATTACATTATAGGCATTTAGCAGACGCTCTTATCCAGAGCGACGTACAACAAGTGCATAGGTTTCATGATGTAGAGGCGCAAAAGAAACACTAGAGTGAAGTAAGGATCGTAGTGCCAGAAGTGACCACATCGATCAGGACTCCAACCCTGTAGAGTAAGCTTGTTCAGCAAGCAAGAATCCTACCAAGTACAAACTAGCACTGGAATCACACCTAATCATACAAAAACAATCCTGCCAGATACACTAACATAATCAAATTATCCTAGCTAGATACAGTGAGCTGAACTATAGGCTAGAGAGGGGTGGGGAGAGGTGCAGCCTGAAGAGATGAGTCTTCAGTCTGCGTTTGAAAGTGGTGAGATTCTCTGCTGTTCTGACCGTCACGGGGAGGTCATTCCACCAGCGAGGGGCCAGGACAGACAGCAGACGGGAGCGGGAAGTGCAGACGCGAAGAGGGGGAGGTGCCAAGCGTCCAGAGGTGGCCGAACGGAGAGGTCTGGCTGGTGTGTAGGGTCTGATGATCCTCTGAATGTACCCTGGTGCTGACCCCTTAGCTGCCTGGTATGCAAGCACCAAGGACTTAAACTTATGCTACGTTCAAGACAACTTGGAACTAGCAAAAAACGAGGTCCGACTTGTGAAAAAAGCAACTGAACGGTCGTAGAACTCGAAATTATAGGTCGGAAATTCGAGCATCATTTCTGAGCTCCGACTTTTCCGACTACCGGATTGGTTACGTCACATTAAGATAAATGGCGGCATTTGTAGTTCGTGGTAAGAAAGAAAAATGGTGTATTTAGGCTTTTCATGCATTTGCATTTGGGTGTGTGATTATGTGATATGCGTTAGTATCGTTTATGTTTGCCATTCACTATAGCAATATTTGAATTTTAAAAGTTACGATATCCATCAACAACTTTTTTCGCTAGCCAGCTTAGCTAGAAAACGTTATTTTGCTCAGAAATAAAAGCTGCAAATGATATAACCTGACAGTGATACCATATTTACATTTCAGTACTACTGCAGCCTAAGTAGTTTCGCGGTTTCACTCTATTTACTCATTTAATATACTCCTTACCAATAAAAAAAGCAGCGTGTACTGTGGGAATCCATGTTTCCCGAGTAAAACAGCGCGAACACATTGTCATTGTCTGGGCATACTGTTCAGAAGTAGGGAGCTGCCCTGTTGTCCGACAATGTAAACAGGCTTGTCTGTTTAAGCAACTGGCTCGGTGCAAAGAAATAGAAGTAGCCTATAGCCGAACTGTTGTATCCAAGGGAATTGAAGTATAGCCTAACTGCAATATCCTGGTTCGAGTCCTAGTTCTGTATTATACTCCCTTTCCACTGTTTCCGGTTCACTTTATTTATTGTTTGTTTTATTTTGTATCATGGTGTTTTGATCCCACATAGTAGAAGGGGATGTTTTGTGAGCCTTTATTTACCCCATGTGAGGTTGGACACAATTACGTTGTGTGAGTTGCTTTAGAAGTGCGAGGGATCCAGGGAATGATCTTTGAGCAATGGAAAATTTAGCTGACCAATGTACCTGTTGTAGAATGTGTCTGTTGTTGCGATGCATTGAGGTCCATCGTTTTGTGTTAATGCTTAAAAAACGGGATGTTTTAGTGAACCTTTATAAGCATAAAGTAGGACACACTACATTGCGTGAGTACTCATATTACTAAGTAATGTTAAATTTAACAGGTCAATATGCCCATCTGTTGTTGCCTGTTGGGCTTGAGTTTGCCATGTTATAATTTGAGCATATTTTGTTATGCTAAATGCAGTACCTTTGAGGGTTTCTGGACAATATTTGTCATTGTTTTGGGTTGTTAATTGATTTCCAATAATAAATAAACATAAATTTGCAGAAAGCAAGCATATTTGTTCACTCCCATGTTGATAAGAGTATTAAACACTTGAAAAATATCCCTTTAAGGTACATTTTGAAAAGATAAAAAATGTGCGATTAATCGCGATTAACTATGGACAATCATGCGATTAATCGCAATTAAATATTTTAATCAATTGACAGCCCTAATATATATATATATATATATAACCCCTTTGAAAGTTAAGGAAAATGGTAAAGTACCTCTTTGGTTGGTTTCCAGGACCCTTGTTTCGTTCCCATGTTTGTTGCTGGCGTAGCAGGACACCACATCAGTAAGGCCCAGGTGGAAATGCAGTGTGTGAACAGTGGCGGAGTCCTGTCCATCTGTGCTGTGGACGCTGCTGCTGTTTTCAGTTTTGCCATCTGCAAGTTTCCACTGGACTCTGCTAGCGGGCCTGGACTCCACCAGGCACCGGCAGTTCACCCCTGTGATTTCTGCAACACAGCCTGATTGTGCTCCAATGCTTGGGGGGTCTGGAAATTATTAAATAATTCCTATTATTATTATGATTATTATTAGATTTTTTAAACTACAGTTTTCAGTTCATTTACATACTGTGCCAAATGTATGCCTGTATCACTAACTAGCCAAATTTTAGTATAAAAACTAAGCATCTGCCTTTGTGCACTGCTGATGATGTTAGGGCAAATAAATGGAAAAGTTGAGGCCTGACAATAACTTACACAAGTTCATGTGGAGATGAAACATACACAGCAATTTTAATTCAATTTGGACCTCTTACAGAAAGACATCTGTAGTTGTAGTTTAAAATCAAGCAGATCTCTCCTGAGATCCTTGCTCCATTTTATTTTTATGTCAAAACACTGATAACTGGAGACCCATCAAACACTGCAGATGTGTACCCAACACATCTCTTCACCTGATATATGCTCAGAAAGATGGTCATTACGTATTCATTTCAGGCCAGACGACAAAGACGTGAGGGCCTGTGTGTAACTGTCCAAATGAAATGTTTTGATCTGCACTTACACTCCACGCTGATCTTGGCCAGAGTGGAGTTCTTGTGCCCCTCTGTGTTGATGGCTGCACAGTAGAGAGCTTTAGTGTGTCTGGACACGTGCAGTTTGTAGATTCGTTCCTCTGACAGCAGAGTGCCAGTGGTGTTGTACCACTGGTAGCCGTGTGCAGGAGGGTTACTGTCACTGGAACACTGCACCTCCACAGCATCTCCCTCCTTCACCACTGTGGACTCAGGCTCGACCTCCACACGGACTGGGGCATCTAGATGAACGACAACAGTCACAAACATAGTTTATTTCCACATAAACTCATAACATGGTCCTTTATTTGAACGTTTCATGAGCTAGGAGATATAAATACCCTCAAACTAAAGCTGACAATCTGCATTTTAACCTCGCATTCATTGTATTTCAAATCCAATGTGCTGGAGTACAGAATCAAACCAACATAAATTTTGTTACAGTCCTAATACTTTTGCATTTACAGTAACTGTAAATTATCTCATATTTCATGTGATGCATACCCAGATAGAGAACAATTCTACGAGTTTACATCTTCTTATAGCAGTATCACACATTTAGCCTCAGAATAAGATGCTATCAAAATGCATTAGTTCTCATTTTGAAGAATATTGTGAAATACTTCAGGCTTTGTGGAAAAACATGTAAAATAAATAAATAAATAAATAAATTAGCCCACTTACATGTCACATTCAATATTTTATAAGATTGCACAGATGTGACCTGCTGATACTTTGCTGTGCAAGTCAGGTGCTGGTTGTGGTCAGAGTTTGTGGCAGTGAAAGTTAAGTTTGACGTCTCTTTCCATTGGCCGTTGGGCAGCTCCTCTGATTGGTTGGTGGTTGTTCCACTGCGGCTCCAGATCAGGTGAGGCAGCTCCGTGGGACAGGAGTGAGACACAGAGCAGGAAGCAGTCACAGCATCACCTGCTTTGACCTCCCTGCTCACGGTCAGCCGTGGGGAGGCTGGAGAGTCTGTAGTCAAGTGATAACAAGCATCTAATAAACCGCCATCTGTAAGCTACAAGATCCCAATGAATCATTTTCAGTTTTCGGTCAACAAAGTGAGCTGTCACAATTCTAGAGAATAAAGCCATGAAAACATATTTCCAATCACAGCTGGTCTCAAGAATGCAGTGGGGCTTTCAATAGCCAAAGTGCACAGACCTAAAAGGAAGTGCCTATGTTTTACAATGACTTTAACGCAGGATCTTATCAGTATATACTCATGATTTTAAAAATAAGCCACATAGAGAACACTTCTTCAAACGCACCTTGGACATCAATGGAGACCGATTTATCTTTGTAAGAGTACTTATCAAAGTCACGAATCTCTATCCTAAAAATAAATGGGCCATTGTCCTTTTTTTTCAGGTGATTAATTCTCAGTGAACAGTCTTTTCTTGCAAGATCCCCAATCAGATTTGTCTGGCCCCTGAATTCTTTCATCACTTTGGAGGAGTCCGGGTGATAAATGTATATGTCTTGATTTGTCGTGTGCCATATTCCTGTCAGGTCTGTAGGCTTTATTTCACGGTCTGGGTAATTGAACTTGCAGGGAACCACGACACAAGACCCCTGCAGTGCTGAGATTGTTTGTGGTATTTCTGCAGTCCATGAAGCCGCGTGCACATTTAGCACTGGAAAAAAACACAATCATAGTGTGACATTATGAGATTATGTTCCATACAGACTTTAAAATGGTGTGAAGTGTGTTCTTGGGTAGAAACAGCTGTACGAAATGAGTATTTATCTTATTGAACCTGTGTTTTGTAGTTGTGCAATGACCATGATATGCACTTTTGTACGTCGCTTTGGATAAAATCGTCTGCTAAATAATGTAAATATTTTCGTTTTTTTGTCATTTTTACTCCTAGATTTGTTTCTGAATTTCTTGGCAACACTTTTTCCAAATTAGCCAAAATGTATATGGTCAGCCATTATAGTCTCTTTCTAAAAGAAAAAAAAAATCTACATGTTAATCTGTGTCTTTGTATCTCGCTGATTAACTAATTGAGCTCAAGTAAGTGTAAACAAAAAAAAAAACAGTCACATTTATGTATCAATGTTTTTATTTCAAAATAAATTTGAATATTACATTACAGGCCTTTATCAGATGATCATATTTAAAACGACTTACACAACTTTTTTTTTTTACATTGCATTCATTTATACAGCTGGATATATACTGAAGCAATGCAGATTAAGTACCTTGCTCAAGGGTACAACAGCAGTGTCCTACCTGAGAATCGAACCTGTGACCTTTAGGTTACAAGCCCAGTGCCTTACCCATTATACTGCACTTCCGCCCCATGTAAGCCACAGGCAACTGCAGAAAGTTCTGTGCTCTGCTATTTTGCCCTTAATTATCTAGATTTCATCATCTTTCAGATATTGTAGCTACAATCACCTTGATTGAATTAGGCAAGCCTGAGCTTTTAACATATTATTGGCTGAAAAGCATAGGCTCACTGTAACCACCAAGGCCAGTTGTGTCTTTTTTTTTTTTTTAGAATACCACCGACACCCAAATAAAATCCATTTTGGCTTCAACAAATATAAGTAATTTAGCATTTTTCTTTTATTCATGTCAAAGTGAACAAGAATCATTCAGTGCCAACAATGAGGGATTTTAGTGTGTACCTATCACCAATTAAGTGAAATCTCAGAACTCTCTCCAAATTTCAATAATGAGTAGCAAAGCAAGTTACAGTTTGACTATGGACAAAAGACCTTTCTTAACATTTCTTAACATAACATAATGATGAGAACAGGCCATTCAGCCCAACAATGCTTGCCATATTCCTGACTATATTGTACCTAGTGGTCTAAGTACCTACAGACTAGTTAGTGTCTAACACCATATCAAGCCTGGTCTTGAAAAGCTGAAAAGGTTTCTGCCTCTACTATGTGACTTGTGAATAGACATATTCTTCCTGTAAACAAGCTGAAAGAGCAACAACAGAATAAAAACAGTACCATATGAGTAGATGGCATAAAACCATAAAGCCTGTGTTCTCATTGCAGATGAATGCAGAGGAAGACCTTGCCTGGTGGAAGAGAAAGAAATAGTTGCATGATATAGGGCCACTTTTAAAGACAGTAAACATAGTCCATTGTGGTGTACTGAACCTCAAGAAACTCAACTCAGGTTATTTATAACTGAACCGCAGAAACAGTGAAATGCAACACAACTCTGCAAAGTGTTAAAAGCTTGGTCAGGTTTGGCTGAAGGCATTTGGTTCAAGTTAAACAAACCCCAATTGTTGAGACAAATGACATACATATTTTTAAACATATTTTCTTGTTTACACAAACACAATGTATAGTATAAGACTACACAGTATACTGCCTTTTATTGCTAATTTAGCAATTGTACACAACTGCATGTTTTGATCAACATTTAAAGATTTTTTAAAAGAACAATACATGTAGACCTTAACTTGGATTTGTGATTAAATTTAGATGCCTGTTTCTTTTTTTCTCTATTTTTAACAGTCAACTTCATGAACATGAATCTGCTAAACCGAGTTTGTGAAGAAAAACTATTTCCTGCATTTATTTGTATTTCAAAGTAAACAAAAATGTTGACTGAATACAGGCTTCAGCATTTCACATACATATGCAGCATTAGCGTTTAATAGCATGAGCATTGTGTCGGGTTTCAGTCATTCATTAATAAAGTAACATACTACTAGTTAGTTAGTCAGTCAGTTAGTTAGTTAGAGTCTTTACAATCCCCTTGAGGTAATTTGTTTTGCAGCATAGTCTACAATAAATAACAATATATATATACCCATGACAACTGATAGATTAAAAAACATTTTTTAAAATACTGCACTTTATATACCAAAGATTATGTTTTTGAAATGTATGTATAAAATGTTTCATCTTTCATTGATAATACCCTGTGCTGTATTTTAAAGTCACATGACTATTAATGTCTCAGTAAATACAGTAGGCCTACACAAGGCTATCGCCTGATTAGGTGCAGCTTATTTCCTTTTTTGTTTCCGGAGTCTGTGCTTCTTTGCTCTTGTTCATTCAATGTCGTCTACTGGCCGTAAGGACAGGTTTGTCCTTGTTTGTGTAACTCAGTTTAATGTTCAGCAGAATTGTTGATACAGTAGGTTGCCAGAGTCTGCACTTCTTGCATGTGCTGTCTCTCTTGAAACCATACTTTCCCCCTCTACAGCAATTCAATCCCACATATTTGCACAGTTTTCATTATAAGTAACTGGATAAGAGAATCTGCTAAATGTCAGTAAAGTAAAAAGCCTAAATTACTGATGCCAAACATTTAAAATAAGTTATAGCGTTTTTGTTTTGCTTTTCTGCTTTGTTTTGTTGGGATTGTTTAACTGTACAGTTGCTGGGTTCACTTCAGTTTACAACATCTCTCTACCAGTGTGTCCCTACCATCATCTCAGCCCACATAAGGAAGAAAAACACGTAAATCGCCTGCCAGAAATAAAATTAATTAATTAATTAATTGCACAATATAAACACAATATTACACAAAATATGCAGTCAATTAGTGCCAATTTTCTTTCTTTTCTTTCACAAGGTAATAGAAAGAATACTATAATATTAATTGGTATTCAATATAACACATCAAATGTAATCCACCACAATCAAAGAGCATAATGTCAGGCTAAAATATCCAATATTTCATCTAGATTGTGCCAATAGTTAAAATTATGGCTTTTAATAGGTGGTAGCATTCACCTAAATGCCTAAAACATAACCAACCCATAATTTAAAAATCAGCACACAGCCACATCAATACATACCTGCACTTTGATAATTCTGTTTCACTGTAATCCTTGAAAGATTATTCGATTTGTGCAGCCGATGAAGACACGATCAAGCAACTGGTCAGGTCTGACTGAAAATGTGCAGCATGTACCACATCCTAATAACAAAAGACAACTTCCTGCCTTGTAACTGAGCTAATTTCCTACACACTCATATGAACTTCCTCCTGCACCCCCGTATCACACTCAAGATATTTAGCTGTAAAAATAAACTGAGCCACAAATACCACAGCTAGTAGTGCCATTTCAGGTGTTCCTGAGTGATATACACAGCCATTGGTAGTAGTGCCATTACAGGTGTTCCTGAGGGACATAAGATTTTTAAGTAAGCTTTACAGTATGTGTTCTGATAAAATATGTCATCCTGAAACAATAAGTAATGCCAATTCATTCAGTTTCACTACTGCATATTCTGCCAGCTAGCAAGCAGAAAATAGAAATGTCGCCTTTTTTATTTAAAAATTTTAAGAAAAGGATGTTGCTGGTAAAAAGAAATAGACTTAATATTTTATGTACACTGTAGGGCAAATGTAACTGGACAGTTGGTTCTCATCGTTAAGCATCCTGCTAGCTACAGCAGGTAACAAAACCAGGAAAGATCTCAACCAAGCACTTACGCTGAGTTCCGTAAGTTTGCCTCTCAAGTTTAATGCGGTAAAACATACAGGGAAATGTTCCAAAATTTACCATTTACAGTTATGCAAATCAGGCATCTAGTAACGTGGTTGCAACCATAGCAGTTATCTCTTTAAAGGCATATGCAGTTAAATCAAACAAAAGCAATCCTTCCCACATGAATCATGGTTTACCACAATAAAGTCTATTGTTCTCACTGTCGAGTAACGTAGCAATGGAAGTCCGTAGATCCAGCTAATGAAAACCACTTTTAACAGAGTAAGTGAAACCAAGGGTTGATCTGATTGGTCATACAGTAATAAACATACCTGCCTTTTCGTGCTAAGTGTAACTTTTTTTTGTCACACATTTCTACTGTGCTAAATACAACTCAACATTTCTAGCTCATCTCTATAGCACAGCCTTACGAAGGTACCTACCACAGGCACACCATGTGAAAAAAGTGTTGCTTCTGTAAAATAGCTTTCTACCATCCTGCTAATGTATTAAAAATTAAATGAAATGTATAACGCCAAAACAAACATATGGGGCAAAATTACATCTTCCAAATTATAAAGTTAAATCAATCCCTGTCTATTTATATTATACTTGTTAATCATGTCAAATATGTTGGTTGTACTGTAAATAGATTTTTAGTCATAGTAATATAATATACATACAGTAGAGCATATAAACAGTTACTGAATAATTCTAACAGCTGTGGAAGCAGGCCAGCTAAACCGCTCCCTCTCCACCAGCAGATGGCACATTAACCACATCACCTCTCCACAGTTTGCCTCTGGCTTCCTGTTACGGTAGAGGTAGAGAGGAGTGTAGGACGGCTTCCTCACAGAGGATTTTGCTGTTGAATCTTTTCGGTGCATCGGTGAAGGTAAAAGGTAAGCCATTCCTGTATTATTGGTCTCTCATTTACAAATGAATTTCATCATTATACATATGCATTGTTACATATTCTGTTAAATGCAAAAGTACTGGGACAGTATTTTTGTTTTGGCTGTGTACTCTAACACATTGGATTTACACCGTATCAAACAGTTGATTTTGACACACCCAAAGTTTTGGCTATGCCTCTGATCAATTTATTCCGTAGCCTCATGATGGCCTAATTTACTGGCATTGACACTTTCTGGGTGTCATGTATATTAATTCATGCCATGCAGCTGGTATTCAGCAAGAATCAGCTGAGCAGCTAATTACTTTTGTTCCTCTAAAATGGGGGACTATTTATAAAAAGTGTTGCAATTCCTACATGGTTAAAGCTGTATATGCCCTCAAATTAAAGCTGACAGTCTGCACTTTAACCTCATACTCAATTTTTTATTTTCAATGTGCTGGAGCAGAAAAGCCAAAAAAACAAAAATCGTGTCACCGTGCTGATATTTTTGCATTTAACTGTATATGTATCGGGCGGCAGGGTGGTGCAGTGGGTAGCACTGTCGCCTCACAACAAGAAGGTCGTGTATTCGAATCTCAGCCAGGGTACTCTGGTTTCCTCCCATAGTCCAAAGACATGCAGGTAGGCTAATTGGAGACTCTAAATTGCCCATAGGTATGAGTGAGTGAGTGAATGGTGTGTGTGCCCTGCGATAGATTGGCGGCCTGTCCAGGGTGTGTTCCTGCCTCTCGCCCAATGCATGCTGGGATAGGCTCCAGTGCCCCCTGCAACGCTGCTCAGGATATAGATAATGGATGGACCCAGCTCAGGATAAGCGGGCATAGATAATGGATGGACCCAGCTCAGGATAAGCGGGTATAGATAATGGATGGACCCTGCTCAGGATAAGCGGGTATAGATAATGGATGGACCCAGATCAGGATAAGCGGGTATAGATAATGGATGGACCCTGCTCAGGATAAGCGGGTATAGATAATGGATGGACCCTGCTCAGGATAAGCGGGTATAGATAATGGATGGACCCAGCTCAGGATAAGCGGGTATAGATAATGGATGGATGTATGTGTGTCCGTGGAATCTTTTCACCAAAGGGTGAGCTTGTACTTGCCTTACCTTGTTGTTGTGGCTGGCATTTCACTGACTAACTGGCTAAAGCTAGGTGTTGATTTGAGACAAAAACCAGTATATTTTTGCTCATCACTGTTTGGTCCATAAAAATTTGGCGAGAGCTATGTTATTTTGTGAATTAATATGCACAATGTGGTAATACACAATTCGTAAACTGAACGTCGTAGATTTACAGTTTAATTTTTAATCATTTAAGCCATTGTCAGGACGGTTTCCATCCTTATTCAATTTGAAATCACAGTAGCTTTGCAACCATTTTCCCTGTTCCTCTTGTTCCTCTGATGTGATTCACACGGTGTATGATGTTAGGATTAGTTTGACAGTCTTCCATCCATCCATCCATCCATCATCTATCGTACAAGGGCCATATATTTATCACAAAAGCTGACCCCTCTAACACCATGAATTATTTATTGCAGCAAAGATATTCTCAGAACACAAAATAATCAATGAATTAAATATAAATGTTTCAATCTTCATTACAGTAATATACTTGGTGACAATACATGTAGGCCTGCAAAGCAGTATATGGCAATATTAATAAACAATAGTGAAATAGGACATCAAGTAATGTACCGTTAAAAAATCAAAAAGATCCTTTCCAAACACCCAGCACACGTACTAGAGAACAGAATTAACCCTTCTTATGATTCTTGTGATACCAAAACCTCCATCTTCATGGCCGTTCAGTAATAAACGTGCTGACAGAAATCACAAGCCTTAATCACATCGCGCACAAGCTATATCCGATAAAAAAAGGTATCATATGTGAAATGTGTGCATGGAGAATTACAATCAAATTCCTGTCGTGTGACAAAGGCCTTTTCAATACATAGTCATCGCTTGAACTGCCTCTGGATCACGTATGTTAAAGTAGCAGGTTTTTCTTAAGACTAGCCAACTTTGTGCCATTACATGTTCGCATAAATGTCCTCTTTAAAACAATTCTCATAATCCTCCTCTTCTTCTTCTTCTTCAAAATATGGTGTCTGGAAATAGAAAAGGAACACAGTGAAACCATTTCATTGCAGACACAAATGCGCAGAAGTTATACTTCCTGCAGCTCCAGAAAAGCTTGTATAGTGATGTTATGCCTCCAGGGTTGTGCATGTGTGCACTACCCCATTACTGTGCAAAAGATTACCTCTATTCATACTTTCTGTTGGAACTATTTCCTATGGACCATGCAATTAGACACTATTTCACACCAGGCACAAAGGGCCTACACAATACAAAAATAACTGTCTCCAGGGGAGGCTTAACCACATATTAATCACAAGGATGCCAATAGGGGTGACATAGCTCAGGAGGTAAGACCGATTGTCTGGCAGTCAGAGGGTTGCCGGTTCAATTCCCGCCCTGGGCATGTTGAAGTATCCTTGAGCAAGACACCTAACCCCTAACTGCTCTGGCGAATGAGAGGCATCAATTGTAAAGCGCTTTGGATAAAAGTGCTATATAAATGCATTCCATTTACCATCAATCATTTTTAAACCTACTGTATGTTCTGCAGAAAAAAATAGTGATACTCAATAAAAACTTTTTGTGTCTGAAAAATTGTGTTAAAGTAATAATCTCGAAGATTTTCATTAAAATAAATGTCTGTTAAGTCACTATCTATCGCTGAATTAGGTAACACAATGGTGATTGAGCCTATTATTATATTAATTTATATTATTATTATTATTATTATTATTTATGATTAAAGAACTGGGTGTCTGTGGCGACATTCCCGGGAAAAAATCACAAGCGGCGCATAGATAGTGACGCGTTTTCCATCACCCATCAGTGGTTGGTCCGCCAGAGAGGGTAGGCGGAGCTAACGCAACAGGCTTGCTCTTCAACTCACTTGTGTGTGAGCGGCATACTTTTTTTTCTGGTACCTGCTAGCGTTAAGGTGGGGGGGGGGGGGTTATGGAACCCTAATAAGTTTTTGTGTAACATGAGAGGTCATATTATTTGTTTATGTAGATTTCGTATTGCGCACAGTATCCATCTCTCATATCAGGGAACGTTGCGTTAGCTAGCTAGCTAATGTAATTAACACAATCTAATGTCAGCTAACAATTAGAAAAAACGCTAGCTAACGCTACCGACCGGTACCGACCTCGCAAACCGTCTCTCGAATGCAATGCTACCTTGTTGCAGCATTGCAATGTAGCTAACTAAAGGCCAGTTCAGATCAATGATTTGCAACGAGACTGGATGCAACTTGAAAAATTGTGTAAAGATGTCAAGCCGGAGAAAACTAAATAAAAGAATACGGCAGTATGGATTAGCGTTGTTACTATTTTATTACGCTTCCTCATATGTTCCTTTTTTGATTAAATCTCCTTTGTTTTTGTTTTCTTCTTCTTATTCTGATTGCTAATTTAACTCCCAGCTCAGCTTACACGAACAGTTTAGCTAGCAAAACCAGAAACAACAAGGCAGTTGTTTCAAAAATATCACACAACAATCATTCACGATGATGATGCACGAGATACATAATTGCACGAGCCACAGCGAATCCCGCAAATTCTTCTCTGCAGTGTAAAGATGTTCATATCGAGCAAAAGGGGATGTGAATGTAATATGCTGCGAGGGAAATGTCCCCATGGGGATAAACAAGTTCTCTATGTATATGTATGTACAATATGTATTTTACATGCAGTATTTATTTACGTAGCAAATATACAATCACTTGTACATTTACTCAAATTGAGTTCAGAAGCAAGTACAGACATGTTTTCTGGAGAAATATGCTTCCTGTAGTTACTGACCAGCAGTTTTCTACATGAATTTTAATGTGTCCCATGAGGCAATTTGACATATTTGACATTTTGATCTGACACAAAGTTTGCATGAGATTGTAAAATGGTAAGATTACAAAACACAGGGCCAAGTGACTTGAAAGAATTGAGGAAATATTGCTTTGGAATACATCTTATTTAATTTCGGTGAGGCAAGATAGCCTATATTGTTTGTAGAACCGTAACTTGGCGTCATTTTGATATCAATACTTTTAATGGCAGGCCTGGATTTTGGCAGTCTGAATGAATGAGTTATAGACGGTGTATGTCTTGTATGTGCGAGTAACTTGTTTTTTATGAGATACACGTTTAACGCGTCGACCGCGTTGCTGTTCGGGGTGAAGACCAGTGTAGTCGAAGCGTTAACCGTGCTTATGGCTTAACAAATGCAGTTATTTTATGGAGCATCAAGTCTTCTCCTTCCCTACATTGTAACAATAGAAAACCAAGTCTTACCAGCTATAAATACCGCACAAAGGGATACAGTCAACGCCCAAAACATGTTGCTCTGCAAAGCAGCGTGTACTCAGTTTAGTGTGAGATGCACTACTGGTAGGTGCCTAGGTGGAAGGGGTTTCTGTGCTTTTCCATTGCAAGCCCTTAGCAGGAAATGGGAAGGAACTGATGCCCTTGTGACGACGAGCTGAACAGTCTTACATTGTTAATGCCCAGGAAGCAATGAAATAATCACAATAAAGTGGTTACTATCTAGTGACATCATTCAAAGGACGAGTTGTTGAATACCTTTAAATGCATCCTCACAAATCTTTTTTTTTTTTTTTTTTTTTACAGCAGGTGTTTTTTAGGTGTTGTAGCCTATGTGTGCATCGCATAGACTGCTTGTTCCAACTCAGAGGCTTCAATGAGAAGCTGAGCAGAACGTGATCCCCGTTCATTGAGCTGAGTCCAGCACAAATTCGCCAATAAAGGGAACGTAACACACTGTTAAAAAGTTCCCATTAGGGGTTGAATCGTTTAGTGGCAGCTGGCGGGCGCCAGTGGCGGTTTTAGCAGAAGCTGGCGGGCGCCAGTGGCGGTTTTAGCAGAAGCTGGCGGAGTGGTATCTTTTAGTGGCACCTGGTGGACTCCAGTGGCTGCTGCAACGACAACAACGGTCGCATTTCTGGCAACCGCCATTCAAGTTTCCTTATTAGCCCGCCTGTACGCGACAGCTGTTGTACTTTCAATACAGCAACTTGTTAGCATCTAGACGGTGAAGCTTAGGAAGTAGCAGGAAACAGCCTGTACTGTGCATGCTTGTACGCAAAAGCGCTTGCTGCCCATTGAGTTCAATGTGGACATCCAAGGTGATTTAACATGTTTTTATTTTCAGTTTTATTTCTTAAGACTTCTGAGTTTTTTGTTTGTTATTTTTAACCAATAAAAATTTATTAAATTTTAACTTTCTTTGTGGGACAAGGAATTTTCACTCTTGCATGCTTGGAATGGTCCAGTGGGAAGCATTTCTAGAGCCTCTATCTCTGTAAATCGTGTATTTAAAATGGCTAGACTTAAGAGGCAACAAATAAAAAATAAATAAAAATAAGCCTGCGCATTCATTTATTGAATCTAGCCGCACTGTTGTCTGGTACAGTACTTACATCATTCCTATGTTTGGCAGCATGGGCAGATTTTGGGTTTCTAGAGAGGGGGAAAACATTTCTCCAGTATTTATTCTTTCAAATGATCTCTTTTCAACGCTTTACTAATGTCACTGAATTTCAAATACAGTCATAGAAAGGTGTAGCAAGCATAATTAAAATCTGTTTATAAATTATAACAAACTGTTAATGATAAAATAAACTGTTTACAAGTTTAACTAAACAGTAATGACGGTTGCTCACATGATCAATAAAAAAAAACCTCTAAATGGCAACAACTGAAAGCTTACTGATTTTATTACTTGTCGCAAAACAAATGCCTGAAAAACATTAAAAAATATATAGAACTCCACGATTCGTCTTTTGTGAAGCTGATTCACTGTGTCCCGTGTTTCGTTTTTTTTTTTGTTTAGCATGTTATAAAACTATAAAAATATTATTTTAAACAGGGTGATTTACCTTACAGGAGAAGGGCAGCTTGGTTTGGGTTTGGTTGGAACATGCCTGCTAAGCTCTCGTTATTGGCCCTGTGAGTGAACAATGTTTGCGATAAGACTTTCACCTGTGACAGTGCTTTAACGACAGAAACATTATATGCTTACCTGTAGCCCACATTCATCTCAGGTCCGTTGCCATGTTGCTGTCTGTAAGCGCACAGATAAGACCTTTGTTTCAGTATTAAACCGGGCCACCAGAGCACTGATTCAAGTTGTTTCTGTCACGGTACGGGGGTTAGGACCCAGGCGCAGAGTGGGAAAAAACACGAAACTCAAAAATGTAAATACAAATCAAGACTTTACTAACAAAACAAACAAAAGGCCACGAGTGGCAATTCCAAAAAAAAAAAAAACAGGAAACACGTAAAGGAACTCAAAACAAGCAAAACTAGAAACTCAAATTCAAAAGCATAGCAGACACAGGGAACAGAAACAGTACGGGTAGAACACAGACAGGGCAGAACACAGGCAGGAAGAACACAGGCAGACGGAACACAAGGCAGGCAGAACTCAAGAACACAAGCAGGTAGATACATACAAGTCAGAAACAAACACAAGTCAGGAACAAGCACAAGTCGGAAGCAAACACAAGGAACCAGCACCCGAGTCAAGGAGACAAAGAACTTAAATAGACAGGGGTAACAAGACGCAGGTGAACTCAAAGAAAAATCAAACCAGAGGGAAGGGAAACGAGAGGCAGGTGGGGACGATGATTAAATAACGAGACAATAACAAAATAATTGAAAGCAATAATACAATTAACCAACAGGGGAACGAGCAGGACACAAAACAGAAGTGCCGCCATCTGGCGGCCCAACAGGGAAAAACAGACAGAAACAGAACCATAACAATTTCACTCTATTGCTTTCTGTAAAAGCATACCTATAACTTTAACATGTGGGAACAAAAGTGTGGAACAGTGTTTTAGGGACATTACCTGGTTGAAGCCCAAAATTTTTGAAACACTTGGCAGCATTGCTATTACAGTCTTTTTCTTCAATTTTACAATCTTAATTGCTTCAGTAAATTACCCAGATGTATAAACTGGTAACACGTGAATTGCAGTCTATTCAATTTACGCAATGATATGAATATGGATATGGTGCCAGAACGAGTACTATAAAAAGTGACATAAATAACTGGAAAGGTAAATTATTTTGATGTTTTGCCCCAGCTTACCTTGAAAATCTGCTCCAAATGGACCTCCTGTTAAAATCATGGACAAAATAAGAAAAACTTATTCATAGACTTTTTAATCTTTTGAAAAAACAAGATCCATATTTTTCTCAATGGTTATGGTGGAACATTTCCAGAAGTATTGCCCATGTGATTACCTTTTTTCTGGGCGAGGAGGTCTGTCCAGGAAGTCTTTGGGATTTCTTCTGTGTGTGCCATACAGAGAAATAGAATGTTTTTTTTTTCAGCTGACAGCAGTAGGTGATTTTCACACCCACATTATTTAGCTATACCTAATATTACAGAATACATTTGCTAGACCATTGTGCAATGAATTCATACAATGCAGCATCCAGGAAACATTAAAGAATCAGCCAGAAACTGACTCTAACAATTTATTACAATAAATGTATTCTGTTAAGACTACTTGTGTTGATGTGTGCTTGGTATATCTAACTTAACACTTGTCTCGAGAGTTCAAAGACTTTTTACAAATTCAGAATTGTTTTTCTCAGACATAGAATTACTGAGACATTGGATTTGTAAGATCCAATCTGGTGCACGTGTTAAATGATCAGTACATTATAATAAATATATGATAAGCATATGATCAACAGAAACTTGATAAACAGACCATGAAGAAAATATAGCAGTGTAGCACAGTGGGTAAGGAACTGGGCTTGTAACCGAAAGGTCATAGGTTCACATTTTGGTAAACTAGCTACTGGTAGTAGTAAGCATAGAATAATAAGTATAAGTATAGTTTCTGCTGTAGATTGAAATGTAGAATATATTGCCATGGAAAGCTTTATTTAGTCCTGGACGGTAGATCTCCAGGAAACAGAGTTGGCCAGCCCTGATTTTGTTTTTCTGGCTTTATAGTCCTGCCGTGTAACGTAGTTGAGGAAGATATACGGCTTAATAGGTAGCACCCTTCTGGATTTGGCCAAATTCACGCTCACCTGGAACACCTTTTCCTGCACGTCAAGACTCCCACACACAGAGCCAGGACAAGCAGGGCAGCAGCTGTGGCAGGCAGCAGGATGGGGAGGAGGCTCTGCTTTCCTACAGAGAAATACAGAACGGCAGTGCCAGTAACTATCGGGTGGAAAATCCAGGTCTCAATAAGTTAAAGTTTTTTCAATTCTGTAAACGTCTGATTTAGTGAAGAAATTGAACACATCGTAAATAAACTGTCTGGCCCATGAAATACCATAATCTTAGCTTCTGTTTTTTGTTTTTTCAAGAAAGGCAGACAGCATTTAAAACAAACCCCTTTATTAAAGCCTAGTGCCATTGTTTTGCTTTTTGCTTCTAGTTCAAGATGCAACTTAAAATATACACACTGCTTGTGTCATTAGTGTCCAGACCAGCAGGGGGCGATTCAGGCGCTGGGGGTTCATGCTCTGAAAAGTAAAAGGAGGCAAAATCAGGCTTGATCCACCTTAAAATTGATCATATTTAACTATCCAAGAGCACAAAGATATGAGCGGTGTTAGTCCGAATGTGTTTGTTATTCCATTCAGATACAGCTGGCGATTTTCAAGATAAATTATATTATACTGGTGCCATACTGCTCTACCTCAGGAGATAGTAGGGTTGTATACTATGAGGTGATTAAGGTCACTGTGCATTTTAATTATATACTTTCCATTTTTAAAAATCAAAATCAAGCTCTTTCTTGCCATTTCTCCAAACATACACCTCTAAGAAAACATTATATAAAGCATTTTGTTATGTATTTGCGTGCCTTATGTTGTTTAATTTAATAATTTTATGCCATATACGTACTTTTCACATGTAAATCGATTGAGGCCATTGGCCTTTTCCCATCAGGAAACTCAGCTGTGCAGGTCAGAGTTTTACCGTGGTCGTCCATAGATGCAGTGAACATTATACTGGATACAGTTTTCCACTCAGTGGCAGCCATTTTTGTAGTTTTGCTGGAGGCTGGCATGTCCTTGTAGCTCCACACAATAGCCGGCTGTTGTTTAGAGCAGGTGTAAAAGACAGAACATGTGACGTTCTTCACCACACCTTCAAGGAACTCCACTGGGCCGGGATCAGTAATGATCTCCCCAACTGAACCTAAAGCAGAGATGCAGTTTAGCTACAATCCATATCTGTTAACATGTTAGTAAAATATAGTTTATGTTTGTATACCGTTGTTGTTGTTTTTCATTTACGATTGTTTTCTTTCTTTGTGAAGGCTGGACTTGAGTGCGCAATTATAGCTACAAAAGTGGACTGCAAAAATTAAACCAAGGATCAATCTTTCCCAAACACAATACCACTGGTAATTTCAAATTAAGCCTGGGTGTCTTTTTTTTTTTGCAAACTGTGTGGCCCGTTCAGCTATCATCAAACCTGTCTACTGAGTTTGAAACAAGGTGACATTTGCATTTGCTGTAATTAAAATTTGTGATAAAAAACATAAAATATGTTTTACTTTGGCATAATTTACATTTTAGTTGCTGATATTTACTTTGGCATAATTTACATTTTAGTTGCTGAAATGCAGGCACCCATAAGAAGAATTCCCCTACAGATTATGTCCTAACTCAACATGCAGTTGATGAACTGGGCTGATTAACCAGCGATGCCTGCAGCGCACCATCGATGTCAGTTTGACACTACCCTGCTGTAGCGCCTTACATTCGGCCTGGATGGTGACGTCCGCCTGGGCCGCCCGGCCTCCTGGATGCTGGACACGACAAGACACAGTCTGTTGATCTTCAACGAGGACCCACGTCTGCACCAACGTGGTTTTCCACTTCACGTCTTGCGCTTCAGTTTCACGACGCTGGCCCGTCTCGGGAAAACCAATCAGGCTTAGTTTAGGGGGCGTGGCCGGACACGTGTGGTACGCACTGCACTGTACGCTGATTTGCTCTCCCACCTTGGGTATGCCAATAATGTGCATTTCTGGTTTATCCACTCTGTCTGCAGAAAATGCAGAAGAATGAAATCGGTGAAAAAGTTATTATTTTTTTTAAATGGCCACCATCAGTGGAGGCAACGCATTTAACTGCAAATGGAAACAAAGACAGCCTACGGTTGTAGCACGGTTATGAGTCCGTTTTTATGTCTTTATAGTTTGTTCTTGTACAACATGTTGTACATTGTGAGCTTCACCGACCATAAAACATTGTGAGTCTACGTTATCTGAAAGCAGGGTGCCATGGTCCCCTGGTTCCTGCACCTATGACTCAGCCAAATTAAAATTTTGTTGAAAATCTTTCCCTAATTTATTACACAAAACAGGAAATGACGAGGGGATAATGAATGGTTTCCTCTCACCAGTCACGTAAATCTCCACGGTCTTGTCCTGATAGTTCTGTCTGTGGTAGGAGGAGATGGGCTTGGGGTCCACCCAGGTATAAAGCCTCTGTCTATGATGGTTCATCTCGACGGGGTTAATTTTCAGGCTGCAGCTCCGGTCACTCGGAGATCCGTACAGAGAGGTTTTCCCTCTGAAGTCACTGATGACATCACCAGGGCGCGCTGGGCTGAACACCACCGTGTACTCCCCGGGCGTGTACTTGTACCACATGACACTGATGTCAGAGGGCAGGGTGGAGGAGTACTCAAAATGGCAGGGGATGACCAGGCACGAGCCCTGCAGGCCTGTCACCTGGCTGGGCATTGAGAAGCTCCACCCCAGGGAAAACATGGCCACTGAAAAACACCCACAGGAAGATGAGATTTCATCTGCACACGAGCGCAGTTACTGCAGACGCTATGGAGTAACCAGATGGTGAGCTCTGTGTTCTTAAAATTAAAATTCCTCAATTGTCTAAATCAGTGCAACATAGCATTGAGAAACCCCCCACTGCCAACCAGAATGCATTAGTGCTGAGGCATGCACTGATTTTCTGGAATCGCAGCATCATGACAACGGAAAGGATAGTCTTCTGATTGGTTCACACATCAGAGGTTTTTAGTACATCGTAAGATTCCAAGTTGAATTACAGTATGTTTGCTATTACACATAGTATTGAAAGCAGCTACAAGCTTTTAGCTGTGACAGTTGCTTATCACATAAAGCTTTATCTGTAAACACGTAACACTGCCTTTCCAAAGATATCTTTGTCCTCATACCTTATCTGGCATGCCATGCAAAACTGTAAACTGAAAAAGGGACCTCTCTCATTTTGGGAAAACTCACTTTTCACCTTCAGAGTGATGTACCCCTCTTGAGTTTGCCCATTGGTGAACCTTGCGGTGCATTTCAGGGCTTGGTTGTGGTCGCTGGCCCCTGCCTTGAATTTCAAAATGGACCGGCTTTCCCAGCTCCCACTGCCTCGTTTCTGAAACTCGCTGGAGACCTTCATGTCTCCATAATTCCAAGACAGATCTGGACGGTGCTCTTGGCAGGCATAGGATACGGAACAGACCACATCCTTCTCCACGCCTTCCAGGAACTCCTCCGAACTGGGATTTATAGTGACCTTTGTCACTGAACCTGAGGCAGAAGGTTAGTACACATTGGTCCCTTGCTTAGCATCTGCATGTGACCTTGCAACAGTTGTTTATTCTCAGGCATCGCCTTAGCATGACATTTTCTGACGGCGGTTACGTCACACGCAACGGTGGTGTTTATTTTCATGATTTCCCACCATTTCACTCCCATGTGTGAAGGCCCAGTCCTAGTCACCTGACACGCTCAGTGCAGTGACGTCTGATTTTCTCACTCTCCTCAACACACGAGGCTAACTGCTCCCTGCTTCCTGTTCCATCACGGTTCACAAGCTGAGCTCGCATAGACATGAATCTTAAGGCTGCACTCTCCATCTAGAGCTTTAAATGCTAACTGTATAAAACTGACCAGTATTGTAGCTGATGGAAATAATTTTGAAATTTAGCCATGGCCGTGTAATTGCAAATATATCCCAAATAAATGCGCGATTGTCGTACGGTAGCGGTAACTCAAGGCTGGAGAATTAGGGCGTGTCCAACTCTACAATTGTGCAGTTGTAGGAGTGAAA
The DNA here is from genome assembly GCF_013347855.1 of Anguilla anguilla. Classification (NCBI taxonomy): domain Eukaryota; kingdom Metazoa; phylum Chordata; class Actinopteri; order Anguilliformes; family Anguillidae; genus Anguilla; species Anguilla anguilla. The sequence goes on from NC_049201.1 coordinate 85,319,863, forward strand.
ATGAAAATCAGAAAATAAGCTTATAGCCAAAAGCAATTTTCAGGATCTTTTTTAGTGGGTGAAACACTAGAACTAATTTACCCCTGTCCATATGTAATTACTCACATTGTCCCTGAAGGCTGACGGTTTTGGATGCGCTCCGGCCGGAGGGATGTCTGACTTCACAAGTGATGGTTTGGTGGGCGTTGTCTAATATCCAGGTCATCTCCATGGTGATTTCCCACTTGCCTTCATGCACTTCTTTGTGATAGACTTTGGGTGTCCCAGTATGTCCCGCTACGGTCAGGCGCAATGTTGGGGGATGCGGTCGGCACGTGTGGTAGGCGCTGCACTGGACGGTCATTTGTTCTCCCACCTTACGTGAGCCGGAAAAATATAATTTTGGTTCGTCTGCTCTGTCTTAAAAAAAAAAAAAACATGAAATACAAACATATAATTGCGCTTAGCACTTCTAAGCAAGTCACATCCATCATTTCCAAGAAAACTGGTACATTTTCAGTCAAATGAAAACCTTCACCATAGCACAGTAGAGAAATAATAAAGAGTTCAATTCTCTCACCTCGTACACGGATTTTCACAGCTTTGTCATAAAATTTAAAATAGTGATATGTGACGTAGTCTGGGTCCACCCAGGGGTAAACCATCTCCTCTTGGTGACGCCAGTCCAGGGGGTAAATCTTCAGGCTGCAGTCTCCATTGTAAGGTGATCCGTATAAAGAGGTTTTTCCCCTGAACTTTTCGATGACTTCATTTGGGTTTTTTGGATCGCACACCAGAGGGTATCCTCTGTCGACATATTGGTACCAGACCACTCTGCCCTTGTCGTTGGGTGGGTATTCGCTATAAGAAAATCTGCAGGGGATGACCAGGCAGGACCCTACCATGCCCTCCATCTCTCTGGGCACGGTGACACTCCATGCCCAGGAAACGCCAAATATGGCACCTTAGAAAACAGAAATTTGATTGGTTTGATCAGGAGTGAAACAAAAGCCTTTTTGTTTTTTTCTTGCTGTCCTATTGCTGCCTTGGCTACTCTTAACTAGCATTTTTCAGTTAATCAGATTAATGAAATTCCATTAACAATGTGGTAGACCATAGCTAATGTGTTCGGTCTTGGATATATATATATATATATATATATATACACACACACACAGTACAGTCCAAAAGTACTGGGTCACTTGCGGTTAAAAAATAAAAATAATAAAAATTCAGTTTATATAATACATAATATATGTATTTATTAAATAACAAACCAATGGTTTGTGGAAGTGGAAGAGTGGGAGGGAGGTGGATGGGTAGGTTTGACTGAAATCTTATCTAACTTAACTTTTTTTTTTTAACCACAGGTAACCCAACACCTATAGACACATGGCAAAGAAGATGTAGTTAGGTTTAGATGTGCAAAGCCAACTAAACATATTGTGGCAAGAAGGTTATCCTCACCAAAAAAATGTAAGTGACCAGTTAACAACAATATGTAAGAACATGTCACGCAGCACAAAGCCCCAACACTGTGAAATGTTGTATAAATGATTTGTGCTAGTGATATCTTTTCGACAAATGGATGCTTTTTAAATTATATGTTTATCTTGATTTTGAACCATCGTGTCTGCTTTCTAAATTGAATAAACACAAATATAAATAAAAGAAATAACATGTAATCAATAAATAATCAATAAAACAATAACCTGATTAAAAATATCTGCCACAGAAAAAGTGAGTACAAAGAACTTAAGATAAGTCAAAGCACACCTTGAAAACACACTCCATACAGAAGCACCCATGCAAATGGCTCCATGTGGGCTGAATTAAATATTCTCCTGAAAACCTGTAAAATACAGCAAGGGTTATTTGGGCTACACGCTGCTTTACTCTGGTACTGGGACACCATTTAAAAAATAAAAAAAATATTTATATAATCTCCAAAACATTCCAAAATGTCACCCCCATGGTCTAAAGAGGAACGTGAATGTTTCTATTGCCATAAGGTAGGGCATGTTATTGCTAACTGTTTCACTTTGAAAAAGAAAACTGCTGCCCCAGCTAAGCCTACAGGCAGAATTGTTCCTCAAACCACTCAGTGTTTAAACGGTCCTGAAAGCAAACCTGAAGAAGGTTTTGAGCCGTTTATTTTTGAAGATTTTGTTTCCCTTTCCGGTAATCCGACTGAGCAAAAACCGGTGCGGATTTTAAGAGACACGGGAGCTTCGCAATCCTTTGTGTTGGCCTACGTGATAGCGGTATCGGACGTGACATATAGTGGTGCTAATGTGGTAATTCAGGGAATTGATATGGCCTTTGTTACTGTTCCCTTACACAAAGTACATGTTCAGACTGATTTAGTCACGGGTTATTCTAATGTGGCTGTACGGTCCGCTTTGCCTGTACAAGGCGTTGACTTCATTATGGGAAATGATATTGCCGGAGGTAAAGTGCGTGCAGTACTCGAAGTTCTAAATAAACCCGTACCCTGTCCCATCTCTGACGTGTCTAGATCACTTCCTGGTGTCTTCCCTGCTTGCGTGCACTCACTCGAGCTCAATCAATAAATTGGTTTGCGGCTGCATATTTCCATGTATTACTTTCAAACATGGCGGTTGAAAATAAATACAAAAAAATGCTGCGAGTACTCGACCAATCAGAAATGTTCAGCGCTGCAAGCTCCACCCAAAAGGTTCCTGTACTTTCGGAAAGTACTACCCCCCGAGCAGGAACTTTTTGGGGGGTAAAATAAAGCCCCAGGAACTAAATTTAGACCCTAGTTCCTTCGGTGGAAACACACTGAGTTCCTCAAAAGGTTCCTAGTTCCGGGGTAAAGTTCCTGCGGTGGAAACGCGGCTATTGTTCCTTGAAAAGTAGTTCCTGGGACTAAAAGTTCCGTACTTTTGGTGGAAACGCGGCTTTAGTTAATGAAGATGACCACTTCCGCATTAACAATCCATTATCTACAAAATAAGCAATCGACTTTTTTTTCATTACAACAGGTTTAACCACCATCTCAAAACACTTATGCAAGGAAGGATCATTTTCCTGAGCAGAAACAAGTTGTCCACAAGTGACAGGCAATTTATCTGAGGCAAACTCCAGAGATAAGGTAAGAGATATATTACATTCCTCTTTTTCTCTAAAATCTTGGAGGTTCAACCTCTGTACATACCTCCGGTTTTACACGTGGTACTTTCGGTTTGGTGAGATAAATATCCTCAGTAATAGTGGACGCTAAAACAGATTCTGATAAATGAACTTCCTCACCCCATTTCTTGGAATTATAACGTGTGCTCTTCTGTTCTTGTCTTGCTTTAGTATTCGTTTTATAATTTTTTTAAATAAAAGGCATTCGTGCTGGGACAGCATATTACATTTATTATTGTTATATCCTATTTGTTGCATAACAACGGTCCAAGTTCAACTACCAACGACAGTTTTGCTTGACAACGGTAAAATATGCCCAAACGGCTGCAGAAGAATATTTCAATTCCAGGTGATTAAATCGATAAAATAAAAAAAATACAAAAGTAACCATATATAATCATTGTTGGTAACCCGTTGTATATAAGTGGAATAAACCCCTCCGGGCTGTCCCGGTTATTAGAAAATAATGTAGGCTACTTCGGTGGTAGTTTGGCGTTACAGAAGAAATCATAGGACAGATGGACCGACGACAACGTCGCTTTTTCATACGTCAGTGGGCTAAAGCCGCGTTTCCACCGCAGGAACTATACCCCGGAACTAGGAACCTTTTGAGGAACTCAGTGCGTTTCCACCGCAGGAACTAGGGTCTAAATTTAGTTCTGGGGGCTTTGTTTTACCCCCCAAAACGTTCCTGCTCGGGGGGTAGTACTTTCCGAAAGTACAGGAACCTTTTGGGTGGAGCTTGCAGCGCTGAACATTTCTGATTGGTCGAATACTCGTAGCATTTGTGTTGTATTTATTTTCCGCCATTACCCGCCATGTTTGAAAATATGCAGCGGCAAACCAATTTATTTTCATAATAACTTCAAATCAAACTTGTATGTTATGCGGCGCAGTAGCCTACTTTTGGTTATAGCCTGTCAACGTCTTGGAATTATAACGTGTGCTTTTCTGTTCTTTTCTTGCTTTAGTATTCGTTTTATAAAATGCTAAGCATTCGTGCTGGGACAGCATATTACGTAGGCTACCAAAACATTCAAACGGATTAATTCGGTTGCTGAATATTTTCTTCCGGATTTTCTTTGTTAGCCCGTTGTAATTGACTCAAAACGTTTGATACAGTTATGTGAGGTATGCGGTAGTTCTGCATAATTAACATTGGTGATACAGTACACGCAAACTGGAAATCACCTTCCGCACTTTTTATCCGGGTAAAATAACAGGTTAATTCTAGTAATCTTCCCTTTAGCTTTTTCAGACTGCCGTAATTTTACTCAATTTTACTGCCATTTTTCAATTCCACGAAAAGACCAGGAAGACTATGGACTCATTTATGGTGCATGGTTCGCATCTGGAGGGCACACTTCGCTGCTCGGCTAGCAGTAACTTGGAAGGAAAGCAAACGGTGGCTGTACCACTACTAATTTACATTTTCACGCAAGTCCGAGTTTTCGTTCTATTCTTGTCATTTTGCGATTAGCCTATATGGAATTGACGACGAGAAAGTAATAAAACAGCAAATTGTTTACAACGTGTGAATGTTTTCTGCTGTTAATGAATGTGTTTGAGAGGATATATGAAAATCAATAAATACAAAAGTAACCATATATAGTCATTGTTGGTAACCCGTTGTATATAAGTGGAATAAACCCCTCCGGGCTGTCCCGGTTATTAGAAAATAATGTAGGCTACTTCGGTGGTAGTATGGGGTTACAGAAGAAATCATATGACAGATGGACCGACGACAACGTCAGTGGGCTAATTTGCCTAATCTTCGCGGTACTTTAGACCCCGGTGGAAACGCAGACAACCATTGGCTGAAGGAACCTTTTGGTTCCTGGTAAAGTAGTTCCTGGGACTGAAAGTTCCGGGTAATTTTGGTGGAAACGCGGCTTAATTTGCCTAATCTTCGCGGGACTTTAGACCGCGGTGGAAACGCAGACAACCATGGGCTGAAGGAACCTTTTAGTTCCTTGAAAAGTAGTTCCTGGGACTAAAAGTTCCGGGTAATTTTGGTGGAAACGCGGCTAATAACTTCAAATCAAACTTGTATGTTATGCGGCTTAATTTGAAAGATTAAAGGTTTTTTCTTCTGTGTAAAAATAACTTGTTGCTGGGTATATATTTATTATTATTATTGTTTATTATTATTATCATTGCATTATTATTATTATTTCTGTAATGAAAACAAGCTTTTGTTTCATAAACTTGGCACTGATAACAGCCTGACATTATTTACAGCACCATTGTGGGGTCTTTGCTTTTATATTCCAATATCATTATGCCTTAATTAGCTAGTTATAGATTAAGAGTTGTTGTTTTATGTGTACAAATTGCTTTCTGCTGAGTATAACAATTTATGTTGGGAAAATAAACTTATTCTATTCCATCAACTATGTACTCATACTATATGTATGATGTAAGCAACACAGCTACAACTAAGGAAATTGATAATGGGTGTGTTAGATTTACAGTAGGTGTGCGAATGATCAAGCATTGACAATAGTCAATAGTATTGGCAGCGCAGAGGCGGTGGGGGGCCCCCAAATAAAATTCTGTTTAGGGCCCCATAAAGGCTTGGACCGGCCCTGATTCAGCAAACTCATCTGAAACAATTGGGAAGTGAAGTAAGATATAAATACATCACATTGGAAATGAAACAGGAACTCAGAAGAAGAAATGATCTTTCCAATTTCAGTTAGAAAGAATAACGAGTGGAACATATGAGAAACGCTCAGCTAGAATATCTGTAAGTAATCCGGTAAATTTTTCTACTCTTTTGATTGCCTTCTTGTGGTGAAACACATTTAAAGCAGCATTCCTATTCATCAAAGCATTGGTAAGGACAATGCTACTGTTAGCTTTTGAATAACAACGATTATTTGATATTTCTGGTTCACAAATAATCTGGGATCACTTTATAAATGCTTTTTGGTGAGTGCGATAGCTTTTACCAGTTCTGTTTATGGAATAAGGAGTCGCATGTTGTGCATTTCAGTGGGAAATATTTAAATCAGTGTTTCCTGTGGAATTGATCTCTGGGTGTGGTGGTGGGTGTCCGAAGGGGGGGCGGGGGTGTAGCAAAGGCGAAAAAGTTTAAGACATAAGTTTAACAACCTCTTGAGACTTCTTAAAGGTTTTTTTTTTTAAATATCTAAATCTATCTTTGAGCTCTGATGAGCTCTTGATACAAGGAATAGCATTTTGCGAGAGCTAAAAAGTAGTTTTAGACATGCTTTAAAACCATAAAAGGTTTGTTAACCCTTGTATTGTTTGTAAATATTGAAGCAAAATAGGCCTGTATTTTGAGTTATGGTGGGGTGAGAACAATTAAGAGCACATTGTCCATCTAGAAGTTCTATCTTCAAGAATAGAGGACTATTGTCAGGCGAGGGGGCGGGAATGGACCCAAGTGCAGAGTAAAAACACAAAAGTCCAAAAATGGGGAAAACAAAAGACTAATAAACTAAAACGGGGAACAAAAAGCCTCGCAGGGCGAATTCTACAAACAAAAATCTTCAAGAAAAAACAAATACAAAAACCCAAAAACAAGGGAAAACAGGGCAGGCACAGAAACAAACAGGTCACGGAAACAAACAGGCAAGGCAGGCAGGCAGGCAGGCAGGCAGGCAGGAACCAGGAAACAAACCACAAACAGGTAACGAAACAAAAGGATCCAGCGCCTGAGTGAGGGAGAGGGAGACTTAAATAGGAGCCACGCAGACGAGACACAGGAGGGCACAATGAGCAATCAAGCCACAGAGAGGGAGGGGAACACGAGACAAAAACGCAACTAATAATGGGATAACGAGAACCAATAAAACAATTAACAGAACACAAACCCGAGGTGCCGCCATCTGGCGGCCCAACAGGGAAACACAGGGGGAAGACACAGAACCCTGACAACTATAACCAAAATTGATACTCAAGAAAAGTTACATATTGCACTTTAAAAAGGGACATTCTTCTGCTAAATTAACTTAATTACCATGACAAAATAGTACTTATGTCAGGGTGCGACGTGAGGGGTTAGGAGCCAAACGCAGAGGGGGAAAAACTCAACTCCAAATGATATGAACAAAAGACTTTACTTAAAAAAGGGAACAAAAGGGAACAAAAGGCCTCACAGGGCAACTCTTCAAAAAAACACAAGGTAAATCTACAAACACAGGAACCACAGAAAATCCGAAAGTACAAAAGCACGTGGAAAACCGAACATGGGCAGGAACACACAGGGCAGGAACATGAGCAGAAGCGCACACACAACCAAGGATCCAGCACCTGAGTCAAGGAAGAAGGAAACTTAAATAGAACAGACACTGACGAGACACAGGAGGGCACCATGAACAATCAGGCCACAGAGAGGGAAGGGAAAACGAGACAACCAAAAAGCAATAATTGAACAATTGAAAACAATAATACAATTACACAGGGTACAAGCAGGACACAAAACAGAAGTGCCGCCATCTGGTGGCCCAACAAGGAAAACACAGACAGGAACACAGAACCATGACAACTTTTTACTTAACATACTTTGAGCCGGGTCCACATTCAAAGCCCTCTCTCTCTGTCTCCCTCACACTCAATGAAGTTTACATGCCTTGTCCGTGCAAAAAAAAAAAGTAAAAAGTGAGAAAAATGGCTTTAAAGATTCTGTTCTGTTACATTATAATTCTACTGAGAAGCATGATACAAAAATTTCCTAACTAACTTAGATGCTAGATTAATGTATTTTTTTATTTGCTAGTGTTATCTGTATTCATTTCTGGACACTGCAGAGACTGCTCCTCGTTATAATCATAATCGTCATTAGAATGCAGCCCTCTTTGTCAGCTGTAGCAACTGTAGCCGAACTCAGTTTTGCTAGCTCACTACATTCACAAAACCTTAAAAATAAACACTTTCCCTTTCGTTTTCATGGAAAAAAAATCACCATGTTGTAGTATGGAAATGGAAGTAGTTGAATCACTACAAGTAGTGATGTAATGTATTTTGAGGAGTACCGTATGGGCTCAAACTAATGCCAAAAGTATTTTGTATTTATAAGCAATGACTTGTGCTTGCAACTTATGGTTTGTGTTTGTACATTGCGAGTTGAAACTAAAACAAAGTATTTTGTACGTGTAATCAATGACTTGTGCTTGCAACGTATGGTTCGTGTTTGTACTCTGCAAGTTGAACCTTTAAAAAAACGTTGTGTTTGTGAATATAGATTTTCGTAAGGGGGGAGGGTCACGTCTGTAAATGAAAATCTACATGTGTTTTGTGATCTGACGTAGTTTATTAACATTTGTGAACAGAAAAAGTACGAATGCAAAACAGTTTTTTACGTGCGACACTCCCTCTACATGTAACGCCCAGTTTACAAGAAAAAGCTACATACATTTGGCAGTTTTGGCATTAATTTGAGCCCATAGTACCGGCACTTATTTTGGTCCAATTCAAACACTGGTTAACACTATGGTATTTTTGTAATATTTGAAGCGTCGCTACCTACCTTTTTGTTGTCTTTCGGTCGCTGAAGAAAAAGAAGTGACGCTTTAAACAGACAGTGCAACCTTCCTGCGCTGCAAGTCTCCCGACCACCTCAGAAAGGAGCAAGCATGGAGCGCGGGGCCTGGGCTCTTTTGAAAATAAATATGTGGACGCGACAGTATGGTTTTGAAAGTGCATTTAGGCAGAAATATTTAGAAAGTTTAACATTTTTAATTTATGAATTTAATATATAGGCTATATACAGTATATATATATATATATATATAATTTATTTTATTTTTATTATTATTTTTTTATTATGGTGTGGCGGCAAGGATCAGTTTTAAAACAAGTTTTGTGATTTTTAATTTGTTTTTTGCTTGAAGTACAACCCTTTAGATAGCTGACATAGGCTGAACTAAGAATTTTAAATTACATTACAAATGTTTTTTGTTTTGCATTTTAGTGACTATCGCTAATGTGAAGTTCTTGGGACCTCATAGATCTTTGGACATGGATAAACATTTATTTTTAAATTGGTTTTAACGTTGGCTCTGTGCACCAATACTGTATCTACTACATACAACGGTAGTGTAAATGATCACATTTTACATAAGGGTAAAGGTTAACCCTTTTATATAAGGGTTTTTTTTTTTGGCCCACAGGTTGTGTGGTCAGAAACAGATGGGACCCAAAGAATGGCTTAAATACCTGTTATTTCACATCCTGTTCAAAGGTAAGGCGCAGAAAAAGACCCAAATTATTTGACAAGGTTACCTCAGTCTCCCTCAGCTTTTCTGCTTTATATAACACTTGAAATGGAAAGAATATATTACACTGCCAAAGACCACACATTGTTTGAATCTACGACGAAGGTCATAGTAAACACATGGGTGACAGAAACAATTTCTTGACGTGGAGGCAGCATCCATAGTAAAGCGCTTTGGATAAAAGCGCTATATAAATGCAGTCCATTTACCATTTACCATTTACCATCCAACAGTCAACATCAGAGATGAAAAATAAAAAGTAGGAATTAGTCAGTCAGTGTGGCATGCCCTGTGATGTTTTTTTAAAGCTCAAACACACAATGCTCTCACATATCTTAAGCAACCAATTACCTATGGGTGTTCTTTGGAATCTTGGCATTTCAAAACACAACCCTCGGTCGACATGCCTCAGTCAATCTACATTCTGAAAAGATCCAAAATCTAAATTTGTAGTGAAGATGAAGCTAACAGATTCAAACATTCTCTCTTAATGCCTTCGTCAGTGAAATGGTTTTGTGTGCTGATGGCAGTCTGAATGCTAAGGATTCACTACAGTTGTGCAAGCTAATTTGCATGTACAATACTGTTTGATGTTAATACCCCCATCATGTTTCCAACAACATTGTTGGATGATTTCTAAAACGTGATTTCTTCCCAAACATCGTATTCCCATTTTCAGTGAGATAATTATTCCATGAGCGATACCTGTCCATCTCTTTGGAATATGAATGTGAATGGTTCCCAGCTGCGTTCCTGGAAATGTACCGACCAGTAGATTTTCATTTCACCCCTAATTTGATGCATCTGATTCCGATAATTAGCAGCTCAACAAGATCTCTAGCTGCTGAATGAGATGCACTTTGTTAGGGTTGGAGTGAAAACCTCCAGGAACAGAGTTGGGAACCACTCATGTATTATTATTATTTTATTAAAAAAATTTTATTTGACACGGAAAATGTGTATTAATAACATTTCTCTAAATGTGAGTTAGCCAGGATCTTTTCAAAACATCACACTTTAATTGTTATTTATTTTTTCCAGTGTTAAATGTTCACACCACCTCCACCTGGACAGCAGAAGTGCCGCAGACAATATCAGCACTGCAGGGATCTTGTGTCGTGGTTCCCTGCAAGTTCAATTACCCAGACCGTGAAATAAAGCCTACAGACCTGACAGGAATATGGCACACGACAAATCAAGACATATACATTTATCACCCGGACTCCTCCAAAGTGATGGAAGAATTCAGGGGCCGGACAAATCTGATTGGGGATCTTGCAAGAAAAGACTGTTCACTGAGAATTAATCACCTGAAAAAAAAGGACAATGGCCCATTTATTTTTAGGATAGAGATTTGTGACTTTAATAAGTACTCTTACAAAGATAAATTGGTCTCCATTGATGTCCAAGGTGCGTTTGAAGAAGTGTTCTCTATGTGGCTTATTTTTAAAATCATGAGTATATACTGATAAGATCCTGGGTTAAAGTCATTGTAAAACATAAGCACTTCCTTTTAGGTATGTGCACTTTGGCTATTGAAAGCCCCACTGCATTCTTGAGACCAGCTGTGATTGGAAATATGTTTTTATTACTTTATTCTCTAGAAATGTGACAGCTCACTTAGGTGACCAAAAACTGAAAATGATTAATTGGGAACTTGTAGCTTACAGATGGTGGTTTATTAGATGTTTGTTATCACTTAACTACAGACTATCCAGCCTCCCCACGGCTGACCGTGAGCGGGGAGGTCAAAGCAGGTGACGCTGTGACTGCTTCCTGCTCTGTGTCTCACTCCAGTCCCACGGAGCTGCCTCACCTGATCTGGAGCCGCAGTGGAACAACCACCAACCAATCAGAGGAGCTGCCCAACGGCCAATGGAGAGTGACTTCAAGCCTGATTTTCACTGCCACAAACTCTGACCACAACCAGCACCTGACTTGCACAGCAAAGTATCAGCAAGTCACATCTGTGCAATCTTCTAAAATTTTGAATGTGGCATGTAAGTGGGCTAATTTTTTTTTTTTTTTTTTACATGTTTTTGCACAAAGCCTGAAGGATTTCACAATTCTTCAAAATGAGAACTAACACATTTTGATAGCATCTTATTACTTTTTTTTTTAACACTGAATGTAGTACAGAGCATTATTGGAAATTGAAACTTACAGTAACAATTCAATTCCCCTTTTCTGAGAACAGTTTTATTTTTAGTTGTTTAAACTGACTGCTACCAATGCTTTTTTACTTTAACTTTTTATCAAAGAATGCATTTAGATCACATGTTCCAAAACAGATCTTTAACCCCTTGGAAGCTAAAGAAATAGGCACAGAAAAAAATGGATAAAATATTTTACATTTTCACAATTAATTGTATTGTTCCAGATTTCATCAGTTACATATTTCATTCTTTAATCTGTATGTCTTTCGTAGTATTATGATCAGCTAATTTATGACATAAAACACATCTGGATATAGATGACGTATCATGTCTAGTTTCACACATAATCCACACAGTAATCACACATGTAACAGTGTATGAACAAGCCACTGCGTTGCGGCTCAAAGAGTCAAACATTAACCGTTGTTAGAGTGGTACAGGAACTCTGTCAGATGCTGGTCATTTTATTTGGCCTTAAAAACACTAATGCCCTGATCCAGATTGTACCACTCGCGGTGACTTGTCGAGTCATTTAAATATAATCTCAAGTCATCAAGTCAATCTCAAGTTTTTCATACATAATTAATGTTGTGAGACAATAATAGAAAAAAAATGTCTCTGTAAATGTATGTTTACATTTTTCATCACATATTTGGTAAACCTATTCTGGGGCTTTCTGAACTTGGCCATGCTTTGTTTGTAAAGACCAAAAAATGAAATCATGCACTTTTATTTCCCTCCGAGTCAAAGTTGACTGAAACCTGAACTGAATCAAGCTTCAGGTAGAACCCTGATTCAGTTCAGCACTAATCCTTTGTTACATATTTTCCTCTGATTGCTCTAGATGAGTCCAAATTCGGTGGGCACTTAGGTGGCAGATTTGAAGAGATTTTACGTCACATTACATTCCATTACAGGCATTTAGCAGACACTCGTATCCAGAGCGACTTACACAGCATTTACATTGCATTACATTACAGGCATTTAGCAGACAGTCTTATCCAGAGCGACGTAAACAGCATTTACATTGCATTACATTACAGGCATTTAGCAGACACTCTTATCCAGAGTGACTTACACAGCATTTACATTGCATTACATTACAGGCATTTAGCAGACACTCTTATCCAGAGCGACTTACACAACTTTCTTTTTTTTCACATCCATTTATACAGCTGGATATATACTGAAGCAATGCAGGTTAGGCACCTTGCTCAAGCGTACAACAGCAGTGTCCAACCCAGGAATCAGATCCATGACCTTTAGGTTACAAGCCCAGTTCCTTACCCATCATACTACACTGATTTTAATCACCACTGAACGACAACAGAGAGGCACTTAAGTTTGATTTGTCTCTGCTTGCAGGTGAACTCCAGTACATTTCACTCATAGTTGCTGCTGTGCTGCTGGTGGCAGGCATGGCCGTTGTGGTGTGGCTAGCAAGAAGAACGAGGTAATCATGCTTCCTTTGTAACTGGCACCCAGTGCTTTTTTAAAATGTTGATTTTATTTTTACTTTTGTGTTATGATGTCTGTCAGACACAATCGTGAGCAACCTGTAACTGGTATGGACGACGCAGCCACAACCATGACAGGGACCTCCTACGCTATGGCAGCAAGGTATTTCTTTCCACACCTGTGAGAAATTATAATCAAAACCACAGGAAAACTGGATTTTGGGTTATAATTTGTAATATGAAATCAGGTGTGCTTGAGGGGGAACACATCGATACCTGGATCTGGCTGTGGGTCCCTGTGGAGAGGTTTGGAAACCACTGACATTGACTGCATTTTATCTGTATCAAAAAACACAAAGTGCCAAACTGATTTTTTAAAAACTCATTGTTCCCTTTAAGTGTAAAAAGAAAATATTAATACCCGAATTGAATTGGACCTAAATATTCTTTCATTTGTTTTTGTTTTTTTAGAAAGGAGGAAAAAAGCATCAACAGTGGATTTTATGTAAACGATGAACAGATGTATGGTAATATTGGGGTATGTATAAGGGTGCTCTCACAGATGTACATCACGCATTACATCATGCATTACTGATGCTCTCTACCAGAGAGACATACAGCAGGCAAATGGTTGCATAGATCAGGAAACAACACTCTAATGGAAGGCCAGTACAAGGCAGAGTGGACATCTTGTCAGGTTACAAGCTGCCAGCTAAGTCTAGCACTTAGACGTACTACTGGGAGGAACAGACAACACTAAAACTGTTAGATTTGATTGTACATAACATTACACAGTAAACGATCTCAACTGTCGCTAAATCAGTTTGATTGCTGTAGTTCAAAAATGTTTAAGTTGGTCTGGTATTCTTTTCTACAGCGTGTTTCTTTAGACACAACTTTTATGAATGGTCCTAAGGAGATATATAAGCCCTTCATAAGCAGTACACATAGACATAGACATTCATAAATGCACATGTCAATGACCACAAATAAGCACATTTTCTGTCACTAAGCTTGTCACAGTAATGTCACTTGCTACATTTGCATTGACATAGCACACCACATGCCCAGATCTCTATGTAGCTCTTTTATTAACATAGGTATTTATGAATGTATTGCTTAAAGAGGAATTTCACTTTATAACACTTCTGCTTCTCATGACTGATATTGTCCTTCTAATGAATGTGTCGCCCTTCATTTTTTAATTAGTTATTTCATTGTGTTAATATTTTACGATGTTTCGTTTTTTTCCTTTATAAATGCAGGAAGTAGACCCAGGCAGTTTAGTGTCGAACTCGAGGATGCATTTCATTGTGCGACTTCTGATGTGGGCGTACTTGCAATAACATTAGGTTGGTCGTAGAAATAGTGTTATGGCTACTAGTTAGCGAAACTGAAAATGTCTGAGGACGAAGGAGATTTTGTTTTTGATCATGGGATTGTTGTGCCCTATCGATTCGAGCCGGAATACACAGAAGAAGAGCTGGCTAATTTGCAGGCTGATCGTGCGAGAGCGAGTCAGGAGCGGGCCGAGGTTGAGGAACCACAGGCTATTCCCCGGACAAACGGTGGTTTGTATCACAGACAGACGCGATAGCGTTAATAAGCCCGCATAGTACCTACCTCGAGCGGTTCGACCAACGATGGGAAAAGGGTGGGTACAGCTCCAGGCTTCAGACGGTCACCTTGGTAGTCGGTGCCTTGAAGGTAGTCGCTGCATACCCTTAGTCCTAGTTTGCAAACTTCTTCGGCTGTTATGTTGGGGCGTTTGATCATAGACATATACATGTAAATGGTAAATGGACTGCATTTATATAGTGCTTTTATCCAAAGCGCTTTACAATTGATGCCTCTCATTCGCCTGAGCAGTTAGGGGTTAGGTGTCTTGCTCAAGGACACTTCGACATGCCCAGGGTGGGGTTTGAACCGGCAACCCTCCGACTGCCAGACAACTGCTCTTACCTCCTGAGCTATGTCGCCCCTGATGTATGCGCCTGATTACATCCAGCCATGTCTGGCACAAAGTTGCATCGCATCGAAAACTATGAAAACGTGCTTTCAAGGCAAGTTTAACGGGGGCATTATAACAACTGGGAACAATGCACCTCATTATTACACCGATATTGCATCAAACAAAAGCTAGCAGACGTTAGTTTGTTCGATTTCATCGCTAAGTTTGGTTTCATCGGAATGTTTTGGAATGTTTTGCTTCGCTTCTTCTCGAAGAAAAAACCGGAAACCGTACTACTATGTGGACTTGCGCTAAAAAAAAATAGGTCTTTGTTTCTAACGTTAGACATTTAAAATGAAATAACTAATCGAAAAATGAAGGGCGACACATTCATTAGAAGGACAGATTAGAAGGGGGGGGGGGGACCCCAGGAGAGCCGGCACACTGAGACAGACAGTTCGATTAACCAATAGGGAAGCTTCCGCTTTTGCCCCAGAAAGTACATGCGTTCGTCCAGACTAATGAAGGACTAGTGCAAATCTTAAGAAGGACCATTCAAAGACAGTATTACCATTTATTCAATAATATGCCATAAACCTTATACCACACCTGTATAATATTCAGTTTAATCCCTAAAATTAAACTAAATAAGCTAATTTCACTTTTGGAAAAACCACTGGAATCTGATTTTTGTTCTCGGTCCAGCAGGTTGGAGAGGAAGATGATGTGTATACATGTGGAAGATGCCTCTGATTAGAATGAAACAGGTACACAGGTACCCTAGATGCCACTCCCCCAGTGTTGAATGCAGTAACTCAGGAGCTGTCAAGCCATACATATAATCATACTATAACCACCACCTATATTTACTTAAATTTATTTTATTTTATTTTATTTTTTACAAGAGCACTGCAGCTGGATATTCAATAGGAAGCCAATCCTTTTCTTATACATGGACATACAAATCTTGTACACGGAGAAGTGTTATAATGTCATTGTGCATGTTGATCTGAATAAGAAACATCGTCCAAAGATTTAATTTTTATATTATTTCAGATGATTTAGCTTTTTCCTGTCATGCACAAACCTATGTACTTGTACTTTTAATCAATAAAAATGACAAAAATAATTGTGCTGTATCTGTGTTTAATCTTTTATTAAACAAATTCGGCTTTACTTTATCAAATCCATACACAATTTGCAGACACTTACATTTTCTGGTAGGATCTACAGATAGAAGCACATCATACAAGGGCCATATATTTATCACAAAAGCTGACCCCTCTAACAAAAAGCTGACCCCTTTATTGCAGCAAGGATATTCTCAGAACACTAAATAATCAATTAATTAAATATGAATGTTTCGCTCTTGATTATAGTAATATACTTGGTGACAATGCAAAGCAGTATATGGCAAAATGAATAAACAATATTGAAATAAGACATCAATTGATGTACCGTTAAAAAATCAAAAGGACCCTTTCCACACCCAGCACACGTACTACAGAACAGAATAAACGGTTCTTATGATTCTTGTTATACCACAGCCAAAACCTCCATCTTCATGGCCGTTCGATAACAAACGCCTATTTCTGTCGTGCTGACAGAAATCACAAGCCTTAACCACATCGCGCACAAGCTATATCCGATAAAAAAGTATCATATGTGAAATGTGTGCATGAAGAATTACAATCAAAATTCCTACATACATGTTTGCATAAACGTCCTCTTTAAAACAATTCTCATAATCCACCTCTTCTTCTTCTTCTTCTTCAAAATATGGTGTCTGGAAACAGAAAAGGAACACAGTGAAACCATTTCATTGCAGACACAAATGCACAGAAGTTATACTTCCTGCAGCTCCAGAAAAGCTTGTATAGTGATGTTATGGGTTGTGCATGTGTGCACTACCCCATTACTGTGCAAAAATGACCTCTATTAATACTTTTTGTTGAAACTATTTCCTATGGACAATGCAATTAGACACTATTTCACACCAGGCACACAGGGCCTACACAATATTTAAAAAACTAATATGTACATTTACAATGGTGAATTTAATGCTATGAAATAACAGCAGACCTGCCAACCTGCACGCATTTTGTGTACCAACCACGCAATTCTTGGTCAAAATACGCAGGTACGAAATGCCAGCTGAAACTACGCAAAAAAAAAAATTTAAAAAAAAATATATATATTTTTATATATATATATATATATATATATATATATATATATATATTATTGTAATTTAATTACGAAAAACAACTAATGAATGCAAAACAATACCGTACATTTATTCGGTATTTAAACGACATCGGATTGAACCAGATGCTACGACATTGTGGTTCTGTAACCCCTCCACGACCCACTCAACATCCACTGATCAGAATCAGAATCAGAATCAGAATCGAATTTATTGCCAAGTACATTTACACATACGAGGAATTTGATACGCAGCGGTACTTTATTATCCACCGAGGCGTAACGCTGCATTGCTGAGGTAAAATGGGAAGTGGGGAGTAATAATCAAGCACAAATATGTGAACGTAATGTTAACATATAAAACGGTAAAATTTGTTCGGTAACTTTACGAGATGATGCATTTCAAGGGGTATATCCTAATGAGATAAATTTGTGTATATAGTTAGTCGTAGTAGTAGCTCGCATGCGATTTAGCCTCGTTACGAGACGTGTGAATAACTGATGGAGTAATTTAGCTGCAGTAACTCAAACGCTACGGAGACTCCCTGTTCAAACTTTGAATCGCGCACGCTGTGTTGAAGCAAAGTTTTGCAAAGGTGTTTGACTATAGACGGCTAACGTAGCAAATAATTCCTATTATTGCAGCCAGTCACCCGACCAGCCTTGCAGTTAGAAAATAATCATGACGTCAGATGACGAGGATACTTCAAGGCGAGAGAGAGAGCAGCAGACCTACTAAAAAGAAGCGAGTCCATGCCCCCCAGAAGTTCCTCGCAAAATATCGGGAGCAATGGCCGTGGCTCCGCCCCTCAAAACTTCCGCACCATGCATTTTGCACATTGTGCAATTATGATTTTGACATTAGCCACCAAGGAGCTTCAGGTAATAATTTGGCTAAACCTCTAGTTACCTACATTCCGAGATAATTTTTCAGTTGAATACTATTTTTTTCATTAGGCCTATATGATGTGTGCCTGTATAAGCTGATTCAATAATTTAATTATTAAATAAAAATGGAAATCATGAACAGAAACTTGGTTTTATTCATAATTGACAGTGTTTTACATCGCAACATAAGCTTTTTTTACATTACAACATACGTTTCTGTAAATACTTGAAAATGAAAACATATGTTACAATATACAAAATAAATTACTTCCATTTTTATTAAATAAGTGAATGCAATTCACTTATGATTATCAGTTTGTAAAAGCACACATATCATATAATGAAATATTAATCATGAAAAAATTGTTTTAAGCAGGTGTACTCAAACTTTTGACTTGAAAGTATATTATAATATAGCCCAGTGCAGTGCAAGCGATATTTTAGAATCATGTCAAATTATACAATTTTGCCTGATCACTTTAACAGTCAGAACTGGAATTATGAAGAAAGGCTTGTGTGTGCGTGTGTGCGTGCAAAGCGAAGTGGTGCGAAAGCATGTGAACTAAGACTATTGTGGTATGCAAAATATTTTCCCAAGGTTGGCAGGTCTGTAACAGGAACAGGCTCAGTAAAAATGACATCATGGTACAAGCTGCTTCTGAGTTCTCTGAAGGGTACTTCCTTCCAAAAGTCCCCTCGACCAGCTATTTTAAAGCAGGCTCATTATCAAGAAGTATCTAAGAATACGTAGAACTGCCTGAGGAAATGAAAAACATACACTCAGCTTATCTGCACCCTCCATGAAAACAACCAAATGAATAGAATAATAGAATAAAAAATGCACATTGTGTTCCAAAATTTCTGATGAAACATTTGGGGAAACTGCTTTTACTCAAATAAACATAATTCTTAAAAAATACTTGTTTTTTTTTTAACTAATATAATTTTTCTCAAAAACACTGGGGCAACACAGAAAAATATGGTGGAAGATGACTGATGCTAAGTACTAGGATATTTTAGCTTAAAACCTGTTTGTCTCTGCCAGGAGGTTGAGACTTGGCCGTAGATGGACCTTTCAACAAGACAATGACCCCAAACATACCTAAAAATAAACACAGAAATGATTGCATGAACACAAAATCAATGTTTTGCAATGACCATCTCAGTCTCTGGACTTAAACCCTATTGGAAACTTGTGGTCTGAATTTAAGAGAGAAGTCCACAAGGTCCACAAACCTAAAAATATCAAGGATCTCAAATTTATCTGCATGGAGGAGAGGTCCAATATCCCTCCAAAAGTGTTCTCCAACCAGGGGTTAAATTGGGGGTGAACGTAGGTGGACGGTGTCCACCCACCTTTGGTAAATAAATAAATAATTTTACCAGCAGTTTTACAAATAACTATGCCAATCCAGTCCATTTTCGTAGGCTCCAGTCCATGTGTCCCCTCTAGCCAGTTACTCACTCAACCAATCAAAAATCCGAAGGAAAAAACTCAGGAGGAACAGTCGTTTGTATAGACAGGCACAGAAAGAACAATATCGTTGATTGTCTTGATTGTTTGGAAGCGGATGCGGTAGGTAATTTCATTAACATGTAATTTCATCTATGCAACATTTTAAAGAGAGATGAATAAACAGCCCCCACGAACGCCGGCTATTATTAACAGCAACTTTGATTGCTTGAGCAAAATCAGCAGGTTGCTGGTCAGCAGCTAAGCTGGGATTGAATATTTCCCACATACATAAGGTTTAAATTCAGCGGCAACTGGTGAGTTGAAAATCGGTGGGGCGCAAAACTTTAATTTAAACTAATCATTGATCGCAGCCTGTTTTAGTAATTTTCCTTTATAATCAAGCGTGCCAACGATCGGATTAATCAAATGGCAAGTAACCTAACACAGCATCTTCATACCATGTTAGGGGGATTAAATCATAAATTCAATTTATCCGTTAAAAATTTTAATCACCAAGTAGTCTACACTTAACAAACAAGATACACCAGTCTGTTATCTACCGTGTTAGCTTTCAGAATAACCAGCAAAAACAAAACCTGCACTTCAATTTTGTTTACAATCTACGAATTGCAGATATTTTCCATGAATACGAGTGCGGAGAAGGAAGTGCATGAATTCGCAAATAATGTGCACAATTTCGTACTGCAAATGAAAATAAGGCATAGGCTACTCGCTAAAACTGCCTATTTGGGGAGAGCTGGCTATATATGATAGTGTTGAGTAGCCTATTTTGTGGATTAATTGTATTGATACTCAAGGAAATTCAGGGGAAGATTCCGCCACTGCTTAGTGATTAAAACGGATTTTTCTAAATCACATTTATCATTTAATCTCCCTAACACAATGCGAAGAAGCTATGTCCCTTTCCAGTTGATTAGTCAGATGTTGCATGCTTGTTAATCACTGAAACTTAATTAAAACAGTTTGAGATCAATGATTAGTTTAATGGAAAGTTTTTTTCCATTACTTGAAATACATTATGTAAATCTTGCATCAATAGTATACATTCTTTTTAAAACAATTATGTGCACAATACATTAAAGATACAACTATTTTGAGCTGAGACATTCATTGGTTTGTACCTTTTTTCACCCACCTCCCACCGGATCTCGGGGTCCACCCACCTCCCAAATCCCAATTTAACCCCATGTCTCCAACAGTGTCAGACGTTACAGGAACTAGACTCAGTGCTGTTATCCTCTCCGGGGGAGGCTTAACCAGATATTAATCATAGGCATGCCAGTCATTTTGAAACCTACTGTATGTTCTGCAGAAAAAAATTGTATTACTCAATAAAAACTTTTTGTGTCTGAAAAATTGTGTTAAGATAACAGCGTGTGGCCCCCCCTTACGTTATAGCCGAAAATATGACCTACTGTATGCTTTAATTTTTTACAGTCATTCTGCTCACTTTCATGAAGGGTGTCAATAGTTCTAGAATTGACGGCTCACTTAATCTAAAATAGTATATTATTCCTTTCATGTGCTAACAAGAGACATTACATTATTGAACTCACCCCACTGTTGACATAAATGTTGTCACCACCAGGAGAGGACGGATCTTCACCGGGCCCCTGTCTCCTGCTGCTAGATGGCATTTCAGACCGTCCAATTCAGCATTATTCATTTATGTTTAATCAGATTATGAGTCTGAATATTTTACTTCTGTGTACTTTAGAGCCCTACCAGTATTTGGCTGGCCCCATGTTTTCCTGTATTCCCACATGCTGGTCATCGCTGTGAAAATAAAACAAGAAAATGACAATGGTATTACACACCCTAGCCCATCGCCACGGCAACCCCCATGCACATTAGTTGTCATACAAAATACACCGTGAGCCAGACAGTTAATTAACAGAAGTCAGGACTATTGACCGCCTACTGAAATCTCCACTGCCTAGTGCCTAGATAGTGTGTGTAGTACCCCACTCCCACGGCACCAGTTGCTACTGGTTCAGCTCATATTTCATGTGGAAAATGTGAACGTTTGCCACATTAAGAAAGAGCTGTAGTGGGTTACACCAGTCAAGAGTCAGACTACAATTTGTTGACATGCCTTAAAAACCTGTGCCAGACATGTCAGTATGATTGTCTGGAGCTATTACCTACTTTTTAAACTGAAATCATCCTTGTCAAATTTGCATGCTTGCCTGCATATCTGTATGTACATTCTTGAGGTGATTTTTAAGAATAAATTTGCAGTTTTGAAAAAATGATTGTATTTAAAAAATGGATTTTGCTATCCAGAAAAAGGCAGTTGTTTCGTGGCTCGTGATAATTGTTCCAAAAACTTTTGAAAACTTGTTTCAAAAAATGAGTTCAAGCATTTGAGAAAATCTATGACTAGGTAGAAATTGGTAGTGAGCATAGCATGAAACCTAGTTATATAATTAAATTCTTCTTTTGGATGGCATTTAATTATATAGCTAGTTAATTATACAGCTAGTTACTGTTTGCTGTTAATTAATAGTATTAATTTTTGTCTATACTAAATATGCACATTTTTTCTGTTGCATACTTTGGAGACTTACAGGCCTGCAGTTGAGTAGACAGGGTTTATCTTTACTTCCACACTTTGAAGATTAAAAGCAAAAAAAAAAATGTTATACATATTTCATTTGCCACATTTTAATTAGCGATTTCTTATACTAAAAAATGAACGTAGGTTGGTAGGCCTTTGATGTGACATCCTCTGAGCGCTTGCATTTTGTTTTAAATTCATCCAAACAACAGCCAGCCCAGATTCAGGGGATATTCTATATTAAACACAAAAGGCATGTCAAAAAGTTGAGAAAGCAGAGGGACATTTATAGGAGCAAAAAGAAACGAAACCAGTAAAAAAGAAGGCTTCGCAGCAGGCAATGAACTTTCGATTTCCTGGTCCATCTAAACATAATCCCGTTCCTTTTGAAACACAGCATACAAACAGTAGTAAATTATCTCATATTTCATGTGATGCATATCCAGATAGAGAACAATTCTATCTTATCTTATTATAGCAGTATCAAACATTTTGCCTCAGAATAAGTTGCTATCAAAATGTGTTAGTTCTCATATTGAAGAATATTGTGAAATACTTCAGGCATTGTGCAAAAACATGTAAAATAAATAAATAAATTATCCCACTTACATGCCACATTCAAAATTTTAGAAGATTGCACAGATGTGACCTGCTGATACTTTGCTGTGCAAGTCAAGTGCTGGTTGTGGTCAGAGTTTGTGGCAGTGAAAGTCAGGCTTGAAGTCACTCTCCATTGGCCATTGGGCAGCTCCTCTGATTGGATGGTGGTTGTTCCACTGCGGCTCCAGATCAGGTGAGGCAGCTCCGTGGGACAGGAGTGAGACACAGAGCAGGAAGCAGTCACAGCGTCACCTGCTTTGACCTCCCTGCTCACGGTCAGCAATGGGGAGGCTGGATAGTCTGTAGTCAAGTGAAAACAAGCATCTAATAAACCGCCATCTGTAAACTACAAGATCCCAATGAATCATTTTCAGTTTTTGGTCAACAAAGTGAGCTGTCACATTTCTAGAGAATAAAGCCATGAAAACATATTTCCAATCACAGCTGGTCTCAAGCATGCAGTGGGGCTTTCAACAGCCAAAGTGCACAGACCTAAAAGGAAGTGCTTATGTTTCACAATGACTTTAACGCAGGATCTCATCAGTATATACTCATGATTTTAAAAATAAGCCACATGGAGAACACTTCTGCAAACGCACCTTGGACATCAATGGAGACCATATTCTCTTTGTAAGAGGCCTTATTAAAGTCACAAATCTCTATCCTAAAAATAAATGGGCCATTGTCCTTTTTTTTCAGGTGATTAATTCTCAGTGAACAGTTCTTCCTTGCAAGAGCCCCAATCAAATTTGTCCGGCCCCTGAATTCTTCCATCACTTTGGAGGAGTCTGGGTGGTAAATGAGTTGGTAGTTGGTCATATGCCATATTCCTGTCATTGCTGGAGGCTTTTTTGGGGGATCTGGGTAATTGAACTTGCAGGGAACCACGACACATGACCCCAGCAGTGCTGAGATTGTTTCTGGTATTTCTGCAGTCCATGAAGCCGCGTGCACATTTAGCACTGGAAAAAAAACACAATCACAGTGTGACATTATGAGATTATGTTCCATACAGACTTTAAAATGGTGTGAAGTGTGCTCTTGGGTAGAAATAGCTGTACGAAATGAGTATTGTACCTTATTGAACCTGTGTTTTGTATTTGTCCAATGACCATGATATGCACTTTTGTACGTCGCTTTGGATAAAAGCATCTGCTAAATGAATGTAATGTAAAAATTTTAGTTTTTCGTCATTTTTACTCCTAGATTTGATTCTGAATTTCTTGGCAACATTTTTTCCAAATTAGCCAAAATGTATATGGTCAGCCATTTTAGTCTCTTTCTAAAAGAGAAAAAATAATCTACATGTTAATCTGTGTCTTTGTATCCCGCTGATTAACTAATTGAGCTCAAGTAAGTGTAAACAAAAAAAAAAATAGTCACATTTATGTGTCAATGTTTTTATTTCAAAATAAATTTGAATATTACATTACAGGCCTTTATCAGATGATCATATTTAGAACGACTTACACAACTTTTTTTTTTTTTTACATTGCATTCTTTTATACAGCTGGATATATACTGAAGCAATGCAGATTAAGTACCTTGCTCAAGGGTACAACAGCAGTGTCCTACCTGAGAATCGAACCTGTGACCTTTAGGTTACAAGCCCAGTGCCTTACCCATTATACTGCACTTCCGCCCCATGTAAGCCACAGGCAACTGCAGAAAGTTCTGTTCTCTGCTATTTTGCCCTTAATTATCTAGATTTCATCATCTTTCAGATATTGTAGCTACAATCACCTTGACTGAATTAGGCAAGCCTGAGCTTTTAACATATTATTGGCTAAAAAGTGCAGGTGACACGTAACCACCAAGGCCAGTTGTGTTTTTTTGTATTTTTTTTTTTTTTGGAATACCACCAACACCCAAATCAAATCCATTTTGGCTTCAACAAATATAAGTAATTTAGCATTTTTCTTTTATTCATGTCAAAGTGAACAAGAATCATTCAGTGCCAATAATGAGGCGTGTACTTATCACCGATTAAGTGAAATCTCTGAACTCTCTCCTAATTTCAATAATGAGTAGCAAAGCAAGTTACAGTTTGAGTATGGACAAAAGACCTTTCTTAACATTTCATAACATAACATTCTGTCAGGACCACTGTCATCAAGTAGAACTTTATTGACAATAAAGGCAATACAGTTATGTTTGGCGGTATGGCTCTGTTCTGGAGCTCTCCCGCCAACCACGCAGCCTGCGTGGATAAGGCCGGGAGGCCAGCAGCCAAACCCCCCCTTAGAGGGGTACACACAGAACAGATCCAGCAGCAAAGCAGTTTTTAACACATATGAATGGAGCAAATGCAATTTCTTAACACATAAGGATGGAGCAATACAATTCTTAACACATAGGAATGGAGAATGCAAATTCTTGACGCATGGGGATGGAGCTGGGGTGGTGGAGGGGATTTACGAAGCAACGTGCAGTGCTTGCATGCAGGAGGAGCAGCCGAATGAGTAGAGGGAGGCTGTTTAAGTAGACCGCCCTGTTAGTGAATGTACTGTGATATGCGAACATCACTCAGCTGAGCCATCAGCTGATTCGGCCGGAGCGCTTGACTCTCGTGACCTGCGCGATGCTCCATTAATGACGAGATCAGGCCATTCAGCCCAACAATGCTTGCCATATTCCTGAATAAATTGTACCTAGTGCTCTGAGTATCTACAGACTAGTTAGTGTCTAACATCATATCAAACCTGGTCTTGAAAAGCTGAAAAACTTTCTTCCTCTACTACGTGACTTGTGAATAGACATGTTCTTCCTGTAAACAAGCTGAAAGAGCAACAACAGAATAAAAACAGTACCATTTGAGTAGATGGCATAAAACCATAAAGCCTGTGTTCTCATTGCAGATGAATGCAGACGAAGACCTTGCCTGGTGGAAGAGAAAGAAATAGTTGCATGATATAGGGCCACTTTTAAAGACAGTAAACATAGTCCATTGTGGTGTACCCAACCTCAAGAAAATCAACTCAGGTTATTTATAACTGAACCGCAGAAACGGTGATATACAAGACAACTCTGCAAAGTGTTAAAAGCTTGGTCAGGTTTGGCTGAAGGCATTTGGTTCAAGTAAAACAAACCCCAATTGTTGAGACAAAGGACATACATTTTTTAAAACATATTTTCTTGTTTACACAAACACAATGTATAATATAAGGCTGCACAGTATATTGCCTTTTATTGCTAATATTTAACAATTGTACACAACTGTATGTTTTGATCAACATTTTAAGATTTTTTAAAAGAACAATACATGAAAGCCTTAACTTGGATTTGTGATAAAATTTAGATGCCTGTGTTGTTTTGTTTCTTTTTTTTACAGTCAGCTTTCTGAGTTCTGCAATCATGAACATGAATCTGCTAAACCGAGATTGTGAAGAAAAACTATTTCCTGCATTTATTTGTTTTTCAAAGTAAACAAAAATGTTGACTGAATACAGGCTTCAGCATTCCACATACATATGCAGCATCAGCGTTTAATAGCATGAGCATTGTGTCGGGTTTCATTCATACATTAATAAAGTAACATACTACTAGTTAGTTAGTCAGTCAGCCAGTTAGTTAGTTAGTTAGTTAGAGTCTTTATAATCCCCTTGGGGTAATTTGTTCTGCAGCATAGTCTACAATAAATAACAATATATGTATACTCATGACAACTGATAAAGATTAAAAAACATTTTTAAAAATACTGCACTTTATGTATCAAAGATTATGTATTTCAAATGTATGTGTAAAATGTTTCATCTTTCATTAATAATACCCTGATCTGTATTTTAAAGTCACATGACTATTAATATCTCAGTAAAAACAGTAGGCCTACACAAGGCTATCGCCTGATTAGGTGCAGCTTATTTCCTTTTTTGTTTCCGGAGTCTGTGGTTCTTTGCTCTTGTTCATTTAATGTCGTCTACTGGCCGTAAGGACAGGTTTGTCCTTGTTTGTGTAACATAGTTTAATGTTCAGCAGAATTGTTTATACAGTAGGTTGCCAGAGTCTGCACTTCTTGCATGTGCTGTCTCTCTTGAAACCATACTCTCCCCCTCTACAGCAATTCAATCCCACATATTTGCACAGTTTTCATTATAAGTAACTGGATAAGAGAATCTGCTAAATGTCAGTAAAGTAAAAAGCCTAAATTACTGACGCCAAACATTTCAAAAAAGTTATAGAATTTTTGTTTTTCTTTTCTGCTTTGTTTTGTTGGGTTTGTTTAACTGTACAGTTTGACTGGGCTGGCTAATTTGCTGGGTTCACTTCACTTTACAACATCTCTCTACCAGTGTGTCCCTACCATCATCTCAGCCCACATAAGGAAGAAAAACACGTAAATCGCCTGCCAGAAATAAAATTAATTAATTAATTAATTAATTGCACAATGTAAACACAATATTACACAAAATATGCAGTCAATTAGTGCCAGTTCATTCACAAGGTAATGGAAAAAATACTATAATATTAATTTGTATTCAATTTAACACATGAAATGTAATGCAGCACATTCAAAGAGCATAATGTCAGGCTAAAATATCCAATATTTCAACTAAATTGTGCCAATAGTTGTCAAATTATGGCTTTTAATAGGTGGTAGCATACACCTAAATGCCTAAAACATAATCAACCCATAATTTAAAAATCAGCACCCAGCCACATCAATACATACCTGCACTTTGATAATTATGTTTCACTGTAATCCTTGCAAGATTATTCGATTTGTGCAGCCGATGAAGACACGATCAAGCAACTGGTCAGGTCTGACTGAAAATGTGCAGCATGTACCACATCCTAATAACAAAAGACAACTTCCTGCCTTGTAACTGAGCTAATTTCCTACACACTCATATGAACTTCATCCTGCACCCTCGTATCACACTTAAGATATTTAACTGTAAAAATAAACTGAGCCAAAAATACCACAGCTAGTAGTGCCATTTCAGGTGTTCCTGAGTGATATACACAGCCATTGGTAGTAGTGCCATTTCAGGTGTTCCTGAGTGGTATACACAGCCATTGGTAGTAGTGCCATTTCAGGTGTTCCTGAGTGATATACACAGCCATTGGTAGTAGTGCCATTTCAGGTGTTCCTGAGTGGTATACACAGCCATTGGTAGTAGTGCCATTTCAGGTGTTCCTGAGGGACATAAGATTTGAAAGTAAGCTTTACAGTATGTGTTCTGATATCATATGTCATCCTGAAACAACAAGTGATGCCAGTTCTTACAGTTTCACTACTGCATATTCTGCCAGCTGGCAAGCAGAATATAGAACTGTCCCATTTTTATCACTTAATATTTTATGTACACTGTAGGGCAAATGTAACTGGACAGTTGGTTCTCATCGTTAAGCATCCTGCTAGCTACAGCAGGTAACAAAACCAGGAAAGATCTCAACCAAGCACTTACGCTGAGTTCCATAAGTTTGCCTCTCAAGCTTAATGTGATAAAGCATACAGGGAAATGTTCCAAAATTTACCATTTACAGTTATGCAAATCTGGCATCTAGTAACGTGGTTGCAACCATAGCAGTTATCTCTTTGAAGGCATATGCAGTTAAATCATGCAAAAGCAATCCTTCCCACATGAATCATGGTTTACCACAATAAAGTCTATTGTTCTCACTGTAGAGTAACGTAGCAGTGGAAGTCAGTGGTTCCAGCTAATGAAAACCACTTTTAACTGAGTAAGTGAAACCAAGGGTTGGTCTGATTGGTCATACAGTAATAAACATACCTGCCTTTTCATGCTAAGTGTAACTGTTTCGGTCACACATTTCTACTGTGCTAAATACAACTCAACATTTCCAGCTCATCTCTGTAGCACAGCCTTACTAAACCGCTCCCTCTCCACCAGCAGATGGCGCATTAACCACATCACCCCTCCACAGTTTGCCTCTGGCTTCCTGTTACGGTAGAGGTAGAGAGGAGTGTAGGACAGCTTCCTCACAGAGGATTTTGCAGTTGAATCTTTTCGGTGCATCGGTGAAGGTAAAAGGTAAGCCATTCCTTTAATATTGATCTCTCATTTACCAATGAATTTCATTATTATACATTTCAACATACAACTCACTTGTCACATATTCTGTTAAATGCAAAAGTACTGGGACAGTATTTTTGTTTTGGCTGTGTACTCTAACACAGTGGATTTACACTGTATCAAACAGTTGATTTTGACACATCCAATGTTTTGGCTATGTCTCTGATCAATTTATTCTGTAGCCTCATGATGGCCTACTTTACTGGCATTGACACCTAGTTCTAATAACCTCAACAGACTCCAGTTGCAAATTACACACCTAGAATCATCTCTAAACCTTTTTTGGGTGTCATGTATATTAATCAATGCCATGCAGCTGGTATTCAGCAAGAATCAGCTGAGCAGCCAATTACTTTTGTTCTTCTAAAATGGAGGACTATTTATAAAAAGTGTTGCAATTCCTACACGGTTACAGCTGTATATGTCCTCAAATTAAGGCTGACAGTCTGCACTTTAACCCCATACTCAGGGGCGACATAGCTCAGGAGGTAAGACCGATTGTCTGGCAGTCGGAGGGTTGCCGGTTCAAACCCCGCCCTGGGCGTGTCGAAGTGTCCTTGAGCAAGACACCTAACCCCTAACTGCTCTGGCGAATGAGAGGCATCAATTGTAAAGTGCTTTGGATAAAAGCGCTATATAAATGCAGTCCATTTACTCAATATTTTATTTTCAATGTGCTAGAGTAGAAAAGCCAAAAAAACAAATATTGCCGATATTTTTGCATTTAACTGTATATGTGTCCGGCGGCAGGGTGGTGCAGTGAGTAGCACTGTAGCCTCACAACAAGAAGGTCGTAGATCCGAATCTCAGCTTGGGGCCTTTGTGTGTGGAGTTTGCATGTTCTCCCCGTGTCCGCGTGGGTTTCCTCAGGGTACTCCGGTTTCCTCCCACAGTCCAAAGACATGCAGGTAGGCTAATTGGAGACTCTAAATTGCCCATAGGTATGAGTGAGCGAGTGAATGGTGTGTGTGCCCTGCGATAGATTGGCGGCCTGTCCAGGGTGTGTTCCTGCCTCTCGCCCAATGCATGCTGGGATAGGCTCCAGTGCCCCCCGTGACCCTGCTCAGGATATAGATAATGGATGGACCCAGCTCAGGATAAGCAGGCATAGATAATGGATGGACCCAGCTCAGGATAAGCGGGTGTAGATAATGGATGGATGTATGTGTGTCCGTGGAATCTTTTCACCAAAGGGTGAGCTTGTACTTGCCTTACCTTGTTGTTGTGGTTGGCATTTCACTGACTAACTGGCTAAAGCTAGGAGTTGATTTGAGACAAAAACCAGTATATTTTTGCTCATCACTGTTTGGTCCGTAGAAAATTTGGCGAGAGCTATGTTTTTTTGTGCATTAATATGCACAATGTGGTAATACACAATTCGTGAACTGAACATCGTAGATTTACAGTTTAATTTTTAATCATTTAAGCTATTGTCAGGACGGCTTCCATCCTTATTCAATTTGAAATCACAGTAGCTTTGCAGCCATTTTTTCCTGTTCCTCTTGTTCCTCTGATGTAATTCACACAGTGTATGATGTTAGGATTAGTTTGACAGTCTTCCATCCATCCATCCATCCATCATCTATCATACAAGGGCCATATATTTATCACAAAAGCTGACCCCTCTAACACCGTGAATTATTTATTGCAGCAAAGATATTCTCAGAACACAAAATAATCAATGAATTAAATATAAATTTTTCCCTCTTGATTATAGTAATATACTTGGTGACAATACATGTAGGCCTGCAAAGCAGTATAAGGCAGTATTAATAAACAATATTGAAATAAGACATCAAGTAATGTACCGTTAAAAAATCAAAAGGATCCTTTCCAAGCACCCAGCACACGTACTAGAGAACAGAATTAACCCTTCTTATGATTCTTGTGATACCAAAACCTCCATCTTCATGGCCGTTCAGTAATAAACGTGCTGGCAGAAATCACAAGCCTTATTCACATCGCGCACAAGCTATATCCAATAAAAAAAGTATCATATGTGAAATGTGTGCATGGAGACTTTGAATCAAAATTCCTGTAGTGTGACAAAGGCCTTATAAATACATAGTCATCGCTTGAACTGCCTCCGGATCACGTATGTTAAAGTAGCAGGTTTTTCTTAAGACAAGCCAACTTTGTGCCATTACATGTTCGCATAAACATCCTCTTTAAAACAATTTTCATAATCCACCTCTTCTTCTTCTTCAAAATATGGTGTCTGGAAATAGAAAAGGAATACAGTGAAACCATTTCATTTCGGACACAAATGCACAGAAGTTATACTTCCTGCAGCTCCAGAAAAGCTTGTATAGTGATGTTATGCCTCCAGGGTTGTGCATGTGTGCACTACCCCATTACTGTGCAAAAGATTACCTCTATTCATACTATCACTCTATTGTAACTATTTCCTATGGACCATGCAATAAGACACTATTTCACACCAGGCACAAAGGGCCTACACAATATTTAAAAAACTGTCTCCAGGGGAGGCATAACCAGATATTAATCAAAGGGATGCCAATCATTTTGAAACCTACTGTATGTTCTGCAGAGAAAAATTGTATTACTCAATAAAAACTCTTTGTGTCTGAAAAATTGTGTTAAGATAACAGCATGTGGCTCCCCCTTACGTTAGAGCCGAAAATGGGCAGTGTAGCACAGTGGGTAAGGAACTGGGCTTGGATATCCATTACTGGATAGGACACTGCCGTTGTACCCTTGAGCGAGGTACTTAACCTGAATTGCTTCAGTACATATCCAGCTGTATAAATGGATGCAAGGTAAATGCTGTGTAAGGGGCGACATAGCTCAGGAGGTAAGACCGATTGTCTGGCAGTCGGAGGGTTGCTGGTTCAAACCCCGCCCTGGGCATGTCGAAGTGTCCACCTAACCCCTAACCCCTAACTGCTCTGGCGAATGAGAAGCATCAATTGTAAAGTGCTTTGGATAAAAGCGCTATATAAATGCAGTCCATTTACCAAAATGTTGTGTAAGTCGCTCTGGATAAGAGCATCTGCTAAATGCTGTAATGTAATGTAAAATATGCCCCACTGTATGCTTTCATTTTTTTACAGTCATTCTACTCACTTTCATGAAGGGTGCCAATAATTCTAGAATTGGCTGCTCACTTAACCCAGAAAGAACACTTCGTTTCAAGTGCTTACAGGCAATATTAAATTATTGAACTTACCGCACTGTTAACACAAATGTTATCACCCCCGGGAGCAGACTGATCTTCAACAGGCCCCTTTCCCCTGCTGCTAGATGGCATTAAAGACAGTCAATTCAGCATTATTCATTCATGTTTAATCAGAATATGAGTCTGAATATTTTTCTTCAGTGTACTTTAGAGACTTACTGGGATTTGGCTGGCGCTATGTTTTCCTGTGTTCCCACATGCTGGTCATCGCTGTGAAAATAAAACAAGAAATGACACGCGTATTACACACCCTAGCCCTTCGCCGCGGCAACCCCCATGCACGTTAGCCTGTGTGTCATGCAAAATTCACGTGAGCCGGACAGAAAACTGCAGATAACAGACGGCTAATCAGCAAAAGTGAGGACTATTGATCGCCGACTGAAATCTCCACTGCTTAGATAGTGTGTGTAGTACCCCACTCCCACGGCACCACCTACTAGTTCAGCTCGTATTTGATGTGGAAAATATGACTCTTTGTCACATTAAGAAAGAGCTGTAGTGGGCTATGCTGGTCAAGAGTCTGACAACAATT
Source organism: Anguilla anguilla (assembly GCF_013347855.1). Taxonomy (NCBI): domain Eukaryota; kingdom Metazoa; phylum Chordata; class Actinopteri; order Anguilliformes; family Anguillidae; genus Anguilla; species Anguilla anguilla. The sequence goes on from NC_049201.1 coordinate 85,352,306, forward strand.
TGTTGACATGCCTTAAAAACCTGTGCCAGATAAGTCTGTATGATTGTCTGGAGCTATTACCTACTTTTTAAACTGAAATCATCCTTGTCAAATTTGCGTGCTTGCCTGCAAGTCTGTATGTACATTCTTGAGGCGATTTTTAAGAATAAATTTGCAGTTTTGAAAAAATGATTGTTTTAAAAATTGATTTTGCTAACCAACAAAAGGCAGTTGTTTTGTGGCTTGTGTTAATTGTTCAAAAAACTTTTGAACCAGTGTTTCAAACAATTAGTTCAAGCTATGACTAGGTAGAAATTGGTAGTGAGTGTAGCATGAAACCTAGTTATATAATTAAATGCTCCTTTTGGACCGCATTTAATTATATAGCTAATTAAGTATGCAGCTAGTTACTGTTCGCTGTTAATTAATAGTATTAATTTTTGTCTATACTGAATATGCATTTTTCTGTCGCATACTTTGGAGACTTACAGGTCTGCAGTTGAGTAGACAGGGTTTATCTTTACTTCCACACTTTAAAAGCAACAAAAAAAAAATGTTATACATGTTTCATTTGCCACATTTTAATTAGCGATTTCTTATGCTAAAACATAAGTGTAGGTAGGTGGGCCTATGATGTGACATTATCTGAGCACTTCGGTTTGCATTTCGTACCAAATTCATCCAAACAACAGCCAGCCCAGTTTCAGGGGATAATCTATATTAAATGTAAAAGGTCCATCTAAACATAATCCCATTCCTTTTGAAACATACAGCATACAAACAGTAGCCTGTGGGTGGCTTGCATGTTGATGTAATCCATTAGTAATTAATCACAGCTTCATAAGCATTCCAGTATGTTTCAGTTATGTACAGTGTTAAAATTAGGACTTACTGCAATGCAACATTGTACTGTGTCATTGTACTCCCTTTGAAAAGTGAACGGTACATTTTTTCATTTTATATAATATGTGTTGCAGTACTGCTTCCTTTTAAAACATATCTCCAGGGCATATATTATGAAATTTCCAGTCTGATGTGAGGGGTTTTCTAAATAACACTTACCGTTTTTTTCGTCTTGAACATTTCCACAGCAATAAAATAACCAATATGAGCACAAAGGCAGAAGCAGCCGCGCCTGATAAGTAGATGGCCATCAGTACTCCTGTGAGGATAAATTCCAGATTAATTGGGATGGCAGGTCTGCCATCCCACCCTGCTACACTGTAAAGATAAGGATATTGCTGATGCCTTAATTTACTTTTTGAGAGTTTCACTACAGAGGAGGTTACCAATAGGCTGCAAGGCATATTCAGAACACAGAACGTCTCAGAATATTTTAATATAGAGAATAAAGAAGTATTGGATTGTTACAGGCATTTAGCAGACGCTCTTATCCCAAGCGACTTATATTGTATCCAGTGATACAGCTGGATATGTACTGAAGCAATGCAGGTTAAATACCTTGCTCAAGGGTACAACGGCAGTGTCCTACCGGTGAATCGAGTCTGCGACCTTAAATTAGGTTACAAGACCAACTCCTTAGCCATTATACTACACTTCTGCCTACTGGATAGATTACATAAACTAAAGACAAGTCCCTGGCCCTGATGACATATACCTAAGAGTACTCAAAGATTTAGCTGAGATCTGTAACGGTACGGGTGCTGGGACCCAGGCGCAGAGTGGAAAAAAACACGAAACAAAAAAGGGAGAAAATTAACAAAAACTTTACTTACAGAAAATTAACAAAGACTTTACTTACAGAAAGGAAGGCAAACAAACAGAACAGAAAAGGACACGAAGGGCAAAAACACAAACTCAAAAAATATCTAAATAAAACAGAAAACAAGAGGAACTCACAAACATGGGCAGGGCAGAACACAGGCAGGTAGAGGACAAGGGCAGGTCAAACAGAGCACAAGGGCAGGTCAAACAAAACACAGGCAGGTATAATCGGTGGTTTGCAAACAGACATCGGAAACAAACACAAGGAACCAGCACCCGAGTCAAGGGAACAGAGAACTTAAATAGACAGGGGTAACAAGACACAGGTGAACTCAAAAAACAATCAAACCAGAAGGAGGGGATAAGACACAGGTGGGAACAATGATGGGATAACGAGACAATGAAACAATCATACAATTAACAGGGGGGGAGCAGGACACAAAACAGAAGTGCCGCCATCTGGCGGCCCAACAGGGGAAACACAGACAGGAAAACAGGACCATGACAGAGATCATCTTTAAACCACTGGCAGAAAGTTTTGGACAAACTTTAGAAAATGCAGAAATACCAGAGGACTAGAAGCAAGGTAGTGTAATGCACACACACACACACACACATATATATATATATATATATTAGGGCTGTAAAACGATAATAACGCGTTAACGCACATTCGTTTTAACGCCACTAATTTTTTTAACGCACGTTCTGTTATGCTGAACGTTTGCCCGACCCTTATTACATTACATTACATTATAGGCATTTAGCAGACGCTCTTATCCAGAGCGACGTACAACAAGTGCATAGGTTTCATGATGTAGAGGCGCAAAAGAAACACTAGAGTGAAGTAAGGATCGTAGTGCCAGAAGTGACCACATCGATCAGGACTCCAACCCTGTAGAGTAAGCTTGTTCAGCAAGCAAGAATCCTACCAAGTACAAACTAGCACTGGAATCACACCTAATCATACAAAAACAATCCTGCCAGATACACTAACATAATCAAATTATCCTAGCTAGATACAGTGAGCTGAACTATAGGCTAGAGAGGGGTGGGGAGAGGTGCAGCCTGAAGAGATGAGTCTTCAGTCTGCGTTTGAAAGTGGTGAGATTCTCTGCTGTTCTGACCGTCACGGGGAGGTCATTCCACCAGCGAGGGGCCAGGACAGACAGCAGACGGGAGCGGGAAGTGCAGACGCGAAGAGGGGGAGGTGCCAAGCGTCCAGAGGTGGCCGAACGGAGAGGTCTGGCTGGTGTGTAGGGTCTGATGATCCTCTGAATGTACCCTGGTGCTGACCCCTTAGCTGCCTGGTATGCAAGCACCAAGGACTTAAACTTATGCTACGTTCAAGACAACTTGGAACTAGCAAAAAACGAGGTCCGACTTGTGAAAAAAGCAACTGAACGGTCGTAGAACTCGAAATTATAGGTCGGAAATTCGAGCATCATTTCTGAGCTCCGACTTTTCCGACTACCGGATTGGTTACGTCACATTAAGATAAATGGCGGCATTTGTAGTTCGTGGTAAGAAAGAAAAATGGTGTATTTAGGCTTTTCATGCATTTGCATTTGGGTGTGTGATTATGTGATATGCGTTAGTATCGTTTATGTTTGCCATTCACTATAGCAATATTTGAAATTTAAAAGTTACGATATCCATCAACAACTTTTTTCGCTAGCCAGCTTAGCTAGAAAACGTTATTTTGCTCAGAAATAAAAGCTGCAAATGATATAACCTGACAGTGATACCATATTTACATTTCAGTACTACTGCAGCCTAAGTAGTTTCGCGGTTTCACTCTATTTACTCATTTAATATACTCCTTACCAATAAAAAAAGCAGCGTGTACTGTGGGAATCCATGTTTCCCGAGTAAAACAGCGCGAACACATTGTCATTGTCTGGGCATACTGTTCAGAAGTAGGGAGCTGCCCTGTTGTCCGACAATGTAAACAGGCTTGTCTGTTTAAGCAACTGGCTCGGTGCAAAGAAATAGAAGTAGCCTATAGCCGAACTGTTGTATCCAAGGGAATTGAAGTATAGCCTAACTGCAATATCCTGGTTCGAGTCCTAGTTCTGTATTATACTCCCTTTCCACTGTTTCCGGTTCACTTTATTTATTGTTTGTTTTATTTTGTATCATGGTGTTTTGATCCCACATAGTAGAAGGGGATGTTTTGTGAGCCTTTATTTACCCCATGTGAGGTTGGACACAATTACGTTGTGTGAGTTGCTTTAGAAGTGCGAGGGATCCAGGGAATGATCTTTGAGCAATGGAAAATTTAGCTGACCAATGTACCTGTTGTAGAATGTGTCTGTTGTTGCGATGCATTGAGGTCCATCGTTTTGTGTTAATGCTTAAAAAACGGGATGTTTTAGTGAACCTTTATAAGCATAAAGTAGGACACACTACATTGCGTGAGTACTCATATTACTAAGTAATGTTAAATTTAACAGGTCAATATGCCCATCTGTTGTTGCCTGTTGGGCTTGAGTTTGCCATGTTATAATTTGAGCATATTTTGTTATGCTAAATGCAGTACCTTTGAGGGTTTCTGGACAATATTTGTCATTGTTTTGGGTTGTTAATTGATTTCCAATAATAAATAAACATAAATTTGCAGAAAGCAAGCATATTTGTTCACTCCCATGTTGATAAGAGTATTAAACACTTGAAAAATATCCCTTTAAGGTACATTTTGAAAAGATAAAAAATGTGCGATTAATCGCGATTAACTATGGACAATCATGCGATTAATCGCAATTAAATATTTTAATCAATTGACAGCCCTAATATATATATATATATATATAACCCCTTTGAAAGTTAAGGAAAATGGTAAAGTACCTCTTTGGTTGGTTTCCAGGACCCTTGTTTCGTTCCCATGTTTGTTGCTGGCGTAGCAGGACACCACATCAGTAAGGCCCAGGTGGAAATGCAGTGTGTGAACAGTGGCGGAGTCCTGTCCATCTGTGCTGTGGACGCTGCTGCTGTTTTCAGTTTTGCCATCTGCAAGTTTCCACTGGACTCTGCTAGCGGGCCTGGACTCCACCAGGCACCGGCAGTTCACCCCTGTGATTTCTGCAACACAGCCTGATTGTGCTCCAATGCTTGGGGGGTCTGGAAATTATTAAATAATTCCTATTATTATTATGATTATTATTAGATTTTTTAAACTACAGTTTTCAGTTCATTTACATACTGTGCCAAATGTATGCCTGTATCACTAACTAGCCAAATTTTAGTATAAAAACTAAGCATCTGCCTTTGTGCACTGCTGATGATGTTAGGGCAAATAAATGGAAAAGTTGAGGCCTGACAATAACTTACACAAGTTCATGTGGAGATGAAACATACACAGCAATTTTAATTCAATTTGGACCTCTTACAGAAAGACATCTGTAGTTGTAGTTTAAAATCAAGCAGATCTCTCCTGAGATCCTTGCTCCATTTTATTTTTATGTCAAAACACTGATAACTGGAGACCCATCAAACACTGCAGATGTGTACCCAACACATCTCTTCACCTGATATATGCTCAGAAAGATGGTCATTACGTATTCATTTCAGGCCAGACGACAAAGACGTGAGGGCCTGTGTGTAACTGTCCAAATGAAACGTTTTGATCTGCACTTACACTCCACGCTGATCTTGGCCAGAGTGGAGTTCTTGTGCCCCTCTGTGTTGATGGCTGCACAGTAGAGAGCTTTAGTGTGTCTGGACACGTGCAGTTTGTAGATTCGTTCCTCTGACAGCAGAGTGCCAGTGGTGTTGTACCACTGGTAGCCGTGTGCAGGAGGGTTACTGTCACTGGAACACTGCACCTCCACAGCATCTCCCTCCTTCACCACTGTGGACTCAGGCTCGACCTCCACACGGACTGGGGCATCTAGATGAACGACAACAGTCACAAACATAGTTTATTTCCACATAAACTCATAACATGGTCCTTTATTTGAACGTTTCATGAGCTAGGAGATATAAATACCCTCAAACTAAAGCTGACAATCTGCATTTTAACCTCGCATTCATTGTATTTCAAATCCAATGTGCTGGAGTACAGAATCAAACCAACATAAATTTTGTTACAGTCCTAATACTTTTGCATTTACAGTAACTGTAAATTATCTCATATTTCATGTGATGCATACCCAGATAGAGAACAATTCTACGAGTTTACATCTTCTTATAGCAGTATCACACATTTAGCCTCAGAATAAGATGCTATCAAAATGCATTAGTTCTCATTTTGAAGAATATTGTGAAATACTTCAGGCTTTGTGGAAAAACATGTAAAATAAATAAATAAATAAATAAATTAGCCCACTTACATGTCACATTCAATATTTTATAAGATTGCACAGATGTGACCTGCTGATACTTTGCTGTGCAAGTCAGGTGCTGGTTGTGGTCAGAGTTTGTGGCAGTGAAAGTTAAGTTTGACGTCTCTTTCCATTGGCCGTTGGGCAGCTCCTCTGATTGGTTGGTGGTTGTTCCACTGCGGCTCCAGATCAGGTGAGGCAGCTCCGTGGGACAGGAGTGAGACACAGAGCAGGAAGCAGTCACAGCATCACCTGCTTTGACCTCCCTGCTCACGGTCAGCCGTGGGGAGGCTGGAGAGTCTGTAGTCAAGTGATAACAAGCATCTAATAAACCGCCATCTGTAAGCTACAAGATCCCAATGAATCATTTTCAGTTTTCGGTCAACAAAGTGAGCTGTCACAATTCTAGAGAATAAAGCCATGAAAACATATTTCCAATCACAGCTGGTCTCAAGAATGCAGTGGGGCTTTCAATAGCCAAAGTGCACAGACCTAAAAGGAAGTGCCTATGTTTTACAATGACTTTAACGCAGGATCTTATCAGTATATACTCATGATTTTAAAAATAAGCCACATAGAGAACACTTCTTCAAACGCACCTTGGACATCAATGGAGACCGATTTATCTTTGTAAGAGTACTTATCAAAGTCACGAATCTCTATCCTAAAAATAAATGGGCCATTGTCCTTTTTTTTCAGGTGATTAATTCTCAGTGAACAGTCTTTTCTTGCAAGATCCCCAATCAGATTTGTCTGGCCCCTGAATTCTTTCATCACTTTGGAGGAGTCCGGGTGATAAATGTATATGTCTTGATTTGTCGTGTGCCATATTCCTGTCAGGTCTGTAGGCTTTATTTCACGGTCTGGGTAATTGAACTTGCAGGGAACCACGACACAAGACCCCTGCAGTGCTGAGATTGTTTGTGGTATTTCTGCAGTCCATGAAGCCGCGTGCACATTTAGCACTGGAAAAAAACACAATCATAGTGTGACATTATGAGATTATGTTCCATACAGACTTTAAAATGGTGTGAAGTGTGTTCTTGGGTAGAAACAGCTGTACGAAATGAGTATTTATCTTATTGAACCTGTGTTTTGTAGTTGTGCAATGACCATGATATGCACTTTTGTACGTCGCTTTGGATAAAATCGTCTGCTAAATAATGTAAATATTTTCGTTTTTTTGTCATTTTTACTCCTAGATTTGTTTCTGAATTTCTTGGCAACACTTTTTCCAAATTAGCCAAAATGTATATGGTCAGCCATTATAGTCTCTTTCTAAAAGAAAAAAAAAATCTACATGTTAATCTGTGTCTTTGTATCTCGCTGATTAACTAATTGAGCTCAAGTAAGTGTAAACAAAAAAAAAAACAGTCACATTTATGTATCAATGTTTTTATTTCAAAATAAATTTGAATATTACATTACAGGCCTTTATCAGATGATCATATTTAAAACGACTTACACAACTTTTTTTTTTTACATTGCATTCATTTATACAGCTGGATATATACTGAAGCAATGCAGATTAAGTACCTTGCTCAAGGGTACAACAGCAGTGTCCTACCTGAGAATCGAACCTGTGACCTTTAGGTTACAAGCCCAGTGCCTTACCCATTATACTGCACTTCCGCCCCATGTAAGCCACAGGCAACTGCAGAAAGTTCTGTGCTCTGCTATTTTGCCCTTAATTATCTAGATTTCATCATCTTTCAGATATTGTAGCTACAATCACCTTGATTGAATTAGGCAAGCCTGAGCTTTTAACATATTATTGGCTGAAAAGCATAGGCTCACTGTAACCACCAAGGCCAGTTGTGTCTTTTTTTTTTTTTTTAGAATACCACCGACACCCAAATAAAATCCATTTTGGCTTCAACAAATATAAGTAATTTAGCATTTTTCTTTTATTCATGTCAAAGTGAACAAGAATCATTCAGTGCCAACAATGAGGGATTTTAGTGTGTACCTATCACCAATTAAGTGAAATCTCAGAACTCTCTCCAAATTTCAATAATGAGTAGCAAAGCAAGTTACAGTTTGACTATGGACAAAAGACCTTTCTTAACATTTCTTAACATAACATAATGATGAGAACAGGCCATTCAGCCCAACAATGCTTGCCATATTCCTGACTATATTGTACCTAGTGGTCTAAGTACCTACAGACTAGTTAGTGTCTAACACCATATCAAGCCTGGTCTTGAAAAGCTGAAAAGGTTTCTGCCTCTACTATGTGACTTGTGAATAGACATATTCTTCCTGTAAACAAGCTGAAAGAGCAACAACAGAATAAAAACAGTACCATATGAGTAGATGGCATATAACCATAAAGCCTGTGTTCTCATTGCAGATGAATGCAGAGGAAGACCTTGCCTGGTGGAAGAGAAAGAAATAGTTGCATGATATAGGGCCACTTTTAAAGACAGTAAACATAGTCCATTGTGGTGTACTGAACCTCAAGAAACTCAACTCAGGTTATTTATAACTGAACCGCAGAAACAGTGAAATGCAACACAACTCTGCAAAGTGTTAAAAGCTTGGTCAGGTTTGGCTGAAGGCATTTGGTTCAAGTTAAACAAACCCCAATTGTTGAGACAAATGACATACATATTTTTAAACATATTTTCTTGTTTACACAAACACAATGTATAGTATAAGACTACACAGTATACTGCCTTTTATTGCTAATTTAGCAATTGTACACAACTGCATGTTTTGATCAACATTTAAAGATTTTTTAAAAGAACAATACATGTAGACCTTAACTTGGATTTGTGATTAAATTTAGATGCCTGTTTCTTTTTTTCTCTATTTTTAACAGTCAACTTCATGAACATGAATCTGCTAAACCGAGTTTGTGAAGAAAAACTATTTCCTGCATTTATTTGTATTTCAAAGTAAACAAAAATGTTGACTGAATACAGGCTTCAGCATTTCACATACATATGCAGCATTAGCGTTTAATAGCATGAGCATTGTGTCGGGTTTCAGTCATTCATTAATAAAGTAACATACTACTAGTTAGTTAGTCAGTCAGTTAGTTAGTTAGAGTCTTTACAATCCCCTTGAGGTAATTTGTTTTGCAGCATAGTCCTCTCCACGTGACTGACTATTTACCTCTCCTACACACACCCCCGAACTCCCCTCTTCTTCTCAGGTTTTACCCCAGGCCTCTGTTTCCAGTACTAGCACCCCCTATCTGTTAGGAGTGCAATTTTTTCCTTCGTCCTCAGTGGCCTTTCCCTTTCCTTCTCCTCCGGTCTGTACCACTGGCTCTCCCTACTCTCGTATCCTTAAACTTAATGTTCAACAGTATATCTCTCCTCCCATCATTCCTACCCGAATCTCTGTTAGATATCCCACTCATTATCCAATCCGTGCTGTTACTGTTTCCAATTTAATTACAATTCCCCTTCAGCTTCCTATCACCAGCTCTGTTCCCATTCTATTTAATCCAACTACCTTTAGAAACAGAAAAGGATTAGGAATTATTCACTTAAATATTAGAAGTTTACTTCAGAAATTAGATCATGTAAATATACTAGTCATGCAGACTGACCTGGATATACTGGTTTTAAGTGAAACTTGGCTTAAAAATAGCATCAGTGACTCAGATGTAGCTCTATTGGGTTACAACTTATACAGAGTGGATAGAACTGGTAGGGGAGGAGGGGTGAGTATATATGTTAAAACAGGTTTCTCTGTAACAATCTTAAAAGCTGTCACAATTCCAAGAAATTTTGAATTCCTTGCACTGAAGGTTCAACTGGGGCCTAACTCAGTAATTGTGGTTGGGGTCTACAGACCCCCATCTGCTGAGTTAGGCTCCATTGATGCAATAGCGGATCTACTGTCCCATTATTCCAATGCTGAATTGATTGTTATGGGTGATTTTAACTTGAACTGGCTGAATGTTACTTCCAATCATTTCAAGGAGGTTAGTGCTGGCCTTAACTTATTCCAACTAATAACAGAACCCACTAGGCCAAATCTGAAAGACAGCTCAAAATCTACCCTAATTGACCTTATTTTTTCTAATAGGGTTGATAATATCACTGCCTGTGGTGTCTTTGAGCTTGGAATCAGTGATCATTGCCCTGTTGGCTGCATTAGAAGTACTCGGCTAATGAAAACAAAATCTCACAAGGTTATGAGGAGAAATCTAAGACATTTTAATGAGCAAGCCTTTTTATCTGACGTTTCCCATAGTAACATACAATACACATCTGAGATTACTGATGTCGACTTGGCTCTGGATTTCTTCACAAAGACTCTTCTTTCTGTCATTGACAGACATGCTCCACTGAAAAAACTTAGGATTAAAGATAGAGTCACCCCCTGGTTTTCACCTGAGCTAGCAGCTTTACTCAAAGAAAGGAATAGAGCCTGGTCTCTTGCCAGACACTCCGGTGACCCTTCACATTGGGCAGCTTTCAGGCAAATCAGGAATAGATTCACATCTTCGGTAAGAGTAGCCAAATCCAAATATTACCTAGATCTAATTACCTGCTCCTATGCTAACCCGGCTAAATTCTGGAAGGCAGTGAACTCCATCAAAAACAGACCCACTACTTCCCTACCTTCACACATTGATTCTGGTGACTGTTTGATCTCTGATCTTAATGAGGTTTGCCTAGCTTTCAACAAGCACTTTGCTGAGGCTGGGCATTTATTTGAAAAGGAATATACAGCACCCCCTCTTATTAGTGATGATTGTGTATATACTATGAACCAGGCCTTTCAGTTTTCCTTTCAGCCCTTCTCTGCTAGTGTTGTTTTTGAGACCTTGCAAACCATTGATCCCAGGAGCGCTACTGGAGAGGATAAATTAGATCCCTTTTTTCTAAAAATGGCTGCTCCATTCATTGCAGAGCAGTTATCACACATATTCAATCTTTCTATTTCAACAGGAATATTCCCTAGTATCTGGAAATTGGCACATGTATTTCCACTGCACAAAGGAGGTGATAGAAATAATCTAAACAATTATAGACCAATCTCCAAATTACCATGCCTAGCTAAAATTCTGGAATCTCTGGCAAATAATCAACTCAAAGTATTTCTTTCTAGTCATTCAGTTCTAAGCCCACATCAATCCGGATTTAGAGCCAAGCATAGCACTATCTCAGCTGTTACGCTAGTTACAAACAATATTATGTCTGCTCTAGACAGTAAGAAACACTGTGCTGCCCTTTTTGTAGATCTGTCTAAAGCTTTCGACACAGTCGATCACGCTTTGCTTTTACAGAAGCTGTGCAGCATTGGTTTAGATGGTAAAGCTTGTGATTGGTTTCATAATTACTTGTATGGGAGATTTCAGTGTGTGAAGTCTGGGAGCACCCAGTCTGGGTTCCTGCCTGTGTCGAAGGGGGTTCCGCAGGGATCAGTTCTGGGCCCTATCCTTTTCACAATTTACATTAATAATATTGTTTCCCCACTAAATGATTGTCAAGTCCATCTATACGCAGACGATACTATTGTATATTGTATTGCTGATTCTGCTCAGCTTGCCATTGAGAAACTGCAGCTTGCTTTTAATGCCCTTCAGGAGGCTCTTGTTAAGCTTAAGCTGGTTCTTAATGCAAGCAAAACAAAATTCATGTTGTTTACTAGGGCCAGAAGCACTGATTATGATAGCATATTTATATCCACTGCAAATAGTTCTAAAATTGAGAGAGTTTCTGAATATAAATATCTTGGCATCTGGCTTGATGAGAAATTCTCATTTAAATTCCATATAGATAATCTTGTCAGCAAACTGAGACAAAAAATTGGCTTCCTTTATAGAAACAGATCTTGCTTCCCTATGATCAGTAGAAAAAGAATTGTTGAAGCAGTTTTCCTTTCAGTATTAGACTATGGTGACATTATTTATAGAATTGCTGCTCCTTCTTCCCTTAAGCGCTTGGACACAGTCTATCACTCTGCCCTCAGATTTATTACTGGCGATAGTTATGGTACCCACCACTGTGTCCTCTATGCCAAGGTGGGTCTGTCTTCTCTGGCAGTGAGGCGTGATAAACACTGGTTTTTGTTTATCTTTAAGGCCATTGTCGGAATGCTTCCACCTTATATTACAAGGTTGTTAGAGTGGCGCTCTGGACCCTATCAAACCCGATCAAATGGCTTGCTTATGCTTAAGGTCCCTCGGGCTCGATCAGAAATTGGGAAGTCAGCATTCCATTTTAGTGCCCCATCCTCCTGGAATGAGCTCCAACAATTGCTGAAAATCAGCTCTCTACCTACTTATGGGCAGTTTAGATCGCTGGTTTTGAACATTCCTGTCTCTGAGTGCATCTGTTTTTGATCGTATCTGTGCTGATTTTATTTATTTTATTTTATTATTTTATTTTATTTTTATTTTTTATCATATTTTACTGTATTTTATTACTGTTATTTTATTATTTACTATGTTAGTTGCTGTTGCTATATTCTATGATCTTTTATTACACCTATTGTGTTTTAATTGTGTTTGTAATCTCGGCTACATTGAAAATGAGGGCCTGGCCCTCAATTGTACCTCCGAGAATTTAAATAAAGGTTCTGAGTCTACAATAAATAACAATATATATATACCCATGACAACTGATAGATTAAAAAACATTTTTTAAAATACTGCACTTTATATACCAAAGATTATGTTTTTGAAATGTATGTATAAAATGTTTCATCTTTCATTGATAATACCCTGTGCTGTATTTTAAAGTCACATGACTATTAATGTCTCAGTAAATACAGTAGGCCTACACAAGGCTATCGCCTGATTAGGTGCAGCTTATTTACTTTTTTGTTTCCGGAGTCTGTGCTTCTTTGCTCTTGTTCATTCAATGTCGTCTACTGGCCGTAAGGACAGGTTTGTCCTTGTTTGTGTAACTCAGTTTAATGTTCAGCAGAATTGTTGATACAGTAGGTTGCCAGAGTCTGCACTTCTTGCATGTGCTGTCTCTCTTGAAACCATACTTTCCCCCTCTACAGCAATTCAATCCCACATATTTGCACAGTTTTCATTATAAGTAACTGGATAAGAGAATCTGCTAAATGTCAGTAAAGTAAAAAGCCTAAATTACTGATGCCAAACATTTAAAATAAGTTATAGCGTTTTTGTTTTGCTTTTCTGCTTTGTTTTGTTGGGATTGTTTAACTGTACAGTTGCTGGGTTCACTTCAGTTTACAACATCTCTCTACCAGTGTGTCCCTACCATCATCTCAGCCCACATAAGGAAGAAAAACACGTAAATCGCCTGCCAGAAATAAAATTAATTAATTAATTAATTGCACAATATAAACACAATATTACACAAAATATGCAGTCAATTAGTGCCAATTTTCTTTCTTTTCTTTCACAAGGTAATAGAAAGAATACTATAATATTAATTGGTATTCAATATAACACATCAAATGTAATCCACCACAATCAAAGAGCATAATGTCAGGCTAAAATATCCAATATTTCATCTAGATTGTGCCAATAGTTAAAATTATGGCTTTTAATAGGTGGTAGCATTCACCTAAATGCCTAAAACATAACCAACCCATAATTTAAAAATCAGCACACAGCCACATCAATACATACCTGCACTTTGATAATTCTGTTTCACTGTAATCCTTGAAAGATTATTCGATTTGTGCAGCCGATGAAGACACGATCAAGCAACTGGTCAGGTCTGACTGAAAATGTGCATTATGTATGACATCCTAATAACAAAAGACAACTTCCTGCCTTGTAACTGAGCTATTTTCCTACACACTCATATGAACTTCCTCCTGCACCCCCGTATCACACTCAAGATATTTAGCTGTAAAAATAAACTGAGCCACAAATACCACAGCTAGTAGTGCCATTTCAGGTGTTCCTGAGTGATATACACAGCCATTGGTAGTAGTGCCATTACAGGTGTTCCTGAGGGACATAAGATTTTTAAGTAAGCTTTACAGTATGTGTTCTGATAAAATATGTCATCCTGAAACAATAAGTAATGCCAATTCATTCAGTTTCACTACTGCATATTCTGCCAGCTAGCAAGCAGAAAATAGAAATGTCGCCTTTTTTATTTAAAAATTTTAAGAAAAGGATGTTGCTGGTAAAAAGAAATAGACTTAATATTTTATGTACACTGTAGGGCAAATGTAACTGGACAGTTGGTTCTCATCGTTAAGCATCCTGCTAGCTACAGCAGGTAACAAAACCAGGAAAGATCTCAACCAAGCACTTACGCTGAGTTCCGTAAGTTTGCCTCTCAAGTTTAATGCGGTAAAACATACAGGGAAATGTTCCAAAATTTACCATTTACAGTTATGCAAATCAGGCATCTAGTAACGTGGTTGCAACCATAGCAGTTATCTCTTTAAAGGCATATGCAGTTAAATCAAACAAAAGCAATCCTTCCCACATGAATCATGGTTTACCACAATAAAGTCTATTGTTCTCACTGTCGAGTAACGTAGCAGTGGAAGTCCGTAGATCCAGCTAATGAAAACCACTTTTAACAGAGTAAGTGAAACCAAGGGTTGATCTGATTGGTCATACAGTAATAAACATACCTGCCTTTTCGTGCTAAGTGTAACTTTTTTTTGTCACACATTTCTACTGTGCTAAATACAACTCAACATTTCTAGCTCATCTCTATAGCACAGCCTTACGAAGGTACCTACCACAGGCACACCATGTGAAAAAAGTGTTGCTTCTGTAAAATAGCTTTCTACCATCCTGCTAATGTATTAAAAATTAAATGAAATGTATAACGCCAAAACAAACATATGGGGCAAAATTACATCTTCCAAATTATAAAGTTAAATCAATCCCTGTCTATTTATATTATACTTGTTAATCATGTCAAATATGTTGGTTGTACTGTAAATAGATTTTTAGTCATAGTAATATAATATACATACAGTAGAGCATATAAACAGTTACTGAATAATTCTAACAGCTGTGGAAGCAGGCCAGCTAAACCGCTCCCTCTCCACCAGCAGATGGCACATTAACCACATCACCTCTCCACAGTTTGCCTCTGGCTTCCTGTTACGGTAGAGGTAGAGAGGAGTGTAGGACGGCTTCCTCACAGAGGATTTTGCTGTTGAATCTTTTCGGTGCATCGGTGAAGGTAAAAGGTAAGCCATTCCTGTATTATTGGTCTCTCATTTACAAATGAATTTCATCATTATACATATGCATTGTTACATATTCTGTTAAATGCAAAAGTACTGGGACAGTATTTTTGTTTTGGCTGTGTACTCTAACACATTGGATTTACACCGTATCAAACAGTTGATTTTGACACACCCAAAGTTTTGGCTATGCCTCTGATCAATTTATTCCGTAGCCTCATGATGGCCTAATTTACTGGCATTGACACTTTCTGGGTGTCATGTATATTAATTAATGCCATGCAGCTGGTATTCAGCAAGAATCAGCTGAGCAGCTAATTACTTTTGTTCCTCTAAAATGGGGGACTATTTATAAAAAGTGTTGCAATTCCTACACGGTTAAAGCTGTATATGCCCTCAAATTAAAGCTGACAGTCTGCACTTTAACCTCATACTCAATTTTTTATTTTCAATGTGCTGGAGCAGAAAAGCCAAAAAAACAAAAATCGTGTCACCGTGCTGATATTTTTGCATTTAACTGTATATGTATCGGGCGGCAGGGTGGTGCAGTGGGTAGCACTGTCGCCTCACAACAAGAAGGTCGTGTATTCGAATCTCAGCCAGGGTACTCTGGTTTCCTCCCATAGTCCAAAGACATGCAGGTAGGCTAATTGGAGACTCTAAATTGCCCATAGGTATGAGTGAGTGAGTGAATGGTGTGTGTGCCCTGCGATAGATTGGCGGCCTGTCCAGGGTGTGTTCCTGCCTCTCGCCCAATGCATGCTGGGATAGGCTCCAGTGCCCCCTGCAACGCTGCTCAGGATATAGATAATGGATGGACCCAGCTCAGGATAAGCGGGCATAGATAATGGATGGACCCAGCTCAGGATAAGCGGGTATAGATAATGGATGGACCCTGCTCAGGATAAGCGGGTATAGATAATGGATGGACCCAGATCAGGATAAGCGGGTATAGATAATGGATGGACCCTGCTCAGGATAAGCGGGTATAGATAATGGATGGACCCTGCTCAGGATAAGCGGGTATAGATAATGGATGGACCCAGCTCAGGATAAGCGGGTATAGATAATGGATGGATGTATGTGTGTCCGTGGAATCTTTTCACCAAAGGGTGAGCTTGTACTTGCCTTACCTTGTTGTTGTGGCTGGCATTTCACTGACTAACTGGCTAAAGCTAGGTGTTGATTTGAGACAAAAACCAGTATATTTTTGCTCATCACTGTTTGGTCCATAAAAATTTGGCGAGAGCTATGTTATTTTGTGAATTAATATGCACAATGTGGTAATACACAATTCGTAAACTGAACGTCGTAGATTTACAGTTTAATTTTTAATCATTTAAGCCATTGTCAGGACGGTTTCCATCCTTATTCAATTTGAAATCACAGTAGCTTTGCAACCATTTTCCCTGTTCCTCTTGTTCCTCTGATGTGATTCACACGGTGTATGATGTTAGGATTAGTTTGACAGTCTTCCATCCATCCATCCATCCATCATCTATCGTACAAGGGCCATATATTTATCACAAAAGCTGACCCCTCTAACACCATGAATTATTTATTGCAGCAAAGATATTCTCAGAACACAAAATAATCAATGAATTAAATATAAATGTTTCAATCTTCATTACAGTAATATACTTGGTGACAATACATGTAGGCCTGCAAAGCAGTATATGGCAATATTAATAAACAATAGTGAAATAGGACATCAAGTAATGTACCGTTAAAAAATCAAAAAGATCCTTTCCAAACACCCAGCACACGTACTAGAGAATAGAATTAACCCTTCTTATGATTCTTGTGATACCAAAACCTCCATCTTCATGGCCGTTCAGTAATAAACGTGCTGACAGAAATCACAAGCCTTAATCACATCGCGCACAAGCTATATCCGATAAAAAAAGGTATCATATGTGAAATGTGTGCATGGAGAATTACAATCAAATTCCTGTCGTGTGACAAAGGCCTTTTCAATACATAGTCATCGCTTGAACTGCCTCTGGATCACGTATGTTAAAGTAGCAGGTTTTTCTTAAGACTAGCCAACTTTGTGCCATTACATGTTCGCATAAATGTCCTCTTTAAAACAATTCTCATAATCCTCCTCTTCTTCTTCTTCTTCAAAATATGGTGTCTGGAAATAGAAAAGGAACACAGTGAAACCATTTCATTGCAGACACAAATGCGCAGAAGTTATACTTCCTGCAGCTCCAGAAAAGCTTGTATAGTGATGTTATGCCTCCAGGGTTGTGCATGTGTGCACTACCCCATTACTGTGCAAAAGATTACCTCTATTCATACTTTCTGTTGGAACTATTTCCTATGGACCATGCAATTAGACACTATTTCACACCAGGCACAAAGGGCCTACACAATATAAAAATAACTGTCTCCAGGGGAGGCTTAACCACATATTAATCACAAGGATGCCAATAGGGGTGACATAGCTCAGGAGGTAAGACCGATTGTCTGGCAGTCAGAGGGTTGCCGGTTCAATTCCCGCCCTGGGCATGTTGAAGTATCCTTGAGCAAGACACCTAACCCCTAACTGCTCTGGCGAATGAGAGGCATCAATTGTAAAGCGCTTTGGATAAAAGTGCTATATAAATGCATTCCATTTACCATCAATCATTTTTAAACCTACTGTATGTTCTGCAGAAAAAAATAGTGATACTCAATAAAAACTTTTTGTGTCTGAAAAATTGTGTTAAAGTAATAATCTCGAAGATTTTCATTAAAATAAATGTCTGTTAAGTCACTATCTATCGCTGAATTAGGTAACACAATGGTGATTGAGCCTATTATTATATTAATTTATATTATTATTATTATTATAATTTATGATTAAAGAACTGGGTGTCTGTGGCGACATTCCCGGGAAAAAATCACAAGCGGCGCATAGATAGTGACGCGTTTTCCATCACCCATCAGTGGTTGGTCCGCCAGAGAGGGTAGGCGGAGCTAACGCAACAGGCTTGCTCTTCAACTCACTTGTGTGTGAGCGGCATACTTTTTTTTCTGGTACCTGCTAGCGTTAAGGTGGGGGGGGGGGGGGGGGGGGTTATGGAACCCTAATAAGTTTTTGTGTAACATGAGAGGTCATATTATTTGTTTATGTAGATTTCGTATTACATTTGATGACAATGTAACGTTAACTAAATTACATAGCTATTTGCACAGCTAACGCTAGCTACCGGACCATGTCAATAAAGGCAACATTAGTTTAGACAATGTTGCGCACAGTATCCATCTCTCATATCAGGGAACGTTGCGTTAGCTAGCTAGCTAATGTAATTAACACAATCTAATGTCAGCTAACAATTAGAAAAAACGCTAGCTAACGCTACCGACCGGTACCGACCTCGCAAACCGTCTCTCGAATGCAATGCTACCTTGTTGCAGCATTGCAATGTAGCTAACTAAAGGCCAGTTCAGATCAATGATTTGCAACGAGACTGGATGCAACTTGAAAAATTTTGTAAAGATGTCAAGCCGGAGAAAACTAAATAAAAGAATACGGCAGTATGGATTAGCGTTGTTACTATTTTATTACGCTTCCTCATATGTTCCTTTTTTGATGAAATCTCCTTTGTTTTTGTTTTCTTCTTCTTATTCTGATTGCTAATTTAACTCCCAGCTCAGCTTACACGAACAGTTTAGCTAGCAAAACCAGAAACAACAAGGCAGTTGTTTCAAAAATATCACACAACAATCATTCACGATGATGTTGCACGAGATACATAATTGCACGAGCCACAGCGAATCCCGCGAATTCTTCTCTGCAGTGTAAAGATGTTCATATCGAGCAAAAGGGGATGTGAATGTAATATGCTGCGAGGGAAATGTCCCCATGGGGATAAACAAGTTCTCTATGTATATGTATGTACAATATGTATTTTACATGCAGTATTTATTTACGTAGCAAATATACAATCACTTGTACATTTACTCAAATTGAGTTCAGAAGCAAGTACAGACATGTTTTCTGGAGAAATATGCTTCCTGTAGTTACTGACCAGCAGTTTTCTACATGAATTTTAATGTGTCCCATGAGGCAATTTGACATATTTGACACTTTGATCTGACACAAAGTTTGCATGAGATTGTAAAATGGTAAGATTACAAAACACAGGGCCAAGTGACTTGAAAGAATTGAGGAAATATTGGGTAGCATTGCTTTGGAATACATCTTATTTAATTTCGGTGAGGCAAGATAGCCTATATTGTTTGTAGAACCGTAACTTGGCGTCATTTTGATATCAATACTTTTAATGGCAGGCCTGGATTTTGGCAGTCTGAATGAATGAGTTATAGACGGTGTATGTCTTGTATGTGCGAGTAACTTGTTTTTTATGAGATACACGTTTAACGCGTCGACCGCGTTGCTGTTCGGGGTGAAGACCAGTGTAGTCGAAGCGTTAACCGTGCTTATGGCTTAACAAATGCAGTTATTTTATGCAGCATCAAGTCTTCTCCTTCCCTACATTGTAACAATAGAAAACCAAGTCTTACCAGCTATAAATACCGCACAAAGGGATACAGTCAACGCCCAAAACATGTTGCTCTGCAAAGCAGCGTGTACTCAGTTTAGTGTGAGATGCACTACTGGTAGGTGCCTAGGTGGAAGGGGTTTCTGTGCTTTTCCATGGCAAGCCCTTAGCAGGAAATGGGAAGGAACTGATGCCCTTGTGACGACGAGCTGAACAGTCTTACGTTGTTAATGCCCAGGAAGCAATGTTTTAATAATCACAATAAAGTGGTTACTATCTAGTGACATCATTCAAAGGACGAGTTGTTGAATACCTTTAAATGCATCCTCACAAATCTTTTTTATTTTATTTTTTTTACAGCAGGTGTTTTTTAGATGTTGTAGCCTGTGTGCATCGCATAGACTGGTTGTTCCAACTCAGAGGCTTCAATGAGAAGCTGAGCAGAACGTGATCCCCGTTCATTGAGCTGAGTCCAGCACAAATTCGCCAATAAAGAGGACGTGTAACACACTGTTAAAAAGTTCCCATTAGGGGTTGAGTCGTTTAGTGGCAGCTGGCGGGCGCCAGTGGCGGTTTTAGCGGAAGCTGGCGGAGTGGTATCTTTTAGTGGCACCTGGTGGACTCCAGTGGCTGCTGCAACGACAACGACGGTCGCATTTCTGGCAACCGCCATTCAAGTTTCCTTACTGGCCCGCCTGTACGCGACAGCCGTTGTACTTTCAATACAGCAACTTGTTAGCATCTAGACGGTGAAGCTTAGGAAGTAGCAGGAAACAGCCTGTACTGTGCATGCTTGCACGCAAAAGCGCTTGCTGCCCATTGAGTTCAATGTGGACATCCGAGGTGATTTAACATGTTTTTATTTTCAGTTTTATTTCTTAAGACTTCTGAGTTTTTTGTTTGTTATTTTTAACCAATAAAAAATGTATTAAATTTGAACTTTCTTTGTGGGACAAGGAATTTTCACTCTTGCATGCTTGGAATGGTCCAGAGGGAAGCATTTCTAGAGCCTCTATCTCTGTAAATCGTGTATTTAAAATGGCTAGACTTAAGAGGCAACAAATAAAAAATAAATAAAAATAAGCCTGCGCATTCATTTATTGAATCTAGCCGCACTGTTGTCTGGTACAGTACTTACATCATTCCTATGTTTGGCAGCATGGGCAGATTTTGGGTTTCTAGAGAGGGGGAAAACATTTCTCCAGTATTTATTCTTTCAAATGATCTCTTTTCAACTCTTTACTAATGTCACTGAATTTCAAATACAGTCATAGAAAGGTGTGGCAAGCATAATTAAAATCTGTTTATAAATTATAACAAACTGTTAATGATAAAATAAACTGTTTACAAGTTTAACTAAACAGTAATGACGGTTGCTCACATGATCAATAAAAAAAAACCTCTAAATGGCAACAACTGAAAGCTTACTGATTTTATTACTTGACGCAAAACAATTGCCTGAAAAATGTTAAAAAATATATAGAACTCCACGATTCGTCTTTTGTGAAGCTGATTCACTGTGTCCCGTGTTTCGTTTTTTTTTTTGTTTAGCATGTTATAAAACTATAAAAATATTATTTTAAACAGGGTGATTTACCTTACAGGAGAAGGGCAGCTTGGTTTGGGTTTGGTTGGAACATGCCTGCTAAGCTCTCGTTATTGGCCCTGTGAGTGAACAATGTTTGCGATAAGACTTTCACCTGTGACAGTGCTTTAACGACAGAAACATTATATGCTTACCTGTAGCCCACATTCATCTCAGGTCCGTTGCCATGTTGCTGTCTGTAAGCGCACAGATAAGACCTTTGTTTCAGTATTAAACCGGGCCACCAGAGCACTGATTCAAGTTATTTCTGTCACGGTACGGGGGTTAGGACCCAGGCGCAGAGTGGGAAAAAACACGAAACTCAAAAATGTAAATACAAATCAAGACTTTACTAACAAAACAAACAAAAGGCCACGAGTGGCAATTCCAAAAGAAAAAAAAAACAGGAAACACGTAAAGGAACTCAAAACAAGCAAAACTAGAAACTCAAATTCAAAAGCATAGCAGACACAGGGAACAGAAACAGTACGGGTAGAACACAGACAGGGCAGAACACAGGCAGGAAGAACACAGGCAGACGGAACACAAGGCAGGCAGAACTCAAGAACACAAGCAGGTAGATACATACAAGTCAGAAACAAACACAAGTCAGGAACAAGCACAAGTCGGAAGCAAACACAAGGAACCAGCACCCGAGTCAAGGAGACAAAGAACTTAAATAGACAGGGGTAACAAGACGCAGGTGAACTCAAAGAAAAATCAAACCAGAGGGAAGGGAAACGAGAGGCAGGTGGGGACGATGATTAAATAATGAGACAATAACAAAATAATTGAAAGCAATAATACAATTAACCAACAGGGGAACGAGCAGGACACAAAACAGAAGTGCCGCCATCTGGTGGCCCAACAGGGAAAAACAGACAGAAACAGAACCATAACAATTTCACTCTATTGCTTTCTGTAAAAGCATACCTATAACTTTAACATGTGGGAACAAAAGTGTGGAACAGTGTTTTAGGGACATTACCTGGTTGAAGCCCAAAATTTTTGAAACACTTGGCAGCATTGCTATTACAGTCTTTTTCTTCAATTTTACAATCTTAATTGCTTCAGTAAATTACCCAGATGTATAAACTGGTAACACGTGAATTGCAGTCTATTCAATTTACGCAATGATATGAATATGGATATGGTGCCAGAACGAGTACTATAAAAAGTGACATAAATAACTGGAAAGGTAAATTATTTTGATGTTTTGCCCCAGCTTACCTTGAAAATCTGCTCCAAATGGACCTCCTGTTAAAATCATGGACAAAATAAGAAAAACTTATTCATAGACTTTTTAATCTTTTGAAAAAACAAGATCCATATTTTTCTCAATGGTTATGGTGGAACATTTCCAGAGGTATTGCCCATGTGATTACCTTTTTTCTGGGCGAGGAGGTCTGTCCAGGAAGTCTTTGGGATTTCTTCTGTGTGTGCCATACAGAGAAATAGAATGTTTTTTTTTCAGCTGACAGCAGTAGGTGATTTTCACACCCACATTATTTAGCTATACCTAATATTACAGAATACATTTGCTAGACCATTGTGCAATGAATTCATACAATGCGGCATCCAGGAAACATTAAAGAATCAGCCAGAAACTGACTCTAACAATTTATTACAATAAATGTATTCTGTTAAGACTACTTGTGTTGATGTGTGCTTGATATATCTAACTTAACACTTGTCTCGAGAGTTCAAAGACTTTTTACAAATTCAGAATTGTTTTTCTCAGACATAGAATTACTGAGACATTGGATTTGTAAGATCCAATCCGGTGCACGTGTTAAATGATCAGTACATTATAATAAATATATGATAAGCATATGATCAACAGAAACTTGATAAACAGACCATGAAGAAAATATATCAGTGTAGCACAGTGGGTAAGGAACTGGGCTTGTAACCGAAAGGTCATAGGTTCACATTTTGGTAAACTAGCTACTGGTAGTAGTAAGCATAGAATAATAAGTATAAGTATAGTTTCTGCTGTAGATTGAAATGTAGAATATATTGCCATGGAAAGCTTTATTTAGTCCTGGGCTGCCCAACCCTGTTCCTGGAGATCTACCATCTTGGAGGTTTTCATTTCAGCCCTGAATTGGCACACCTGATTCTACTAATTAGCAGCTCAGAGAGATCTCTACCTGCTGTATGAGGTGTACTGTGTTAGGCTTTGAGTGAAAACCTACAGGATGGTAGATCTCCAGGAAACAGAGTTGGCCAGCCCTGATTTTGTTTTTCTGGCTTTATAGTCCTGCCGTGTAACGTAGTTGAGGAAGATATACGGCTTAATAGATAGCACCCTTCTGGATTTGGCCAAATTCACGCTCACCTGGAACACCTTTTCCTGCACGTCAAGACTCCCACACACAGAGCCAGGACAAGCAGGGCAGCAGCTGTGGCAGGCAGCAGGATGGGGAGGAGGCTCTGCTTTCCTACAGAGAAATACAGAACGGCAGTGCCAGTAACTATCGGGTGGAAAATCCAGGTCTCAATAAGTTAAAGTTTTTTCAATTCTGTAAACGTCTGATTTAGTGAAGAAATTGAACACATCGTAAATAAACTGTCTGGCCCATGAAATACCATAATCTTAGCTTCTGTTTTTTGTTTTTTCAAGAAAGGCAGACAGCATTTAAAACAAACCCCTTTATTAAAGCCTAGTGCCATTGTTTTGCTTTTTGCTTCTAGTTCAAGATGCAACTTAAAATATACACACTGCTTGTGTCATTAGTGTCCAGACCAGCAGGGGGCGATTCAGGCGCTGGGGGTTCATGCTCTGAAAAGTAAAAGGAGGCAAAATCAGGCTTGATCCACCTTAAAATTGATCATATTTAACTATCCAAGAGCACAAAGATATGAGCGGTGTTAGTCCGAATGTGTTTGTTATTCCATTCAGATACAGCTGGCGATTTTCAAGACAAATTATATTATACTGGTGCCATACTGCTCTACCTCAGGAGATAGTAGGGTTGTATACTATGAGGTGATTAAGGTCACTGTGCATTTTAAATATATACTTTCCATTTTTAAAAATCAAAATCAAGCTCTTTCTTGCCATTTCTCCAAACATACACCTCTAAGAAAACATTATATAAAGCATTTTGTTATGTATTTGCGTGCCTTATGTTGTTTAATTTAATAATTTTATGCCATATACGTACTTTTCACATGTAAATCGATTGAGGCCATTGGCCTTTTCCCATCAGGAAACTCAGCTGTGCAGGTCAGAGTTTTACCGTGGTCGTCCATAGATGCAGTGAACATTATACTGGATACAGTTTTCCACTCAGTGGCAGCCATTTTTGTAGTTTTGCTGGAGGCTGGCATGTCCTTGTAGCTCCACACAATAGCCGGCTGTTGTTTAGAGCAGGTGTAAAAGACAGAACATGTGACGTTCTTCACCACACCTTCAAGGAACTCCACTGGGCCGGGATCAGTAATGATCTCCCCAACTGAACCTAAAGCAGAGATGCAGTTTAGCTACAATCCATATTTGTTAACATGTTAGTAAAATATAGTCGTCAGTTTATATTTGTATACCGTTGTTGTTGTTTTTCATTTACGATTGTTTTCTTTCTTTGTGAAGGCTGGACTTGAGTGCGCAATTATAGCTACAAAAGTGGACTGCAAAAATTAAACCAAGGATCAATCTTTCCCAAACACAATACCACTGGTAATTTCAAATTAAGCCTGGGTGTCTTTTTTTTTTTTGCAAACTGTGTGGCCCGTTCAGCTATCATCAAACCTGTCTACTGAGTTTGAAACAAGGTGACATTTGCATTTGCTGTAATTAAAATTTGTGATAAAAAACATAAAATATGTTTTACTTTGGCATAATTTACATTTTAGTTGCTGAAATTTACTTTGGCATAATTTACATTTTAGTTGCTGAAATGCAGGCATCCATAAGAAGAGTTCCCCTACAGATTATGTCCTAACTCAACATGCAGTTGATGAACTGGGCTGATTAACCAGCGATGCCTGCAGCGCACCATCGATGTCAGTTTGACACTACCCTGCTGTAGCGCCTTACATTCGGCCTGGATGGTGATGTCCGCCTGGGCCTCCTGGCCTCCTGGATGCCGGACACGACAAGACACAGTCTGTTGATCTTCAACGATGACCCACGTCTGCACCAACGTGATTTTCCACTTGACGTCTTGCGCTTGAGTTTCACGAGCCCGGCCCGTCTCGGGAAAACCAATCAGGCTCAGTTCAGGGGGCGTGGCCGGACACATGTGGTACGCACTGCACTGCACGCTGATTTGCTCTCCCACCTTGGGTATGCCAATAATTTGCATTTCTGGTTTATCCACTCTGTCTGCAGAAAATGCAGAAGAATGAAATCGGTGAAAAAGTTATTTTTTTTTTTTAATGGCCACCATCAGTGGAGGCAACGCATTTAACTGCAAATGGAAACAAAGACAGCCTACCAGCCTACCTTAGCACGGTTATGAGTCCGTTTTTATGTCTTTATAGTTTGTTCTGGTACAACATGTTGTACATTGTGAGCTTCACTGACCATAAAACCTTGTGAGTCTACGTTATCTGAAAGCAGGGTGCCATGGTCCCCTGGTTCCTGCACCTATGACTCAGCCAAATTAAAATTTTGTTGAAAATCTTTCCCTAATTTATTACACAAAACAGGAAATGACGAGGGCATAATGAATGGTTTCCTCTCACCAGTCACGTAAATCTCCACGGTCTTGTCCTGATAGTTCTGTCTGTGGTAGGAGGAGATGGGCTTCGGGTCCACCCAGGTGTAAAGCCTCTGTCTATGATGGTTCATCTCGACGGGGTTAATTTTCAGGCTGCAGCTCCGGTCACTCGGAGATCCGTACAGAGAGGTTTTCCCTCTGAAGTCACTGATGACATCACCAGGGCGCGCTGGGCTGTACACCACCGGGTACTCCCCGGGCGTGTACTTGTACCACATGACACTGACGTCAGAGGGCAGGGTGGAGGAGTACTCAAAATGGCAGGGGATGACCAGGCACGAGCCCTGCAGGCCTGTCACCTGGCTGGGCATAGAGAAGCTCCACCCCAGGGAAAACATGGCCCCTGAAAAACACCCGCAGGAAGATGAGATTTCATTTGCACACGAGCGCAGTTACTGCAGACGCTATGGAGTAACCAGATGGTGAGCTCTGTGTTCTTAAAATTAAAATTCCTCAGTTGTCTACATCAGTGCAACATAGCATTGAGAAACCCCCCATTGCCAACCAGAATGCATTAGTGCTGCGGCACGCACAGATTTCCTGGAATCGCAGGGTCATGACAACGGAAAGGATAGTCTTCTGATTGGTTCACACATCAGAGGTTTTTAGTACATCGTAAGATTCATGAACTCTATCTCTCGTTTAAGTTGAATTACAGTATGTTTGCTGTTATTAGCAAAATCACAAAGTATTGCAAGCAGCTACAAGCTTTTAGCTGTGACAGTTGCTTATCACATAACGCTTTATCAGTAAACACATAAAACTGCCTTTCCAAAGATATCTTTGTCCTTATACCTTGTCTGGCATGCCATGCAAAACTGTAAAACATATTTCATTCTTAATGAAAAAGGGACCTCTCTCATTTTGGGAAAACTCACTTTTCACCTTCAGAGTGATGTACCCCTCTTGGATTTGCCCATTGGTGAACCTTGCGGTGCATTTCAGGGCTTGGTTGTGGTCGCTGGCCCCTGCCTTGAATGTCAAAGTGGACCGGCTTTCCCAGCTCCCACTGCCTCGTTTCTTAAACTCGCTGGAGACCTTCATGCCTCCATAATTCCAAGACAGATCTGGACGCTGCTCTTGGCAGGCGTAGGATACAGAACAGACCACGTCCTTCTCCACGCCTTCCAGGAACTCCTCCGAACTGGGATTTATAGTGACCTTTGTCACTGAACCTGAGGCAGAAGGTTAGTACACATTGGTCCCTTGCTTAGCATCTGCATGTGACCTTGCAACGGTCGTTTATTCTCAGGCATCGCCTTAGCATGACATTTTCTGACGGCGGTTACGTCACACGCAGCGGTGGTGTTTATTTTCATGATTTCCCACCATTTCACTCCCATGTGTGAAGGCCCAGTCCTAGTCACCTGACACGCTCAGTGCAGTGACGTCTGATTTTCCTGCCTTAAGGGAGAGCGCAAACAAGTTCTCATTCTCCTCAACACACGAGGCTTCCTGCTTCCTGCTTCCTGCTTCCTGTTCCATCACGGTTCACAAGCTGAGCTCGCATAGACATGAATCTTAAGGCTGCACTCTCCATCTAGAGCTTTAAATGCTAACTGTATAAAACTGACCAGTATTGTAGCTGATGGAAATAATTTTGAAATTTAGCCATGGCCGTGTAATTGCAAATATCCCAAATAAAAGCGCGATTGTCGTACGGTAGCGGTAACTCAAGGCTGGAGAATTAGGGCGTGTCCAACTCTACAATTGTGCAGTTGTAGGAGTGAAAATTAAAATCAGAAAATAAGCTTATAGCCAAAAGCAATTTTCAGGAACTTTTTTAGTGGGTGAAACACTAGATGTCCATATGTAATTACTCACATTCTCCCTTAAGGCTGACTGTTTTGGATGCGCTCCGGCCGGAGGGATGTCTGACTTCACAAGT
Source organism: Anguilla anguilla (assembly GCF_013347855.1). NCBI lineage: Eukaryota > Metazoa > Chordata > Actinopteri > Anguilliformes > Anguillidae > Anguilla > Anguilla anguilla. The sequence goes on from NC_049201.1 coordinate 85,380,136, forward strand.
GATGGTTTGGTGGGCGTTCTCTAATATCCAGGTCATCTCCTTGGTGATTTCCCACTTGCCTTCATGCACTTCTTTGTGATAGACTTTGGGTGTTCCCGTATATTCCACTACATTCAGGTGCAATGTTGGGGGACGCGGTCGGCACGTGTGGTAGGCGCTGCACTGAACGGTCATTTGTTCTCCCACCGTACGTGAGCCGACAAAATTTAATTTTGGTTCGTCTGCTCTGTCTTAAAAAAAAAAAAAAAACATGAAATACAAACATATAATTGCACTTAGCACTTCTAAGCAAGTCACATCCATCATTTCCAAGCAAACTGGTACATTTTCAGTCAAATGAAAACCTTAACCATAGCACAGTAGAGAAATAATAAAGAGTTCAATTCTCTCACCTCGTACACGGATTGTCACCGCTTTTTCATAAAATTTAAAAAAGCGATGTGAGACGTAGTCTGGGTCCACCCAGGGGTAAATCACGTCCTCTTGGTGACGCCAGTCCAAGGGGTCAATCTTCAGGCTGCAGTCTCCCTTGTAAGGTGATCCGTATAAAGAGGTTTTTCCCCTGAACCTTTCGATGACTTCATTTGGGTATTTTGGATGGCACACCAGAGGGTATCCTCTGTCGACATATTGGTACCAGACCACGCTGCCTGGGTTCTTGGGTGGGTTTTCGCTATAAGAAAATCTGCAGGGGATGACCAGGCAGGACCCTGCCATGCCCTCCATCTCTCTGGGCACGGTGACACTCCATGCCCAGGAAACGCCAAATATGGCACCTTAGAAAACAGAAATTTGATTGGTTTGATTAGGAGTGAAACAAAAGCCTTTTTCTTTTTTTTCTTTTTTCTTGCAGTCCTATTGCTGCCTTAGCTACTCTTAACTAGCATTTTTCAGTTAATCAGATTAATGAAATTCCATTAACAATGTGGTAGACCATAGCTAATGTGTTCTGCCTTGGATATATATAAATATATATATATATATATACACACACACACGCACACACACAGTACAGCCCAAAAGTACTGGGTCACTTGTGGTTAAAAAATAATACAAGTTCAGTTAATATAATACATAATATATGTATTTATTAAATAACAAACCAATGGTTTGTGGAAGTGGAAGAGTGGGAGGGAGGTGGATGGGTAGGTTTGACTGAAATATTATCTAACTTAAAGTTACAATCTCAAAGATTTCAGTTTCTTTCTCTTTGGCGGTACCAATAGCGAGAAGCGGTAATTGCAGGTGTGTTTTTGGACCTCACTTCCCATAGATCCAACCGGATCGAACCAGTGTCGCCTGTGTGACGTCAGTCAGTTGGCACCTGGGCCACGCCAACTATTACACTTGTTGTTACTTGTGTAACAAGTATTAAAAAAAAGGTTGTTACACAAGTAAGGTTATGTACATACTCATTCATTGTCTAACATTACGCTAACTTAAGCTGTCTTTACACTGCCGAGCCGGGTTAAAATGCTGTAGCAGACCTGGGGTAGAATTAGTGATGATCAATTTCCACAAACGTTCTTTATCCACCTTTTGCTCGTAATAAAATAACAACGCTAATCAATATTGCCGTATTCTTTTATTTAGTTTTCTCCGGCTTGACATCTTTACACAGAAATCAGACCCGGCTCTCCTCCACTATACCCTGGCTTATATATTGATGAACTTGATGGCAATGTAAATAACGGTAATGTTAAGGCCAGTTCAGATCAATGATTCGTAACGAGACAAAGCGGTTTTAGAATGTTGCAGAGAAAATTGAAGCGGTGTCAACTGGTTAGTTGCAGAGCGTCTGAAGCCTTTGTCTGGGGTCTCAAAAGACCCACCTTGTCAAATCGCCAAGTGCAGTTAGAACGTTTACAATCAGACGTCTTGGAATTTTGCAAGTTGCATCGAGTCTCGTTGCGAATCACTGATCTGAACTGGCCTTTAGTTAGCTACATTGCAACGCTGCAACAAGGTAGCATTGCATTCGAGAGACGGTTTGCGAGGTCGGTACCGGTCGGTAGCGTTAGCTAGCGTTTTTTCTAATTGTTAGCTGACATTAGATTGTGTTAATTACATTAGCTACCTAGTTAACGCAACATTACCTGATATGAGAAATGGATACTGTGCGCAACGTTGTCTAAACTAATGTTGCCTTTATTGACATGGTCCGGTAGCTAGCGTTAGCTGTGCAAATAGCTGTGTAATTTAGTAACGTTACATTGTCATCAAATGTAATACGAAATCTACATCAACAAATAATATGACCTCTCATGTTACACAAAACCTTATTAGGGTTCCATAACCCCCCACCTTTAACGCTAGCAGACACCGGAAAAAACAGTACACCGCTCACACACAAGTGAGTTAAAGAGCAAGCCTCTTGCGTTAGCTCCGCCTACCCTCTCTGGCGGACCAACCACTGATGGGTGATGGAAAACGCGTCACTATCTGTGTGCCGCTTGTGGTTTTTTTTTCCCGGGAATGTCGCCACAGACACCCAGTTCTTTAATCATAAATTATAATAATAATAATATAAATTAATATAATAATAGGCTCAATCACCATTGTGTTACTTAATTTAGCGATAGATAGTGACTCAACAGACATTTATTTTAATGAAAATCTTTGAGATTATTACTTTAAGTTTTTTTTTTTAAGCACAGGTAACCCAACACCTATAGACACATGGCAAAGAAGATGGAGTTAGGTTTAGATTTGCAAAGCCAACTAAACATATTGTGGCAAGAAGGTTATCCCCACCAAAAAAATGCAAGTGACCAGTTAACAACAATATGTAAGAACATGTCACGCAGCACAAAGCCCCAACACTGAAATGTTGTATAAATGATTTGTGCTAGTGATATCTTTTCGACAAATGGATGCTTTTTAAATATGTTTATCCTCATTTTGAACCATCGTGTCTGCTTTCTAAATTGAATAAACACAAATATAAATAAAAGAAATAACATGTAATCAATAAATAATCAATAAAACAATAACCTGATTACCTTGAAAACACACTCCATATAGAAGCAGGCATGCAAATGGCTCCATGTGGGCTGAATTAAATATTCTCCTGAAAACCTGTAAAATACAGCAAGGGTTATTTGGGCTACACGCTGCTTTACTCTGGTACTGGGACACCATTTAAAAAATAAATAAAATATTTATATAATCTCCAAAACATTCCAAAATGTCACCCCCATGGTCTAAAGAGGAACGTGAATGTTTCTATTGCCATAAGGTAGGGCATGTTATTGCTAACTGTTTCACTTTGAAAAAGAAAACTGCTGCCCCAGCTAAGCCTACAGGCAGAATTGTTCCTCAAACCACTCAGTGTTTAAACGGTCCTGAAAGCAAACCTGAAGAAGGTTTTGAGCCGTTTATTTTTGAAGATTTTGTTTCCCTTTCCGGTAATCCGACTGAGCAAAAACCGGTGCGGATTTTAAGAGACACGGGAGCTTCGCAATCCTTTGTGTTGGCCTACGTGATAGCGGTATCGGACGTGACATATAGTGGTGCTAATGTGGTAATTCAGGGAATTGATATGGCCTTTGTTACTGTTCCCTTACACAAAGTACATGTTCAGACTGATTTAGTCACGGGTTATTCTAATGTGGCTGTACGGTCCGCTTTGCCTGTACAAGGCGTTGACTTCATTATGGGAAATGATATTGCCGGAGGTAAAGTGCGTGCAGTACTCGAAGTTCTAAATAAACCCGTACCCTGTCCCATCTCTGACGTGTCTAGATCACTTCCTGGTGTCTTCCCTGCTTGCGTGCACTCACTCGAGCTCAATCAATAAATTGGTTTGCGGCTGCATATTTCCATGTATTATTTTCAAACATGGCGGTTGAAAATAAATACAAAAAAATGCTGCGAGTACTCGACCAATCAGAAATGTTCAGCGCTGCAAGCTCCACCCAAAAGGTTCCTGTACTTTCGGAAAGTACTACCCCCCGAGCAGGAACTTTTTGGGGGGTAAAATAAAGCCCCAGGAACTAAATTTAGACCCTAGTTCCTTCGGTGGAAACACACTGAGTTCCTCAAAAGGTTCCTAGTTCCGGGGTAAAGTTCCTGCGGTGGAAACGCGGCTATTGTTCCTTGAAAAGTAGTTCCTGGGACTAAAAGTTCCGTACTTTTGGTGGAAACGCGGCTTTAGTTAATGAAGATGACCACTTCCGCATTAACAATCCATTATCTACAAAATAAGCAATCGACTTTTTTTTCATTACAACAGGTTTAACCACCATCTCAAAACACTTATGCAAGGAAGGATCATTTTCCTGAGCAGAAACAAGTTGTCCACAAGTGACAGGCAATTTATCTGAGGCAAACTCCAGAGATAAGGTAAGAGATATACATTCCTCTTTTTCTCTAAAATCTTGGAGGTTCAACCTCTGTACATACCTCCGGTTTTACACGTGGTACTTTCGGTTTGGTGAGATAAATATCCTCAGTAATAGTGGACGCTAAAACAGATTCTGATAAATGAACTTCCTCACCCCATTTCTTGGAATTATAACGTGTGCTCTTCTGTTCTTGTCTTGCTTTAGTATTCGTTTTATAATTTTTTTTAAATAAAAGGCATTCGTGCTGGGACAGCATATTACATTTATTATTGTTATATCCTATTTGTTGCATAACAACGGTCCAAGTTCAACTACCAACGACAGTTTTGCTTGACAACGGTAAAATATGCCCAAACGGCTGCAGAAGAATATTTCAATTCCAGGTGATTAAATCGATAAAAAAAAAAAATACAAAAGTAACCATATATAATCATTGTTGGTAACCCGTTGTATATAAGTGGAATAAACCCCTCCGGGCTGTCCCGGTTATTAGAAAATAATGTAGGCTACTTCGGTGGTAGTTTGGCGTTACAGAAGAAATCATAGGACAGATGGACCGACGACAACGTCGCTTTTTCATACGTCAGTGGGCTAATTTGCCTAATCTTCGCGGGACTTTAGACCGCGGTGGAAACGCAGACAACCATGGGCTGAAGGAACCTTTTAGTTCCTTGAAAAGTAGTTCCTGGGACTAAAAGTTCCGGGTAATTTTGGTGGAAACGCGGCTAATAACTTCAAATCAAACTTGTATGTTATGCGGCTTAATTTGAAAGATTAAAGGTTTTTTCTTCTGTGTAAAAATAACTTGTTGCTGGGTATATATTTATTATTATTATTGTTTATTATTATTATCATTGCATTATTATTATTATTTCTGTAATGAAAACAAGCTTTTGTTTCATAAACTTGGCACTGATAACAGCCTGACATTATTTACAGCACCATTGTGGGGTCTTTGCTTTTATATTCCAATATCATTATGCCTTAATTAGCTAGTTATAGATTAAGAGTTGTTGTTTTATGTGTACAAATTGCTTTCTGCTGAGTATAACAATTTATGTTGGGAAAATAAACTTATTCTATTCCATCAACTATGTACTCATACTATATGTATGATGTAAGCAACACAGCTACAACTAAGGAAATTGATAATGGGTGTGTTAGATTTACAGTAGGTGTGCGAATGATCAAGCATTGACAATAGTCAATAGTATTGGCAGCGCAGAGGCGGTGGGGGGCCCCCAAATAAAATTCTGTTTAGGGCCCCATAAAGGCTTGGACCGGCCCTGATTCAGCAAACTCATCTGAAAAAATTGGGAAGTGAAGTAAGATATAAATACATCACATTGGAAATGAAACAGGAACTCAGAAGAAGAAATGATCTTTCCAATTTCAGTTAGAAAGAATAACGAGTGGAACATATGAGAAACGCTCAGCTAGAATATCTGTAAGTAATCCGGTAAATTTTTCTACTCTTTTGATTGCCTTCTTGTGGTGAAACACATTTAAAGCAGCATTCCTATTCATCAAAGCATTGGTAAGGACAATGCTACTGTTAGCTTTTGAATAACAACGATTATTTGATATTTCTGGTTCACAAATAATCTGGGATCACTTTATAAATGCTTTTTGGTGAGTGCGATAGCTTTTACCAGTTCTGTTTATGGAATAAGGAGTCGCATGTTGTGCATTTCAGTGGGAAATATTTAAATCAGTGTTTCCTGTGGAATTGATCTCTGGGTGTGGTGGTGGGTGTCCGAAGGGGGGGCGGGGGTGTAGCAAAGGCGAAAAAGTTTAAGACATAAGTTTAACAACCTCTTGAGACTTCTTAAAGGTTTTTTTTTTAAATATCTAAATCTATCTTTGAGCTCTGATGAGCTCTTGATACAAGGAATAGCATTTTGCAAGAGCTAAAAAGTAGTTTTAGACATGCTTTAAAACCATAAAAGGTTTGTTAACCCTTGTATTGTTTGTAAATATTGAAGCAAAATAGGCCTGTATTTTGAGTTATGGTGGGGTGAGAACAATTAAGAGCACATTGTCCATCTAGAAGTTCTATCTTCAAGAATAGAGGACTATTGTCAGGCGAGGGGGCGGGAATGGACCCAAGTGCAGAATAAAAACACAAAAGTCCAAAAATGGGGAAAACAAAAGACTAATAAACTAAAACGGGGAACAAAAAGCCTCGCAGGGCAAATTCTACAAACAACAAAAATCTTCAAGAAAAAACAAAAACACAAAAACCCAAAAACAAGGGAAAACAGGGCAGGCACAGAAACAAACAGGTCACGGAAACAAACAGGCAAGGCAGGCAGGCAGGCAGGTAGGAACCAGGAAACAAACCACAAACAGGTAACGAAACAAAAGGATCCAGCGCCTGAGTGAGGGAGAGGGAGACTTAAATAGGAGCCACGCAGACGAGACACAGGAGGGCACAATGAGCAATCAAGCCACAGAGAGGGAGGGGAACACGAGACAAAAACGCAACTAATAATGGGATAACGAGAACCAATAAAACAATTAACAGAACACAAACCCGAGGTGCCGCCATCTGGCGGCCCAACAGGGAAACACAGGGGGAAGACACAGAACCCTGACAACTATAACCAAAATTGATACTCAAGAAAAGTTACATATTGCACTTTAAAAAGGGACATTCTTCTGCTAAATTAACTTAATTACCATGACAAAATAGTACTTATGTCAGGGTGCGACGTGAGGGGTTAGGAGCCAAACGCAGAGGGGGAAAAACTCAACTCCAAATGATATGAACAAAAGACTTTACTTAAAAAAGGGAACAAAAGGGAACAAAAGGCCTCACAGGGCAACTCTTCAAAAAAACACAAGGTAAATCTACAAACACAGGAACCACAGAAAATCCGAAAGTACAAAAGCACGTGGAAAACCGAACATGGGCAGGAACACACAGGGCAGGAACATGAGCAGAAGCACACGCGACCAAACACAACCAAGGATCCAGCACCTGAGTCAAGGAAGAAGGAAACTTAAATAGAACAGACACTGACGAGACACAGGAGGGCACCATGAACAATCAGGCCACAGAGAGGGAAGGGAAAACGAGACAACCAAAAAGCAATAATTGAACAATTGAAAACAATAATACAATTACACAGGGTACAAGCAGGACACAAAACAGAAGTGCCGCCATCTGGTGGCCCAACAAGGAAAACACAGACAGGAACACAGAACCATGACAACTTTTTACTTAACAACATACTTTGAGCCGGGTCCACATTCAAAGCCCTCTCTCTGTCTCCCTCACACTCAATGAAGTTTACATGCCTTGTCCGTGCAAAAAAAAAAAGTAAAAAGTGAGAAAAATGGCTTTAAAGATTCTGTTCTGTTACATTCTAATTCTACTGAGAAGCATGATACAAAAATTTCCTAACTAACTTAGATGCTAGATTAATGTATTTTTTTATTTGCTAGTGTTATCTGTATTCATTTCTGGACACTGCAGAGACTGCTCCTCGTTATAATCATAATCGTCATTAGAATGCAGCCCTCTTTGTCAGCTGTAGCAACTGTAGCCGAACTCAGTTTTGCTAGCTCACTACATTCACAAAACCTTAAAAATAAACACTTTCCCTTTCGTTTTCATGGAAAAAAAATCACCATGTTGTAGTATGGAAATGGAAGTAGTTGAATCACTACAAGTAGTGATGTAATGTATTTTGAGGAGTACCGTATGGGCTCAAACTAATGCCAAAAGTATTTTGTATTTATAAGCAATGACTTGTGCTTGCAACTTATGGTTTGTTTGTACATTGCGAGTTGAAACTAAAACAAAGTATTTTGTACGTGTAATCAATGACTTGTGCTTGCAACGTATGGTTCGTGTTTGTACTCTGCAAGTTGAACCTTTAAAAAAACGTTGTGTTTGTGAATATAGATTTTCGTGAGGGGGGAGGGTCACGTCTGTAAATGAAAATCTACATGTGTTTTGTGATCTGACGTAGTTTATTAACATTTGTGAACAGAAAAAGTACGAATGCAAAACAGTTTTTTACGTGCGACACTCCCTCTACATGTAACGCCCAGTTTACAAGAAAAAGCTACATACATTTGGCAGTTTTGGCATTAATTTGAGCCCATAGTACCGGCACTTATTTTGGTCCAATTCAAACACTGGTTAACACTATGGTATTTTTGTAATATTTGAAGCGTCGCTACCTACCTTTTTGTTGTCTTTCGGTCGCTGAAGAAAAAGAAGTGACGCTTTAAACAGACAGTGCAACCTTCCTGCGCTGCAAGTCTCCCGACCACCTCAGAAAGGAGCAAGCATGGAGCGCGGGGCCTGGGCTCTTTTGAAAATAAATATGTGGACGCGACAGTATGGTTTTGAAAGTGCATTTAGGCAGAAATATTTAGAAAGTTTAACATTTTTAATTTATGAATTTAATATATAGGCTATATACAGTATATATATATATATATATATAATTTATTTTATTTTTATTATTATTTTTTTATTATGGTGTGGCGGCAAGGATCAGTTTTAAAACAAGTTTTGTGATTTTTAATTTGTTTTTTGCTTGAAGTACAACCCTTTAGATAGCTGACATAGGCTGAACTAAGAATTTTAAATTACATTACAAATGTTTTTTGTTTTGCATTTTAGTGACTATCGCTAATGTGAAGTTCTTGGGACCTCATAGATCTTTGGACATGGATAAACATTTATTTTTAAATTGGTTTTAACGTTGGCTCTGTGCACCAATACTGTATCTACTACATACAACGGTAGTGTAAATGATCACATTTTACATAAGGGTAAAGGTTAACCCTTTTATATAAGGGTTTTTTTTTTTGGCCCACAGGTTGTGTGGTCAGAAACAGATGGGACCCAAAGAATGGCTTAAATACCTGTTATTTCACATCCTGTTCAAAGGTAAGGCGCAGAAAAAGACCCAAATTATTTGACAAGGTTACCTCAGTCTTCCTCAGCTTTTCTGCTTTATATAACACTTGAAATGGAAAGAATATATTACACTGCCAAAGACCACACATTGTTTGAATCTACGACGAAGGTCATAGTAAACACATGGGTGACAGAAACAATTTCTTGACGTGGAGGCAGCATCCAACAGTCAACATCAGAGATGAAAAATAAAAAGTAGGAATTATTCAGTCAGTGTGGCATGCCCTGTGATGTTTTTTTAAAGCTCAAACACACAATGCTCTCACATATCTTAAGCAACCAATTACCTATGGGTGTTCTTTGGAATCTTGGCATTTCAAAACACAACCCTCGGTCGACATGCCTCAGTCAATCTACATTCTGAAAAGATCCAAAATCTAAATTTGTAGTGAAGATGAAGCTAACAGATTCAAACATTCTCTCTTAATGCCTTCGTCAGTGAAATGGTTTTGTGTGCTGATGGCAGTCTGAATGCTAAGGATTCACTACAGTTGTGCAAGCTAATTTGCATGTACAATACTGTTTGATGTTAATACCCCCATCATGTTTCCAACAACATTGTTGGATGATTTCTAAAACGTGATTTCTTCCCAAACATCGTATTCCCATTTTCAGTGAGATAATTATTCCATGAGCGATACCTGTCCATCTCTTTGGAATATGAATGTGAATGGTTCCCAGCTGCGTTCCTGGAAATGTACCGACCAGTAGATTTTCATTTCACCCCTAATTTGATGCATCTGATTCCGATAATTAGCAGCTCAACAAGATCTCTAGCTGCTGAATGAGATGCACTTTGTTAGGGTTGGAGTGAAAACCTCCAGGAACAGAGTTGGGAACCACTCATGTATTATTATTATTTTATTAAAAAAATTTTATTTGACACGGAAAATGTGTATTAATAACATTTCTCTAAATGTGAGTTAGCCAGGATCTTTTCAAAACATCACACTTTAATTGTTATTTATTTTTTCCAGTGTTAAATGTTCACACCACCTCCACCTGGACAGCAGAAGTGCCGCAGACAATATCAGCACTGCAGGGATCTTGTGTCGTGGTTCCCTGCAAGTTCAATTACCCAGACCGTGAAATAAAGCCTACAGACCTGACAGGAATATGGCACACGACAAATCAAGACATATACATTTATCACCCGGACTCCTCCAAAGTGATGGAAGAATTCAGGGGCCGGACAAATCTGATTGGGGATCTTGCAAGAAAAGACTGTTCACTGAGAATTAATCACCTGAAAAAAAAGGACAATGGCCCATTTATTTTTAGGATAGAGATTTGTGAATTTAATAAGTACTCTTACAAAGATAAATTGGTCTCCATTGATGTCCAAGGTGCGTTTGAAGAAGTGTTCTCTATGTGGCTTATTTTTAAAATCATGAGTATATACTGATAAGATCCTGGGTTAAAGTCATTGTAAAACATAAGCACTTCCTTTTAGGTATGTGCACTTTGGCTATTGAAAGCCCCACTGCATTCTTGAGACCAGCTGTGATTGGAAATATGTTTTTATTACTTTATTTTCTAGAAATGTGACAGCTCACTTAGGTGACCAAAAACTGAAAATGATTAATTGGGAACTTGTAGCTTACAGATGGTGGTTTATTAGATGTTTGTTATCACTTAACTACAGACTCTCCAGCCTCCCCACGGCTGACCGTGAGCGGGGAGGTCAAAGCAGGTGACGCTGTGACTGCTTCCTGCTCTGTGTCTCACTCCTGTCCCACAGAGCTGCCTCACCTGATCTGGAGCCGCAGTGGAACAACCACCAACCAATCAGAGGAGCTGCCCAACGGCCAATGGAGAGTGACTTCAAGCCTGATTTTCACTGCCACAAACTCTGACCACAACCAGCACCTGACTTGCACAGCAAAGTATCAGCAAGTCACATCTGTGCAATCTTCTAAAATTTTGAATGTGGCATGTAAGTGGGCTAATTTTTTTTTTTTTTTTTTTACATGTTTTTGCACAAAGCCTGAAGGATTTCACAATTCTTCAAAATGAGAACTAACACATTTTGATAGCATCTTATTACTTTTTTTTTTAACACTGAATGTAGTACAGAGCATTATTGGAAATTGAAACTTACAGTAACAATTCAATTCCCCTTTTCTGAGAACAGTTTTATTTTTAGTTGTTTAAACTGACTGCTACCAATGCTTTTTTACTTTAACTTTTTATCAAAGAATGCATTTAGATCACATGTTCCAAAACAGATCTTTAACCCCTTGGAAGCTAAAGAAATAGGCACAGAAAAAAATGGATAAAATATTTTACATTTTCACAATTAATTGTATTGTTCCAGATTTCATCAGTTACATATTTCATTCTTTAATCTGTATGTCTTTCGTAGTATTATGATCAGCTAATTTATGACATAAAACACATCTGGATATAGATGACGTATCATGTCTAGTTTCACACATAATCCACACAGTAATCACACATGTAACAGTGTATGAACAAGCCACTGCGTTGCGGCTCAAAGAGTCAAACATTAACCGTTGTTAGAGTGGTACAGGAACTCTGTCAGATGCTGGTCATTTTATTTGGCCTTAAAAACACTAATGCCCTGATCCAGATTGTACCACTCGCGGTGACTTGTCGAGTCATTTAAATATAATCTCAAGTCATCAAGTCAATCTCAAGTTTTTCATACATAATTAATGTTGTGAGACAATAATAGAAAAAAAATGTCTCTGTAAATGTATGTTTACATTTTTCATCACATATTTGGTAAACCTATTCTGGGGCTTTCTGAACTTGGCCATGCTTTGTTTGTAAAGACCAAAAAATGAAATCATGCACTTTTATTTCCCTCCGAGTCAAAGTTGACTGAAACCTGAACTGAATCAAGCTTCAGGTAGAACCCTGATTCAGTTCAGCACTAATCCTTTGTTACATATTTTCCTCTGATTGCTCTAGATGCCCCAGAAATAAAAGAGGGACCGGCCTGTAGCGTGAGGGCCGCGGGGGTGGCCTGCTTGTGCGTAGTGGACTCAGAACCTCCCCCTGAGATTACCTGGCTGCTCCAGAGAGGGAGCGCTGCCAGCGACGGCACAGAGGCACGAGACTAATGTATCAAAACCTATGAAATATGGGAGAAACTATTAATGATACACACATAATGTACTAGCAAATGTAAAAAATTAAATAAATAAAAAAACAAATAAAAAAGTAAGTAGCTTATAATTTAATTGTTTATGTCACAAAATCTAAATCATAAAACATATGGTACACAGGTCAACGCTAACATGTTTCCCACAACTGGAAAAAATGTAGTTAGTAGTGGTAGGTAGATTATGATGTGGTTTTGTGTGTAGTGAGCCATCGGGGGGATGGGGAGACACTTTTTGTTTTATTGCCCTGAGCTAAAGGGAGAAGAGAAAAGGGGAATAATGGCCTGGGTAGCTTCAGAAGTATCACCGGATGGCTCTGAATGCGAATTTCTGGCTTGTTCGTCCAATTTATTTTAATAAACCACAAATATGTGATGAGTCCAAATTCAGTGGGCACTTAGGCGGCAGATTTGAAGAGATTTTACGTCACATTACATTCCATTACAGGCATTTAGCAGACACTCTTATCCAGAGTGACTTACACAGCATTTACATTGCATTACATTACAGGCATTTAGCAGACACTCTTATCCAGAGCGACTTACACAACTTTCTTTTTTTTTACATCCATTTATACAGCTGGATATATACTGAAGCAATGCAGGTTAGGCACCTTGCTCAAGGGTACAACAGCAGTGTCCAACCCAGGAATCAGATCCATGACCTTTAGGTTACAAGCCCAGTTCCTTACCCATCATACTACACTGATTTTAATCACCACTGAACGACAACAGAGAGGCACTTAAGTTTGATTTGTCTCTGCTTGCAGGTGAACTCCAGTACATTTCACTCATAGTTGCTGCTGTGCTGCTGGTGGCAGGCATGGCCGTTGTGGTGTGGCTAGCAAGAAGAACGAGGTAATCATGCTTCCTTTGTAACTGGCACCCAGTGCTTTTTTAAAATGTTGATTTTATTTTAACTTTTGTGTTATGATGTCTGTCAGACACAATCGTGAGCAACCTGTAACTGGTATGGACGACGCAGCCACAACCATGACAGGGACCTCCTACGCTATGGCAGCAAGGTATTTTTTTCCACACCTGTGAGAAATTATAACCTAAACCACAGGAAAACTGGATTTTGGGTTATAATTTATAATATGAAATCAGGTGTGCTTGAGGGGGAACACATCGATACCTGGATCTGGCTGTGGGTCCCTGTGGAGAAGTTTGGAAACCACTGGCATTGACTGCATTTTATCTGTATCAAAAAACACAAAGTGCCAAACTGATTTTTTTAAAACTCATTGTCCCCTTTAAGTGTAAAAAGAAAATATTAATACCCGAATTGAATTGGACCTAAATATTCTTTCATTTGTTTTTGTTTTTTTAGAAAGGAGGAAAAAAGCATCAACAGTGGATTTTATGTAAACGATGAACAGATGTATGGTAATATTGGGGTATGTACAAGGGTGCTCTCACAGATGTACATAACGCATTACATCATGCATTACTGATGCTCTCTACCAGAGAGACATACAGCAGGCAAACGGGTGCATAGATCAGGAAACAACACTCTAATGGAGGGCCAGTACAAGGCAGAGCGGACATCTTGTCAGGTTACAAGCAGCCAGCTAAGTCTAGAACTTAGACGTACTACTGGGAGGAACAGACAACACTAAAACTGTTAGATTTGATTGTACACATTACACAGTAAATGATCTCAACTGTCGCTAAATCAGTTTGCTGTAGTTCAAAAATGTTTAAGTTGGTCTGGTATTCTTTTCTACAGCATGTTTCTTTAGACACAGCTTTTATGAATGGTCCTAAGGAGATATATAAGCCCTTCATAAGCAGTACACCGTCCTCTCATAAGCACTACGTAGACATTCATAAATGCACATGTCAATGACCACAAATAAGCACATTTTCTATCACTAAGCTTGTCACAGTAATGTCACTTGGTACATTTGCATTGACATAGCACACCACATGCCCAGATCTCTATGTAGCTCTTTTATTAACATAGGCATTTATGAATGTATTGCTTAAAGGGGAATTACACTTTATAACACTTCTGCTTCTCATGACTCATATTGTCCTTCTAATTAATGTGTCGCCCTTCATCATAGACATATATAGATGTATATATGTCTATGCGTCTGATTACATCCAGCCATGTCTGGCACAAAGTTGCATTGCATCGAAAACTATGAAAACGTGCTTTCAAGGCAAGTTTAACGGGGGCATTATAACAACCGGGAACAATGCACCTCATTATTACACCGATATCGCATCAAACAGAAGCTAGCAGACGTTAGTTTGTTCGATTTCATCGCTAAGTTAACGGAATGTTTTGCTTAGTTTCTTCTCGATTTTGCCGCGAAACGAAATCGAAGAAGGAGAACAAACCAGAAACCGTACTACTATGTGGACTTGCGCTAAAAAATAGGTCTTTGTTTCTAACGCTAGACATTTAAAATGAAATAACTAATCGAAAAATGAGGGGCGACACATTCATTAGAAGGACAGGAGAACCGGCACACTGAGACAGACAGTTCGATTAACCAATAGGGAAGCTGCCGCTTTTGCCCCAGAAAGTACATGCGTTCGTCCAGACTAATGACGGACTAGTGCAAATCTTAAGAAGGACCATTCAAAGACAGTATTACCATTTATTCAATAATATGCCATAAACCTTATGCCACACCTGTATAATATTCAGTTTAATCCCTAAAATTAAACTAAATAAGCTAATTTCACTTTTGGAAAAACCACTGGAATCTGATTTTTGTTCTCGGTCCAGCAGGTTGGAGAGGAAGATGATGTGTATACATGTGTGGAAGATGCCTCTGATTAGAATGAAACAGGTACGCAGGTACCCTAGATGCCACTCCCCCAGTGTTGAATGCAGTAACTCAGGAGCTGTCGAGCCATACCTGTAACCATACTATAACCACAAACATGTGAATATGGCCACTGTCCATTTCCAACAGACACCTATATTTACGTTATTTTATTTTATTTTTTTACAAGAGCACTGCAGCTGGATATTCAATAGGAAGCCAATCCTTTTCTTATACATGGACATACAAATCTTGTACACGGAGAAGTGTTACAATGTCATTGTTCATGTTGATCTGAATAAGAAACATCGTCCAAAGATTTCATTTTTACATTATTTCAGATGATTTAGCTTTTACCTGTCATGCACAAACCTATGTACTTGTACTTTTAATCAATAAAAATGACAAAAATAATTGTGCTGTATCTGTGTTTAATCTTTTATAAAACAAATTAGGCTTTACTTTATCAAATCCATACACAATTTTCAGACACTCTTACATTTTTTGGTAGGATCTACAGATAGAAGCACATCATACAAGGGCCATATATTTATCACAAAAGCTGACCCCTCTAACAAAAAACTGACCCCTTTATTGCAGCAACGATATTCTCAGAACACTAAATAATCAATGAATTAAATAAAATAATGTTTCGCTCTTGATTATAGTAATATACTTGATGACAATGCAAAGCAGTACATGGCAATATTAACAAACTATTGAAATAAGACATCAAAAGGACCCTTTCCACACCCAGCACACGTACTACAGAATAAACGGTTCTTATGATTCTTGTTATACCACAGGCCATTTTCATGGCCGTCCGATAACAAACGCCTATTTCTGTCGTGCTGACAGAAATCACAAGCCTTAACCACATCGCGCACAAGCTATATCCAATAAAAAAGTATCATATGTGAAATGTGTGCATTGAGAATTACAATCAAAATTCCTGTCGTGTGACAAAGGCCTTTTCAATGCATAGTCGTTGCTTGAACTGCCTCCGGATCACGCATTTTAAAGTAGCAGGTTTTTCTTAAGACTAGCCAACTTTGTGCCATTACATGTTCGCATAAACGTCCTCTTTAAAACAATTCTCATAATCCTCCTCTTCTTCTTCTTCTTCTTCTTCAAAATATGGTGTCTGGAAATAGAAAAGGAACACAGTGAAACCATTTCATTGCACACACAAATGCACAGAAGTTATACTTCCTGCAGCTCCAGAAAAGCATGTATAGTGATGTTATGCCTCCAGGGTTGTGCATGTGTGCACTACCCCATTACTGTGCAAAAGATTACCTCTATTCATACTTTCTGTTGGAACTATTTCCTATGGACCATGCAATTAGACACTATTTCACACCAGGCACAAAGGGCCTACACAATATAAAAAAACAAATATTTACATTTACAATGGTGAATTTAATGCTATGAAATAATAGGTTCATATGTACAGTCTCAGTAAAAATGACATCATGGTACAAGCAGCTTCTGAGTTCAATGAAGGGTACTTCCTTCCCTTAGACTAATAACTCCAAAAGCCCCTCTGCCAGCTATTTTAAAGCAGGCACATTATCAGTAAGTATCTAAGATGACATAGAACTGCCTCAGGCAATAAAAAAACATACAGTCAACTTATTGGCACCCTTCATGTAAACAAACAAAATGATCGTATAGAATAAATAATACACATTGTGTTTCAAAATTTATGATGAAACATTTGGGGAAACTGCTTTTACTCAAATAAACATTTTTTTCTAATATAATTTTTCTCAAAAACACTGGGGTAACAGTAAAATATGGTGGAAGATGACTGATGCTTTGGGAGTGTTTGTCTGCTAATGGTCCAGGGGCTCTTGTTAAGGTTGATGGCATAAATAATTCCACTGAGTACCAGGATATTTTAGCTCAAAACCTGGTTGGCTCTGCCAGGAAGTTGAGACCTGGTCACAGAGGGACCTTTCAACAAGGCAATGACCCCAAACATACATCAAAATCAACATAGAAATGGTTGCATGAACACAAAATCAATGTTTTTGCAATGACCATCTCAGTCTCTGGACTTGAACCCTATTGAAACCCTGTGGTCTGAATTGAAGAGAACAGTCCACAAGCGCAAACATAAAAAAAAATTTCTGCATGCATGAGTGGTCCAATATCCCTCCAAAAGTATTCTGCAACTGTGGCAGACATTACAGAAAGAAACTCAGTGTCTCCAGGGGAGGCTTAACCAAATATGAATCATAGGGATAATTTTGAAACCTACTTTATGTTCTGCAGAAAAAAATTGTATTACTCAATAAAAACTTTTTGTGTCAGAAAAATTGTGTTAAGATAACAGCATGTGGCTCCCCCTTACGTTAGAGCCGAAAATGGGCAGTGTAGCACAGTGGGCAAGGAACTGGGCTTGGATATCTATTACTGGATAGGACACTGCCATTGTACTCTTGAGCAAAGTACTTAACCTGAATTGCTTCAGTACATATCCAGCTGTATAAATGGATGCAAGGTAAATGCTGTGTAAAATGTTGTGTAAGTCGCTATGGATAAGAGCATCTGCTAAATGCTGTAATGTAATGTAAAATATGCCCCACTGTATGCTTTCATTTTTTTACAGTCATTCTACTCACTTTCATGAAGGGTCCCAATAATTCTAGAATTGGCTGCTCACTTGATCTAAAATAGTATGTTTTTTAAAACCCAGAAAGAACTCTATTCCTTTCATGTGCTTACAGGCAACATTAAATTATTGAACTTACCTCACTGTTAACATAAATGTTATCATCCCCGGTAGCAGACGGATCTTCAACAGGCCCCTTTCCCCTGCTGCTAGATGGCATTAAAGACAGTCAATTCAGCATTATTCATTTATGTTTAATCAGAATATGAGTCTGAATATTTTTCTTCTGTGTACTTTAGAGACCTACTGGGATTTGGCTGGCGCTATGTTTTCCTGTGTTCCCACATGCTGGTCATCGCTGTGAAAATAAAACAAGAAATGACACGCGTATTACACACCCTAGCCCTTCGCCGCGGCAACACCCAATGCACATTAAGCGTGTGTGTCATGCAAAATTCACCGTGAGCCGGACAGAAAACTGCAGATAACAGACGGCTAATCAGCAAAAGTGAGGACTATTGATCGCCGACTGAAATCAACACTGCTTAGATAGTGTGTGTAGTACCCATTACATTACATTACATTACAGGCATTTGGCAGACGCTCTTATCCAGAGCGACGTACAACAAAGTGTATAACCATAACCAGGAACAAGTATGACGAAACCCCTAGAGCTCACTCCCACGGCACCAGTTGCTACTAGTTCAGCTCGTATTTGATGTGGAAAATATGACTCTTTGTCACATTAAGAAAGAGCTGTAGTGGGCTATGCTGGTCAAGAGTCTGACAACAATTTGTTGACATGCCTTAAAAACCTGTGCCAGACATGTCAGTATGATTGTCTGGAGCTATTACCTACTTTTTAAACTGAAATCATCCTTGTCAAATTTGCGTGCTTGCCTGCAAGTCTGTATGTACATTCTTGAGGCGATTTTTAAGAATAAATTTGCAGTTTTGAAAAAATGATTATGTTTTAAAAATGGATTTTGCTAACCAACAAAAGGCAGTTGTTTTGTGGCTTGTGTTAATTGTTCAAAAAACTTTTGAACCAATGTTTCAAACAATTAGTTCAAGCTATGACTAGGTAGAAATTGGTAGTGAGTGTAGCATGAAACCTAGTTATATAATTAAATGCTCCTTTTGGACCGCATTTAATTATATAGCTAATTAAGTATGCAGCTAGTTACTGTTCGCTGTTAATTAATAGTATTAATTTTTGTCTATACTGAATATGCACATTTTTCTGTCGCATACTTTGGAGACTTACAGGCCTGCAGTTGAGTAGACAGGGTTTATCTTTACTTCCACACTTTAAAAGCAACAAAAAAAAAATGTTATACATGTTTCATTTGCCACATTTTAATTAGCGATTTCTTATGCTAAAACATGAGTGTACGTTGGTAGGCCTATGATGTGACATCATCTGAGCACTTCGGTTTGCATTTCGTACCAAATTCATCCAAACAACAGCCAGCCCAGTTTCAGGGGATAATCTATATTAAATGTAAAAGGCATGTCAAAGAATTGACAAAGCAGAGGGACATTTATAGGAGCAAAAAGAAACGAAACCAGGAGAAAAGAAGGCTTCACTGCAGGCAATGAACGTTCGATTTCCTGGTCCATCTAAACATAATCCCATTCCTTTTGAAACATACAGCATACAAACAGTAGCCTGTGGGTGGCTTGCATGTTGATGTAATCCATTAGTAATTAATCACAGCTTCATAAGCATTCCAGTATGTTTCAGTTATGTACAGTGTTAAAATTAGGACTTACTGCAATGCAACATTGTACTGTGTCATTGTACTCCCTTTGAAAAGTGAACGGTACATTTTTTCATTTTATATAATATGTGTTGCAGTACTGCTTCCTTTTAAAACATATCTCCAGGGCATATATTATGAAATTTCCAGTCTGATGTGAGGGGTTTTCTAAATAACACTTACCGTTTTTTTCGTCTTGAACATTTCCACAGCAATAAAATAACCAATATGAGCACAAAGGCAGAAGCAGCCGCGCCTGATAAGTAGATGGCCATCAGTACTCCTGTGAGGATAAATTCCAGATTAATTGGGATGGCAGGTCTGCCATCCCACCCTGCTACACTGTAAGGATAAGGATATTGCTGATGCCTTAATTTACTTTTTGAGAGTTTCACTACAGAGGAGGTTACCAATAGGCTGCAAGGCATATTCAGAACACAGAACGTCTCAGAATATATTAATATAGAGAATAAAGAAGTATTGGATTGTTACAGGCATTTAGCAGACGCTCTTATCCCAAGCGACTTATATTGTATCCAGTGATACAGCTGGATATGTACTGAAGCAATGCAGGTTAAATACCTTGCTCAAGGGTACAACGGCAGTGTCCTACCGGTGAATCGAGTCTGCGACCTTAAATTAGGTTACAAGACCAACTCCTTAGCCATTATACTACACTTCCGCCTACTGGATAGATTACATAAACTAAAGACAAGTCCCTGGCCCTGATGGCATATACCTAAGAGTACTCAAAGATTTAGCTGAGATTATCTTTAAACCACTGGCAGAAAGTTTTGGACAGACTTTAGAAAATGCAGAAATACCAGAGGACTAGAAGCAAGGTAGTGTAATGCACACACACACACACACATATATATATATATATTAGGGCTGTAAAACTTAACGCGATAATAACGCGTTAACGCACATTCGTTTTAACGCCACTAATTTTTTTAACGCACGTTCTGTTATGCTGAACGTTTGCCCGACCCTTATGCTACGTTCAAGACAACTTGGAACTAGCAAAAAACGAGGTCCGACTTGTGAAAAAAGCAACTGAACGGTCGTAGAACTCGGAATTATAGGTCGGAAATTCGAGCATCATTTCTGAGCTCCGACTTTTCCGACTTCCGGATTGGTTACGTCACATTAAGATAAATGGCGGCATTTGTAGTTCGTGGTAAGAAAGAAAAATGGTGTATTTAGGCTTTTCATGCATTTGCATTTGGGTGTGTGATTATGTGATATGCGTTAGTATCGTTTATGTTTGCCATTCACTATAGCAATATTTGAAATTTAAAAGTTACGATATCCATCAACAACTTTTTTCGCTAGCCAGCTTAGCTAGAAAACGTTATTTTGCTCAGAAATAAAAGCTGCAAATGATATAACCTGACAGTGATACCATATTTACATTTCAGTACTACTGCAGCCTAACTAGTTTCGCGGTTTCACTCTATTTACTCATTTAATATACTCCTTACCAATAAAAAAAGCAGCGTGTACTGTGGGAATCCATGTTTCCCGAGTAAAACAGCGCGAACACAGTTTTTCATTGTCTGGGCATACTGTTCAGAAGTAGGGAGCTGCCCTGTCGTCCGACAATGTAAACAGGCTTGTCTGTTTAAGCAACAGGCTCGGTGCAAAGAAATAGAAGTAGCCTATAGCCGAACTGTTGTATCCAAGGAAATTGAAGTATAGCCTAACTGCAATATCCTAGTTCGAGTCCTAGTTCTGTATTATACTCCCTTTCCACTGTTTCCGGCTCACTTTATTTATTGTTTGTTTTATTTTGTATCATGGTGTTTTGATCCCACATAGTAGAAGGGGATGTTTTGTGAGCCTTTATTTACCCCATGTGAGTTGGACACAATTACGTTGTGTGAGTTGCTTTAGAAGTGCGAGGGATCCAGGGAATGATCTTTGAGCAATGGAAAATTTAGCTGACCAATGTACCTGTTGTAGAATGTGTCTGTTGTTGCGATGCATTGAGGTCCATCGTTTTGTGTTAATGCTTAAAAAACGGGATGTTTTAGTGAACCTTTATAAGCATAAAGTTGGACACACTACATTGCGTGAGTACTCATATTACTAAGTAATGTTAAATTTAACAGGTCAATATGCCCATCTGTTGTTGCCTGTTGGGCTTGAGTTTGCCATGTTATAATTTGAGCATATTTTGTTATGCTAAATGCAGTACCTTTGAGGGTTTCTGGACAATATTTGTCATTGTTTTGGGTTGTTAATTGATTTCCAATAATAAATTAACATTGCAGAAAGCAAGCATATTTGTTCACTCCCATGTTGATAAGAGTATTAAACACTTGAAAAATATCCCTTTAAGGTACATTTTGAAAAGATAAAAAATGTGTGATTAATGTGCGATTAATCGCGATTAACTATGGACAATCATGCGATTAATCACAATTAAATATTATAATCGATTGACAGCCCTAATATATATATATATATATATATATATATATATATATATATATATATATATATAACCCCTTTGAAAGTTAAGGAAAATGGTAAAGTACCTCTTTGGTTGGTTTCCAGGACCCTTGTTTCGTGCCCATGTCTGTTGCTGGCGTAGCAGGACACCACATCAGTAAGGCCCAGGTGGAAATGCAGTGTGTGAACAGTGGCGGAGTCCTGTCCATCTGTGCTGTGGACGCTGCTGCTGTTTTCAGTTTTGCCATCTGCAAGTTTCCACTGGACTCTGCTAGCGGGCCTGGACTCCACCAGGCACCGGCAGTTCACCCCTGTGATTTCTGCAACACAGCCTGATTGTGCTCCAATGCTTGGGGGGTCTGGAAATTATTAAAGAATTCCTATTATTATTATGATTATTATTAGATTTTTTAAACTACAGTTTTCAGTTTATTTACATACTGTGCCAAATGTATGTCTGTATCACTAACTAGCCAAATTTTAATATAAAAACAAAACATCTGCCTTTGTGCACTGCTGATGATGTTATGTCAAATAAATGGAAAAGTTGAGGCCTGACAATAACCAACACAAGTTCATGTGGAGATGAAACATACACAGCAATTTTAATTCAATTTGGACCTCTTACAGAAAGACATCTGTAGTTGCAGTTTAAAATCAACCAGATCTCTCCTGAGATCCTTGCTCCATTTTATTTTTATGTCAAAACACTGATAACTGGAGACCCATCAAACACTGCAAATGTGTACCCAACACATCTCTTCACCTGATATATGCTCAGAAAGATGGTCATTACGTATTCATTTCAGGCCAGACGACAAAGACGTGAGGGCCTGTGTGTAACTGTCCAAATGAAACGTTTTGATCTGCACTTACACTCCACGCTGATCTTGGCCAGAGTGGAGTTCTTGTGCCCCTCTGTGTTGATGGCTGTACAGTAGAGAGCTTTAGTGTGTCTGGACACGTTGTGCAGTTTGTAGATTCGTTCCTCTGACAGCAGAGTGCCAGTGGTGTTGTACCACTGGTAGCCGTGTGCAGGAGGGTTACTGTCACTGGAGCACTGCATCTCCACAGCATCTCCCTCCTTCACCACTGTGGACTCAGGCTCGACCTCCACACGGACTGGGGCATCTAGATGAACGACAACAGTCACAAACATAGTTTATTTCCACAGAAACTCATAACATGGTCCTTTATTTTCATGAGCTAGGAGATATAAATACCCTCAAACTAAAGCTGACAATCTGCATTTTAACATCGCATTCATTGTATTACAAATCCAATGTGCTGGAGTACAGAATCAAACCAACATAAATTTTGTTACAGTCCTAATACTTTTGCATTTACAGTAACTGTAAATTATCTCATATTTCATGTGATGCATACCCAGATAGAGAACAATTCTACGAGTTTACATCTTCTTATAGCAGTATCACACATTTAGCCTCAGAATAAGATGCTATCAAAATGCATTAGTTCTCATTTTGAAGAATATTGTGAAATACTTCAGGCTTTGTGCAAAAACATGTAAAATAAATAAATACATTAGCCCACTTACATGTCACATTCAATATTTTAGAAGATTGCACAGATGTGACCTGCTGATACTTTGCTATGCAAATCAGATGCTGGTTGTGGTCAGAGTTTGTGGCAGTGAAAGTTAAGTTTGACGTCTCTTTCCATTGGCGGTTGGGCAGCTCCTCTGATTGGTTGGTGGTTGTTCCACTGCGGCTCCAGATCAGGTGAGGCAGCTCCGTGGGACAGGAGTGAGACACAGAGCAGGAAGCAGTCACAGCGTCACCTGCTTTGACCTCCCTGCTCACGGTCAGCCGTGGGGAGGCTGGATAGTCTGTAGTCAAGTGAAAACAAGCACCTAATAAACCGCCATCTGTAAGCTACAAGATCCCAATGAATCATTTTCAGTTTTCGGTCAACAAAGTGAGCTGTCACAATTCTAGAGAATAAAGCCATGAAAACATATTTCCAATCACAGCTGGTCTCAAGAATGCAGTGGGGCTTTCAATAGCCAAAGTGCACAGACCTAAAAGGAACTGCCTATGTTTTACAATGACTTGAACCCAGGATCTTATCAGTATATACTCATGATTTTAATAATAAGCCACATAGAGAACACTTCTTCAAACGCACCTTGGACATCAATGGAGACCAATTTATCTTTGTAAGAGTACTTATCAAAGTCACGAATCTCTATCCTAAAAATAAATGGGCCATTGTCCTTTTTTTTCAGGTGATTAATTCTCAGTGAACAGTCTTTTCTTGCAAGATCCCCAATCAGATTTGTCCGGCCCCTGAATTCTTCCATCACTTTAGAGGAGTCCGGGTGATAAATGTATATGTCTCGATTTGTCGTGTGCCATATTCCTGTCAGGTCTGTAGGCTTTATTTCACGGTCTGGGTAATTGAACTTGCAGGGAACCACGACACACGACCCCAGCAGTGCTGATATTGTATCTGGTATTTCTGCAGTCCATGAAGCCGCGTGCACATTTAGCACTGGAAAAAAACACAATCATAGTGTGACATTATGAGATTATGTTCCATACAGACTTTAAAATGGTGTGAAGTGTGTTCTTGGGTAGAAACAGCTGTACGAAATGAGTATTTACCTTATTGAACCTGTGTTTTGTAGTTGTGCAATGACCATGATATGCACTTTTGTACGTCGCTTTGGATAAAATCGTCTGCTAAATAATGTAAATATTTTAGTTTTTTTGTCATTTTCACTCCTAGATTTGTTTCTGAATTTCTTGGCAACACTTTTTCCAAATTAGCCAAAATGTATATGGTCAGCCATTTTAGTCTCTTTCTAAAAGAAAAAAAAAAAAATCTACATGTTAATCTGTGTCTTTGTATCTCGCTGATTAACTAATTGAGCTCAAGTAAGTGTAAACAAAAAAAAAAAACAGTCACATTTATGTGTCAATGTTTTTATTTCAAAATAAATTTGAATATTACATTACAGGCCTTTATCAGATGATCATATTTAGAACGACTTATACAACTTTTTTTTTTTTTTTTTTACATTGCATTCATTTCTACAGCTGTATATATACTGAAGCAATGCAGATTAAGTACCTTGCTCAAGGGTACAACAGCAGTGTCCTACCTGAGAATCAAACCTGTGACCTTTAGGTTACAAGCCCAGTGCCTTACCCATTATACTGCACTTCCGCCCCATGTATGCCACAGGCAACTGCAGAAAGTTCTGTGCTCTGCTATTTTGCCCTTAATTATCTAGATTTCATCATCTTTCAGATATTGTAGCTACAATCACCTTGATTGAATTAGGCAAGCCTGAGCTTTTAACATATTATTGACTGAAAAGCATAGGCTCACTGTAACCACCAAGGCCAGTTGTGTCTTTTTTTTTTTTTTTTTTGGAATACCACCGACACCCAAATAAAATCCATTTTGGCTTCAACAAATATAAGTAATTTAGCATTTTTCTTTTATTCATGTCAAAGTGAACAAGAATCATTCAGTGCCAACAATGAGGGATTTTAGTGTGTACCTATCACCAATTAAGTGAAATCTCAGAACTCTCTCCAAATTTCAATAATGAGTAGCAAAGCAAGTTACAGTTTGACTATGGACAAAAGACCTTTCTTAACATTTCTTAACATAACATAATGATGAGAACAGGCCATTCAGCCCAACAATGCTTGCCATATTCCTGACTATATTGTACCTTGTGGTCTAAGTACCTACAGACTAGTTAGTGTCTAACACCATATCAAGCCTGGTCTTGAAAAGCTGAAAAAGTTTCTGCCTCTACTATGTGACTTGTGAATAGACATATTCTTCCTGTAAACAAGCTGAAAGAGCAACAACAGAATAAAAACAGTACCATATGAGTAGATGGCATAAAACCATAAAGCCTGTGTTCTCATTGCAGATGAATGCAGAGGAAGACCTTGCCTGGTGGAAGAGAAAGAAATAGTTGCATGATATAGGGCCACTTTTAAAGACAGTAAACATAGTCCATTGTGGAGTACTGAACCTCAAGAAACTCAACTCAGGTTATTTATAACTGAACCGCAGAAACAGTGAAATGCAACACAACTCTGCAAAGTGTTAAAAGCTTGGTCAGGTTTGGCTGAAGGCATTTGGTTCAAGTTAAACAAACCCCAATTGTTGAGACAAAGGACATATATATTTTTAAACATATTTTCTTGTTTACACAAACACAATGTATAGTATAAGACTGCACAGTATACTGCCTTTTATTGCTAATATTTAACAATTGTACACAACTGCATGTTTTGATCAACATTTAAAGATTTTTTAAAAGAACAATACATGTAGGCCTTAACTTGGATTTGTGTTAAATTTAGATGCCTGTTTCTTTTTTTTTTCTATTTTTAACAGTCAGCTTCATGAACATGAATCTGCTAAACTGAGTTTGTGGAGAAAAACTATTTCCTGCATTTATTTGTATTTCAAAGTAAACAAAAATGTTGACTGAATACAGGCTTCAGCATGCCACATACATATGCAGCATTAGCGTTTAATAGCATGGACATTGTGTCGGGTTTCAGTCATACATTAATAAAGTAACATACTACTAGTTAGTTAGTCAGTCAGTTAGTTAGTTAGTTAATTAGTTAGAGTCTTTATAATCCCCTTGGGGTAATTTGTTTTGCAGCATAGTCTACAATAAATAACAATATATATATACCCATGACAACTGATAGATTAAAAAACATTTTTTTAAATACTGCACTTTATATACCAAAGATTATGTTTTTGAAATGTATGTATAAAAAGTTTCATCTTTCATTAATAATACCCTGATCTGTATTTTAAAGTCACATGACTATTAATGTCTCAGTAAATACAGTAGGCCTACACAAGGCTATCGCCTGATTAGGTGCAGCTTATTTCCTTTTTTGTTTCCAGAGTCTGTGGTTCTTTGCTCTTGTTCATTTAATGTCGTCTACTGGCCGTAAGGACAGGTTTGTCCTTGTTTGTGTAACTTAGTTTAATGTTCAGCAGAATTGTTGATACAGTAGGTTGCCAGAGTCTGCACTTCTTGCATGTGCTGTCTTTCTTGAAACTATACTTTCCCCCTCTACAGCAATTCAATCCCTGATATTTGTGCTGTTTTCATTATAAGTAACTGGATAAGAGAATCTGCTAAATATCAGTGAAGTAAAAAGCCTAAATTACTTACACCAAACATTTAAAATAAGTTATTGCATTTTTGTTTTGCTTTTCTGCTTTGTTTTGTTGGGTTTGTTTAACTGTACAGTTCAACCGGGCTGGCTAATTTGCTGGGTTCACTTCAGTTTACAACATCTCTCTACCAGTGTGTCCCTACCATCATCTAAGAAAGAAAAACACGTAAATCACCAGCCACTTCTATAATCTGAATTTAA
Organism: Anguilla anguilla; assembly: GCF_013347855.1. Classification (NCBI taxonomy): domain Eukaryota; kingdom Metazoa; phylum Chordata; class Actinopteri; order Anguilliformes; family Anguillidae; genus Anguilla; species Anguilla anguilla. Next base: position 85,407,579 of record NC_049201.1, read on the forward strand.
AATATAACAGAGTGACAAGCACCAACGCCCCTAGATCACATAGGCCTTGAAACTTCAATAGTGGAAGAATATATTGCTTTCCACTGCATCCTTCAGCCGCCAGAAAAGAGAGGATAGAGATGTCATTTTATGATGTATTATAATACCTACAGTTTTGTACAGGATCAAATACTTATTCCCAATGGCATATTTAACATCCATCCATCCATTATCTATACCTGGTTATCCTGAGCCGGGGGTACTGGAGCCTATCCCAGCGTGCATTGGGTGAGAGGCAGGAATACACCCTGGACAGGCGGTCAATCTATCGCAGGGCACACAAACACCATTCACTCACACCTATGGGAAATTTAGAGTCTCCAATCGGGGGGAGAACATGCAAAGTCCAAGGCCCCAAGCCGAGATTCAAACCCAGGACCTTCTTGCTGTGAGGCGACAGTGCTACCCACCGCACCACCCAATATTTAACATATGCAACATACTCTGTTACATACTCTGCCTGTTTTAACTCTGCGGCCCATCTGCTGAGATGTGTAATTTTTTAGCAACAAGGAAGTACCTGGAAAAAACTGGAAGTAACCTGGGATCGCTCAAGTCAAGTCACATTTATTTACTTGAAGCAAAGTGAGTGGCTTCCCTACATCTTCCATATATCACATCAGTGATCGAATGATTCGCATAACTCAGGGGTCCCCAACCCTGGTTCTGGGGCGCAACAGGTCCTTAATGTTCCTGAGCACTTAATTGACTAATGAAAACAGTTGATTATAACATTTTACTTTCATGGGTCAGACCAGCTAGCTAGTTTTAGGAAACCAAAAACTGGTAAACCTTGTGGCTCTCCATGGCCAGAACCTCAGACTCCAGGTACGCATAACCCCTGATGCATGCAGAGTCCAGATCAGGGAAATTCAAATCTGACCCTCAAGGCACGTAGTACAACTGGATTTCTACCTGATAGTTGATTGATCAATGCTGATTGGCTAGATATTCCACTCACCTGAAATCTCAGGTGTAAATCAGTCCCTGGTTGGAGGGGGCGAAATGAAAGGGAACACTCCTACTGCCCTTTAGAGTGAGGCTTGAGTGTCCCTTGCATAAATGATGGAGTTTCTCCCAAAGCTTGCAGGTGCAGTCTGCTTTCAGTTATGAGGCCAATCATGTGTGATAATTCCTTGACATTTTAAAATTACAACTAAGTTGTTTAAAGGCAGGCATCCACTATAAAAGCTGTGCAGTGATGAAATGCAGACTGCACATTCCTACAAATCATATAAAATCTCCAGGAAACAATATGCTCAGTGGGCCCTATTCAGCCTTGGGGGATTTACACAAATGACACCTTAGTTGAATTTAGGAGTGTTTTATAAACAGATGTTTAGTCTCACTATGCCCAAGTGCTTATCTTCAATATCGAGAGGCGCTTTCTTGCTCCCACTTTTGATCAGGTTAAGCACATGCCGCAAGATTACTGACACTGCTGTTCCACTTATTCTGCATTTCTAGTACCTCTGAATCTGATGAAACTTTCAGATTGAAAAACCATTAAATTATAATATTCATGAAATCAAGAGAGAGTTTCTGTGCATTCATGATTGAATATCACCATACGTCCTCACATAATGCTGAAAGTAGCCCATTACTGTGTTTAAAATACTCTGTTAATGACAGCTAGAATCAGGTAGCGTTACTCACCATCCCTGAGCAGCAATCACATATACAGAAATAAATTGCACGACATAAACACAATATTACGCGAAATATGCTGTCAATAAGTTCCAGTTCTTTCACAAGGTAATGGAAAGAATACTATAATATTAATTTGTATTCAATATAACACATCAAATGTAATCCAGCACAATCAAAGAGCATAATGTCAGGCTAAAATTTACAATATGTCAACTTGATTGTGCCAATAGTTGTCAAATTATGGCTTTTAATAGGTGGCAGCATACACCTAAATGCCTGAAACATTACCAACCCATAATTTAAAAATCAGCACACAGCCACATCAATACATACCTGCGCTTTTATAATTCTGTTTCACTGTAATCCTTGATAGATTATTCGATTTGTGCAGCAGATGAAGACACGATCAAACAACTGGTCAGGTCTGACTGAAAATGTGCATCACGTGTCACACCCTAATAACAACAGGCAACTTCCTTCCTTGTGACTGAGCTATTTCCCTACACATGCTTATGGACTTCCTCCTGCACCCCCGTGTATCACACTTAAAAAATGTATCTGTAAAACAAATATGAGCCACAAATACCACAGGTAGTAGTGCCATTTCAGGTGTTCCTGAGTGATATACACAGCCATTGGTAGTAGTGCCATTTCAGGGGTTCCTGAGGGACATAAGATTTGAAAGTAAGCTTTACAGAATGTGTTCTGATATCATATGTCATCCTGAAACAATAAGTAATGCCAATTCATACAGTTTCACTACTGCATATTCTGCCTGCTGGCAAGCAGAATATAGACCTGTCCCATTTTTATCGCTTAATATTTTATGTACACTGTAGGGCAAATGTAACTGGACAGTTGGTTCTCATCGTTAAGCATCCTGCTAGCTACAGCAGGTAACAAAACCAGGAAAGATCTCAACCAAGCACTTACGCTGAGTTCCGTAGGTTTGCCTCTCAAGCTTAATGCGGTAAAACATATGTAACTAAATAACCACAAGGAAATGTGCCAAAATTGACCATTTACAATTGTGCAAATTTTGCATCTAGTAATGTGGTTGCAACCACAGCACTTATCTCTTTAAAGGCATATGCAGTTCACTCAAACAAATACAATCCTTCCCATGTATGGTGCCCAGGTAGGCCTGCCTGGTGCCCAGGTAGGAGATCTCCTTGAGTGCGTGGACAAGCTCCTGGCCAGAGGAGAAAGGGATCCAGTTGTCATGGTCCACATAGGGACCAATGACATGGGTAAGGGCAGGTTTGAGGTCCTGCAGGACAAATTTGTGGAATTAGCAGAGGAGATTAGGAGCACAACCTCCATGGTAGTCTTCGCTGGAATTCTACCTGTACCATGTGCAAGCAGAGGGAAGCAAAACTTTACCTGGAGGTTTAACACGTGGCTACAATCCTTTTGTGGGAAAGAGGGGTACAGGTTTATGGGGCACTGAGATTCCTTTTGGAATAGCCAACATGGTTTTTGCAAGGGTAGGTCATGCATGACAAACCTTTTGACATTCTTTGAGGAAGCTACTGTCAGGCTGCATGGGGGGGTTTGGACCCAAATGCAGAGGCAAAAATGCAACAACTCAAAATGAAGGGAACAAAAGACTTTACTAACAAACGGGAACAAAAGGGAACAAAAAGCCTCGCAGGGCGACCTTCAACAAACGAAGGCAAACAAACATAAGAACAAAGAAAATCCGGAAAATACAAACGCGGGGGAACCAGAACATGAGCAGGAAGGCATGGAGCAGACTTGAGGAGGGGAGCACGGAACAACCAGACATACCGCAAGAATCCAGCACCTGAGTCAAGGGAGGGGGAAACTTAAATAGAACACACTGACGAGACACAGGAGGGCACCATGAACAATCAGGCCACGGAAGGGGAAGGGAAAACGAGACAGCCAGAAAACAATGATTAGACAATTGGAAACAATCATACAATTAACACAGGGGGAGCAGGACACAAAACAGAAGTGCCGCCATCTGGTGGCCCAACAGGGAAAACGCAGACAGGAACGCAGGACCATGACAGCTACCAAATGTCTGGATGGGAGCAAGGCTTATGATATAACATACTTAGATTTCCAAAAAGCACTTGATAAGGTACCACATGACAAACTCATTATCAAAATGAGGACAGTAGGAATTACAGGAAGCATTTCAGAGTGGGTCTGGAACTGGCTACAGGATAGAACACAAAGGGTAGTAGTAGGAGGGAACTTCTCTGAGCAGGGTGTTGGGGAAGTGGAGTTCCACAGGGATCGGTGCTGGGTCCACTGCTCTTCCTCATTTACATAAATGACCTTGACACGGACATTGAAAGTACACTAGTTAAATCTGCAGATGATACAAAACTGGGAGGTTTTGCCAACAGTTTGGAATCTACTAAAGTAATCCAAGAAGATTTAAACAGAATCCAGAAGTGGGCAGAAACCTGGCAAATGAAATTCAATATAACTAAATGTAAAGTTCTACATGTGAGGAATAAAAACATAGGGCAGGATTACTTTATGGGTGGTACAAAATTAGAATGTGCACATGTAGAAAAAAACTTGGGAGTGATAGTTGATCAACGCCTATCAGAGTCTGATCAATGTGCTGTAGCAGTAAAAAAAAAAAGGCAACAGGATGCTGGGATACATAGCCAGGAGTATTGAGTATAAATCTAAGGAGATCATACTCACCCGATACAATACCCTTGTCAGACCACACCTAGAGTATTGTATGCAGTTCTGGGGACCGTACTACGAGAAAGATATAGAGGCACTGGATAAGGTCCAAAGACGGGCAACCAGATTGATTCCGGGTATAAAAGATAAGTGTTATGAGAAAAGACTTGAGATGCTTGGACTTTTCAAGCTTAGTGAAAGGAGACTTTGGGGAGATTGCAGCTTTTAAATTTATTAAAGGGATGAGCAAAGTGAACTACAGGAAATTATTCAAGTTGAGTTCGGTTAGCAGAACGAGGGGGCATAAATGGAAACTGGAAAAAGGTAAATTTCACACAGACATTAGGAAATATTTTTTCACACAGAGAGTGGTCAATGTGTGTAACAGCTTGCCTGGACATGTAGTGGAGGCAGAAACACTGGGGGTATTCAAGGCCCGGCTTGATACAGTGTTAGATACTATCTAGTGTTTAGATAAACTAAGCATTAAGTACAGTTTAGTGGTAGGAATAGACGAGCAGTGCTGGGCTGAATGGCCTGTTCTCGTCTTACATTACGTTACGTTACGTTATGTTATGTTATATGAATCATGGTTTACCACAATAAAGTCTATTTTTCTCATTGTAGAGTGACATAGCAGTGGAAGTCAGAGGTAACAGCCAATGAAAACCACATTTTACTGAGTAAGTGAAACCAAGGATTGATCTGATTGGTCATACAGTAATAAACATACCTGCCATTTCATGCTAAGTGTAACTGTTTTGGTCACACATTTCTACTGTGCTAAATACAACTCAACATTTCCAGCTCATCTCTGTAGCACAGCCTTACGAAGGTACCTAGCACAGGCACACCATGTGACAAAAAAGTGTTGCTTCTGTAAAATAGCTTTCTACCATCCTGCTAATGTATTAAAAATTAAATGAAATTTATGAAGCCAAAACAAACATATGGGGCAAAATTACATCTTCCAAATTATAAAGTTAAATCAATCCCTGTCTATTTATATTATGCTTGTTAATCATATCAAATATTTTGGTTGTACTGTAAATAGATTTTTAGTCATAGTAAAATATACGTACAGTAGAGCATATAAACAGTTACTGAATAACTCTAACAGCTGTGGAAGCAGGCCAGCTAAACTGCTCCCTCTCCACCAGCAGATGGCGCATTAACCACATCACCCCTCCACAGTTTGCCTCTGGCTTCCTGTTACGGTAGAGGTAGAGAGGAGTGTAGGACGGCTTTCTCACAGAGAATTTTGCAGTTGAATCTTTTCGGTGCATCCGTGAAGGTAAAAGGTAAGCCATTCCTGTGTTATTGGTCTCTTATTTACAAATGAATTTCATTATTATACATTTCAACATACAACTCACTTGTCACATATTCTGTTAAATGCAAAAGTACTGGGACAGTATTTTTGTTTTGGCTGTGTACTCTAACACATTGGATTTACACTGTATCAAACAGTTGATTTTGACACACCCAAAGTTTTGGCTATGCCTCTGATCAATTTATTTCGTAGCCTCATGATGGCCTAATTTACTGACATTGACACTTTCTGCATGTCATGTATATTAATTAATGCCATGCAGCTGGTATTCAGCAAGAATCAGCTAAGCAGCTAATTACTTTTGCTCTTCTAAAATGGGGGACTATTTATAAAAAGTGTTGCAATTCCTACACGGTTAAAGCTGTATATGCCCTCAAATTAAAGCTGACAGTCTGCACTTTAACCCCATACTCAATTTTTTATTTTCAATGTGCTAGAGCAGAAAAGCCAAAAAAACAAAACTCGTGTCACTGTGCTGATATTTTTGCATTTAACTGTATATGTATCGGGCGGCAGGGTGGTGCAGTGGGTAGCACTGTCGCCTCACAACAAGAAGGTCGTGTATTCGAATCTCAGCCAGGGTACTCTGGTTTCCTCCCACAGTCCAAAGACATGCAGGTAGGCTAACTGGAGACTCTAAATTGCCCATAGGTATGAGTGAGCGAGTGAATGGTGTGTGTGCCCTGCGATAGATTGGCGGCCTGTCCAGGGTGTGTTCCTGCCTCTCGCCCAATGCATGCTGGGATAGGCTCCAGTGCCCCCCACAACGCTGCTCAGGATATAGATAATGGATGGACCTGGCTCAGGATAAGGTATAGATAATGGATGGACCCTGCTCAGGATAAGCGGGTATAGATAATGGATGGACCCTGCTCAGGATAAGCGGGTATAGATAATGGATGGACCCTGCTCAGGATAAGCAGGTATAGATAATGGATGGATGTATGTGTGTCCATGGAATCTTTTCACCAAAGGGTGAGCTTGTACTTGCCTTACCTTGTTGTTGTGGCTGGCATTTCACTGACTAACTGGCTAAAGCTAGGTGTTGATTTGAGACAAAAACCAGTATATTTTTGCTCATCACTGTTTGGTCCGTAGAAAATTTGGCGAGAGCTATGTTTTTTTGTGCATTAATATGCACAATGTGGTAATACACAATTCGTGAACTGAACTTTGTAGATTTACAGTTTAATTTTTAATCATTTAAGCCATTGTCAGGACGGCTTCCATCCTTATTCAATTTGAAATCACAGTAGCTTTGCAACCATTTTCCCCTGTTCCTCTTGTTCCTCTGATGTCATTCACACGGTGTATGATGTTAGGATTAGTTTGACATCCATCCATCCATCCATCCATCATCTATCGAACAAGGGCCATATATTTATCACAAAAGCTGACCCCTCTAACACCGTGAATTATTTATTGCAGCAAAGATATTCTCAGAACACAAAATAATCAATGAATTAAATATAAATGTTTTGCTCTTCATTACAGTAATATACTTGGTGACAATACATGTAGGCCTGCAAAGCAGTATATGGCAATATTAATAAACAATAGTGAAATAGGACATCAAGTAATGTACCGTTAGAAAATCAAAAAGATCCTTTCCAAACACCCAGCACACGTACTAGAGAACAGAATTAATAGTTCTTATGATTCTTGTGATATCAAAACCTCCATCTTCATGGCCGTTCAGTAATAAACGTGCTGACAGAAATCACAAGCCTTATTCACATTGCGCACAAGCTATATCCGATAAAAAAAGTATCATATGTGAAATGTGTGCATGGAGACTTTGAATCAAAATTCCTATCGTGTGACAAAGGCCTTATAAATACATAGTCATCGCTTGAACTGCCTCCGGATCACGTATGTTAAAGTAGCAGGTTTTTCTTAAGACAAGCCAACTTTGTTCCATTACATGTTCGCATAAATGTCCTCTTTAAAACAATTCTCATAATCCTCCTCTTCTTCTTCTTCTTCAAAATATGGTGTCTGGAAATAGAAAAGGAACACAGTGAAACCATTTCATTGCAGACACAAATGCACAGAAGTTATACTTCCTGCAGCTCCAGAAAAGCTTGTATAGTGATGTTATGCCTCCAGGCTTGTGCATGTGTGCACTACCCCATTACTGTGCAAAAGATTACCTCTATTCATACTTTCTGTTGGAACTATTTCCTACGGACCATGCAATTAGACACTATTTCACACCAGGCACAAAGGGCCTTCACAATATAAAAATAACTGTCTCCAGGGAAGGCTTAACCACATATTAATCACAGGGATGCCAATAGGGGCGACATAGCTCAGGAGGTAAGACCGATTGTCTGGCAGTCGGAGGGTTGCTGGTTCAAACCCTGCCCTGGGCATGTTGAAGTGTCCTTGAGCAAGACACCTAACCCCTAACTGCTCTGGCGAATGAGAGGCATCAATTGTAAAGCGCTTTGGATAAAAGCGCTATATAAATGCAGTCCATTTACCATCAATCATTTTTAAACCTACTGTATGTTCTGCAGAAAAAAATTGTAATACTCAATAAAAACTTTTTGTGTCTGAAAAATTGTTAAAGTAATAATCTCGAAGATTTTCATTAAAATAAATGTCTGTTAAGTCACTATCTATCGCTGAATTAGGTAACACAATGGTGATTGAGCCTATTATTATATTAATTTATATTATTATTATTATTATTATTATTTATGATTAAAGAACTGGGTGTCTGTGGCGACATTCCCGGGAAAAAATCACAAACGGCGCATAGATAGTGACGCGTTTTCCATCACCCATCAGTGGTTGGTCCACCAGAGAGGGTAGGCGGAGTTAACGCAACAGGCTTGCTCTTCAACTCACTTGTGTGTGAGCGGCATACTGTTTTTTCCGGTACCTGCTAGCGTTAAGGTGGGGGGGGGTTATGGAACCCTAATAAGTTTTTGTGTAACATGAGAGGTCATATTATTTGTTTATGTAGATTTCGTATTACATTTGATGACAATGTAACGTTACTAAATTACATAGCTATTTGCACTGCTAACGCTAGCTACCGGACCATGTCAATAAAGGCAACATTAGTTTAGACAATGTTGCGCACAGTATTCATCTCTCATATCAGGGAACGTTGCGTTAGCTAGCTAACGTAATTAACACAATCTAATGTCAGCTAACAATTAGAAAAAACGCTAGCTAACGCTACCGACTGGTACCGACCTCGCAAACCGTCTCTCGAATGCAATGCTACCTTGTTGCAGCGTTGCAATGTAGCTAACTAAAGGCCAGTTCAGATCAATGATTTGCAACGAGACTGGATGCAACTTGAAAAATTCCAAAACGTCTGATTGTGAAAGTTCTAAAACTGCACTTGGCGATTTGACAAGGTGGGTCTTTTGAGACCCCAGGCAACGGCTTCAGACGCTCTGCAGATAACCAGTTCACATCGTTGCAATTTTCTCTGCAACATTCTAAAACCGCTTCGTCTTGTTGCGAATCATTTCTCTCAACTGGCCTTAAAGTTACCGTTATTTACACTGCCATCAAGTTCATCAACATATTGATCGGAATAAAGCCGGGGTATAGGTGGAGCAGAGTGGGGTCTGATTTCTGTGTAAAGATGTCAAGCTGGAGAAAACTAAATAAAAGTATACGGCAGTATGGATTAGCGTTGTTACTATTTTATTACGCTTCCTCATATGTTCCTTCAGCCTTGATTCCCTTTTTTGATGAAACCTCCTTTGTTTTTGTTTTATTCTTCTTATTCTGATTGCTAATTTAACTCCCAGCTCAGCTTACACAAACAGTTTAGCTAGCAAAACCAGAAACAAGGCAGTTGTTTCAAAAATATCACACAACAATCATTCACGATGATGATGCACGAGATACATAATTGCACGAGCCACAGCGAATCCCGCGAATTCTTCTCTGCAGTGTAAAGATCTTCATATCGAGCAAAAGGGGATGTGAATGTAATATGCTGCGAGGGAAATGTCCCCATGGGGATAAACAAGTTCTCTATGTATATGTATGTACAATATGCATTATACATGCAGTATTTATTTACGTAGCAAATATACAATCACTTGTACATTTACTCAAATTGAGTTCAGAAGCAAGTATAGACATGTTTTCTGGAGAAATATGCTTCCTGTAGTTACTGACCAGCAGTTTTCTACATGAATTTCAATGTGTTCCATGAGGCAATTCGACATATTTGACACTTTGATCTGACACAAAGTTTGCATGAGATTGTAGAATGGTAAGATTACAAAACACAGGGCCAAGTGACTTGAAAGAATTGAGGAAATATTGGGTAGCATTGCTTTGGAATACATCTTATTTAATTTCGGTGAGGCAAGATAGCCTATATTGTTTGTAGAACCGTAACTTGGCGTCATTTTGATATCAATACTTTTAATGGCAGGCCTGGATTTTGGCAGTCTGAATGAATGAGTTATAGACGGTGTATGTCTTGTATGTGCGAGTAACTTGTTTTTTATGAGATACACGTTTAACGCGTCGACCGCGTTGCTGTTCGGGGTGAAGACCAGTGTAGTCGAAGCGTTAACCGTGCTTATGTCTTAACAAATGCAGTTATTTTATGGAGCATCAAGTCTTCCCCTTCCCTACATTGTAACAATAGAAAACCAAGTCTTACCAGCTATAAATACCGCACAAAGGGATACAGTCAACGCCCAAAACATGTTGCTCTGCAAAGCAGCGTGTACTCAGTTTAGTGTGAGATGCACTACTGGTAAGTGCCTAGGTGGAAGGGGTTTCTCTGCTTTTCCATGGCAAGCCCTTAGCAGGAAATGGGAAGGAACTGATGCTCTTGTGACGACGAACTGAACAGTCTTACGTTGTTAATGCCCAGGAAGCAATGAAATAATCACAATAAAGTGGTTACTATCTAGTGACATCAATCAAAGGACGAGTTGTTGAATACCTTTAAATGCATCCTCACAAATCTTTTTTTTAATTTTTTTTTTTTTTTTTACAGCAGGTGTTTTTTAGGTGTTGTAGCCTATGTGTGCATCGCATAGACTGCTTGTTCCAACTCAGAGGCTTCAATGAGAAGCCGAGCAGAACGTAATCCCTGTTCATTGAGCTGAGTCCAGCACAAATTCGCCAATAAAGGGAACGTAACACACTGTTAAAAAGTTCCCATTAGGGGTTGAATCGTTTAGTGGCAGCTGGCGGGCGCCAGTGGCGGTTTTAGCAGAAGCTGGTGGAGTGGTATCTTTTAGTGGCACCTGGTGGACTCCAGTGGCTGCTCCAACGACAACAACGGTCGCATTTCTGGCAACCGCCATTCAAGTTTCCTTATTAGCCCGCCTGTACGCGACAGCTGTTGTACTTTCAATACAGCAACTTGTTAGCATCTAGACGGTGAAGCTTAGGAAGTAGCAGGAAACAGCCTGTACTGTGCATGCTTGCACGCAAAAGCGCTTGCAACCCATTGAGTTCAATGTGGACATCCGAGGTGATTTAACATGTTTTTATTTTCAGTTTTATTTCTTACGACTTCTGAGTTTTTTGTTTGTTATTTTTAACCAATAAAAAATTTATTAAATTTGAACTTTTCTTTGTGGGACAAGGAATTTTCACTCTTGCATGCTTGGAATGGTCCACAGGGAAGCATTTCTAGAGCCTCTATCTCTCTAAATCGTGTATTTAAAATGGCTAGACTTAAGAGGCAACAAATAAAAAATAAATTAAAATAAGCCTGCGCATTCATTTACTGAATCTAGCCGCACTGTTGTCTGGTACAGTACTTACGTCATTCCTATGTTTGGCAGCATGGGCAGATTTTGGGTTTCTAGAGAGGGGGAAAACATTTCTCCAGTATTTATACTTTCAAATGGTCTCTTTTCAACTAAAAGAATGTCACTGAATTTCAAACACAGTCATAGAAAGGTGTAGCAAGCATAATTAAAATTTGTTTATAAATTATAACAAACTGTTAATGATAAAATAATAAACTGTTTACAAGTTTAACTAAACAGTAATGACGGTTGCTCACATGATCAATAAAAAAAAACCTCTAAATGGCAACAACTGAAAGCTTACTGATTTTATTACTTGTCGCAAAACAAATGCCTGAAAAACGTTAAAAAATATATAGAACTCCATGATTCATCTTTTGTGAAGCTGATTCACTGTGTCCCGTGTTTTTTGTTTAGCATGTTATAAAACTATAAAAATATTGTTTTAAACAGGGTGATTTACCTTACAGGAGACGGGAAGTGGGGTTTTGGTTTGGTTGGAACATTGCCTGCTAAGCTCTCGTTATTGGCCCTGTGAGTGAACAATGTTTGCGATAAGACTTTCACCTGTGACAGTGCTTTAACGACAGAAACATTATATACTTACCTGTAGCCCACATTCATCTCAGGTCCGTTGCCATGTTGCTGTCTGTAAGCGCACAGATAAGACCTTTGTTTCAGTATTAAACCGGGCCACCAGAGCACTGATTCAAGTTATTTCTGTCACGGTACGGGGGTTAGGACCCAGTGGGAAAAAACACGAAACTCAAAAATGAAAATACAAATCAAGACTTTACTAACAAAACAAACAAAAGGCCACGAGTGGCAATTCCAAAAGAAAAAAACACGAAACACGTAAAGGAACTCAAAACAAGCAAAACTAGAAACTCAAAAGCATAGCAGACACAGGGAACAGAAACAGTACGGGTAGAACACAGACAGGGCAGAACACAGGCAGGAAGAACACAGGCAGACGGAACACAAGGCAGGCAGAACTCAAGAACACAAGCAGGTAGATACATACAAGTCAGAAACAAACACAAGTCAGGAACAAGCACAAGTCGGAAGCAAACACAAGGAACCAGCACCCGAGTCAAGGAGACAAAGAACTTAAATAGACAGGGGTAACAAGACACAGGTGAACTCAAAGAACAATCAAACCAGAGGGAAGGGAAACAAGAGGCAGGTGGAGACGATGATTAAATAACGAGACAATAATAAAATAATTGAAAGCAATAATACAATTAACCAACAGGGGAACGAGCAGGACACAAAACAGAAGTGCCGCCATCTGGTGGCCCAACAGGGAAAAACAGACAGAAACACAGAACCATGACAATTTCACTTTATTGCTTTCTGTAAAAGCATACCTATAACTTTAACATATGGGAACAAAAGTGTGGAACGGTGTTTTAGGGACATTACCTGGTTGAAGCCCAAAATTTTTGAAACACTTGGCAGCATTGCTATTACAGTCTTAAACAATTTTACAATCTTAATTGCTTCAGTAAATTACCCAGATGTATAAACTGCTAACACGTGAATTGCAGTCTATTCAATTTACGCAATGATATGAATATGGATATGGTGCCAGAACGAGTACTATAAAAAGTGACATAAATAACCGGAAAGGTAAATTATTTTGATGTTTTGCCCCAGCTTACCTTGAAAATCTGCTCCAAATGGACCTCCTGTTAAAATCATGGACAAAAAAAGAAAAACTTATTCATAGACTTTTTAATCTTTTGAAAAAACAAGATCCATATTTTTCTCAATAGTTATGGTGGAAATTTTCCAGAAGTATTGCCCATGTGATTACCTTTTTTCTGGGCGAGAAGGTCTGTCCAGGAAGTCTTTGGGATTTCTTCTGTGTGTGCCATACAGAGAAATAGAATGTTTTTTTTTCAGCTGACAGCAGTAGGTGATTTTCACACTCACATTATTTAGCTATACCTAACATTACAGAATACATTTGCTAGACCATTGTGTAATGAATTCATACAATGCAGCATCCAGGAAACATTAAATCAGCCAGAAACTGACTATAACAATTATTACAATAAATGTATTCTGTTCAGACTACTTGTGTTGATGTGTGCTTGGTATATCTAACTTAACACTTGTCTCGAGAGTTCAAAGACTTTTTACAAATTCAGAATTGTTTTTCTCAGACATAGAATTACTGAGACATTGGATTTCTAAGATCCAATCTGGTGCATGTGTTAAATGATCAGTACATTATAATAAATATATGATAAGCATATGATCAACAGAAACTTGATAAACAGACCATGAAGAAAATATAGCAGTGTAGCACAGTGGGTAAGCAACTGGGCTTGTAACCGAAAGGTCATAGTTTCGATTCCTGGGTAGGACACTGCCGTTGTACCCTTGAGCAAGGTACTTAACCTGCACCTCCACCATACATTGCTTCAGTATGCATCCAGCTGTATAAATGGATACAATGTAAAAATGCTAAGTAATGCTAAAGTGTCTGGATAAGAGCGTCTGCTAAATGCCTGTAATGTAATGTAATATAAAAAAAGGAAAACACTGCAGTAATCCAAATTAATTACCTGGAAAACCGCCTCCAGAATGATGCCCTATTTGCAAAAACACAAAAAACAAAACATATTGTACAATTAGTGACATGTACTGCTGTGAAAATGAAGGAAGGATTAACACTGCTGAGGCCGCCTGGACGATGGATGACTGGTATCCTATACACCAATCTTTTATAGTGCTTCCTGAATAGCTTCTTCATGACTGGTTCCTTCAAAATGAACCATAGGGTGAGATGCCTAACCAGAGAAAACTGTATTAATGTATTATACCCATTTTTTCTTTATTTTTATTTTTTACTGTTGTTCTTGATTTAAACTTGAAATTTATATAGGAGAAACATAAAGTGAGATACCCAGTGTCAGTAAGCAGGCTATTATCTTGGTCGTTTTTTTTTAATTATTCATTTTTCGTTTTCTTTCTTTTCTGCTTGGAATCTGTATGTAGGCTACACAAAAGACTAATAAAAATAATTGTACAAAAAAATTCTAAAAATCTTATTAATTCATTCAGTTCATTCGAACAGTGCATTTCACAAAAATATTTGACGCAATATATTTTACAGCAGGCCCTGGCCTAAAATGTCCATAATAAAAAGTCTTAGGTGACAGTGGCAAGGAAAACTCCCTAGATGGAAGAAACAGAATGAAACCTTAGGAGGAACCAGAATTAAGAGGAGAGCCTGTCCTGCCCGGGCCAGCTCAGGATGCTAGGTCACAAGGACTGACATGGCTGAATCAAGCACTCATTTTTCTCAGATACAGAAAACATTTCAGTGAACAAGGTGCAACAAGTGCACTTTAATTCATCCATTACATGTTACACACACACACACACACACACTCTTGTCTTCGTCCTTTTTCCTAGTGAGGCTACAATGCTGCTTAGAGGAGCATCAAAGTGTTACTGGGTTTCAGTACCTTTCCTCTGGACGAGGTGGGCTACGTGGACAGTCCCTGGGAAGTTCCCTGTGGGTGTGTGATAGATTACCATGTAAATATTGAAAAAAAGCACAGAATCGCACTTGTTCCTACAATACTTTCAATTCTACAGGGTCACAGTGAGCAGCCCGGACTCCTGGGGCATTACTCTTTTTCACTGAGGTTAAGAGGTAATTTAGGTACCATCCAATCATGTCATTAAAATGCCATTATATTTGGATTGTTTGTTCAGTATCACCTGACATTTTTAATTCAACGCTATCAGAAACGTGTTTAGGGATCTGTTTCGCAGATGGAAGAAGCTGACACACAGCTCTTAGGGTTTTGATTTTTCTCTTTCCAGATCACCGGAGTGCTTCTACTGACCATCGATGCAACAACATCACTCACCTGTGGCCAGTGTTTCCCACATTCCAACTAGCGCTGTTACCTTCATGCCTTCTGTGAACAGACAGACATCGCGTTTGATTTATCACAGTTCAAGGCCACGTCTAATGACCTCTCCAATCAGAGAACTCTAGTTAACTGAATAAAATGTTGCACGCATTCACGACCAGATATCATTACTCTTTTTACGCAGCATATAAGGTAAGCAAATAAGGGACTTACTGCCACAGAGAGAAATTCGTAGTGGATGTTGGAATATAGATATGTACATCAGGTATTAGGTTTTGCTGAAATTATATGTACAATCTGCTTACCTGGAAAATCTTTTCCAAAAAGACCTCCTGATTGATAGACAAGAAAAGAAAGAACCAGCTTTCAAACTTGGAAACCTTTATACACGCTTCATTCTTCACATGATACAGTTCATTTGGCACAGTGAAATACCACTTTTTCCAGATTTATTTAAATTTAAGATTACATGGCAAAATATAGTTCCTTGGGGTACTCACTGAGTGTCAGGTTGTGGCGACCTCAGTGAGTGTTGATCAGTACTTTTCCTGTGGGTTTTAGAGTGACACATTTTGGTAAACTAGCTACTGGTAGTAGTAAGCATAGAATAATAAGTATAAGTATAGTTTCTGCTGTAGATTGAAATGTAGAACATATTGTCATGGAAAGCTTTATTTAGTCCTGGGCTGCCCAACCCTGTTCCTGGAGATCTACCATCTTGGAGGTTTTCATTTCAACCCTGAATTGGCACACCTCATTCTACTAATTAGCAGCTCAGAGAGATCTCTACCTGCTGTATGAGGTGTACTGTGTTAGGCTTTGAGTGAAAACCTACAGGACGGTAGATCTCCAGGAAACAGAGTTGGCCAGTCCTGATTTTGTCTGTTTGACTTGCGCATTGGCTTTATAGTCCTGCTGTGTAACGTGGTTGAGGAAGATATACGGCTTAATAGATAGCACCCTTCTGGATTTGGCCAAATTCACGCTCACCTGGAACACCTTTTCCTGCACGTCAAGACTCCCACACACAGAGCCAGGGCAAGCAGGGCAGCAGCTGTGGCAGGCAGCAGGATGGGGAGGAGGCTCTGCTTTCCTACAGAGAAATGCAGAACGGCAGTGCCAGTAACTATTGGGTGGAAAATCCAGGTCTCAATAAGTTAAAGTTTTTTCAATTCTGTAAACGTCTGATTTAGTGAAAAAATTAATAAATGAACACATCATAAATAAACTGTCTGACCCATGAAATACGTCTTCACATCAATAATAATATTAATCTTGATGTTCTCTGTAATAAATCTGTCCAGTGGTGGATATTATATCATTATAATATCTTTATAATTATAACAGTAAATTATTGCTAATGATAATTTAAACAAAACATTTTTAGCATTGCCTACCGGATAGCTCCTTCTGAAATGTATTTTCTTCTGCTTGGAGTAATGTGATTTTGTATACACTGCATTGCAGAAAAGATTTCTAAAAAATCCCATTTTGTTCTTTGTGAATCCATTGATATTTGTCTGAACCTCTCTTAAACCTTGGTCCTCGTAAAGTCAGAGGAAAAACACAGCCCAACACTGTCAGTGGACTAATACTTACGCTTAACGTTAAGACTGGCTGAACTGTCTTGCCTCTTTCTCCTCCAGAAGGTGGCGCTGCAGGTCAGCTGTTCCTCATAGTTGTCTCCAGCAGGGATGAACGTGAGTGTGGAAGACGTTTTCCAGGTGCTGGGGCTGCTCTGCGTGTGGCTGGTGGTGGTCTTTCCGTCTTTGACGTTCCAGGTGAAAGTTGGGGGATGGGTGGGGCAGGTGTGTTCGACTGAGCAGGTGGCGGAGAGAGCAGACCCTTCCTTGGTCTCCTCCCAGAGGGGCGTCATGACCGGGTCGCTCGGTGAAGCTGCGCAAACAAACAGGAGCGTGAGGTGTGCACACACACTCGCGTGCGCTTGAGCACAAGTGTGCGATTGAGCACGAGTGTGCGCTTCAGCACGAGTGTGCGATTGAGCACGAGTGTGCGCTTCAGCACGAGTGTGCGATTGAGCACGAGTGTGCGCTTCAGCACGAGTGTGCGCTTGAGCACGAGTGTGCGCTTGAGCACGAGTGTGCGCTTGCACTAGGACCAGCTGTCCTCAAACTCGGTCCTGGGGGACCACTGTGTATACTGGTTTTCATTCCAACCTCCACTGCAATCCCAGAATTTTAACAAGCTGTTCATTTTTCTTAATTCGGTCCTTTTCATGTTTTAGAGCTGGGGTCCCCAGTCTTATCCAGAAAGGGCCAGTGCAGGTGCACACATCTGATTCTACTAATCAAGGTGCTTAGCAAAGACTAGAGGTTGGAATGAAAACCAGCATACACAGTGCTCCCCCAGGACCGAGTCTGAGAACCACTGCACTGGACTTCAGTCAAACACACCTTTCATAACAATGAACACACAGCTGTTGTTGAAGGTGTATTTGTCCGTCCCCTTTTCCGCCCGGAAACAGAATGGCCCGTTGTCATGGGGTTTGACTTCGTCGATCTCCAGGGTGCAGTTCTGTTCGTCCAGATCGCCCACCAGCCGAGTGCGGCCTTTGAAGTTATTGGTAACTCTGCTCTGTCCGTTGTGATAGGCGTAGCCGCCGTCTCTCGTCTGCCACATCCCGCTGAGGCCAGTAACGGGATATTCGCTTTCGCTTGTGAAACCACACGGGATAACCACACAGGACTGGGTCAAGGCGCTGATTCTGGGGGTGACGCTGGCTGCCCAGATGTGACTGATACCTAAAAAAAAACAAAAAACAAACACATGCTTTAGTTTTTTTTTGTTCGTTTGGTCAGATTTGAAAGCATCAGCCAATTACCAGTTATCTGTGCCAGTGTGTAAATAGTGTGCGACCATGTAACCTAAAATCTGGCATGATTTTATTCATGTTTTCCTGAACACAGACTAATCCTGGACAACCACATGGATATAGAAAAGAGAATGAATTAATGAATGAATATAGGAGATGGACAACAGCTACTATTCATGACTTGGGGGGGGGAGACATACCATAATCTTAGCTTCTGTTTTTTGTTTTTTCAAGAAAGGCAGACAGCATTTAAAACAAACCCCTTTACTGAAGCCTAGTGCCATTGTTTTGCTTTTTGCTTCTAGTTCAAGATGCAACTTAAAATATACACACTGCCTTTGTCATTTGTGTCCGGACCAGCAGTGGGCCTTTCAGGCTCTGGGGGTTCATACTCTGAAAAGTAAAAGGAGGCAAAATCAGTCTTGATTCACCTTAAAATTGATCACATTTAACTATCCAAGCGCACAAAGATATGAGCTGTGTTAGTCTGAATGTGTTTGTTAGTCCATTCAGATCCAGCTGGCGATTTTCAAGACAAATTATATTATACTAGTGCCATACTGCTCTACCTCAGGAGATAGTAGGGTTGTATACTATGAGGTGATTAAGGTCACTGTGCATTTTAAACATATACTTTCCATTTTTTAAAATCAAAATCAAGCTCTTTCTTGCCATTTCTCCAAACATACACCTCTAAGAAAACATTATATAAAGCATTTTGTTATGTATTTGCATGCCTTATGTTGCTTTATTTAATAATTGTATGCCATATACATACTTTTCACGTGTAAATCGATTGAGGTCATTGGCCTTTTCCCATCAGGAAACTCAGCTGTGCAGGTCAGAGTTTTACCGTGGTCATCCACCAAACCATTCGACCATTCTTAATAAAAAAGGGACCTCTCTCATTTTGGGAAAACTCACTTTTCACCTTCAGAGTGATGTACCCCTCTTGAGTTTGCCCATTGGTGAACCTTGCGGTGCATTTCAGGGCTTGGTTGTGGTCGCTGGCCCCTGCCTTGAATTTCAAAATGGACCGGCTTTCCCAGCTCCCACTGCCTAATTTCTTAAACTCGCTGGAGACCTTCATGCCTCCATAATTCCAAGACAGATCCGGACGGTGCTCTTGGCAGGCGTAGGATACGGAACAGACCACGTCCTTCTCCACGCCTTCCAGGAACTCCTCCGAACTGGGATTTATAGTGACCTTTGTCACTGAACCTGAGGCAGAAGGTTAGTACACATTGGTCCCTTGCTTAGCATCTGCATGTGACCTTGCAACAGTCGTTTATTCTCAGGCATCGCCTTAGCATGACATTTTCTGACGGCGGTTACGTCACACGCAGCGGTGGTGTTTATTTTCATGATTTCCCACCATTTCACTCCCATGTGTGAAGGCCCAGTCCTAGTCACCTGACACGCTCAGTGCAGTGACGTCTGATTTTCCTCCCTGAAGGGAGAGCGCAAACAAGTTTTCACTCTCCTCAACACACGAGGCTAACTGCTCCCTGCTTCCTGCTTCCTGTTCCATCACGGTTCACAAGCTGAGCTCGCATAGACATGAATCTTAAGGCTGCACTCTCCATCTAGAGCTTTAAATGCTAACTGTAGAAAACTGACAAGTATTGTAGCTGATGGAAATAATTTTGAAATTTAGCCATGGCTGTGTAATTGCAAATATATCCCAAATAAAAGCGCGATTGTCGTACGGTAGCGGTAACTCAAGGCTGGAGATTTAGGGCGTGTCCAACTCTACAATTGTGCAGTTGTAGGAGTGATAAATAAAATCGGAAAATAAGCTTATAGCCAAAAGCAATTTTCAGGATCTTTTTTAGTGGGTGAAACACTAGAACTAATTTACCCCTGTCCATATGTAATTACTCACATTGTCCCTGAAGGCTGACGGTTTTGGATGCGCTCCGGCCGGAGGGATGTCTGACTTCACAAGTGATGGTTTGGTGGGCGTTGTCTAATATCCAGGTCATCTCCATGGTGATTTCCCACTTGCCTTCATGCACTTCTTTGTGATTGACTTTGGGTGTTCCAGTATGTCCCGCTACGGTCAGGCGCAATGTTGGGGGACGCGGTCGGCACGTGTGGTAGGCGCTGCACTGGACGGTCATTTCTGCTCCCACCGTACGTGAGCCGGAAAAATATAATTTTGGTTCGTCTGCTCTGTCTTAAAAAAAAAAAACATGAAATACAAACATATAATTGCGCTTAGCACTTCTAAGCAAGTCACATCCATCATTTCCAAGAAAACTGGTACATTTTCAGTCAAATGAAAACCTTAACCATAACACAGTAGACAAATAATAAAGAGTTCAATTCTCTCACCTCGTACACGGATTTTCACAGCTTCGTCATAAAATTTAAAATAGCGATATGTGACGTAGTCTGGGTCCACCCAGGGGTAAACCCTCTCCTCTTGGTGACCCCAGTCCAGGGGGTCGATCTTCAGGCTGCAGTCTCCATTGTAAGGTGATCCGTATAAAGAGGTTTTTCGCCTGAACTTTTCGATGACTTCATTTGGGTTTTTTGGATCGCACACCAGAGGGTATCCTCTGTCGACATATTGGTACCAGACCACTCTGCCCTTGTCGTTGGGTGGGTATTCGCTATAAGAAAATCTGCAGGGGATGACCAGGCAGGACCCTACCATGCCCTCCATCTCTCTGGGCACGGTGACACTCCATGCCCAGGAAACGCCAAATATGGCACCTTAGAAAACAGAAATTTGATTGGTTTGATCAGGAGTGAAACAAAAGCCTTTTTGCTTTTTTCTTGCTGTCCTATTGCTGCCTTAGCTACTCTTAACTAGCATTTTTCAGTTAATCAGATTAATGAAATTCCATTAACAATGTGGTAGACCATAGCTAATGTGTTCGGTCTTGGATATATATATATATATATACACACACACACAGTACAGTCCAAAAGTTCTGGGTCACTTGCGGTTAAAAAATAAAAATAATAAAAATTCAGCTTATATAATACATAATATATGTATTTATTAAATAACAAACCAATGGTTTGTGGAAGTGGAAGAGTGGGAGGGAGGTGGATGGGTAGGTTTGACTGAAATCTTATCTAACTTAACTTTTTTTTTTTTAACCACAGGTAACCCAACACCTATAGACACATGGCAAAGAAGATGGAGTTAGGTTTAGATGTGCAAAGCCAACTAAACATATTGTGGCAAGAAGGTTATCCCCACCAAAAAAATGTAAGTGACCAGTTAACAACAATATGTAAGAACATGTCACTCAGCACAAAGCCCCACATTTACTGCAACACTGTGAAATGTTGTATAAATGATTTGTGCTAGTGATATCTTTCAGACAAATGGATGCTTTTTAAATATGTTTATCTTGATTTTGAACCATCGTGTCTGCTTTCTAAATTGAATAAACACAAATATAAATAAAAGAAATAACATGTAATCAATAAATAATCAATAAAACAATAACCTGATAAAAAATATCTGCCACAGAAAAAGTGAGTACAAAGAACATAAGATAAGTCAAAGCACACCTTGAAAACACACTCCATACAGAAGCACCCATGCAAATGGCTCCATGTGGGCTGAATTAAATATTCTCCTGAAAACCTGTAAAATACAGCAAGGGTTATTTGGGCTACACGCTGCTTTACTCTGGTACTGGGACACCATTTAAAAAATAAAAAATATATTTATATAATCTCCAAAACATTCCAAAATGTCACCCCATGGTCTAAAGAGGAACGTGAATGTTTCTATTGCCATAAGGTAGGGCATGTTATTGCTAACTGTTTCACCTTGAAAAAGAAAATGCTGCCCCAGCTAAGCCTACAGGCTTTGTTAGAATTGTTCCTCAAACCACTCAGTGTTTAAACGGTCCTGAAAGCAAACCTGAAGAAGATTTTGAGCCGTTTATTTTTGAAGATTTTGTTTCCCTTTCCGGTGATCCGACTGAGAAAAAACCGGTGCGGATTTTAAGAGACACGGGAGCTTCGCAATCCTTTGTGTTGGCCGACGTGATAGCGGTATCGGACGTGACATATAGTGGTGCTAATGTGGTAATTCAGGGAATTGATATGGCCTTTGTTACTGTTCCCTTACACAAAGTACATGTTCAGACACGGGTTATTCTAATGTGGCTGTACGGTCCGCTTTCCTACTTTTCAAGGAACTAAAAGGTTCCTTCAGCCCATGGTTGTCTGCGTTTCCACCGCGGTCTAAAGTCCCACGAAGATTAGGCAAATTAGCCCACTGACGTATGAAAAAGCGACGTTGTCGTCGGTCCATTACTTTTGTATTTATTGATTTTTATCGATTTAATCACATGGAATTGAAATATTCTTCTGCAGCCGTTTGGGCATATTTTACCGTTGTCAAGCAAAACTGTCGTTGGTAGTTGAACTTGGACCGTTATGCAACAAATAGGATATAACAGACCAATAGTCAGATTGTAACTGTTTTATATATCCTCTCAAACACATTCATTATGTTTTTATGCGAACATTCGCTTTCATGTCTTGACATCCGAAGTGACAGAATGCATTCACATTTATATGTATAACTGGCAACAACAGCAGAAAACATGCACACGTTGTAAACAATTTGATGTTTGATTACTTTCTCATCGTCAGGGTAAAAGCAGGTTAAAGAAATGTGTTCCTAGCTGGGCTTGAGCCAACGACCCCATGTTCCCAAGACTGTAACCTTGTCTACTAGGCCACAGGCAGGCTAGCTGTTTAAACTGGAAATGTTTCAGAGTAAAAAGGTATGGGTATTTTGCGTGTGTATGCAAGTTTTTGATTGGGTTGTGTAGGTGAAGATTTGGCTGGTGTCGGTAAAATGTCCAATGGGGAGACATGTTGTTAGTGGGATAGGCGGCAGGAAAAATAAGAATGAGAAGAAGAAGAAGGAGAAGAAGAAGAAGGAGAAAACGCAAAATCCCCTTAGTTTGGGGCTTTATAGTGTGGACATGTGAAGTTGTTTATGAAATCTGTCTGTTGAAATGGGGTCAGAATGTACAGAATTTAATGTTTTTAAGGGCTGAGTGTCTGTGGCTGTTGTGGTTATTTCTGTGGGGAACCCTGAAAAGTGCCAAACTCTCGGTGCTGTATAGGTATGGGGCATGCCCCCGCCAAGCTGTAACTTGGCGGGATGGCATACCTGCCATGCCAATAAGCAAATGTATTTTAGGAAAACTGAAATGTTGCATTTGTTGTTCATTCAGTAAGGCATGTGTTGCATGGTAAAAACCTTAGTGCAAGGTAAAAACTTATTTCTAAGAAACAGAAAAAATGTATGAAAAAACATAAAACCACACTTTAAAAACATGCCAAGACAAAGTGCTTAAAAGCAGGAAACATCTGGTCTTGCCCTACATTAATAGATAAGGGACTTCAGACCACCACATATATTTTGTCTTGTAAATAAATTGAGGCCGTTCATTACATGCATGAAGATAAAACATGACCTATTAACTTTTTCATGTGCAGTTAGGTGTTATGTGAGTTAAACAATAATGGAGCAATTTCTACAAAAACTTTTGAAAAAATAATTTAAAAAAATAATATTAAAAAACTGGTTCTTCACAGAAAGGAAAATTATCTGTGTCATTGCAAATAACATACGGACACAGAAATGTCTTCACAAGGTTTGCACTTTTTACTTTTAAGGAAATTGCACGAATCACTGAGTATACTATTTCATTGATGTCCAAGCAGCGTACTTTTTAAAGATTATATCACGGTAAGAACAGCATTACAACATTTATCACAAGCACAAGAAAATAGCCTGTAGTTAACATCATACTGATAAAAGTAAACTATCTGAAATTCTGATTTACATCACTTATTTTTACATCTTATCTACAGAACTTATTTTTAATAGCACACTTTTGTTAGGCTCACCTTCAATTTGCTGGCTCGTGAAATTGAATGAGTTAAAGCAGAAATATTTTCAAAAGAAGAAAACCATTAAATTCATATTTGCCCTTAACTTTGGATTAAGTGCGAGTATTAGAGGTATCACCCTTTTTGGTGAGTTGAGCAGTCACTAAAATGAACTCTCTAAGTGATTGTGGGAAGGAAAAATGACAAATAGTACTTAAGAACAAATGATGATTGAATCCAGGCCAATTGATTTAATCCTCAGATGTAGTAGACTGTGTGAGAACAAAATGTAGAGGAAATAGTCTTACCTTCTTTTAAGCCTGGTACTTTTTTCCACTGCACTTTATTTTAATGAACAGACCTGGACAGGACCCACCTTCTGACACCAACTGAACTGGCTTCAGGACTGACTGCAAAATAGGATAGTCATACACTGATAGTTTTTCCCATCCTCATTCGCATTAAGAACAAGCACTGAGGTTTCTACAGTTGTGAAAAAGCATTTCCTTCCTGCAAAAAAAACCAGATATCTGTAAACCCTCCTGGCAGAACTCTGTTATTGCACCTAGTCTGAAACAAACAGCAATGCAGAGGCCTTGAAACCAGGCAACAATTACACAGATCACTACATTTTGAAAATGAAATCTACACAAATTGTCACAGTATTTTATTTATTTTAGATGAAATGTCATTATTTTTTCTAATATCAAACATTATTATAACGTCAGGAACTCTAGTAATTCATTCTGAGTGAAAAAACATCACAGTGCTGAGTTTTTCAATGGACAACAATAGATTTTTTTTAATGAGCTTTAGAGCCTTTATAGCCCTTTGTAGTCTGATCAATGAGGGATCAATTTCATTCAGTCACACCAGTAGCCAGATGAGTACCACTCAAGGGTGTCCTCTTTACTAAACATTAAGAAACACTTCACATTAATCCCATTGTAACTGAATGGACCCTACAGTGCTATTCACACCCTTTCTTCTGGGCTCAAGGGACTTTACTAAATGTGTATAAAATGGTGGGCTCACCTGCAGTTAAATTATACGAGCAGGAGGAACCTCACAGTAACCAACACGCACCCAGGTAAGACATCTTTGTGTTCTGTTGCTAGCACACACAGAGGTGAGATATCTCTGTGTTCTGATGTACTATGTTTTAGCATTTTGGCAAGAAGCATTTTTGTTCATGAAAGTTTTATGCGCAAACTACCTACACACCGTTGTGTATTCTAAAAAACAAACAACATTTTGACTCAACAAAATGGGCATGAACCCTCAAATGTATAATCAGCTGAAATTTGCGCCTGAGGAGTATAGGTACTGTACTGATGTGCTTTGAGAAGTAGTGGAAGAAACTGAAATTAAGAACTAAGTGGCAGACATATCGTTTGTGTACGATCAGTATGTGATCATACGTACTGACACTTCTTTCCAAGCATGGATATTGCCAGTTCTACTGAGGTTAATCTTCAACAGTGAAAAGCTGGCCTTGATTCAATAAAATTAAAAGTGAAATCTCTCCTTTTTTCTTCCCAATTTGGAATGCCCAACCGCACATCCCTGCTCATGGCTATGTCCAGGATCACCCGATCTACATTCCACAACCTCTTTGGCGACCATTGAACTGTGTAACCATGGGCAATGGCACGTCCAGCTCTCAGGGGGTCTATTTCCAGTGCAAAGAAGACAGGATGAAGTTAGAAGACTCCTTCTCAAATGCCAAGGATGACAGTCAGATTGAGACATCCAGGAAGGTCTGCAGCAGAACCAAAGTGCACCTAGGCCATGCTAGCCCGGTTCACTATGTTCTTCAGCCTGGGACTTATCCTGAAAACATGGGATTTTCTAACCCCCTCTACATTGAGGACAAGAAATGAACAGCATGAACTTTGTGGGAAATCAGTACTTCCCAAACTTTGGTTTGAAGATCCACTGGTGGTGTTGTAAGAAGTGCTGAGGTGTACGGGGGAAAATGCTGCATATCTGGATAATATATTTTTTTTTGCAATATACACTTTGAATGTTCACATCAATCATATTGAACACTGTCCCAGCTAAACACAGTGCACTAGATAGAGGGGCACATTAAGTTGTTTTGACTCTCCAGCAGGTACAACCCTGGCTGTACATTAATATTTAAAGGCCTCAAGTGTCACCATTGTGCAATTCTTTGAATATCTAGGAGACTGATTTTTTTTTTTTTTATGCAAGCAATGAAACCAGTAGTTTTATTGCAGCCTTTGTGCTTTTTAATACTGCAAATGCACACAATTTCAATTCTGTCATCATGTCATTGAGATCACTGATGTGAGTTAAAATTACTTTAACTGCTGGCATACTTTATTTAAAAAAATTTAAAAAATGTGACTTTGAAATGCAATGACAGTTAAATGAATCTGTATGTAAAATTTAAATAAACAGGATGGCACTCTATTTGCCTCTTTCTCTTGAATTCATTGTATTTGTGAATTTTCCATTTATTGCATTGAATCAATAAGTTTCCAAAGAATCTAAATTTGAATGTTAATTTACTATCTTTGTTTATGTGTGGTCATTTGCAGAAAATGTGTGAATATATTTCTTATTATATATTACTTTTTATACTCATCATTGTACTATGAGTCACTCAGTGGGGAACAACTAGATTCGTCAGAAAAAAGTTTACATTGATCAGGACACATAAATCATCAACAGGCGAACAGCGAACTAAGCGCCTGCTTAGGGCCCCCGTGGCCACCAGAGGGCCCCCAAGAGCGCATGAAATGTCCCACAAGAGAGCTCGAAATGTTTTTTGTTAGTTTGTTTGTTTGTTTGTTTGTTTTTTTGATATATTATATTATGTCAATGGTAATCATACAAAAACGCAATATTATGTTAACGGGCTGGCTAGCTAATACCACTGGTTTTATCAATTCCCGCTGCCTCTGTCAGAGCCGGTCTCACGTTCATGCGCACTGTAAAGGACGTTAACTGCATTTTGATGCAAGCACACTCGGTCAGGCTAACGTTGGGTTACAGTCCTCTCCTCTGCGTCGATGGAGAAGGCAGCAAAGAAGTAATGTCGCAACAAAGGACATAGGCTATCCTTCTGGAGCAGACAAAAGAAAGAAGAAAACAGAAGCTAATGTTAGCTAGCTAGTTAGTTAACAACATAGCCTAGGTAGCATATCTTGTTTTGTCTTAGGAAAGTTAACGTTTGATTAAGCATCCCTAAATGGCCTTGACATCTTAATCCACCTAGTTGTATGTATAATAGCAAGTTAGCTAACTAGCTAGCTAGAGAAATTTCGATTTTAATGGTGGGAATCTAGCTAATGTGTTAGATTAAAACTCTAGAGAAATTTCGATTTGAACCGCTAGATAGCTAGCTATTCATAGTTGGTTTGAAATAAAAGCAAGCTAACGTTTTCATGTTTGTATACTGATCTTGATGCTGATAACCGCATAACATTATTTAACACTAGCATTTTGTGATTATTGGCAAAATATTCCACTATCAATCTGGCTTAATTTGAAAGATTAAAGGTTTTTTCTTCTGTGTAAAAATAACTTGTTGCTGGGTATGTATTTCTGTAATGAAAATAAGCTTCTGTTCCATAAACTTGGCACTGATAACAGCCTAACATTATTTACAGTACCATTGTGGGGTCTTTGCTTTTATATTCCAATATCATTATGCCTTAATTAGCTAGTTATAGATTAAGAGTTTTTGTTTTTATGTGTACAAATTGCTTTCTGCTGAGTATAACAATTTATGTTGGCAAAATAAACTTATTCTATTCCATCAACTATGTACTCATACTATGTGTATGATGTAAGCAACACAGCTACAACTAAGAAAATTGATAATGGGTGTGTTAGATTTACAGTAGGTGTGCGAATGATCAAGCATTGACAATAGTCAATAGTATTGGTGGCGCAGAGGCGGTGGGGGGTCCCCCAAATAAAATTCTGTTTAGGGCCCCATGAAGGCGTGGACCGGCCCTGATTCAGCAAACTCATCTGAAACAATTGGGAAGTGAAGTAAGATATAAATACATCACATTGGAAATGAAACAGGAACTCAGAAGAAGAAATTATCTTTCCAATTTCAGTCAGAAAGAATAACGAGTGGAACATATGAGAAACGCTCAGCTAGAATATCTGTAAGTAGCCTAATCCGGTAAATTTTTCTACTCTTTTGATTGCCTTCTTGTGGTGAAACACATTTAAAGCAACATTTCTATTCATCAAAGCATTGGTAAGGACAATAATGCTACTGTTAGCTTTTGAATAACAATGATTATTTGATATTTCTGGTTCACAAATAATCTGTGATCACTTTATAAATGCTTTTTGGTGAGTGCGATAGCTTTTACCAGTTCTGTTCATGGAATAAGGAGTCATATGTTGTGCATTTCAGTGGGAAATATTTACATTAGTTTTAAAACAAGTTTTGTGATTTTTAATTTGTTTTTTGCTTGAAGTACAACCCTTTAGATAGCTGACATAGGCTGAACTAAGAATTTTAAATTACATTACAAATGTTTTTTGTTTTGCATTTTAGTGACTATCGCTAATGTGAAGTTCTTGGGATCTAATAGATCTTTGGACATGGATAAACATTTATTTTTAAATTGGTTTTAACGTTGGCTCTGTGCACCAATACTGTATCTACTACATACAACGGTAGTGTACATGATCAAATTTTACATAAGGGTAAAGGTTAACCCTTTTATATAAGGGTTTTTTTTTTGGCCCACAGGTTGTGTGGTCAGAAACAGATGGGACCCAAAGAATGGCTTAAATACCTGTTATTTCACATCCTGTTCAAGGTGCAGAAAAAGACCCAAATTATTTGACAAGGTTACCTCAGTCTCCCTCAGCTTTTCTGCTTTATATAACACTTGAAATTGAAAGAATATATTACACTGCCAAAGACCACACATTGTTTGAATCTACGACGAAGGTCATAATAAACACATGGGTGACAGAAACAATTTCTTGACATGGAGGCAGCATCCAACAGTCAACATCAGACTGTGATTGGAAATATGTTTTTATGACTTTATTCTCTAGAAATGTGACAGCTCACTTAGGTGACCAAAAATTGAAAATGATACATTGGGAACTTGTAGCTTACAGATGGCGGTTTATTAGATGCTTGTTATCACTTAACTACAGACTCTCCAGCCTTCCCATTGCTGACCGTGAGCGGGGAGGTCAAAGCAGGTGACGCTGTGACTGCTTCCTGCTCTGTGTCTCACTCCTGTCCCACGGAGCTGCCTCACCTGATCTGGAGCCGCAGTGGAACAACCACCAACCAATCAGAGGAGCTGCCCAACGGGCAATGGAAACGTCAAGCCTGACTTTCACTGCCACAAACTCTGACCACAACCAGCATCTGACTTGCACAGCAAAGTATCAGCAGGTCACATCTGTGCAATCTTCTAAAATTTTTAATGTGACATGTGAGTTTTTTTTTTTTTAACACTGAATGTAGTACAGAGTATTATTGGAAATTGAAACTTACAGTAACAATTCAATTCCCCTTTTCTGAGAACAGTTTTATTTTTAGTTGTTTAAAACTGACTGCTACCAATGCTTTTTTACTTTAACTTTTCATCAAAGAATGAATTTAGATCACATGTTCCAAAACAGATCTTCAACCCTTGGAAGCTAAAGAAATAGGCACAGAAAAAAATGGATAAAATATTTTACATTTTCACAATTAATTGTATTGTTCCAGATTTCATCAGTTACATATTTCATTCTTTGATCTGTATGTCTTTAGTAGTATTATGATCAGCTAATTTATGACATAAAACATGTCTGGATATAAATGACATATCATGTCTAGTTTCACACATAATCCACACAGTAATCACACATGTAACAGTGTATGAACAAGCCACTGCGTTGCGGCTCAAAGAGTCAAACATTAACCGTTGGTAGAGTGGTGCAGGAACTCTGTCAGATGCTGGTCATTTTAGTTGGCCTTAAAAATACTAATGCCCTGATCCAGATTGTACCACTTGCGGTGACTTGTCGAGTCATTTAAATATAATCTCAAGTCATCTAAAAACCGTGTTGTTCATCTAGATGCCCCAGTCCGTGTGGAGGTCGAGCCTGAGTCCACAGTGGTGAAGGAGGGAGATGCTGTGGAGGTGCAGTGTTCCAGTGACAGTAACCCTCCTGCACACAGCTACCAGTGGTACAACATCACTGGCACTCTGCTGTCAGAGGAACAAATCTACAAACTGCACAACGTGTCCAGACACACTAAAGCTCTCTACTGTGCAGCCATCAACACAGAGGGGCACAAGAACTCCACTCCGGCCAAGATCAGTGTGGAGTGTAAGCCAAAAGCGATCTCACTGGCACTGCCCGCTGGAAATGGAATGGAATGGTGGCCTGCTTGTGCGTAGTGGACTCAGAACCTCCCCCTGAGATTACCTGGCTGCTCCAGAGAGGGAGCGATGCCAGCGCCGGCACTGAGAGACACGGCTCCATCACGCTGGGCACGCTGCGGAGTACCCAGAGGCTCACAGAGCTCACCTGCCAGGCCAGCAACTCACGAGGAAACACGTCCGCAGTCTTCACACCACCCCAGAGCGGTAGGCCATCGTCCGCTGTCCGGAAAACTAAAATGTACTGACATCAGTGTTATTTTTTTGGATGTGTATGCCATCACGTTGTTTTTGACAAGTGGTGTACAAAGCTGTCAAAGGTGTGAGATGTTTGCTGACAAAGTGGCGTGTTCAGAAATAGCACGCTAGCATGTTTTCACACTAGGCAATCTTGTCTGCTTTGCACTGCTCTTAAATTAAGCCTCTTAAGTTTGTGGCAACACACACCAGATACATGGATGATGGCAGTATATGAAAGGCACAAGCGTTTGGTCAAGACTAATGTATCAAAACCTATGAAATATGGGAGAAACTATTAATGATACACACATAATGTACTAGCAAATGTAAAAAATTAAATAAATAAAAAAACAAATAAAAAAAGTAAGTAGCTTAAGTAGCTTAAAACAATTTAATTGTTTATGTCACAAAATCTAAATCATAAAACATATGGTATACAGGTCAACACTAACATGTTTCCCACAACTGGAAAAAATGTAGTTAGTAGTGGTAGGTAGATTATGATGTGGTTTTGTGTGCAGTGAGCCATCGGGGGGATGGGGAGACACTTTTTGTTTTATTGCCCTGAGCTAAAGGGAGAAGAGAAAAGGGGAATAATGGCCTGGGTAGCTTCAGAAGTATCACCGGATGGCTCTGAATGAGAATTTCTGGCTTGTTCGTCCGATTTATTTTAATAAACCACAAATATGTGATGAGTCCAAATTCGGTGGGCACTTAGGTGGCAGATTTGAAGAGATTTTACGTCACATTACATTCCATTACAGGCATTTAGCAGACACTCGTATCCAGAGCGACTTAAACAGCATTTACATTGCATT
The DNA here is from genome assembly GCF_013347855.1 of Anguilla anguilla. Lineage (NCBI taxonomy): Eukaryota > Metazoa > Chordata > Actinopteri > Anguilliformes > Anguillidae > Anguilla > Anguilla anguilla. Next base: position 85,439,107 of record NC_049201.1, read on the forward strand.
ACATTACAGGCATTTAGCAGACACTCTTATCCAGAGCGACTTAAACAGCATTTACATTACATTACATGACAGGCATTTAGCAGACACTCTTATCCAGAGTGACTTACACAGCATTTACATTGCAGTACATTACAGGCATTTAGCAGACACTCTTATCCAGAGTGACTTACACAGCATTTACATTGCATTATATTACAGGCATTTAGCAGACACTCTTATCCAGAGCGACTTACACAACTTTTTTTTTTTTTACATCCATTTATGCAGCTGGATATATACTGAAGCAATGCAGGTTAGGCACCTTGCTCAAGGGTACAACAGCAGTGTCCAACCCAGGAATCAGACCCATGACCTTTAGGTTACAAGCCCAGTTCCTTACCCATCATACTACACTGATTTTAATCACCACTGAACGACAACAGAGAGGCACTTAAGTTTGATTTGTCTCTGCTTGCAGGTGAACTCCAGTACATTTCACTCATAGTTGCTGCTGTGCTGCTGGTGGCAGGCATGGCCGTTGTGGTGTGGCTAGCAAGAAGAACGAGGTAATCATGCTTCCTTTGTAACTGGCACCCAGTGCTTTTTTAAAATGTTGATTTTATTTTAACTTTTGTGTTATGATGTCTGTCAGACACAATCGTGAGCAACCTGTAACTGGTATGGACGATGCAGCCACAACCATGACAGGGACCTCCTACGCTATGGCAGCAAGGTATTTCTTTCCACACCTGTGAGAAATTATAATCAAAACCACAGGAAAACTGGATTTTGGGTTATAATTTGTAATATGAAATCAGGTGTGCTTGAGGGGGAACACATCGATACCTGGATCTGGCTGTGGGTCCCTGTGGAGAGGTTTGGAAACCACTGACATTGACTGCATTTTATCTGTATCAAAAAACACAAAGTACCAAACTGATTTTTTTAAAACTCATTGTCCCCTTTAAGTGTAAAAAGAAAATATGAATTCCCGAATTGAATTGGACCTAAATATTCTTTCATTTGTTTTTGTTTTTTTAGAAAGGAGGAAAAAACCATCAACAGTGGATTTTATGTAAACGATGAACAGATGTATGGTAATATTGGGGTATGTATAAGGGTGCTCTCACAGATGTACATAACGCATTACATCATGCATTACTGATGCTCTCTACCAGAGAGACATACAGCAGGCAAACGGGTGCATAGATCAGGAAACAACACTCTAATGGAGGGCCAGTACAAGGCAGAGCGGACATCTTGTCAGGTTACAAGCTGCCAGCTAAGTCTAGCACTTAGACGTACTACTGGGAGGAACAGACAACACTAAAACTGTTAGATTTGATTGTACACATTACACAGTAAACAATCTCAACTGTCGCTAAATCAGTTTGATTGCTGTAGTTCAAAAATGTTTAAGTTGGTCTGGTATTCTTTTCTACAGCGTGTTTCTTTAGACACAGCTTTTATGAATGGTCCTAAGGAGATATATAAGCCCTTCATAAGCAGTACACCATCCTTTCATAAGCACTACGTAGACTTTCATAAATGCACATGTCAATGACCACAAATAAGCACATTTTCTATCACTAAGCTTATCACAGTAATGTCACTTGCTACATTTGTGACAAAGGCCTTTTCAATGCATAGTCATCGCTTGAACTACCTCCGGATCACGTATGTTAAAGTAGCAGGTTTTTCTTAAGACTAGCCAACTTTGTGCCATTACATGTTTGCATAAATGTCCTCTTTAAAACAATTCTCATAATCCACCTCTTCTTCTTCTTCTTCTTCTTCAAAATATGGTGTCTGGAAATAGAAAAGGAACACAGTGAAACCATTTCATTGCAGACACAAATGCACAGAAGTTATACTTCCTGCAGCTCCAGAAAAGCTTGTATAGTGATGTTATGGGTTGTGCATGTGTGCACTACCCCATTACTGTGCAATAATTACCTCTATTAATACTTTTTGTTGAAACTATTTCCTATGGGCAATGCAATTAGACACTATTTCACACCAGGCACAAAGGGCCTACAAAATATTTAAAAAACTAATATGTACATTTACAATGGTGAATTTAATACTATGAAATAACAGCAGACCTGCCAACCTGCACGCATTTTGTGTACCAACCACGCAATTCTTGGTCAAAATACGCAGGTACGAAATGCCAGCTGAAACTACGCAAAAAAAAACAAAAAAAAAAAATTAAAAAATATATATTATTGTAATTTAATTACGAAAAACAACCAATTAATACAAAACAATACCGTTCATTTATTCGGTATTTAAACTACATCCCTCGGATTGAACCAGATGCTACGACCTTGTGCTTGTGGTTCTGTAACCCCTCCCCGACCCACTCAACATCCACTGCTTACTCTACAGGGTTGGAGTCCTGATCGATGTGGTCACTTCTGGCACTACGATCCTTACTTCACTCTAGTGTTTCTTTTGCGCCTCTACATCATGAAACCTATGCACTTGTTGTACGTCGCTCTGGATAAGAGCGTCTGCTAAATGCCTATAATGTAATGTAATGATACGCAGCGGTACTTTATTATCCACCGAGGCGTAACGCTGCATTGCTGAGGTAAAATGGGAAGTGGGGAGTAATAATCAAGCACAAATATGTGAACGTAATGTTAACATATAAAACGGTAAAACATGTTCGGTAACTTTACGAGATGATGCATTTCAAGGGGTATATCCTAATGAGATAAATTTGTGTATATAGTTAGTCGTAGTAGTAGCTCGCATGCGATTTAGCCTCGTTACGAGACGTGTGAATAATTGATGGAGTAATTTAGCTGCAGTAACTCAAACGCAACGGAGACTCCCTGTTCAAACTTTGAATCGCGCACGCTGTGTTGGAGCAAAGTTTTGCAAAGGTGTTTGACTATAGACGGCTAACGTAGCAAATAATTCCTATTATTGCAGCCAGTCTCCCGACCAGCCTTGCAGTTAGAAAATAATCATGACGTCAGATGACGAGGATACTAACAAGGAGAGAGAGAGAGCAGCAGACCTACTAGCCGCGTTTCCACCAAAAGTACCCTTTTAAGCCGCGTTTCCACCAAAATTACCCGGAACTTTCAGTCCCAGGAACTACTTTACCAGGAACTAAAAGGTTCCTTCAGCCAATGGTTGTCTGCGTTTCCACCGGGGTCTAAAGTACCGCGAAGATTAGGCAAATTAGCCCACTGACGTATGAAAAAGCAACGTTGTCGTCGGTCCGTCTGTCATATGATTTCTTCCATAACCCCATACTACCACCGAAGTAGCCTACATTATTTTCTAATAACCGGGACAGCCCGGAGGGGTTTATTCCACTTATACAACGGGTTACCAATAATGACTATATATGGTTACTTTTGTATTTATTGATTTTCATATATCCTCTCAAACACATTCATTATGTTTTTATGCGAACATTCGCTTTCATGTCGACATCCGAAGCGACAGAATGCATTCACATTTATATGTATAACTGGCAACAACAGCAGAAAAAATGCACACGTTGTAAACAATTTGCTGTTTGATTACTTTCTCGTCGTCAATTCCAGATAGGCTAATGGCAAAATGACAAGAATAGAACGAAAACTCGGACTTGCGTGAAAATGTAAATTAGTAGTGGTACAGCCACCGTTTGCTTTCCTTCGAAGTTACTGCTAGCCGAGCAGCGAGGTGTGCCCTCCAGATGCGAACCATGCACCATAAATTAGTCCATAGTCTTCCTGGTCTTTTCGTGGGATTGAAAAATGGCAGTAAAATTGAGTAAAATTACGGCAGTCTGAAAAAGCTAAAGGGAAGATTACTAGAATTAACCTGTTATTTTACCCGGATAAAAAGTGCAGATGGTGATTTCCAGTTTGCTTGTACTGTGTCACCAATGTTAATTATGCAGAACTACCGCATACCTCACATAACTGTATCAAACGTTTTGAGTCAATTACAACGGGCTAACAAAGAAAATCCGGAAGAAAATATTCAGCAACCGAATTAATCCGTTTGAATGTTTTGGTAGCCTACGTAATATGCTGTCCCGGCACGAATGCTTAGCATTTTATAAAACGAATACTAAAGCAAGAAAAGAACAGAAGAGCACACGTTATAATTCCAAGACGTTGACAGGCTATAACCAAAACTAGGCTACTGCGCCGCATAACGTACAAGTTTGATTTGAAGTTATTATGAAAATAAATTGGTTTGCCGCTGCATATTTTCAAACATGGCGGGTAATGGCGGAAAATAAATACAACACAAATGCTACGAGTACTCGACCAATCAGAAATGTTCAGCGCTGCAAGCTCCACCCAAAAGGTTCCTGTACTTTCGGAAAGTACTACCCCCCGAGCAGGAACGTTTTGGGGGGTAAAACAAAGCCCCCAGAACTAAATTTAGACCCTAGTTCCTGCGGTGGAAACGCACTGAGTTCCTCAAAAGGTTCCTAGTTCCGGGGTATAGTTCCTGCGGTGGAAACGCGGCTTTAGTAACTTTTAGTCCCAGGAACTACTTTACCAGGAACTAAAAGGTTCCTTCAGCTAATGGTTGTCTGCGTTTCCACCGGGGTCTAAAGTACCGCGAAGATTAGGCAAATTAGCCCACTGACGTTGTCGTCGGTCCATCTGTCATATGATTTCTTCTGTAACCCCATACTACCACCGAAGTAGCCTACATTATTTTCTAATAACCGGGACAGCCCGGAGGGGTTTATTCCACTTATATACAACGGGTTACCAACAATGATTATATATGGTTACTTTTGTATTTATTTTTTTTATCGATTTAATCACCTGGAATTGAAATATTCTTCTGCAGCCGTTTGGGCATATTTTATCGTTGTCAAGCAAAACTGTCGTTGGTAGTTGAACTTGGACCGTTGTTATGCAACAAATAGGATATAACAGGTCACAATAGTCAGATTGTAACTGTTTTATATATCCTCTCAAACACATTCATTATGTTTTTATGCGAACATTCGCTTTCATGTCTTGACATCCGAAGCGACAGAATGCATTCACATTTATATGTATAACTGGCAACAACAGCAGAAAACATGCACACGTTGTAAACAATTTGCTGTTTGATTACTTTCTCATCGTCAGGGTAAAAGCAGGTTAAAGAAATGTGTTCCTAGCTGGGCTTGAGTCTACGACCCCATGTTCCCAAGACTGTAACCTTGTCTACTAGGCCACAGGCAGGCTAGCTGTTTATACTGGAAATGTTTCAGAGTAAAAAAGTATGGGTATTTTGCGTGTGTATGCAAGTTTTTGATTGGGTTGTGTAGGTGAAGATTTGGCTGGTGTCGGTAAAATGTCCAATGGGGAGACATGTTGTTAGTGGGATAGGCGGCAGGAAAAATAAGAATGAGAAGAAGAAGAAGGAGAAGAAGAAGAAGGAGAAAACGCAAAATCCCCTTAGTTTGGGGCTTCATTGTGTGGACATGTGAAGTTGTTTATGAAATCTGTCTGTTGAAATGGGGTCAGAATGTACAGAATTTAATGTTTTTAAGGGCTGAGTGTCTGTGGCTGTTGTGGTTATTTCTGTGGGGAACCCTGAAAAGTGCATAACTCTCGGTGCTGTATAGGTGTGGGGCATGCCCCCGCCAAGGCGTAACTTGGCGGGATGGCATACCTGCCATCCCAATAACTTGGCGGGATGGCATACCTGCCATCCCAATCCCAATATATATATATATATAATGTAATAGTGTATATAACAAAATGTACTCTATAGGGAACGGTCTGAGGCGGCAATTCTTTATTTGTCATTAACAAAAAATGCATAGTACGAAGTTGTATTGGTACACATTGTATATAGGTATATTGGAAGAACACAGGTAATATGGTCACGTGAAAATCTAGTGCAAGAAATTACAGAAATGTTCATTATTTGAAGTTATTTAAAGCAATGGAAAGTGTTAGAAGTGAGTAAGTAAATCCAGGAAGCCTAGTGTTAATTATGGGTTATATATATGATTATGCCAGATCAGCTAAACAGAAGCTAAGATTCCCCGTGTTATTTCAAATACATTGATGTAACTATTAAGAAAGAAAGAAGCACAAATGAAATGAACTGAGAAAGACCAGGGGAAAAGGAAAAAGGAACCGCAAATTTTTCTGGTGACATCTTCCATTGTGTCTTGATCAAATGTGCTGGCATCAGCTACTTATTTCCATATATGTTGGCATCAGCAAAATCGTTGCAGTTGTCATTCTGAAAATGTTTTTGAGGAAATAACAAATTAATATGACATCCCTTTGTAACCGTGTCCAGAGAATAAGGAGATCAGAAAATAAAAATACTAAAATTAAGCGTACACAGCACCATGTCCAGCCTGGCTTTAGTCTCCTCTTGCCAATCCTGATGAGGTTAAATATCTTATGCCTTTCCATGTAAGTTTTTTTCTTTTTTTTTTTTTTTTTTTTTTTAAATCTCAAAAATAGTCACATCATGTTAAAATAGTCCCTGCATTGCAGACTATAGTGTTAGACCAATCTGGAAAAGCTTACAGGTGGTATAGTAGTAGGGGTCCTCAGGTAGTTAGAGGCCCTTTCAGAGGGGCCTGCAAGTTTTGAGAACCCCCCTGGCCTAGATCACCACACCAAGCATTCATTTCAGACAGTAAATTAGAAGATTTTAATAAACTGTAAACTTTAAATCTGTTGTGCCACTCGGGGAACTGAATTAGATCCCAATGGCGTACACCAGGTGGAAGCCAAGTGTCACATACTTACATTTCTGCCCTTTCCAGAATTGGCACTTGACTTTGGGTTACTGCATCAAATAAATAAAAAATTCTTAATTAGTATGGCACGGCTATCATTATTAACTTATTGTTAAAAAATCCTGAAAATGTAGGCCTTTCAGTTGCTTAGAAGATGCTCACTGCCCCTACTGGCAGCATTGGCACAGAACATTTTAACATTTTAATTTACCTTTTAGGAGAAGGGCAGCGGGGTATCGAGGCCTTCTGGCCTCCAGTCGAAATTACCTCATTGTTGGCTCTGTGAGGGTGCAGGGATTTTTGGCCATTTTAGATCACAGTTTCTTAGCTGGTGCTGAAAATCATTACAGAAGCATAAAATATGTACCTGTACCAACATCCGTGTTGCTGTTGTTCCCATTTGATCTCCTGTGAACAGAGAGAATAAATTAGGTTTTAAATGTTGAATTAGACGATCCTGTTGTATGCAGGAAAATACGAGAAGTTAGTAAGGGCAGGACGAAAGAAGACTAACTACAGAAGTCTTAAATTAAATTATTAGAGAAGTACTCTGTGAAAACCGAGAAAGACTTACCAAGAAAATCTACTCCAAATAGACCGCCTATTTGAAAAAAGTGGAACAGAGATATTTAGATGATTGCGGGCAGACTGTATTTTTTAAATAACATTTTAAAAATATGACTAACCTTTCAGGCCGTGATGTCCCATCCTGATAATTGCCTGGGTGTCTTCTGTGAGGTCAAAACATTACTATGAATATGGCTACAATCTCAATAACACAACAGAGCATACAAATACTTATCTGCTTGTTGACAAATGAGCTTATTATTTTTTATTCCATTCAATAAAATTATATTTACGTAGAACTTTTTACAGAGACACTGTCATAAAAAAAACAGATTGTGAGGTAAAAAATAATAATTCCCAGTGGGAGGAGAAAAAACGCTCAAACAATGGCAAGAAAAAACTTGAAGGGAAGAAATCTCAAGAGGATATTATATATAATTAACTGAACTTGTACAGCATCTTGGTCAATTCAAAGCATACACTAAAACTTAAATCATATATTTTAAAAAAACCAAGAAAGTATAATATTCTTTTAATATCTCCCCTGGTTTAAAGACACGGACAAGATTTTTCTCAATGGTTTAAGAAATCCATAAGTGAACTCCATAAAACCATAAGTGAAATATATTTAAATGAGAAAATGTATCCACATGTTTACAGTAGAGCGTAAGTGAGTTTTTATTTTTAATTTCTTGTCTAAAATATACATTCACATAATTGTCGCATAGTTGCAATGAGAGCAAACTAGACATTTTTTGCATGTTATGTTTGCAGTATTCAGGAAAATATTTATGTAACACGGGGAAAAAAAATGACCACAGCATACCGATGCCAGAATATTAACTTACCTGCGTGACATGCGTGAAAGTCTGCTCCAGAGCCTGGTGATAAATAAATTACAGGTGGTAAACAGCAGACAGCATTCTAAAATTGAACAACTACAGTATGTTCATCTTTGTGTAAGCTTCAAGATGCTTAATGTAGAAGAATTTCATGTAGTCTCTCAGCAGTTAATCATATTGTTTCTGATTCACTTAATAAACTACAGTTTAAAATCAAACCTGTAACATCTGCATCAACTCTTGTTTTGGAGAATTGCACCAAGGCACAAAATGTCTTCAAATCATGCTATATAAACATTTTTTCTGTGTGGGTTGGTAGTATTACTTTACTGCTTACTAGTGAAAATTGTTTCTACAGTAATACCTTAAGGATAAGGACTGAAAGGCAGTTTAAATGTTACCCTGGTGCCGCAAGCAGAGCTCAAAAGCTCAAAGCTCCCCTGTGTGTGTGTGTGTGTGTGTGCGTTCGTGTGTGTGTGTGTGCGTGCGTGTGTGTGCGTGCGTGTGTGTGTGCGTGTGTGTGTGTGTGTGTGTGTGTGTGTGTGCGTGCGCGTGTGTGCGCGTGCGTGTGCGTGTATGTGTGTGTGCGTGTGTGTGTGTGTGTGTGTGTGTGTGTGTGTAGGTGTGTGAGAGTATCAGAGATGCGAATGTTATGAATTACAAACATACAGAAATCTTATCTTGTCCAGCTACGTTTGATGCTTCATTAGACATTGGCCCGGATTCAACTAGTATTTGTCCTTTTACTTAAAAGTAAATAAAGTGAACATTATACTTTTTCTTCACAAACTCAGTTTGACTAATTTTAGCGATTGCTGAACACACCAAACTGTGTTTGTAAAAAGAAATTTAAAAATAAATAAATAATCCTGGCTGTGCTAGTCAAAGCCAGGCACAAGTGCTGATTGAACCCCAGTCATTGTGTTGTACTTGCCCGTTCTCTCCCCCACTCTGCAGAGCCGTGATGCGGTTCCTAGGGAAGAATAGCAGCCATGCGAATGGAGGGAAAAAAAAAGATTAATTACAGACTTCCTCCCAGTCAACGCTGGGGCACGACATGTACTATGTTCTCAAAAGGTGCATTACTCTGTGAATATCTACTAATACGCTGAAAAAAGTGCAATGCAAAATAAACCCCCCCTGGAATTCCTTTGGTTCAAATAGTGGAAAAAAACATCCCTATGGACATAAAGTAAGAGTTGATATGATGCTCTTAGAATTGATCTAATTTTAGGAGTTTTATTGTGTATCATCATGAAGTAATGTCACGCATTAGCCAAACGTAGTTCCTGTATTGGGTGGTCTTCAGTATTCTTTTTAATCTCACTACATCATTTCTGGAGAAACAAAAAGCTTAATAACTTTTTATTTGTTGCTACTGCGTTTCTGGTGTATGAGTGTACATATGCATTCTTTGTTGTACTGAGGGCGGACTGAAATAAAGAAAAAGCACATTTGCTGCTGCACGTTCAAAGTCTACAGATCAAGCATGAAGTCTATGAATGCTTGAGATCAGATGAACTGATCAGATAAAAATCAAATATAGATGAAGCTAAGTCAACCAGAAATGTGAGAACACCTACACAAATTTCCACTGCGCATCAAAACGATACTCAATGTGACTTACTTGTATTTCTTCCTCATGAACATAAACAGTACCCCGAAGACTACTGCAGTCCCCGCTGCAACCACTAGAGGGATGATGATGTAGAAGAGCACGCTGAACTTACCTGAAATATATAGTGACATATTATAAAATGAAAACGTATCCACATATTTAGAATGTATTGCAACATATTCCAATTATCCGTAAGGTATAGCACCTCATTGCCCCGGTGGATTCATTTTTACTCAATCATTCTACTGAGCACGTTTTGGGATTAATTAGTAGTAGTGCGTGGCATTTAAAACTTGGCTTACTTTTCACATTGAGTTTTATGGCGCTCTTCAGAGGTTCATTTCCGCGGTGTGTCACTGTGCAGGACACCTCTTTGTGATCGTCCTCCTGCGTCAGGGTGAAGGTGAGGATCGACTGGGTCTCCCACCTTCCGTGACCAGTGTTTTTGTGCATGGTGATGATTTGGCCTCGGGTGCTGTGGCTCCAGGTGAGCGTGGGGACGTGCGAGGGGCAGGTGTGGTAAACAGAGCAGATAATGGTGAAGGGGCTCCCCTCAATGGGATCTTGGTGGTGATTCAGTTTTGGGGCGCTCGGCTTATCTGAAGAAGGAGCAACCAAGATTACAAGAAAAAAAGTTCAGACCAACTCTTTTCAGAACGGGACCCAGACGAGCTAACCAACGTGTAGCACAAATAAGTTTCACAACACGCCACGCAAACACAATGCACTCTGCAAACACGTAACATGTTAGGCATAATATGCAGGAGAACAACAACACATACCAAATGTTGTGATCACCACACAGTTGTCTTTGAAGGAGTATTGGTTCAATTTGGGAATTTCAATCCTGAAGCAAAGCTCCCCAGTGTCATCGCCATTAATATGGTCGATTTCCAAAGAGCATTTTGATTCTCCGAGATTTCCCACTAGCCTTGTGCGTTTTTTAAAACTGTTGTCCACCTTTGACTCGTCTTCATCATAGATTCTTGTTTTTGGATCATTCTTTTCAAACCAAATTGCCCTCTGTTATGTCGCAAATTTTGGGTTTCCTGGATACTTAAAAGTGCATGGTATTACCACGCAGGAATCAGTCATGGCTCTCATACGGGAAACGATGTCCGCCTTCCACACTTCAGAGGAGCCTGGAGAACAAATAACTGGAGGCAGAGGGCGAGATTTGACCACAGCGTTAAAACAGGCTACATCCTGTGTGTGCATGTGCAATATCCACATGCATCCAAGTTTGTTGGTTTTGTTTCAATAGGTGGAATAGCAAGGATAATTAAATGGAGATAAGACAGCCATGATATTGCTTTACTCACAGAAAAAAAAAACAGAAATAAGCTCTTCCAATCGTGGACTGTTCAGTTATCGCTCAAAGGTTTTGTACTCCTTAAACCAGCTTAAAGACGCAAAGACAAACTGCTGGTCTACCCCTCATATTTTTGGGTATGGGATTGCCTCATCCAAGCGTCTGCATATTTTTGTTTCCTTTTGCTTTTCATGCACACACGTATGCACGCACACACACACACACACAGGACTTAAGATTAAGCTCATCTCAACTGACAAAATCTAGTGTTACCGATTGGGTTAGTGCCTCGTTCCTAATTGTTAACAAACAGACAGTGAATGGTGGATACTTTCTGGCACCCTCCTGGTGATTCCCATTGGAATTTTGGCAGCACAGCTCAAAAGTATCCACCAATCACCATCAGCCCTGTTGTATGCGTTGTGACCAACGGAAGCCATGATTGGTTGAGCTCCTCTCTATTTCTTCTATGAGCAAAGTGACACCAGGACCAATCCGATCTCGTTCATTAACCCAGTTCAGTCGCAGAAACATTTGCATAGTGGATGACAGATTGAGGAATCGGTAAAATACTATATACAGAGAGGATGAAGATGGGAAAGATAGGAGAGTTACCTTGCAGGTACAAACAGAACACCCACAGCATTGGTTGAGACTCCATGTTTTTCAGTTGGGCAAAGACACTGGGAAAACATGATAAGGAATTCATGTAACAGTTCGTAAGATACTTGATTCAGTTATGCCAAGTTCAGCTAAGGTGCTGAATATTACCTGTAATGTCTGATGTCTTTACTGATTGTTCAAAGTCATAAATCATGCAGCATCTGCTTTATGGGCATTGAGGTGGAACATTTTATGGCAGGACAATAAATGACAGTAAAGAGCACATAAATGTTCTTACACAGTTCTGTGGTATGGACGGACTGAGTAGCCTGCGACCAGCTTTCTGTCTCGTTATAAAAAAAAAACATCTTCCTTCAGAAGCATCCCAAGAAAACCTGTAGCTACAGTCAGTTTTTGATTAGCTGACAAAAACAATGGTCTCTTGAGTCATATCCCTTTCATGCAGACTTAAAAAAGGAAGGGTAACTAGTTGCATTGTTCACCTGAAAATACCTAAGCTCTCTTTCAAACAATGTATTGACAATATAGATGTGCAACAAGGCTGTCGGAATTACTGGTTTTTTTGTCAGTTTTTTTTTTTTTTAAGGGGGGGGGGGTGGGAGAAGTACTGTCCCTTATTCATTTATTTCATTTTTAGTCATTATCTGGGAGAAATCCTGGGGTGTGTAACAGGTGCCTGAGTGAGTGAGTGAGTTAGTTGATTGGGTGGCGCATGTGGAACCTGTGCAGACAGGTAGGGTAATCATACTTCCTCGAATGCTGCTATGGATAAGGAGATAAAGAGGGAGCAGTGGAAAGAGTGCAGGGGTGGTGCATTACTCTCCGAAAAAAAAACTTTTCATGGCTGCTCATGCAGAACATGCAAGTGGGGTTTATTATTTATTTTTATTTTACTTCTGTTCGGGTGGGTGTAGCTGGTGTGTTTTTGGGGAGGGAGTGTGCGTAGGAGAGAATCGAATGTTACTCTATGCTACATGAGCTCTATGAAATGCAATAAAGTTTGATTTATTTAACTTGTCCTGTGTTCTTCCTGGGGTGACTGGTGTGGAATCTGATAAAAAACAAAAAACAGGTAATGATTCATCCCCCAGTCAATTCATCCCAAGTGCAATTTTTGGGAAATTGTGTGTTCAATTTTTGATTTCCCCTCAGTATTAAATATTTTCATTTTTATTTTTTTCTTGTCTTCACAGTGATGGTTCTTTACATTCCCCATTACTACATGTGTTTGGAATGGATGGGGGCATCTCTCACACTGGTATTACAGACTTAATTACATCTCTACACTGCATCATGTAACGGTACGGGTGCTGGGACCCAGGCGCAGAGTGGAAAAAAAAACACGAAACTGAAAAAGGGGAAAATTAACAAAGACTTTACTAACAACAGGCAAACAAACAGGGAACAAACAAGGCCACAATGGGCAAAAACACAAACTCATAAAAAATCGAGATAAAACAGAAAACAAGAGGAACTCACAAACACGGGCAGGGCAGAACACAGACAGGGCAGGACACAGTAAGGCAGAGCACAAGGAAAGGTCAAACAAAACACAGGTAGATATGGTTGAAACCAACGGATATCGGGAACAAACACAAGGAACCAGCACCCGAGTCAAGGGGACAAAGAACTTAAATAGACAAGGGGTAACAAGACACAGGTGAACTCAAAAAACAATCAAACCAGAAGGAGGGGATAACAAGACACAGGTGGGAACAATGATGGGATAACGAGACAATTGAAAACAATCATACAATTAACAGGGGGGGAGCAGGACACAAAACAGAAGTGCCGCCATCTGGCGGCCCAACAAGGGAAACACAGACAGGAACACCGGAACATGACACATCAACTTAGTGAAATTGCAATTGTAATATATTTATTTTATAAAAATATATAATCAGAACCAAATTTGTATAAATATAGGCCTAGCAAGCGACATGAAGATTGAATCAACAATTAAACAATAACTCACCAACAGGTGGAAAGTTAAACATTCTGAATTTGTGCTAATATACGTTTAGGTATCAAAACCCTGACACAAATTCAAAAACAAATCCAAAGACTAGATTTATGATTGCAATACCACAAAATGTTCAACCAAATGAATGAATCGTGTCGAACAGTTGGTGAAATCAGACCGGATGCACATTGTCTTTTTAACTTGATTATATTGTCTGTTTTGCCAAGATATCACCAAACCTCCAACAAGTAAAAGTATATAAGCAAATGTATTTTAGGAAAAATGAAAAGTTGCATTTTTTGTTCACTGAGTAAGGCATGTGTTGCATGGTAAAAACCTTAGTGCAAGGTAAAAACTTATTTCTAAGGAACTAAAAAAATGTATGAAAAAACATAAAACCACACTTTAAAAACATGCGAAGACAAAGTGCTTAAAAGCAGGAAACATCTGGTCTCACCCTACGTTAATAAGGAAACTCAGACCACCACATATATTTTTGTCTTTAAATTAAGGCCATTCATTATATGCATGAAGATAAAACATGACTTATTAACTGTTTCATGTGCAGTTAGGCAATTTCTACAAAAACTGTTGAAAAATAATTTAAAAAAAATAATATTAAAAAACTTCACTGGTTCTTCACAGAAAGCAAAATTATCTGTGTCATTGCAAATAGCATACTGACACAGAAATGTCTTCACAAGGTTTGCACTTTTACAAGGAAATTGCACAAATCACTGAGTATACTATTTCATTGATGTCCAAGCAGCATACTTTTTAAAGATTATATCACGGTAAGAACAGCATTACAACATTTATCACAAACACAAGAAGATAGCCTGTAGTTAATATCATACTGATAAAAGTAAACTATCTGAAATTCTGATCTACATCACTTATTTTTACATCTTATCTTCAGAACTTATTTTTAATAGCACACTTGTTAGGCTTACCTTCAATTTGCTGGCTCGTGAAATTGAATGAGTTAAAGCAGAAATATTTTCAAAAGAAGAAAACCATTAAATTCATATTTGCCCTTAACTTTGGATTAAGTGTGAGTATTAGAGGTATCACCCTGTTTGGTGAGTTGAGCAATCACTATAATGAACTCTCTAAGTGATTGTGGGAAGGAAAAATGACAAATAGTACTTAAGAACAAATGGTGATTGAATCCAGGCCAATTGATTTGATCCTCAGAGATGTAGTTGACTGTGTGAGAACAAAATGTAGAGGAAATAGTCTTACCTTCTTTTAAGCCTGGTACTTTTTTCCACTGCACTTTATTTTAATGAACAGACCTGGACAGGACCGACCTCCTGACACCAACTGAACTGGCTTCAGGACTGACTGCAAAATAGGATAGACATAATCTGTTTTTTCTATCTTCTTTCGCATTAAGAAATGGCACTGAGGTCTTTACAGTTGTGAAAAAGCATTTCCTTCCTGCAAAAAAAAAAACAGATATCTGTAAACCCTCCTGGCAGAACTCTGTTATTGCACCTAGTCTGAAACAAACAGCAATGCAGAGGCCTTGAAACCAGGCAACAATTACACAGATCACAACATTTTGAAAATGAAATCTACACAAATTGTCACAGTATTTTATTTATTTTAGATGAAATGTCATTATTTTTTTCTAATATCAAACATTATTATATCGTCAGAAACTCTAGTAAAAAAACATGAAAAAACATCACAGTGCTGAGTTTTTCAATGGACAACAATAGATTTTAAATGAGCTTTAGAGCCTTTATAGCCCTTTGTAGTCTGATCAATGAGAGATCAATTTCATTCAGTCACACCTGTGGCCAGATGAGTACCACTCAAGGGTGTCCTCTTTACTAAACATTAAGAAACACTTCACATTAATCCCATTGTAACTGAATGGACCCTACAGTGCTATTCACACCCTTTTTTCTGGGCTCAAGGGGCTTTACTAAATGTGTATAAAATGGCGGGCTCACCTGCAGTTAAATTATACGAGCAGGAGGAACCTCACAGTAACCAACACGCACACAGGTAAGACATCTTTGTGTTCTGTGGTTAGAACACATACAGGTGAGATATCTCTGTGTTCTGTTGCTAGCACGCACCCAGGTAAGACATCTCTGTGTTCTGTGGTTAGCACACACAGAGGTGAGATATCTCTGTGTTCTGTTGCTAGCACGCACCCAGGTAAGACATCTCTGTGTTCTGTGGTTAGCACACACAGAGGTGAGATATCTCTGTGTTCTGTTGCTAGCACGCACCCAGGTAAGACATCTCTGTGTTCTGTGGTTAGAACGCACACAGGTGAGATATCGCTGTGTTTTGTGGCTAGCACGCACCCAGGTAAGACATCTCTGTGTTCTGTGGTTAGCACACACCCAGGTGAGACATCTCTGTGTTATGTGCCTAGCACACACCCAGATGAGACATCTCTGTGTTCTGTTGCTAACACGCACCCAGGTAAGACATCTCTGTGTTCTGTGGTTAGCACGCACACAGGTGAGATATCTCTGTGTTCTGTGGTTAGCACGCACACAGGTGAGATTACATTACATTACATTACATTATAGGCATTTAGCAGACGCTCTTATCCAGAGCGACGTACAACAAGTGCATAGGTTCATGATGTAGAGGTGCAAAAGAAACACTAGAGTGAAGTAAGGATCGTAGTGCCAGAAGTGACCACATCGATCAGGACTCCAACCCTGTAGAGTAAGCTTGTTCAGCAAGCAAGAATCCTACCAAGTACAAACTAGCACTGGAATCACATCTAATCACACCTAATCAGACAAAACAATCCTGCCAGATACACTAACATAATCAAATTATCCTAGCTAGGTACAGTGAGCTGAACTATAGGCTAGGGAGGGGTGGGGAGAGGTGCAGCCTGAAGAGATGAGTCTTCAGTCTGCGTTTGAAAATGGTGAGATTCTCTGCTGTTCTGACCATCACGGGGAGGTCATTCCACCAGCGAGGGGCCAGGACAGACAGCAGACGGGAGCGGGAAGTACAGACGCGAAGAGGGGGAGGTGCCAAGCGTCCAGAGGTGGCAGAACGGAGAGGTCTGGCTGGTGTGTAGGGTCTGATGATCCTCTGAATGTACCCTGGTGCTGACCCCTTAGCTGCCTGGTATGCAAGCACCAAGGTCTTAAATTTGATGCGAGCCATAACAGGCAGCCAGTGGAGGTCAGTGAGCAGGGGGGTGACATGGGAATGTCTGGGGAGGTTGTAGACTACTAGATATCTTTGTGTTCAGTGGTTAGCAGTGGCATATAAATTAGGATGTACTATGTTTTTGCATTTTGGCAAGAAGCATTTCTGTTCATGAAAGTTTTATGTGCAAACTACCTACACACCGTTGTGTATTCTAAAAAACAACTCAACAAAATGGGCATGAACCCCCAAATGTATAATCAGCTGAAATGTGCGCCTGAGGAGTATAGATACTGTACTGATGTGCTTCGAGAAGTAGTGGAAAAAAATGAAATTAAGAACTAAGTGGCAGACATATCGTTTGTGTACGATCAGTATGTGATCATACGTACTGACACTCCTTTCCAAGCATGGATACTGCCAGTTCTACTGAGGTTAATCTTCAACAGTGAAAAGCTGGCCTTGATTTAATAAGATTAAAAGTGAAATCTCTCCTTTTTTCTCCCCAATTTGGAATGCCCAACCGCACATCCCTGCTCATCGCTATGTCCAGGATCACCCGATCTACATTCCACAACCTCTTTGGCGACCTCACCATTGAACTGTGTAACCATGGGCAATGGCACGTCCAGCTCTCAGGGGGTCTATTTCCAGTGCAAAGAAGACGGGATGAAGTTAGAAGACTCCTTCTCAAATGCCAAGGATGACAGTCAGATTGAGACATCCAGGAAGGTCTGCAGCAGAACCAAAGTGCACCTAGGCCGTGCTAGCCCGGTTCACTATGTTCTTCAGCCTGGGACTTCTCCTGAAAACATGGGATTTTCTAACCCCCTCTACATTGAGGACAAGAAATGAACAGCATGAACTTTGTGGGAAATCAGTACTTCCCAAACTTTGGTTTGAAGGTCCACTGGTGGTGTTGTAAGAAGTATTGAGGTGTACGGGGGAAAATGCTGCATATCTGGATAATATATATTTTTTTGCAATATACACTTCAAATGTTCACATCAATCATATTGAACACTGTCCCAGCTAAACACAGTGCACTAGATAGAGGGGCACATTAAGTTGTTTTGACTCTCCAGCAGGTACAACCCTGGCTGTACATTAATATTTAAAGGCCTCAAGTGTCACCATTGTGCAATTATTTGAATATCTATATATTTTTTTTATGCAAGCAATGAAACCAGTAGTTTTATTGCAGCCTTTGTGCTTTTTAATACTGCAAATGCACACAATTTCAATTCTGTCATCATGTCATTGAGATCACTGATGTGAGTTAGAATTACTTAACTGCTGGCATACTTTGTTTAAAAAAAAAAAAAAAAAATGTGACCTTGAAATGCAATGACAGTTAAATGAATCTGTGCATGTAAAATTTAAATGAACAGGATGGCATTCTATTTGCCTCTTTCTCTTGAATTCATTGTATTTGTGAATTTTCCATTTATTGCATTGAATCAATAAGTTTCCAAATAATCTAAATTTGAATGTTGATTTACTATCTTTGTTTATGTGTGGTCATTTGCAGAAAATGTGTGAATATATTTCTTATATATTACTTTTTATACTCATTGTACTATAAGTCACTCAGTGGGGAACAACTAGATTCGTCAGAAAAAAGTTTACATTGATCAGGACACATAAATCAGCAACAGGCGAACAGCGAACTAAGCGCCTGCTTAGGGCCCCCGTGGCCACCAGAGGGCCCCCAAGAACGCATGAAATGTCCCACAAGAGAGCTCGAAATGTTTTTGGTTTGTTTGTTTGTTCGTTTGTTTGTTTTTTGATATATTATATGTCAATGGTAATCATACAAAAACACAATATTATGTTAACGGGCTGGCTAGCTAATACCACTGGTTTAATCAATTCCCGCTGCCTCTGTCAGAGCCGGTCTCACGTTCATGCGCACTGTAAAGGACGTTAACTGCATTTTGATGCAAGCACACTCAGTCAGGCTAACGTTGGGTTACAGTCCTCTCCTCTGGGTCGATGGAGAAGGCAGCAAAGAAGTAATGTCGCAAAAAAGGACATAGGCTATCCTTCTGGAGCAGACAAAAGAAAGAAGAAAACAGAAGCTAATGTTAGCTAGCTAGTTAGTTAACAACATAGCCTAGGTAGCATATCTTGTTTTAGGACAAAGTTGTCTAAATTAACGTTTGATTAAACATCCCTAAATGGCCTTGACATCATAATCCACCTAGTTGTGTATATATAATAACAAGTTCGCTAACTAGCTACCTAGAGAAATTTCGATTTTAATGGTGGGAATCTAGCTAATGTGTTAGATTAAAACTAGAGAAATTTCTATTTGAACCGCTTGATAGCTAGCTATTAATCGTTGGTTTGAAATAAAAGCAAGCTAACGTTTTCGTGTTTGTATACTGATCTTGATGCTGATAACCGCATAACATTATTTAACACTAGCATTTTGTGATTATTGGCAAAATATTCCACTATCAATCTGGCTTAATTTTAAAGATTAAAGGTTTTTTCTTCTGTGTAAAAATAACTTGTTGCTGGGTATGTATTTCTGTAATGAAAATAAGCTTCTGTTCCATGAACTTGGCACTGATAACAGCCTAACATTATTTACAGCACCATTGTGGGGTCTTTGCTTTTATATTCCAATATCATTATGCCTTAATTAGCTAGTTATAGATTAAGAGTTTTTGTTTTATGTGTCCAAATTGCTTTCTGCTGAGTATAACAGTTTATGTTGGCAAAATAAACTTATTCTATTCCATCAACTATGTACTCATACTATATGTATGATGTAAGCAACACAGCTACAACTAAGAAAATTGATAATGGGTGTGTTAGATTTACAGTAGGTGTGCGAATGATCAAGCATTGACAATAGTCAATAGTATTGGCGGCGCAGAGGCGATGGGGGGCCCCCAAATAAAATTCTGTTTAGGGCCCCATAAAGGCTTGGACCAGCCCTGATCAGCAAACTCATCTGAAACAATTGGGAAGTGAAGTAAGATATAAATACATCACATTGGAAATGAAACAGAAACACAGAAGAAGAAATGATCTTTCCAATTTCAGTCAGAAAGAATAACGAGTGGAACAAATGAGAAACGCTCAGCTAGAATATCTGTAAGTAATCCGGTAAATTTTTCTACTCTTTTGATTGCCTTCTTGTGGTGAAACACATTTAAAGCCGCATTTCTATTCATGAAAGCGTTGGTAAGGACAATAATGCTACTGTTACCCAAAGAATGGCTTAAATACCTGTTATTTCACATCCTGTTCTTCAAAGGTAAGGCGCAGAAAAAGACCCAAATTATTTGACAAGGTTACCTCAGTCTCCCTCAGCTTTTCTGCTTTATATAACACTTGAAATGGAAAGAATATATTACACTGCCAAAGACCACACATTGTTTGAATCTACGACGAAGGTCATAATAAACACATGGGTGACAGAAACAATTTCTTGACATGGAGGCAGCATCCAACAGTCAACATCAGACTGTGATGGGAAATATGTATTTATGACTTTATTCTCTAGAAATGTGACAGCTCACTTAGGTGACCAAAAATTGAAAATGATACATTGGGAACTTGTAGCTTACAGATGGCGGTTTATTAGATGCTTGTTATCACTTAACTACAGACTCTCCAGCCTTCCCATTGCTGACCGTGAGCGGGGAGGTCAAAGCAGGTGACGCTGTGACTGCTTCCTGCTCTGTCTCACTCCTGTCCCACGGAGCTGCCTCACCTGATCTGGAGCCGCAGTGGAACAACCACCAACCAATCAGAGGAGCTGCCCAACGGCCAATGGAGAGTGACTTCAAGCCTGGCTTTCACTGCCACAAACTCTGACCACAACCAGCACCTGACTTGCACAGCAAAGTATCAGCAAGTCACATCTGTGCAATCTTCTAAAATTTTGAATGTGGCATGTAAGTGGGCATTTTTTTTTTTTTTACATGTTTTTGCACAAAGCCTGAAGGATTTCACAATTCTTCAAAATGAGAACTAACACATTGATAGCATCTTATTACTTTTTTTAAAAACTCTGAATGTAGTACAGAGCATTATTGGAAATTGAAACTTACAGTAACAATTCAATTCCCCTTTTCTGAGAACAGTTTTATTTTTAGTTGTTTAAACTGACTGCTACCAATGCTTTTTTACTTTAACTTTTTATCAAAGAATGAATTTAGATCACATGTTCCAAAACAGATCTTCAACCCTTGGAAGCTAAAGAAATAGGCACAGAAAAAAATGGATAAAATATTTTACATTTTCACAATTAATTGTATTGTTCCAGATTTCATCAGTTACATATTTCATTCTTTGATTTGTATGTCTTTCGTAGTATTATGATCAGCTAATTTATGACATAAAACACATCTGGATATAGATGACGTATCATGTCTAGTTTCAAACATAATTCACACAGTAATCACACATGTAACAGTGCATGAACAAGCCACTGCATTGCGGCTCAAAGAGTCAAACATTAACCGTTGGTAGAGTGGTACAGGAACTCTGTCAGATGCTGGTCATTTTAGTTGGCCTTAAAAATACTAATGCCCTGGTCCAGATTGTACCATTTGCGGTGACTTGTCGAGTCATTTAAATATAATTTCAAGTCATCTGAAAACCGTGTTGTTCATCTAGATGCCCCAGTCCGTGTGGAGGTCGAGCCTGAGTCCACAGTGGTGAAGGAGGGAGATGCTGTGCAGATCAAAACGTTTCATTTGGACAGTTACACACAGGCCCTCACGTCTTTGTCGTCTGGCCTGAAATGAATACGTAATGACCATCTTTCTGAGCATATATCAGGTGAAGAGATGTGTTGGGTACACATTTGCAGTGTTTGATGGGTCTCCAGTTATCAGTGTTTTGACATAAAAATAAAATGGAGCAAGGATCTCAGGAGAGATCTGCTTGATTTTAAATGACAACTACAGATGTCTTTCTGTAAGAGGTCCAAATTGAATTAAAATTGCTGTGTATGTTTCATCTCCACATGAACTTGTGTAAGTTATTGTCAGGCCTCAACTTTTCCATTTATTTGCCCTAACATCATCAGCAGTGCACAAAGGCAGATGCTTAGTTTTTATACTAAAATTTGGCTAGTTAGTGATACAGGCATACATTTGGCACAGTATGTAAATAAACTGAAAACTGTAGTTTAAAAAATCTAATAATAATCATAATAATAATAGGAATTATTTAATAATTTCCAGACCCCCCAAGCATTGGAGCACAATCAGGCTGTGTTGCAGAAATCACAGGGGTGAACTGCCGGTGCCTGGTGGAGTCCAGGCCCGCTAGCAGAGTCCAGTGGAAACTTGCAGATGGCAAAACTGAAAACAGCAGCAGCGTCCACAGCACAGATGGACAGGACTCCGCCACTGTTCACACACTGCATTTCCACCTGGGCCTTACTGATGTGGTGTCCTGCTACGCCAGCAACAGACATGGGAACGAAACAAGGGTCCTGGAAACCAACCAAAGAGGTACTTTACCATTTTCTTTCACTTTCAAAGGGGTATATATATATATTAGGGCTGTCAGTCGATTAAAATATTTAATTGCGATTAATCGCATGATTGTCCATAGTTAATCGCGATTAATCGCACATTAATCACACATTTTTTATCTTTTCAAAATGTACCTTAAAGGGATATTTTTCAAGTGTTTAATACTCTTATCAACATGGGAGTGAACAAATAGGCTTGCTTTCAGCAAATTTATGTTTATTTATTATTGGAAATCAATTAACAACCCAAAACAATGACAAATATTGTCCAGAAACCCTCAAAGGTACTGCATTTAGCATAACAAAATACGCTCAAATTATAACATGGCAAACTCAAGCCCAACAGGCAACAACAGGTGGGCATATTGACCTGTTAAATTTAACATTACTTAGTAATATGAGTACTCACGCAATGTAGTGTGTCCTACTTTATGCTTATAAAGGTTCACTAAAACATCCCGTTTTTTTAAGCATTAACACAAAACGATGGACCTCAATGCATCGCAACAACAGACATATTCTACAACAGGTAGCCTACATTGGTCAGCTAAATTTTCCATTGCTCAAAGATCATTCCCTGGATCCCTCGCACTTCTAAAGCAACTCACACAACGTAATTGTGTCCAACTCACATGGGGTAAATAAAGGGTCACAAAACATCCCCTTCTACTATGTGGGATCAAAACACCATGATACAAAATAAAACAAACAATAAATAAAGTGAGCCGGAAACAGTGGAAAGGGAGTATAATACAGAACTAGGACTCGAACGAGGATATTGCAGTTAGGCTATACTTCAATTTCCTTGGATACAACAGTTCGGCTATAGGCTACTTCTATTTCTTTGCACCGAGCCAGTTGCTTAAACAGACAAGCCTGTTTACATTGTCGGACGACAGGGCAGCTCCCTACTTCTGAACAGTATGCCCAGACAATGAAAAACTGTTCGCGCTGTTTTACTCGGGAAACATGGATTCCCACAGTACACGCTGCTTTTTTTATTGGTAAGGAGTATATTAAATGAGTAAATAGAGTGAAACCGCGAAACTAGTTAGGCTGCAGTAGTACTGAAATATAAATATGGTATCACTGTCAGGTTATATCATTTGCAGCTTTTATTTCTGAGCAAAATAACGTTTTCTAGCTAAGCTGGCTAGCGAAAAAAGTTGTTGATGGATGTCGTAACTTTTAAATTTCAAATATTGCTATAGTGACTGTCAAACATAAACGATACTAACGCATATCACATAATCACACACCCAAATTCAAATGCATGAAAAGCCTAAATACACCATTTTTCTTTCTTACCACGAACTACAAATGCCGCCATTTATCTTAACGTGACGTAACCAATCTGGAAGTCGGAAAAGTCGGAGCTCAGAAATGATACTCGAATTTCCGACCTATAATTCCGAGTTCTACGACCGTTCAATTGCTTTTTTCCACAAATCGGACCTCGTTTTTTGCTAGTTCCAAGTTGTCTTGAACGTAGCATAAGGGTCGGGCAAACGTTCAGCATAACAGAACGTGCGTTAAAAAAATTAGTGGCGTTAAAACGGATGTGCGTTAACGCGTTATTATCGCGTTAAGTTTTACAACCCTAATATATATATATATATATATATGCATTACACTACCTTGCTTCTGGTCCTCTGGTATTTCTGCATTTTCTAAAGTCTGTCCAAAACTTTCTGCCAGTGGTTTAAAGATGATCTCAGCTAAATCTTTGAGTACTCTTAGGTATATGCCATCAGGGCCAGGGACTTGTCTTTAGTTCATGTAATCTATCCAGTAGGCGGAAGTGTAGTATAATGGCTAAGGAGTTGGTCTTGTAACCTAAAGGTCGCAGACTCGATTCACCGGTAGGACACTGCTGTTGTACCCTTGAGCAAGGTATTTAACCTGCATTGCTTCAGTACATATCCAGCTGTATCATTGGATACAATGTAAATCGCTCTGGATAAGAGTGTCAGCTAAATGCCTGTAATAATCCAGTACTTCTTTATTCTCTATATGAATATCTTGAGACATTCTGTGTTCTGAATATGCCTTCCAGCCTATTAATAACCTCCTCTGTAGTAAAACTCTCAACCAAGTAAATTAAGGCATCAGCAATATCCTTATCCTTAAGGTGTAACTTGGTGGGATGGCAGACCTGCCATCCCAATTAATCTGGAATTTATCCTCACAGGAGTACTGATGGCCATCTACTTATCAGGCTCTGCTGCTTCTGCCTTTGTGCTCATATTGGTTATTTTATTGCTGTGGAAATGTTCAAGACGAAAAAAATGGTAAGTGTTATTTAGAAAACCCCTCAGACTGGAAATTTCATAATATATGCCCTGGAGATATGTTTTAAAAGGAAGCAGTACTGCAACACATATTATATAAAATGAAAAAATGTACCATTCACTTTTTAAAGGGAGTACAATGACACAGTACAATGTTGCATTGCAGTAAGTCCTCATTTTAACCCTGTACATAACTGAAACATACTGGAATGCTTATGAAGCTGTGATTAATTACTGATGGATTACATCAACATGCAAGCCACCCACAGGCTACTGTTTGTATGCTGTATGTTTCAAAAGGAATGGGATTAAGTTTAGATGGACCAGGAAATCGAAAGTTCATTGCCTGCAGTGAAGCCTTCTTTTCTCCTGGTTTCGTTTCTTTTTGCTCCTATAAATGTCCCTCTGCTTTGTCAATTTTTTGACATTTTTGACATGCCTTTTACATTTAATATAGAATATCCCCTGAAACTGGGCTGGCTGTTGTTTGGATTAATTTGGTACAAATTGCATTGGTGCAAACTGAAGTGCTCAGAGGATGTCACATCAAAGGCCTACCAACCTACGCTCATGTTTTAGCATAAGAAATCGTTGATTAAAATGTGGCAAATTAAATATATACAGGGGTGGACAGTAACGAAGTACATTTACTTGAGTACAGTACTTAAGTACATTTTTCGAGTATCTGCACTTTACTTGAGTTTTTTTTTTTTTTTTTTTGGAAACTTATGACTTTTACTCCACTACATTTGAAAAATAAATATTGTAGTTTTGACTCTACTACATTTCTAAGAAGGTTGTCGTTACTCATTACTTTCAAGCGTAGTTTGAAGTCAACAGTTGAATATTTTTTTTATTTTCTAAAATGCGATTGGCCACACGTTCCTCACAGGAGATATACCAATCACAG
The DNA here is from genome assembly GCF_013347855.1 of Anguilla anguilla. Taxonomy (NCBI): domain Eukaryota; kingdom Metazoa; phylum Chordata; class Actinopteri; order Anguilliformes; family Anguillidae; genus Anguilla; species Anguilla anguilla. The sequence goes on from NC_049201.1 coordinate 85,464,593, forward strand.
TAGCCTACTCCTAATACGCTGTCGGTCTAGTTCAAAGTGCTTGCTTGTTGCACCAGAGGTTGAACAGTTCAATTTGAACTTGGCGGCGGTAATGATGGCGACGGCAGAAGATAAGGAGCACCCATGGCCATATCTCAAGTCCATGTTTGAGATTTGTGAAATTCAAAAAGATTCATATTGTTTTAAATGTTTGCTCTGCTTGCCGCGCATTAACTACATCGCTGCATTCAAAAACTCGCCGTCCAACCTGAAAAAGCATGTCGAGGTATGTAAACGTTAGCTAACAGTAGCCCGTTTGGGGCGCAAAACTTTACTTTAAACTAATCATTGATCTCAATCTGTTTTCATTAGTAATTTTCGTTTATAATCAAGCGTGCCAACGATGGGATTAATCAAATGACAAGTAGCCTAACACAGCGTCTTCATACCGTGTTAGGGGGATTAAATCATAAATTCAATTGATCCGTTAAAAATCCGTTTTAATCACCAAGTAGTCTACACTTAACAAATAAGATACACCAGTCTGTTATCTACCATGTTAGCTCTCAGAATAACCAGCAAAAACAAAACCTGCACTTCAGTTGTCTTTACAATCCTACGCATTGCAGATATTTGCCATGAATACGAGTACGGAGAAAGAAGTGTATCCGCAAATAATGTTTATTAAAAATGTGCACAATTTTGTACTGCAAATGAACATAAATAGGCTATACGGCCTAGGCTACTCGTAAAACTGCGTATTTGGGGAGAGCTGGCTATAGGCCTATATGGTATTGAGTAGCCTATTTTGTGGATTAATTGTATTGATACTCAAGGAAAATCAGGGGAAGATTCCGCCACTGCTTAGCGATTAAAACGGATTTTTAAAAATCACATTTATCATTTAATCTCCCTAACACAATGCGAAGAAGCTGTGTCCCTTTCATTTGATTAGTCGGATGTTTGCATGATTGTTAATCGCTGAAAATTAATTAAAACAGTTGGAGATCAATGATTAGTTTAAAGGAAAGTTTTGCGCCTCACCAGTTTAAGAAAGATGGATAAAGGAGGAAAAAGTGAGGACGAGGAGGATGACCGATTATTTTCGTGGGTAAAAAAAATTCTCAGCATTAATGACACTCAAACTTGAAATACATTATGTAAAAGCTTGCATCAATAGTATACATTCTTTTTAAAACATTGTTTTCCTTAATCACAATTATGTGCACAATACATTAAAGATACAACTATTTTGAGCTGAGACATTCATTGGTTTGTACCTTTTTTCACCCACCTCCCACTGGATCTCAGGGTCCACCCACCTCCCAAATCCCAATTTAACCCGTCTATCATGTGTTGCTATCTAATAACAGTAAAAATGCATCTGTAAATGAGCTTCTGTAAATGCATTGTAGAAACAATACAACAGTGTGTTGGCATTAAAAAGAAAATGTACTTTTGAATACTTAAGTATTTTTAAAAGCAAGTACTCCAGTACTTTACCTCAAGTAAAAATTTGACTGAACAACTTTCACTTGTAGTGGAGTAATATTTGACCAGGGGTATCTATACTTTGACTCAAGTAAGGAAGTGGTGTACTTTGTCCACCACTGAATATGTATAACGTTTTTTTTTTTTGCTTTTAATCTTCAAAGTGTGGAAGTAAAGAAAAACCCTGTCTACTCAACTGCAGGCCTGTAAGTCTCCAAAGTATGCAACAGAAAAATGTGCATATTCAGTATAGACAAAAATACTATTAATTAACAGCAAACAGTAACTAGCTGCATAATTAACTAGCTATATAATTAAATGCGGTCCAAAAGAAGCATTTAATTATATAACTAGGTTTCATGCTATACTCACTACCAATTTCTACCTAGTCATAAATTTTCTCTAATTTTTTGAAACACTGGTTCAAAAGTTTTCTGAACAATTAACACAAGCCAAAAAAACTGCCTTTTGCTGGTTAGCAAAATCCATTAAAAAAATATAATCATTTTTTCAAAACTGCAAATTTATTTTTAAAAATGTACATATGTATATATATATATATAAGAATGTACATACAGACTTGCAGGCAAGCACGCACATTTGACAGGGATAATTTCAGTTTAAATAGTAGGTAATAGCTCCAGACAATCATACAGACATGTCTGACACAGGTTTGTAAGGCATGTCAACAAATTGTTGTCAGACTGTTGACCAGCATAGCCCACTACAGCTCTTTCTTAATGTGGCAAAGAGTCATATTTTCCACATCAAATACGAGCTGAACCAGTAGCAACTGGTGCCGTGGGAGTGGGGTACTACACACACTATCTAAGCAGTGGAGATTTCAGTCGGCGATCAATAGTCCTCACTTTTGCTGATTAGCCTTCTGTTATCTGCAGTTTTCTGTCCGGCTCATGGTGAATTTTGCATGACACACAGGCTAACGTGCATGGGGGTTGCTGCGGCGATGGGCTAGGGTGTGTAATACGCGTGTCATTTCTTGTCTTATTTTCACAGCGATGACCAGCATGTGGGAACACAGGAAAACATAGCGCCAGCCAAATCCCGGTAGGTCTCTAAAGTACACAGATGAAAAGTATTCAGACTCATATTCTGATTAAACATGAATGAATAATGCTGAATTGACTGTCTTTAATGCCATCTAGCAGCAAGGGAAAGGGGCCTGTTGAAGATCCGTCTGCTCCCGGGGGTGATAACATTTATGTTAACAGTGCGGTAAGTTCAATAATTTAATATTGCCTGTAAGCACTTGAAACAAAGTGTTCTTTCTGGGTTAAGTGAGCAGCCAATTCTAGAATTATTGGCACCCTTCATGAAAGTGAGTAGAATGACTGTAAAAAAATGAAAGCATACAGTGGGGCATATTTTACATTACATTACAGCATTTAGCAGATGCTCTTATCCAGAGCGACTTACACAACATTTTACACAGCATTTACCTTGCATCCATTTATACAGCTGGATATATACTGAAGCAATTCAGGTTAAGTACCTTGCTCAAGGGTACAACGGCAGTGTCCTATCCAGTAATAGATATCCAAGCCCAGTTCCTTACCCACTGTGCTACACTGCCCATTTTCGGCTCTAACGTAAGGGGGAGCCACATGCTGTTATCTTAACACAATTTTTCAGAAACAAAGAGTTTTTATTGAGTAATACATTTTTTTTCTGCAGAACATACAGTAGGTTTCAAAATGATTGGCATCCCTATGATTAATATCTGGTTATGCCTCCCCTGGAGACAGTTTTTTAAATATTGTGTAGGCTCTTTGTGCCTGGTGTGAAATAGTGTCTAATTGCATGGTCCATAGGAAACAGTTACAACAGAAAGTATGAATAGAGGTAATCTTTTGCACAGTAATGGGGTAGTGCACACATGCACAACCCTGGAGGCATAACATCACTATACAAGCTTTTCTGGAACTGCAGGAAGTATAACGTCTGTGCATTTGTGTCTGAAATGAAATGGTTTCACTGTGTTCCTTTTCTATTTCCAGACACCATATTTTGAAGAAGAAGGGGTGGATTATGAAAGTTGTTTTAAAGAGGACGTTTATGCGAACATGTAATGGAACAAAGTTGGCTAGTCTTAAGAAAAACCTGCTGCTTTAACATACGTGATCCGGAGGCAGTTCAAGCGATGACTATGTATTTATAAGGCCTTTGTCACACTACAGGAATTTTGATTCAAAGTCTCCATGCACACATTTCACATATGATACTTTTTTTATCGGATGTTGCTTGTGCGCGATGTGAATAAGGCTTGTGATTTCTGCCAGCACGTTTATTACTGAACGGCCATGACGATGGAGGTTTTGGTATCACAAGAATCATAAGAAGGGTTAATTCTGTTCTCTAGTACGTGTGCTGGGTGCTTGGAAAGGATCCTTTTGATTTTTTAACGGTACATTACTTGATGTCTTATTTCAATATTGTTTATTAATATTGCCTTATACTGCTTTGCAGGCCTACGTGTATTGTCACCAAGTATATTACTATAATCGAGAGCGAAACATTTATATTTAATTCATTGATTATTTTGTGTTCTGAGAATATCTTTGCTGCAATAAATAGTTCACGGTGTTAGAGGCGTCAGCTTTTGTGATAAATATATGGCCCTTGTACGATAGATGATGGATGGATGGATGGATGGAAGACTGTCAAACTAGTTCTAATATCACACTCTGTGAATTACATCAGAGGAACAAGAGGAACAGGGAAAAATGGTTGCAAAGCTACTGTGATTCCAAATTGAATAAGGATGGAAGCCGTCCTGACAATGGCTTAAATGATTAAAAATTAAACTGTAAATCTACAATGTTCAGTTCACGAATTGTGTATTACCACATTGTGCATATTAATGCACAAAAAAACATAGCTCTCGCCAAATTTTTATGGACCAAACAGTGATGAGCAAAAATATACTGGTTTTTGTCTCAAATCAACTCCTAGCTTTAGCCAGTTAGTCAGTGAAATGCCAGCCACAACAACAAGGTAAGGCAAGTAAAAGCTCACCCTTTGGTGAAAAGATTCCACGGACACACATACATCCATCCATTATCTATACCCGCTTATCCTGAGCTGGGTCCATCCATTATCTATACCCGCTTATCCTGAGCAGGGTCCATCCATTATCTATACCCGCTTATCCTGAGCTGGGTCCATCCATTATCTATATCCTGAGCAAGGTCACGGGGGGCACTGGAGCCTATCCCAGCATGCATTGGGCGAGAGGCAGGAACACACCCTGGACAGGCCGCCAATCTATCGCAGGGCATACACACCATTCACTCGCTCACTCATACCTATGGGCAATTTAGAGTCTCCAATTAGCCTACCTGCATGTCTTTGGACTGTGGGAGGAAACCAGAGTACCCAGAGGAAACCCATGCGGACACGGGGAGAACATGCAAACTCCACACACAAAGGCCCCAAGCTGAGATTCGGACCTACGACCTTCTTGTTGTGAGGCTACAGTGCTACTCACTGCACCACCCTGCCGCCAGACACATATACAGTTAAATGCAAAAATATCAGTGATATTTGTTTTTTTGGCTTTTCTACTCTAGCACATTGAAAATAAAATATTGAGTATGGGGTTAAAGTGCAGACTGTCAGCCTTAATTTGAGGACATATACAGCTGTAACCGTGTAGGAATTGCAACACTTTTTATAAATAGTCCCCCATTTTAGAAGAATCTCAGCTTGGGGCCTTTGTGTGTGGAGTTTGCATGTTCTCCCCGTGTCCGCATGGGTTTCCTCTGGGTACTCCGGTTTCCTCCCACAGTCCAAAGACATGCAGGTAGGCTAATTGGCTGCTCAGCTGATTCTTGCTGAATACCAGCTGCATGGCATTGATTAATATACATGACACCCAAAAAAGGTCTAGAGTTGATTCTAGGTGTGTAATTTGCAACTGGAGTCTGTTGAGGTTATTTGAACTAGGTGTCAATGCCTGTAAATTAGGCCATCATGAGGCTACGGAATAAATTGATCAGAGGCATAGCCAAAACTTTGGGTGTGTTAAAATCAATTGTTTGATATAGTGTAAATCTAATGTGTTAGAGTACACAGCCAAAACAAAAATACTGTCCCAGTAATTTAGCATTTAACAGAATATGTAACAATGCATATGTATAATGATGAAATTCATTTGTAAATGAGAGACCAATAATACAGGAATGGCTTACCTTTTACCTTCACCGATGCACCGAAAAGATTTAACAGCAAAATCCTCTGTGAGGAAGCCCTCCTACGCTCCTCTCTACCTCTACCGTAACAGGAAGCCAGAGGCAAACTGTGGAGGGGTGATGTGGTTAATGCGCCATCTGCTGGTGGAGAGGGAGCGGTTTAGCTGGCCTGCTTACACAGCTGTTATTATTAAATTATTCAGTAACTGTTTATATGCTCTACTGTACGTATATTATCTTACTATGACTAAAAATCTATTTACAGTACAACCAAAATATTTGATATGATTAACAAGTATAATATAAATAGACAGGGATTGATTTAACTTTATCATTTGGAAGATGTAGTTTTGCCCCATATGTTTGTTTTGGCTTCATAAATTTCATTTAATTTTTTATACATTAGCAGGATGGTAGAAAGCTATTTTACAGAAGCAACACTTTTTTGTCACATGGTGTGCCTGTGCTAGGTACCTTCGTAAGGCTGTGCTACAGAGGTGAGCTGGAAATGTTGAGTTGTGTTTAGCACAGTAGAAATGTGTGACCGAAACAGTTACAATTAGCATGAAAAGGCAGGTATGTTTATTACTGTATGACCAATCAGACCAACCCTTGGTTTCACTTACTCAGTAAATAAAGGTTTTCAATGGCTGGATCTACTGACTTCCACTGTTATGTCACTCTACAATGAGAAAAATAGACTTTATTGTGGTAAACCATGATTCATATAACATAACATAACGTAACGTAATGTAACGTAATGTAAGACGAGAACAGGCCATTCAGCCCAGCACTGCTCGTCTATTCCTACCACTAAACTGTACTTAATGCTTAGTTTATCTAAACACTAGATAGTATCTAACACTGTATCAAGCCGGGCCTTGAATACCCCCAGTGTTTCTGCCTCCACTACATGTCCAGGCAAGCTATTACACACATTGACCACTCTCTGTGTGAAAAAATATTTCCTAATGTCTGTGTGAAATTTACCTTTTTCCAGTTTCCATTTATGCCCCCTCGTTCTGATAACCGAACTCAACTTGAATAATTTCCTGTAGTTCACTTTGCTCATCCATTTAATAAATTTAAAAGCTGCAATCTCCCCAAAGTCTCCTTTCACTAAGCTTGAAAAGTCAAAGCATCTCAAGTCTTTTCTCATAACACTTATCTTTTATACCCGGAATCAATCTGGTTGCCCGTCTTTGGACCTTATCCAGTGCCTCTATATCTTTCTCGTAGTACGGTCCCCAAAACTGCACACAATACTCTAAGTGTGGTCTGACAAGGGTATTGTATCGGGTGAGTATGATCTCCTTAGATTTATACTCAATACTCCTGGCTATGTATCCCAGCATCCTGTTGCCTTTTTTTTTTTACTGCTACAGCACATTGATCAGACTCTGATAGGCGTTGATCAACTATCACTCCCAAGTTTTTTTCTACATGTGCACATTCTAATTTTGTACCACCCATAAAGTAATCCTGCCCTATGTTTTTATTCCTCACATGTAGAACTTTACATTTAGTTATATTGAATTTCATTTGCCAGGTTTCTGCCCACTTCTGGATTCTGTTTAAATCTTCTTGGATTACTTTAGTAGATTCCAAACTTTTGGCAAAACCTCCCAGTTTTGTATCATCTGCAGATTTAACTAGTGTACTTTCAATGTCCGTGTCAAGGTCATTTATGTAAATGAGGAAGAGCAGTGGACCCAGCACCGATCCCTGTGGAACTCCACTTCCCCAATACCCTGCTCAGGGAAGATCCCTCCTACTACCCTTTGTGTTCTATCCTGTAGCCAGTTCCAGACCCACTCTGAAATGCTTCCTGTAATTCCTACTGTCCTCATTTTGATAATGAGTTTGTCATGTGGTACCTTATCAAGTGCTTTTTGGAAATCTAAGTATGTTATATCATAAGCCTTGCTCCCATCCAGACACTTGGTAGCTTCCTCAAAGAATGTCAAAAGGTTTGTCATGCATGACCTACCCTTGCAAAAACCATGTTGGCTATTCCAAAAGGAATCTCAGCGCCCCATAAACCTGTACCCCTCTTTCCTACAAAAGGATTGTAGCCACGTGTTAAACCTCCAGGTAAAGTTCTGCTTCCCTCTGCTTGCACGTGGTACAGGTAGAATTGCAGAGATGACTACCGTGGAGGTTGTGCTCCTAATCGCCTCTGCTAATTCCACAAATTTGTCCTGCAGGACCTCAAACCTGCCCTTACCCATGCCATTGGTCCCTACGTGGACCATGACAACTGGATCCCTTTCTTCTCTGGCCAGGAGCTTGTCCACGCACTCAAGGAGATCTCCTACCTGGGCACCAGGCAGGCCTACCTGGGCACCATATATGGGAAGGATTGTATTTGTTTGAGTGAACTGCATATGCCTTTAAAGAGATAAGTGCTGTGGTTGCAACCACGTTACTAGATGCCAGATTTGCATAACTGTAAATGGTAAATTTTGGAACATTTCCATGTATGCTTTACCACATTAAGCTTGAGAGGCAAACTTACGGAACTCAGCGTAAGTGCTTGGTTGAGATCTTTCCATGTTTTGTTACCTGCTGTAGCTAGCAGGATGCTTAACGATGAGAACCAACTGTCCAGTTACATTTGCCCTACAGTGTATATAAAATATTAAGTGATAAAAATGGGACAGTTCTATATTCTGCTTGCCAGCTGGCAGAATATGCAGTAGTGAAACTGTAAGAACTGGCATCACTTGTTGTTTCAGGATGACATATGATATCAGAACACATTCTGTAAAGCTTACTTTCAAATCTTAAAGTAACACCTGAAATGGCATTACTACCTGTGGTATTTGTGGCTCATATTTGTTTTACAGATACATTTTTTAAGTGTGATACACGGGGGTGCAGGAGGAAGTCCATAAGCATGTGTAGGGAAATAGCTCAGTCACAAGGAAGGAAGTTGCCTGTTGTTATTAGGGTGTGACACGTGATGCACATTTTCAGTCAGACCTGACCAGTTGTTTGATCGTGTCTTCATCTGCTGCACAAATCGAATAATCTATCAAGGATTACAGTGAAACAGAATTATAAAAGCGCAGGTATGTATTGATGTGGCTGTGTGCTGATTTTTAAATTATGGGTTGGTAATGTTTCAGGCATTTAGGTGTATGCTGCCACCTATTAAAAGCCATAATTTGACAACTATTGGCACAATCAAGTTGAAATATTGTAAATTTTAGCCTGACATTATGCTCTTTGATTGTGCTGGATTACATTTGATGTGTTATATTGAATACAAATTAATATTATAGTATTCTTTCCATTACCTTGTGAAAGAACTGGAACTTATTGACAGCATATTTTGCGTAATATTGTGTTTATGTCGTGCAATTTATTTCTGTATATGTGATTGCTGCTCAGGGATGGTGAGTAACGCTACCTGATTCTAGCTGTCATTAACAGAGTATTTTAAACACAGTCATGGGCTACTTTCAGCATTATGTGAGGACGTATGGTGATATTCAATCATGAATGCACAGAAACTCTCTCTTGATTTCATGAATATTATAATTTAATGGTTTTTCAATCTGAAAGTTTCATCAGATTCAGAGGTACTAAAAATGCAGAATAAGTGGAACAGCAGTGTCAGTAATCTTGCGGCATGTGCTTAACCTGATCAAAAGTGGGAGCAAGAAAGCGCCTCTCGATATTGAAGATAAGCACATGGGCATAGTGAGACTAAACATCTGTTTATAAAACACTCCTAAATTCAACTAAGGTGTCATTTGTATAAATCTTCCAAGGCTGAATAGGGCCCACTGAGCATATTGTTTCCTGGAGATTTTATATGATTTGTAGGAATGCGCAGTCTGCATTTCATCACTGCACAGCTTTTATAGTGGATGCCTGCCTTTAAAAAACTTACTTGTAATTTTAAAATGTCAAGGAATTATCACACATGATTGGCCTCATAACTGAAAGCAGACTGCAAGCTTTGGGAGAAACTCCATCATTTATGCAAGGGACACTCAAGCCTCACTCTAAAGGGCAGTAGGAGTGTTCCCTTTCATTTCGCCCCCTCCAACCAGGGACTGATTTACACCTGAGATTTCAGGTGAGTGGAATATCTAGCCAATCAGCATTGATCAATCAACTATCAGGTAGAAATCCAGTTGTACTACGTGCCTTGAGGGTCAGATTTGAATTTCCCTGATCTGGACTCTGCATGCATCAGGGGTTATGCGTACCTGGAGTCTGAGGTTCTGGCCATGGAGAGCCACAAGGTTTACCAGTTTTTGGTTTCCTAAAACTAGCTAGCTGGTCTGACCCATGAAAGTAAAATATTATAATCAATTGTTTTCATTAGTCAATTAAGTGCTCAGGAACATTAAGGACCTGTTGCGCCCCAGAACCAGGGTTGGGGACCCCTGAGTTATGCGAATCATTCGATCACTGATGTGATATATGGAAGAAGTAGGGAAGCCACTCACTTTGCTTCAAGTAAATAAATGTGACTTGACTTGAGTGATCCCAGGTTACTTCCAGTTTTTTCCAGGTACTTCCTTGTTGCTAAAAAATTAAAAATCTCAGCAGACGGGCTGCAGAGTTAAAACAGGCAGAGTATGTAACAGAGTATGTTGCATATGTTAAATATTGGGTGGTGCGGTGGGTAGCACTGTCGCCTCACAGCAAGAAGGTCCTGGCTTTGAATCTCGGCTTGGGGCCTTGGACTTTGCATGTTCTCCCCCCGATTGGAGACTCTAAATTTCCCATAGGTGTGAGTGAATGGTGTTTGTGTGCCCTGCGATAGATTGACCGCCTGTCCAGGGTGTATTCCTGCCTCTCACCCAATGCACGCTGGGATAGGCTCCAGTACCCCCGGCTCAGGATAACCAGGTATAGATAATGGATGGATGGATGTTAAATATGCCATTGGGAATAAGTATTTGATCCTGTACAAAACTGTAGGTATTATAATACATCATAAAATTACATCTCTATCCTCTCTTTTCTGGCGGCTGAAGGATGCAGTGGAAAGCAATATATTCTTCCACTATTGAAGTTTCAAGGCCTATGTGATCTAGGGGCGTTGGTGCTTGTCACTCTGTTATATTTTAAATTCAGATTATAGAAGTGGCTGGTGATTTACGTGTTTTTCTTTCTTATGTGGGCTGTTTTCTGACATGATGGAAGGGACACACTGGTAGAGAGATGTTGTAAACTGAAGTGAACCCAGCAAATTAGCCAGCCCGGTTAAACTGTACAGTTAAACAAACCCAACAAAACAAAGCAGAAAAGCAAAACAAAAATGCAATAACTGATTTTAAATGTTTGGTGTAAGTAATTTAGGCTTTTTACTTCACTGATATTTAGTAGATTATCTTATCCAGTTACTTATAATGAAAACAGCACAAATATCAGGGATTGAATTGCTGTAGAGGGGGAAAGTATGGTTTCAAGAGAGACAGCACATGCAAGAAGTGCAGACACAACTGGCAACCTACTGTATCAACAATTCTGCTGAACATTAAACTGAGTTACACAAACAAGGACAAACCTGTCCTTACGGCCAGTAGACAACATTAAATGAACAAGTGCAAAGAACCACAGACTCAAAACAAAGCAGGAAATAAGCTGCACCTAATCAGGCAATAGCCTTGTGTAGGCCTACTGTTTTTACTGAGACATTAATAGTCATGTGACTTTAAAATACAGCACAGGGTATTATTAATGAAAGATGAAACATTTTATACATACATTTTAAGAACAATCTTTGATACATAAAGTTGTACAGTATTTTTAGAAATGTTTTTTTTAATCTTTATCAGTTGTCATGGGTATATTTATTGTTATTTATTGTAGACTATGCTGCAGAACAAATTACCCCAAGGGGATAATAAAGACTCTAACTAATTAACTAACTAACTAACTAACTAACTAGTAGTATGTTACTTTATTAATGTATGAATGAAACCCGACACAATGTTCATGCTATTAAACGCTAATGCTGCATATGTATGTGGAATGCTGAAGCCTGTATTCAGTCAACATTTTTGTTTACTTTGAAATACAAATAAATGCAGGAAATAGTTTTTCTTCACAAACTCTGTTTAGCAGATTCATGTCGATGTTGAAATATTTGCAATAAAAGGCAGTATACTGTGCAGTCTTATATTATACATTGTGTTTGTGTAAACAAGAAAATATGTTTTAAAAAATGTATGTCCTTTGTCTCAACAATTGGGGTTTGTTTTACTTGAACCAAATGCCTTCAACCAAACCTGACCAAGCTTTTAACACTTTGCAGAGTTGTCTTGTATATCACCGTTTCTGCGGTTCAGTTATAAATAACCTGAGTTGAGTTTCTTGAGGTTGGGTACACCACAATGGACTATGTCAACTGTCTTTAAAAGTGGCCCCATATCATGCAACTATTTTTTTCTTTATCACCAGGCAAGGTCTTCCTCTGCATTCATCTGCAATGAGAACGCAGGCTTTGTGGTTTTATGCCATCTACTCAAATGGTACTGGTTTTATTCTGTTGTTGCTCTTTCAGCTTGTTAACAGGAAGAATATGTCTATGAAGATTTTTCAGCTTTTCAAGACTGGGCTTGATATGGTCTTAGTCTAGTCTGTAGATACTAAGTACAATTTAGTCAGGAAAATGGCAAGCATTGTTGGGCTGAATGGCTTGTTCTCGTCATTATGTTATGTTAATAAATGTTTTAAAAAATGTCATTTGTCCATAGTCAAACTGTAACTTGCTTTGCTACTCATTATTGAAATTTGGAGAGAGTTCGGAGATTTCACTTAATTGGTGATAAGTACACACTAAAATCCCTCATTGTTGGCACTGAATGATTCTTGTTCACTTTGACATGAATGAAAGAAAAATGCTAAATTACTTATATTTGTTGAAGCCAAAATGGATTTTATTTGGGTGTCGGTGGTATTCCAAAAAAAAAAAAAAAAGACACAACTGGCCTTGGTGGTTACAGTGAGCCTATGCTTTTCAGCCAATAATATGTTAAAAGCTCAGGCTTGCCTAATTCAGTCAAAATGATTGTAGCTACAATATCTGAAAGATAATGAAATCTAGATAATTAAGGGCAAAATAGCAGAGCACAGAACTTTCTGCAGTTGCCTGTGGCTTACATGGGGCGGAAGTGCAGTATAATGGGTAAGGCACTGGGCTTGTAACCTAACGGTCACAGGTTTGATTCTCAGGTAGGACACTGCTGTTGTACCCTTGAGCAAGGTACTTAATCTGCATTGCTTCAGTATATATCCAGCTGTATAAATGAATGCAATGTAAAAAAAAAAAATTTTTTAAAGCTGTGTAAGTCGTTTTAAATATGATCATCTGATAAAGGCCTGTAATGTAATATTCAAATTTATTTTTAAATAAAAACATTGACACATGAATGTGACTGTTTTTTTTTTTTGTTTACACTTACTTGAGCTCAATTAGTTAATCAGCGAGATACAAAGACACAGATAAACATGTAGATTATTTTTTTCTCTTTTAGAAAGAGACTAAAATGGCTGACCATATACATTTTGGCTAATTTGGAAAAAATGTTGCCAAGAAATTCAGAATCAAATCTAGGAGTAAAAATGACAAAAAACTAAAATTTTTACATTATTTAGCAGACGATTTTATCCAAAGCGACGTACAAAAGTGCATATCATGGTCATTGGACAACTACAAAACACAGCTTTGATAAGGTACAATACTCATTTTGTACAGCTATTTCTAGCCAAGAACACAATTTACACCATTTTAAAGTCTGTATGTAACATAATCTCATAATGTCACACTGTGATTGTGTTTTTTTTCCAGTGCTAAATGTGCACGCGGCTTCATGGACTGCAGAAATACCAAAAACAATCTCAGCACTGCTGGGGTCATGTGTCGTGGTTCCCTGCAATTTCAATTACCCAGATCCCCCAAAAAAGCCTCCAGCAATGACAGGAATATGGCATATGACCGACTACCAACCCATTTACCACCCGGACTCCTCCAAAGTGATGGAAGAATTCAGGGGCCGGGCAAATCTGATTGGGGATCTCAGAAGAAAGAACTGTTCACTGAGAATTAATCACCTGAAAAAAAAGGACAATGGCCCATTTATTTTTAGGATAGAGATTCGTGACTTTGATATGTACTCTTACACAGAAAATATGGTCTCCATTGATGTCCAAGGTGCGTTTGAAGAAGTGTTCTCTATGTGGCTTATTTTTAAAATCATGGGTATATACTGATAAGATACTGCGTTAAAGTCATTGTAAAACATAAGCAGTTCCTTTTGGGTCTGTGCACTTTGACTATTGGAAGCCCCACTGCATGCTTGAGACCAGCTGTGATTGGAAATATGTTTTCATGGCTTTATTCTCTAGAAATGTGACAGCTCACTTAGTTGACCAAAAACTGAAAATGACTCATTGGGATCTTGTAGCTTACAGATGGCGGTTTATTAGATGCTTGTTTTCACTTGACTACAGACTATCCAGCCTCCCCACGGCTGACCGTGAGCGGGGAGGTCAAAGCAGGTGACGCTGTGACTGCTTCCTGCTCTGTGTCTCACTCCTGTCCCACGGAGCTGCCTCACCTGATCTGGAGCCGCAGTGGAACAACCACCAACCAATCAGAGGAGCTGCCCAACGGCCAATGGAGAGTGATGTCAATCCTGACTTTCACTGCCACAAACTCTGACCACAACCAGCATCTGACTTGCACAGCAAAGTATCAGCAAGTCACATCTGTGCAATCTTCTAAAATTTTGAATGTGGCATGTAAGTGGGCTAATTTATTTATTTATTTATTTATTTTTTACATGTTTCTGCACAAAGCCTGAAGTATTTCACAATATTCTTCAAAATGAGAACTAATGCATCTTATTCTGAAGCAAAATGTGTGATACTGCTATAAGAAGATGTAAACTCATAAAATTGTTTTCTATCTGGGTATGCATCACATGAAATATGAGATAATTTACAGTTACTGTAAATGCAAAAGTATTAGGACTGTAACAAAATTTATGTTGGTTTGATTCTGTACTCCAGCACATTGGATTTGAAATACAATGAATGCGAGGTTAAAATGCGGATTGTCAGCTTTAGTTTGAGGGTATTTATATCTCCTAGCTCGTGAAACGTTAAAATAAAGGACCATGTTATGAGTTTATGTGGAAATAAACTCTATGTTTGTGACTGTTGTTGTCCATTAATGTCTTTCTGCAAAAGGTTCACATTGAATTAAAATTGCTGTCTACCTTTCATCTCCACATGAACTTGTGTAAGTTATTGTCAGGCCTCAACTTTTCCATTTATTTGTCCTAACATCATCAGCAGTGCACAAAGGCAGATGCTTAGTTTTTATATTAAAATTTGGCTAGTTAGTGATACAGGCATACATTTGGCACAGTATGTAAATAAACTGAAAACTGTAGTTTAAAAAATCTAATAATAATCATAATAATAATAGGAATTCTTTAATAATTTCCAGACCCCCCAAGCATTGGAGCACAATCAGGCTGTGTTGCAGAAATCACAGGGGTGAACTGCCGGTGCCTGGTGGAGTCCAGGCCCGCTAGCAGAGTCCAGTGGAAACTTGCAGATGGCAAAACTGAAAACAGCAGCAGCGTCCACAGCACAGATGGACAGGACTCCACCACTGTCCACACACTGCATTTCCACCTGGGCCTTACTGATGTGGTGTCCTGCTATGCCAGCAACAAACATGGGAACGAAACAAGGGTCCTGGAAACCAACCAAAGAGGTACTTTACCATTTTCCTTGACTTTCAAAGGAGTGATATATATATATATATATATATATATATATATATATATATATATATATATATATATACAC
Organism: Anguilla anguilla; assembly: GCF_013347855.1. Classification (NCBI taxonomy): domain Eukaryota; kingdom Metazoa; phylum Chordata; class Actinopteri; order Anguilliformes; family Anguillidae; genus Anguilla; species Anguilla anguilla. Next base: position 85,480,126 of record NC_049201.1, read on the forward strand.
ACACACACACATATATATATATATATATATATATATATATATATATATATTAGGGCTGTCAATAGATTAAAATATTTAATTGCGATTAATCGCATGATTGTCCATAGTTAATCGCGATTAATCACACATTAATCACACATTTTTTATCTTTTCAAAATGTACCTTAAAGGGATATTTTTCAAGTGTTTAATACTCTTATCAACATGGGAGTGAACAAATATGCTTGCTTTCTGCAATGTTTATTTATTATTGGAAATCAATTAACAACCCAAAACAATGACAAATATTGTCCAGAAACACTCAAAGGTACTGCATTTAGCATAACAAAATATGCTCAAATTATAACATGGCAAACTCAAGCCCAACAGGCAACAAAAGATGGGCATATTGACCTGTTAAATTTAACATTACTTAGTAATATGAGTACTCACGCAATGTAGTGTGTCCAACTTTATGCTTATAAAGGTTCACTAAAACATCCCGTTTTTTTAAGCATTAACACAAAACGATGGACCTCAATGCATCGCAACAAGACACATTCTACAACAGGTACATTGGTCAGCTAAATTTTCCATTGCTCAGAGATCATTCCCTGGATCCCTCGCACTTCTAAAGCAACTCACACAACGTAATTGTGTCCAACTCACATGGGGTAAATAAAGGCTCACAAAACATCCCCTTCTACTATGTGGGATCAAAACACCATGATACAAAATAAAACAAACAATAAATAAAGTGAGCCGCAAACAGTGGAAAGGGAGTATAATACAGAACTAGGACTCGAACTAGGATATTGCAGTTGGGCTATACTTCAATTTCCTTGGATACAGCCGTTCGGCTATAGGCTACTTCTATTTCTTTGCACCGAGCCAGTTGCTTAAACAGACAAGCCTGTTTACATTGTCGGACGACAGGGCAGCTCCCTACTTCTGAACAGTATGCCCAGACAATGAAAAACGGTGTTCGCGCTATTTTACTCGGGAAACATGGATTCCCACAGTGCACGCTGCTTTTTTTATTGGTAAGGAGTATATTAAATGAGTAAATAGAGTGAAACCGCGAAACTAGTGAGGCTGCAGTAGTACTGAAATGTAAATATGGTATCACTGTCAGGTTATATCATTTGCAGCTTTTATTTCTGAGCAAAATAACGTTTTCTAGCTAAGCTGGATAGCGAAAAAAGTTGTTGATGGATATCGTAACTTTTAAATTTCAAATATTGCTATAGTGAATGGCAAACATAAACGATACTAACGCATATCACATAATCACACACCCAAATGCAAATGCATGAAAAGCCTAAATACACCATTTTTCTTTCTTACCACGAACTACAAATGCCGCCATTTATCTTAATGTGACGTAACCAATCCGGAAGTCGGAGCTCAGAAATGATGCTCGAATTCCGACCTAATTCCGAGTTCTACGACCGTTCAATTGCTTTTTTCACAAGTCGGACCTCGTTTTTTGCTAGTTCCAAGTTGTCTTGAACGTAGCATAAGGGTCGGGAAAACGTTCAGCATAACAGAACGCGCGTTAAAAAAATTAGTGGCGTTAAAACGAATGTGCGTTAACGCGTTATTATCGCGCTAAGTTTTACAGCCCTAATATATATATTGTGGCGATCTTGCCTGTGTGTAACTAAATAATTGTTAGCTTGTTAGCGGTTAACTTGTCCCGCTCCGCGATCGTGTAAATACTCGTTATTTTTTGCTGAGAAACATAAATTGAAGATAACTGAACATAGCCTAATTGTATTTTTAATGTCATACATATAACGTGATTACATGACACAGTACAGTCACGGATGGAAATTAAACTCCGTAAACATCTGATAATATATTTTGAAACATAACGGCAGACAGTCAGCTAGCCTCGTTCAAGTTGAGGGGCTTTTCCGCACCGGACTGTCAATCAAATAGTAAAAATCACAAGACCGCTTAACTCTATGGTTTTGGCTCCAAATCGAGAAAATGGCCGCGCCCGCCATTGAGCTTCAAAACGTGTTTTAGAGACCCACGGAGAGTCAATGGGTGACGTCACAGTAGCTTTGTCCATATTTTTTACAGTCTCTGGCGTTAACGCGTTATTATCGCGTTAAGTTTTACAGCCCTAATATATATATTGTGGCGATCTTGCCTGTGTGTAACTAAATAATTGTTAGCTTGTTAGCGGTTAACTTGTCCCGCTCCGCGATCGTGTAAATACTCGTTATTTTTAATGTGTGTAGCCTGCTAGGAATCGCTTCCATAGCGCTAGCAGCCCTCGGGTTTATGATTTTCACCGTCATGTTTCTGTCATTAGTCAATTAGCCAATACTGTTGTTGTATTCCCTGCCTGTCTCTGTTTTGCGTGTCTCGTGCTGCTGTTTCCCGCTGTATGTAAATGTATTTTTTACAGTCTCTGATGTAAATCTGACCTTTGTGTGATGTGCCGTTAAGGCTGTGTGATTGGTTAGTCCCGTTGCGCCGGGGCAGCCAATCACGGCAAACGGGGTTTGACAAAAGCAGGCTTCGCCCAGCTATGATGGTCAGTCTACGAATTACCGTTTTGAGAAGATGTCACAAATAAAGCGAAGCTCCCCGGGAGCGATTCGAAAACAGCCAAGCCAGTCTCCGTCTCTGCTTCCTCGCGAAATCGCCACTATATATATATATATGCATTACACTACCTTGCTTCTAGTCCTCTGGTATTTCTGCAAGTCTTGTCTAGTTTATGTAATCTATCCAGTAGGCGGAAGTGTAGTATAATGGCTAAGGAGTTGGTCTTGTAACCTAAAGATCACAGACTCGATTCACCGGTAGGACACTGCTGTTGTACCCTTGAGCAAGGTATTTAACCTGCATTGCTTTAGTACATATCCAGCTGTATCACTGGATACAATATAAGTCGCTCAAGATAAGAGCATCTGCTAAATGCCTGTAATAAATCAAATACTTCTTTATTCTCTATATTAATATATTCTGAGACGTTCTGTGTTCTGAATATGCCTTGCAGCCTATTGGTAACCTCCTCTGTAGTGAAATTCTCAAAAAGTAAATTAAGGCATCAGCAATATCCTTATCCTTACAGTGTAGCAGGGTGGCAGACCTGCCATCCCAATTAATCTGGAATTTATCCTCACAGGAGTACTGATGGCCATCTACTTATCAGGCGTGGCTGCTTCTGCCTTTGTGCTCATATTGGTTATTTTATTGCTGTGGAAATGTTCAAGACGAAAAAAACGGTAAGTGTTATTTAGAAAACCCCTCACATCAGACTGGAAATTTCATAATATATGCCCTGGAGATATGTTTTAAAAGGAAGCAGTACTGCAACACATATTATATAAAATGAAAAAATGTACCGTTCACTTTTCAAAGGGAGTACAATGACACAGTACAATGTTGCATTGCAGTAAGTCCTCATTTTAACCCTGTACATAACTGAAACATACTGGAATGCTTATGAAGCTGTGATTAATTACTGATGGATTACATCAACATGCAAGCCACCCACAGGCTACTGTTTGTATGCTGTATGTTTCAAAAGGAATGGGATTAAGTTTAGATGGACCAGGAAATCGAAAGTTCATTGCCTGCAGTGAAGCCTTCTTTTCTCCTGGTTTCGTTTCTTTTTGCTCCTATAAATGTCCCTCTGCTTTGTCAATTCTTTGACATGCCTTTTACATTTAATATAGATTATCCCCTGAAACTGGGCTGGCTGTTGTTTGGATGAATTTGGTACGAAATGCAAACCGAAGTGCTCAGAGGATGTCACATCATAGGCCCACCTACCTACGCTTATGTTTTAGCATACGAAATCGCTAATTCAAATGTGGCAAATGAAACATGTATAACTTTTTTTTTTGTTGCTTTTAAAGTGTGGAAGTAAAGATAAACCCTGTCTACTCAACTGCAGGCCTGTAAGTCTCCAAAGTATGCAACAGAAAAATGTGCATATTCAGTATAGACAAAAATTAATACTATTAATTAACAGCGAACAGTAACTAGCTGCATAGGTAATTAGCTATATAATTAAATGCGGTCCAAAAGGAGCATTTAATTATATAACTAGGTTTCATGCTACACTCACTACCAATTTCTACCTAGTCATAGCTTGAACTAATTGTTTGGAACACTGGTTCAAATGTTTTTTGAATAATTAACACAAGCCACAAAACAACTGCCTTTTGCTGGTTAGCAAAATGCATTTTTAAAATCTAATCATTTTTTCAAAACTGCAAATTTATTCTTAAAAATCGCCTCAAGAATGTACATACAGACTTGCAGGCAAGCACGCAAATTTGACAAGGATGATTTCAGTTTAAATAGTAGGTAATAGCTCCAGACAATCATACAGACATGTCTGGCACAGGTTTTGAAGGCATGTCAACAAATTGTTGTCAGACTCTTGACCAGCATAGCCCACTACAGCTCTTTCTTAATGTGACAAAGAGTCATATTTTCCACATCAAATACGAGCTGAACTAGTAGCAACTGGTGCCGTGGGAGTGGGGTACTACACACACTAGATTTCAGTCGGCGATCAATAGTCCTCACTTTTGCTGATTAGCCGTCTGTTATCTGCAGTTTTCTGTCCGGCTCACGGTGAATTTTGCATGACACACACGCTAATGTGTAATACGCGTGTCATTTCTTGTTTTATTTTCACAGTGATGACCAGCATGTGGGAACACAGGAAAACATAGCGCCAGCCAAATCCTGGTAGGTCTCTAAAGTACACAGAAGAAAAATATTCAGGCTCATATTCTGATTAAACATGAATGAATAATGCTGAATTGACTGTCTTTAATGCCATCTAGCAGCAGGGGAAAGGGGCCTGTTGAAGATCCGTCCGCTCCCGGGGGTGATAACATTTGTGTTAACAGTGCGGTAAGTTCAATAATTTAATGTTGCCTGTAAGCACATGAAAGGAATAGAGTTCTTTCTGGGTTTTAAAAAACATACTATTTTAGATCAAGTGAGCAGCCAATTCTAGAATTATTGGCACCCTTCATGAAACTGAGTAGAATGACTGTAAAAAAATGAAAGCATACAGTAGGGCATATTTTACATTACATTACAGCATTTAGCAGATGCTCTTATCCAGAGCAACTTACACAACATTTTACACAGCATTTACCTTGCATCCATTTATACAGCTGGATATGTACTGAAGCAATTCAGGTTAAGTACCTCGCTCAAGGGTACAATGGCAGTGTCCTATCCAGTAATAGATATCCAAGCCCAGTTCCTTGCCCACTGTGCTACACTGCCCATTTTTGGCTCTAACGTAAGGGGGAGCCACATGCTGTTATCTTAACACAATTTGTCAGACACAAAGAGTTTTTATTGAGTAATACAATTTTTTTCTGCAGAACATAAAGTAGGTTTCAAAATTATCCCTATGATTCATATTTGGTTAAGCCTCCCATGGAGACACTGAGTTTCTTTCTGTAATGTCTGCCACAGTTGCAGAATACTTTTGGAGGGATATTGGACCACTCATGCATGCAGAAATTTTTTTTTATGTTTGCGCTTGTGGACTGTTCTCAATTCAGACCACAGGGTTTCAATAGGGTTCAAGTCCAGAGACTGAGATGGTCATTGCAAAAACATTGATTTTGTGTTCATGCAACCATTTCTGTGTTGATTTTGATGTATGTTTGGGGCCATTGCCTTGTTGAAAGGTCCCTCTGTGACCAGGTCTCAACTTCCTGGCAGAGCCAACCAGGTTTTGAGCTAAAATATCCTGGTACTCAGTGGAATTATTTATGACATCAACCTTAACAAGAGCCCCTGGACCATTAGCAGGCAAACACTCCCAAAGCATCAGTCATCTTCCACCATATTTTATTGTTACCCCAGTGTTTTTGAGAAAAATTATATTAGAAAAAAATGTTTATTTGAGTAAAAGCAGTTTCCCCAAATGTTTCATCATAAATTTTGAAACACAATGTGTATTATTTATTGTATACGATCATTTTGTTTGTTTACATGAAGGGTGCCAATAAGTTGACTATGTTTTTTTTATTGCCTGAGGCAGTTCTATGTAATCTTAGATACTTATTGATAATGCGCCTGCTTTAAAATAGCTGGCAGAGGGGACTTTTGGAGTTATTAGTCTAAGGGAAGGAAGTACCCTTCATTGAACTCAGAAGCTGCTTGTACCATGATGTCATTTTTACTGAGACTGTACATATGAACCTATTATTTCATAGCATTAAATTCACCATTGTAAATGTAAATTTGTTTTTTTATATTGTGTAGGCCCTTTGTGCCTGGTGTGAAATAGTGTCTAATTGCATGGTCCATAGGAAATAGTTCCAACAGAAAGTATGAATAGAGGTAATCTTTTGCACAGTAATGGGGTAGTGCACACATGCACAACTCTGGAGGCATAACATCACTATACAAGCTTTTCTGGAGCTGCAGGAAGTATAACTTCTGTGCATTTGTGTGTGCAATGAAATGGTTTCACTGTGTTCCTTTTCTATTTCCAGACACCATATTTTGAAGAAGAAGAAGAAGAAGAAGAAGAGGTGGATTATGAAAATAGTTTTAAAGAGGACGTTTATGTGAACATGTAATGGCACAAAGTTGGCTAGTCTTAAGAAAAACCTGCTACTTTAAAATGCGTGATCCGGAGGCAGTTCAAGCAACGACTATGCATTGAAAAGGCCTTTGTCACACGACAGGAATTTTGATTGTAATTCTCAATGCACACATTTCACATATGATACTTTTTTATCGGATATAGCTTGTGCGCGATGTGGTTAAGGCTTGTGATTTCTGTCAGCACGACAGAAATAGGCGTTTGTTATCGGACGGCCATGAAAATGGAGGTTTTGCCTGTGGTATAACAAGAATCATAAGAACCGTTTATTCTGTTCTGTAGTACGTGTGCTGGGTGTGGAAAGGGTCCTTTTGATTTTTTAACGGTACATTACTTGATGTCTTATTTCAATATTGTTTGTTAATATTGCCATGTACTGCTTTGCATTGTCATCAAGTATATTACTATAATCAAGAGCGAAACATTCATATTTAATTCATTGATTATTTAGTGTTCTGAGAATATCCTTGCTGCAATAAAGTGGTCAGCTTTTTGTTAGAGGGGTCAACTTTTGTGATAAATACATGGCCCTTGTATGATGTGCTTCTATCTGTAGATCCTACCAAAAAATGTAAGAGTGTCTGCAAATTGTGTATGGATTTGATAAAGTAAAGCCTAATTTGTTTTGTAAAAGCTTAAACACAGATACAGCACAATTATTTTTGTCATTTTTATTGATTAAAAGTACAAGTACATAGGTTTGTGCATGACAGGTAAAAGCTAAATCATCTGAAATAATATAAAAATGAAATCTTTGGATGATGTTTCTTATTCAGATCAACATGCACAATGACATTGTAACACTTCTCTGTGTACAAGATTTGTATGTCCATGTATAAGAAAAGGATTGGCTTCCTATTGAATATCCAGCTGCAGTGCTCTAAATATAGGTGTCTGTTGGAAATCGACAGTGGCCATATTCACATGTTTATGGTTATAGTATGGTTATAGGTATGGCTCGACAGCTCCTGAGTTACTGCATTCAACACTGGGGGAGTGGCATCTAGGGTACCTGTGTACCTGTTTCATTCTAATCAGAGGCATCTTCCACACATGTATACACATCATCTTCCTCTCCAACCTGCTGGACCGAGAACAAAAATCAGATTCCAGTGGTTTTTCCAAAAGTGAAATGAGCTTATTTAGTTTAATTTTAGGGATTAAACTGAATATTATACAGGTGTGGTATAAGGTTTATGGCATATTATTGAATAAATAGTAATACTGTCTTTGAATGGTCCTTCTTAAGATTTGCACTAGTCCTTCATTAGTCTGGACGAACACATGTACTTTCTGGGGCAAAAGCGGCAGCTTCCCTATTGGTTAATCGAACTGTCTGTCTCAGTGTGCCGGTTCTCCTGTCCTTCTAATGAATGTGTCGCCCCTCATTTTTCGATTAGTTATTTCATTTTAAATGTCTAGCGTTAGAAACAAAGACCTATTTTTTAGCGCAAGTCCACATAGTAGTATGGTTTCTGGTTTTTTCTCCTTCTTCGATTTCGTTTCGCGGCAAAATCGAGAAGAAGCTAAGCAAAACATTCCGTTAACTTAGCGATGAAATCGAACAAACTAACGTCTGCTAGCTTTTGTTTGATGCGATATCGGTGTAATAATGAGGTGCATTGTTCTCGGTTGTTATAATGCCCCCGTTAAACTTGCCTTGAAAGCACGTTTTCATAGTTTTCGATGCGATGCAACTTTGTGCCAGACGTGGCTGGATGTAATCAGACGCATAGACATATATACGAACAAGCCAGAAATTCGCATTCAGAGCCATCCGGTGATACTTCTGAAGCTAACCAGGCCATTATTCCCCTTTTCTCTTCTCCCTTTAGCTCAGGGCAATAAAACAAAAAGTGTCTCCCCATCCCCCCGATGGCCCACTACACACAAAACCACATCATAATCTACCTACCACTACTAACTACATTTTTTCCAGTTGTGGGAAACATGTTAGCGTTGACCTGTGTACCATATGTTTTATGATTTACATGTGACATAAACAATTAAATTATATACTTACTTTTTTTATTTGTTTTTTTATTTATTTAATTTTTTACATTTGCTAGTACAATATGTGTGTTTATCATTAATTGTTTCTCCCATATTTCATAGGTTTTGATACATTAGTCTTGACCAAATGCTTGTGCCTTTCATATACTGCCATCATCCATGTATCTGGTGTGTGTTGCCACCAACTTAAGAGGCTTAATTTAAGAGCAGTGCAAAGCAGACAAGATTGCCTGGTGTGAAAACATACTAGCGTGCTATTTCTGAACACGCCACTTTGTCAGCAAACATCTCACACCTTTGACAGCTTTGTACACCACTTCGTCAAAAACAACAATGTGATGGCATACACACCCAAAAAAATGACACTGATGTCAGTACATTTTAGTTTTCCGGACAGCGGACGATGGCCTACCGCTCTGGGGTGGTGTGAAGACTGCGGATGTGTTTCCTCGTGAGTTGCTGGCCTGGCAGGTGAGCTCTGTGAGCCTCTGGGTACTCCGCAGCGTGACGCAGCGTGCCCAGTGCCGGCGCTGGCATCGCTCCCTCTCGGGAGCAGCCAGGTAATCTCAGGGGGAGGTTCTGAGTCCACTACGCACAAGCTGGCCACCCCCGCGGCCCTCACGCTACAGGCCGGTCCCTCTTTTATTTCTGGGGCATCTAGAACAATCAGAGGAAAATATGTAACAAAGGATTAGTGCTGAACTGAACCAGGGTTCTACCTGAAGCTTGATTCAGTTCAGGTTTCTGAGTCAGCTTTGACTCGGAGGGAAATAAAAGTGCATGATTTCATTTTTTGGTCTTCACAAACAAAGCATGGCCAAGTTCAGAAAGCCCCAGAATAGGTTTACCAAATATGTGATGAAAAATGTAAACATACATTTACAGAGACATTATTTTTTTCTATTATTGTCTCACAACATTAATTATGTATGAAAAACTTGAAAAAAAATAATAAAAGTTGTCCTCGCATTTCCATTCCATTTCCAGCGGGCAGTGCCAGTGAGATCGCTTTTGGCTTACACTCCACACTGATCTTGGCCGGAGTGGAGTTCTTGTGCCCCTCTGTGTTGATGGCTGCACAGTAGAGAGTTTTAGTGTGTCTGGACACGTTGTGCAGTTTGTAGATTCGTTCCTCTGACAGCAGAGTGCCAGTGATGTTGTACCACTGGTAGTCGTGTGCAGGAGGGTTACTGTCGCTGGAGCACTGCATCTCCACAGCATCTCCCTCCTTCACCACTGTGGACTCAGGCTCGACCTCCACACGGACTGGGGCATCTAGATGAACGACACGGTTTTTAGATGACTTGAGATTATATGTAAATGACTCGACAAGTCACCGCAAGTGGTACAATCTGGATCAGGGCATTAGTATTTTTAAGGCCAACTAAAATGACCAGCATCTGACAGAGTTCCTGTACCACTCTAACAACGGTTAATGTTTGACTCTTTGAGCCGCAACGCAGAGGCTTGTTCATACACTGTTACATGTGTGATTATTGTGTGGATTATGTGTGAAACTAGACATGATATGTCATTTATATCCAGACATGTTTTATGTCATAAATTAGCTGATCATAATATTACTAAAGACATACAGATCAAAGAATGAAATATGTAACTGATGAAATCTGGAACAATACAATTAATTGTGAAAATGTAAAATATTTTATCCATTTTTTTCTGTGCCTATTTCTTTAGCTTCCAAGGGTTGAAGATCTGTTTTGGAACATGTGATCTAAATTCATTCTTTGATAAAAAGTTAAAGTAAAAAAGCATTGGTAGCAGTCAGTTTTAAACAACTAAAAATAAAACTGTTCTCAGAAAAGGGGAATTGAATTGTTACTGTAAGTTTCAATTTCCAATAATACTCTGTACTACATTCAGTGTTAAAAAAAAAAACTCACATGCCACATTCAAAATTTTAGAAGATTGCACAGATGTGACTTGCTGATACTTTGCTGTGCAAGTCAGGTGCTGGTTGTGGTCAGAGTTTGTGGCAGTGAAAGGCTTGAAGTCACTCTCCATTGGCTGTTGGGCAGCTCCTCTGATTGGTTGGTGGTTGTTCCACTGCGGCTCCAGATCAGGTGAGGCAGCTCCGTGGGACAGGAGTGAGACACAGAGCAGGAAGCAGTCACAGCGTCACCTGCTTTGACCTCCCCGCTCACGGTCAGCAATGGGAAGGCTGGAGAGTCTGTAGTTAAGTGAAAACAAGCATCTAATAAACCGCCATCTGTAAGCTACAAGTTCCCAATGTATCATTTTCAATTTTTGGTCAACAAAGTGAGCTGTCACATTTCTAGAGAATAAAGTCATAAAAACATATTTCCAATCACAGCTGGTCTCAAGAATGCAGTGGGGCTTTCAATAGCCAAAGTGCACAGACCTAAAAGGAACTGCATATGTTTTACAATGACTTTAACCCAGGATCTTATCAGTACATACTCATGATTTTAAAAATAAGCCACATAGAGAACACTTCTTCAAACGCACCTTGGACATCAATGGAGACCATATTATCTTTGTAAGAGTACATATCAAAGTCACGAATCTCTATCCTAAAAATAAATGGGCCATTGTCCTTTTTTTCAGGTTATTAATTCTCAGTGAACAGTCTTTTCTTGCAAGATCCCCAATCAGATTTGTCCAGCTCCTGAATTCTTCCATCACTTTGGAGGAGTCCGGGTGATAAATGTATATGTCTTGATTTGTCGTGTGCCATATTCCTGTCAGGTCTGTAGGCTTTATTTCACGGTCTGGGTAATTGAACTTGCAGGGAACCACGACACAAGATCCCTGCAGTGCTGATATTGTCTGCGGCACTTCTGTTGTCCAGGTGGAGGTGGTGTGAACATTTGAGAACAGCTCAACAGCGGGGGCAGGAAAATGACACGGTGACCGTGACAACAGCAAACACCAGCTTCAGCGTGAGGAGGGCATAGAACGGAAGAGGAAGAAGACCGTCTTCAGCAGCATCGCTGTCTGGTTCTACAACGAGATGACAAGAGAGAAATCTCAGCGGAGAGAGAAACATTTTAAATGTACTTTTCAGGGTTTTCGTCATTTCAAAAGACATTTCAACAGATTTAATTTCTGGCAGAGATGTATAATAATAGGGATGAATGATTCAAAAGGATGATATGACATTATTTGTTATGCAAAGGCGAATTGTGGAAAAATGAATCACTTTGCCAGGGGAATTGATTGTATAGGAATACATCCCCCATAGCAGACGTCTGTCTCAACTAAATTCACAGCAGTAAATTAAACGCTTAAATGATATATAGATGTGCATGTTTCATATCACAATTATACACAAAATGTGCATCTCTTACTCTTTAAAGCACTGTGAGGGAATTGCAAAGTTGTTTTGATTGCATTAATTAATCTCAAGATGCCTTACAAGGATACCATAAAACAGGAGGGTGAACTCCAACTGGAATGGAACTTCCATTGGACTGCTTTGTAAAGTAGCAGCGCAATCCGACGGAAAACTGCAGTGAAAAATGACAAATAAAAGAAGCAAGTAAATCAGCGTTCAGCTCTACCTGGCGGAGCTGTGGCACTGGCGGTTGGGATTTTCCTAGCGATGCACTCTGGATCACAGACGTGAATCTTTGTTCCGTTGCCATGGTGCTGCTTGCTTTGCCCATTGACCTTACACATCAGAGTGCAGAAGTAGGTATCGGTGTCATTTTTTGTCAGCTCTTTAATGGTGATGGTGGTGTTTGCTGTGCTGGCGTCCTTTTTCTTAACGACTCTTCCTTTCAGCTGATTTAACCCCTTAGCGCACAAGCCAAATCTTGCCAATCCTTGCCCTTTTAGGGGGTACCCTATTTAAAGCTTTATAACTCCAGATATGAACACCACAGATACTTGAAAAATGGCTTAAATGAAGCAAGACATTTGTACAATTTACAATACTAACGCAGATTAGTTTATATTCATAATTTTGGAAGAAATAAAGTGCCACAAATGCAATTGTTTTGACAAAAAATCAAAAATGAATTTGCACTTTTTAAGTTTGCAATGAAATACTGAGAGATTGCATATATACAGCAGGTTAAACTATACATGTGCTAGATCAAAAACTTCTTGACCACAAGTTCATAAAATCTAAGGGTGGATATGTAGAACTACTATAGATGTATGAAGCAAAAACTAAGCAGTGTACCCAGCGTCTCCAAATCCATCCAAAATGCTTAATTATGTATTGCTGTAAATCACAACATATTCACATATTTCACTACAAATCAACTGTTTTGACTCAAGAAAATCACTGTTGCTAAATTTACAAGTGGGAATTACAAGCTTTCAGTCAATACAGTGGTCTGAAATATCTAGGGGTCCAGAAACATATCCAAAATCTCTCCAAAATTGAATAAAATGCTTTTTGTCCATTATAAAGCATATAAATGAGCCCCTTGAAGGTTTAAGATGAAACATTGCTAACAGATTTTAAAAAAATAATGCCCAAATATTGTCACACAATGCAGCACAGTACCTAAATGTGTAATAATTTACTCTTGTGTGTATTTCTATACTCTGTACTCTGGTATGTTTTCTTGTATGGGGATGGGACGACATGAAAACAATTTTCAACCGTCCGCCACGTTTTGGCAATGTTCCAACTCTCACGTCATCACTGTTGCATGCTTCACAAAAACTATTACACTACCATCTAACACCTACATTACAGTGTGAAATATCCACACTATATAACACCACTAACCTATTTAAAGATACTCAATTTCAAAAATAACGTATATAACCAAAATATTTTGAGCAGTAATACTTACATAGCAATGATGAAATCTCATCTATGTTCAGTAGATGGAGACAGAGACAGTGTCAATGATACTGTTCTATTTGCTTCTGTTTTGCTCCAGAAAACGATGTCAGCTAGGTCTGTCAGCGAACATATGGCTTAGCTATGTCCAGAAGTCCTCAATAATAATAGTATTTTCCAAGAAATTACGAAATATCGTTAATCACGTTTCGTTTGGTGCAGAATATTTTTCTGCTAACATAGAGTGAATGCGTAAGTGAATGCGATGCTAAGAATATTTTCTGTTACGCTGACCTATAAAACGGTATACAAAAAGCAGAATTAGACATTGTTAGAAAGCTTATACTCTCACCTACTGACTAAATGAATTGTCAATCAAGCCAGACTGTACTAAAAAGGGTGACGACGCTGTAAACAACAGGTGTGGTATTACGCACAGCTATTTTGGAAGATACCCAGGCCTCACAAATGCGTGTATATTTCCCAAATGGATTGTCCAAGACAATATATGACCATGCAGTCTCAAAAGGGACATCTCTACACGTAAAACCAACAGTAAGGTTGTATATTTATTCAATATTTAGTCTCAGATATTGACTGTAGAATGAAATGGTATAATTTTTAAAAACCTTTTCTTGTTTATTTCGTTGTTCAGTGAGCAGCGTTTTCACTGCTGTATAGGCATATCTTAGGGCTATTGTCGGGTTTATCTTGTTGCTATAACAGAATATGATTTTTTAGTGGTGAAAGAATATTTTTACGAATGCCAAGACAGACAATATTGTCCATTATGTCAAGGGTGGGGGGTGTTTTGTAGATGAGACTGCAGGGAGGGGGTGCGTGCCAAATGAACGACCGGAGCGACAATGGTGGGGCTGCCAAACTCCGTTTTCGGCATAGTTGTCGTCGTGTATCGTCTACTGATGAAACTAAAACAACGCGTTTCTGTTTTTATCTCACACTTTGGTTGCAGTAGCACCTAATGTTTGAGTTTAGTAATCTCGGCATGGCGGCGTGCCGACCACTAGGGGCTGTGCGCTAAGAGGTTAAGCCCTCCACCTCTCTCCACCGTTCCAGTTGCCAAATGTACCACTGGGGTAAACAGTGTGAAAATTCATCCCCGGAGTCAGAATGGATCTGACAGCTGAGGGTGATGCTACCGCCCACTACGCCTTCCATTCGTCCTTCTGACTGTGTCACCCAAATCAAGCAGCAGACCCTGGCTGGCATAAACAGAGACACAGCAGTGATAGATTCTGAAGCAGGAAGCCTATATTACACTCTGGATGTAGGCCCCCTGGTTGGTAGTGCAGCGTAATGGTCAGAGAACTGGGCTTGCAGCTCTGAGGTTGTAGTTTTGATTCCCAGGTCGTGCACTGCTGCTGTGCCTTCAAAGTAAAGGTACTGTAACCTGCAGCGCCTCAGGGAATATACAATAATATACCTGGATTACAGAAAGGTAAGAAAGGTTGTCAGCCTTGCATTTCCCAATGCATACGCACACAGCTTACACTAGTTGGCTTTTCTGTAACTTTAATTCCTTTACTGTCTAAAAGCAACGGCAACTTGAAAGAACATTACCTGAGAATTGGTGCACAAGGATCCAGACGAGAACATGTAGCATCTCTCTAAATCTGGGTGGAAAAAAAACAGGCTGACCAAACAGTGATGAGCAAAAATACACTTGTTTTTGTCTCAAATCAACATCCAGCTTTAGCCAGTTAGTGAAATGCCAGCCACAACAACAAGGTCATGCAAGTACAAGCTCACCCTTTGGTGAAAAGATTCCATGGACACATATACTGTACATCAATTCATTATCTATACCCGCTTATTCTGAGCAGGGTCGCGGGGGGTGCTGGAGCCTATCCCAGCATGCATTGGGCGATAGGCAGGAATGCACCCCAGACAGGCCGCCAATCTATCGCAGGGCACACACACCATTCACTCTCACACCTATACATATGGGAAATTTAGAGTCTCCAATTAGCCTACCTGCATGTCTTTGGACTGCGGGAGGAAACCTGAGTACCCGGAGGAAACCCGCGTGGACACGGGGAGAACACGCAAACTCCACACAGAAAGGCCCCAAGCTGAGATTCAAACCCACGGCCTTCTTGCTGTGAGGCGACAGTGCTACCCACTGCACCACCGTGCCGCCTGGCACATATATAGATAATGCAAAGATATAGGCACAGTGACATGATTTCTGTTACTCCAGCACATTGGAAATAAAATATTGAGTATGGGGTTAATGTGCAGGCTGTCAGCTTTAATTTGAGGGTGTATACAGCTGTAAACGTGCATAGGAATTAAAACACTTTTTATGAATAGTCCCCCATTTTAGAAGAGCAAAAGTAATTGGACAATTGGCTGCTCAGCTGATTCTTGCTGGATACCAGCTGCATGGCATTGCATCATTAATTCATATACATGACACCTAAATTAAAAGGTTTAGAGTTGATTCTAGGTGTGTAATTTGCAACTGGAGTCTGTTGAGGTTATTAGAACTAGGTGTCAATGCCAGTAAAGTAGGCCATCATGAGGCTTCAGAATAAATTGATCAGAGACATAGCCAAAACATTGGATGTGTCAAAATCAACTGTTTGATACACTGCAAATCCAATGTGCAAAAGTACACAGCCAAAACAAAAATACTATCCCAGGACCTTTGCATTTAACAGAATGAAAAATGGTACAATGCATATGTATAATGATGAAATTTGTTTGTAAATAAGAGACCAATAACACAGGAATGGCTTACCTTTTACCTTCACCGATGCACCGAAAAGATTCAACAGCAAAAGACTCTGTAAGAATATCCTCCTACACACCTCTCTACTTCTAGCTGCTACATACTTCTCTACTTCTGGCTTCCTGTTACTAGCATAACAGGAAGCCAGAAGGGGTGATGTGGTTTGTGCGCCATCTACTGGAGGGGTGATGTGGTTAGTGCACCATCTGCAGGAGGGGTGATGTGGTTATTGCGCCATCTACTGGAGGGGTGATGTGGTCAGTGTGCCATCTGCTGGAGGGGTGATGTGCGCCATCTGCTGGTGGAGAGGGAGCGGTTTAGCTGGCCTGCTTCCACAGCTGTTAGAATTTTTCAGTGATTGTTAACTGTTTATATGCTCTACTGTACGTATGTTATTTTACTATGACTAAAAATCAATTTACATAACGTAACGTAACATAATATAACGTAAGACGAGAACAGGCCACTGCTCGTCTATTCCTACCACTAAACTGTACTTAATGCTTAGTTTATCTAAACACTAGATAGTATCTAACACTGTATCAAGCCGGGCCTTGAATAACCCCAGTGTTTCTGCCTCCACTACATGTCCAGGCAAACTATTACACACATTGACCACTCTCTGTGTGAAAAAATATTTCCTAATGTCTGTGTGAAATTTACCCTTTTCCAGTTTCCATTTATGCCCCCTCGTTCTGCTAACCGAACTCAACTTGAATAATTTCCTGTAGTTCACTTTGCTCATCCCTTTAATAAATTTAAAAGCCGCAATCAAATCTCCCGTAAGTCTCCTTTTACTAAGCTTGAAAAGTCCAAGCATCTCAAGTCTTTTCTCATAACACTTATCTTTTATAAGTGTTATACCCGGAATCAATCTGGTTGCCCGTCTTTGGACCTTATCCAGTGCCTCTATATCTTTCTCGTAGTACGGTCCCCAGAACTGAACACAACACTCTAAGTGTGGTCTTACAAGGGTATTGTATCGGGTGAGTATGATCTCCTTAGATTTATACTCAATACTCCTGGCTATGTATCCCAGCATCCTGTTGGCTTTTTTTTTTTTTACTGCTACAGCACATTGACCAGACCCTGATAGGGTTTGATCAACTATTACTCCCAAGTCTTTTTCTACATTCTAATTTTGTACCTCCCATGAAGTAATCCTGCCCTATGTTTTATTCCCCACATGTAGAACTTTACATTTAGTTATATTGAATTTAATCTGCCAGGTTTCTGCCCAATTTCTGGATTCTGTTTAAATCTTCTTGGATTACTTTAGTAGATTCCAAACTGCTGGCTAAACCTCCCAGTTTTGTATCATCTGCAAATTTAACTAGTGTACTTTCAATGTCTGTGTCAAGGTCATTTATATAAATGAGGAAGAGCAGTGGACCCAGCACTAATCCCTGTGGAACTCCACTTCCCACAATACCCTGCTCAGAGAAGATCCCTCCTACTACTACCCTTTGTGTTCTAACCTGTAGCCAGTTCCAAACTTGGTAGCTTGGTAGCTTCCTCAAAGAATGTCAAAAGGTTTGTCATGCATGACCTTCCATTGCAAAAACCATGTTGGCTATCCCTTAGGATGTTATTATTTTCGTACAGCTCACTCCTGTCCCAAAACGAATCCCAGCGCCCCATAAACCTGTACCCCTCTTTCCTACAAAAGGATTGTAGCCACGTGTTAAACCTCCAGGTAAAGTTCTGCTTCCCTCTGCTTGCACGTGGTACAGGTAGAATTCCAGCGAAGACTACCGTGGAGATTTTGCTCCTAATCGCCTCTGCTAATTCCACAAATTTGTCCTGCAGGACCTCAAACCTGCCCTTACCCATGCCATTGGTCCCTATGTGGACCATGACAACTGGATCCCTTTCTTCTCTGGCCAGGAGCTTGTCCACGCGCTCAAGAAGATCTCCTACCAGGCAGGCCTACCTGGGCACCATATATGGGAAGGATTGTATTTGTTTGAGTGAACTGCATATGCCTTTAAAAAGATAAGTGCTGTGGTTGCAACCACATTACTAGATGCAAAATTTGCACAATTGTAAATTGTAAATTTTGGCACATTTCCTTGTGGTTATTCAGTTACATATGTTTTACCGCATTAAGCTTGAGAGGCAAACTTATGGAACTCAGCGTAAGTGCTTGGTTGAGATCTTTCCTGGTTTTGTTACCTGCTGTAGCTAGCAGGATGCTTAACGATGAGAACCAACTGTCCAGTTACATTTGCCCTACAGTGTACATAAAATATTAAGTGATAAAAATGGGACAGTTCTATATTCTGCTTGCCAGCAGGCAGAATATGCAGTAGTAAAACTGGATGAATTGGCATTACTTATTGTTTCAGGATGACATATTTTATCAGAACACATACTGTAAAGCTTACTTTAAAATCGTATGTCCCTCAGGAACACCTGTAATGGCACTACTACCAATGGCTGTGTATACCACTCAGGAACACCTGAAATGGCACTACTAGCTGTGGTATTTGTGGCTCAGTTTATTTTTACAGCTAAATATCTTGAGTGTGATACGGGGGTGCAGGAGGAAGTTCATATGAGTGTGTAGGAAAATAGCTGAGTTACAAGGCAGGAAGTTGTCTTTTGTTATTAGGATGTGGTACATGCTGCACATTTTCAGTCAGACCTGACCAGTTGTTTGATCGTGTCTTCATCAGCTGCACAAATCGAATAATCTATCAAGGATTACAGTGAAACAGAATTATCAAAGTGCAGGTATGTATTGATGTGGCTGTGTGCTGATTTTTAAATTATGGGTTGGTTATGTTTTAGGCATTTAGATGTATGCTACCACCTATTAAAAGCCATAATTTGACAACTATTGGCACAATCTAGTTGAAATATTGGATATTTTAGCCTGACATTATGCTCTTTGATTGTGCTGGATTACATTTGATGTGTTATATTGAATACAAATTAATATTATAGTATTCTTTCCATTACCTTGTGAATGAACTGGCACTCATTGACTGCATATTTTGTGTAATACTGTGTTTATATTGTGCAATTAATTCATTCATTCATTTTATTTCTGGCAGGCGATTTAAGTGTTTTTTTTTCTTATGTGGGCTGTTTTCTGAGATGATGGTAGGGACACACTGGTAGAGAGATGTTGTAAAGTGAAGTGAACCCAGCAAATTAGCCAGCCCAGTCAAACTGTACAGTTAAACAAACCGAACGAAACAAAGCAGAAAAGCAAAACAAAAATGCTATAACTTATTTGAAATGTTTGGCGTCAGTAATTTAGGTTTTTTACTTTACTGATATTTAGCAGATTCTCTTATCCAGTTGCGTATAATGAAAACTGTGCAAATAAGTGGGATTGAATTGCTGTAGAGGGGGAAAGTATGGTTTCAAGAGAGACAGCACATGCAAGAAGTGCAGACTCAACTGGCAACCTACTGTATCAACAATTCTGCTGAACATTAAACTAAGTTACACAAACAAGGACTAACCTGTCCTTACGGCCAGTAGACAACATTAAATGAACAAGAGCAAAGAACCACAGACTCCGGAAACAAAAAAGGAAATAAGCTGCACCTAATCAGGTGATAAGCCTTGTGTAGGCCTACTGTATTTACTGAGAAATTAATAGTCATGTGACTTTAAAATACAGATCAGGATATTATTAATGAAAGATGAAACATTTTACACATACATTTGAAATACATAATCTTTGATACATAAAGTGCAGTATTTTTAAAAATGTTTTTTAATCTTCATCATTTGTCATGGGTATATATATATTGTTATTTATTGTAGACTATGCTGCAGAACAAATTACCCCAAGGGGATAATAAAGACCCTAACTAATTAACTAACTAACTAACTGACTGACTAACTAACTAGTAGTATGTTACTTTATTAATGTATGACTGAAACCCGACACAATGTCCATGCTATTAAACGTTAATGCTGCATATGTATGTGGAATGCTGAAGCCTGTATTCAGTCAACATTTTTGTTTACTTTGAAATACAAATAAATGCAGGAAATAGTTTTTCTTCACAAACTCGGTTTAGCAGATCCATGTTCATGATTGCAGAACTCAGAAAGCTGACTGTAAAAACAAGAAAAAAAAAGAAATAGGCCTCTAAATTTAATCACAAATCCAAGTTAAGGCCTACATGTATTGTTCTTTTAAAAAATCTTTAAATGTTGATCAAAACATGCAGTTGTTTACAATTGTTAAATATTAGCAATAAAAGGCAGGTTCAGTACACCACAATGGACTATGTCTACTCTCTTTAAAAGTGGCCCTATATCATGCAACTATTTCTTTCTCTTCCACCAGGCAAGGTCTTCCTCTGCATTCATCTGCAATGAGAACACAGGCTTTGTGGTTTTATGCCATCTACTCAAATGGTACTGTTTTTTTTTCTGTTGTTGCTCTTTCAGCTTGTTTACAGTAAGAATATGTCTATTCACAGGTCACGTAGTAGAGGCAGAAACTTTTTTCAGCTTTTCAAGACCAGGCTTGATATGGTGTTAGACACTAACTAGTCTGTAGGTACTTAGACCACTAGGTACAATATAGTCAGGAATATGGCAAGCATTGTTGGGCTGAATGGCCTGTTCTCATCATTATGTTATGTTAAGAAATGTTAAGAAAAGTCTGTTGTCCATAGTCAAACTGTAACTTGCTTTGCTACTCATTATTGAAATTAGGAGAGAATTCTGAGATTTCACTTAATCGGTGATAAGTACACGCCTCATTATTGGCACTGAATGATTCTTGTTCACTTTGACATGAATAATAATGTGTTAAAAGCCCAGGCTTGCCTAATTCAGTCAAGGTGATTGTAGCTACAATATCTGAAAGATGATGAAATCTAGATAATTAAGGGCAAAATAGCACAGCACAGAACTTTCTGCAGTTGCCTGTGGCATACATGGGGCGGAAGTGCAGTATAATGGGTAAGGCGCTGGGCTTGTAACCTAAAGGTCACAGGTTCAATTCTCACGTAGGACACTGCTGTTGTACCCCTGAGCAAGGTACTTAATCTGCATTGCTTCAGTATATATCCAGCTGTATAAATGAATGCAATGTAAAAGCCATGTAAAAAAATAATAAGTTGTATAAGTCGTCCTAAATAAGATAATCTGATAAAGGCCTGTAATGTAATATTCAAATTTATTTTGAAATATAACATTGACATGTAAAATGTGATTGTTTTTTTTTTTTTGTTTACACTTACTTGAGCTCAATTAGTTAATCAGCGAGATACAAAGTCACAGATTAACATGTAGATTATTTTTTTCTCCTTTAGAAAGAGACTAAAATGGCTGACCATATACATTTTGGCTAATTTGGAAAAAATGTTGCCAAGAAATTCAGAAACAAATCTAGGAGTAAAAACAACAAAAAACTAAAATATTTACATTACATTTATTTAGCAGACGCTTTTATCCAAAGCGACGTACAAAAGTGCATAGCATGGTCATTGGACAACTACAAAACACAGGTTTGATAAGGTACAATACTCATTTTGTACAGCTATTTCTAGCCAAGAACACAATTTACACCATTTTAAAGTCTGTATGGAACATAATCTCATAATGTCACACTATGATTGTGTTTTTTTCCAGTGCTAAATGTGTACACGGCTTCATGGACTGCAGAAATACCACAAACAATCTCAGCACTGCAGGGGTCCTGTGTCGTGGTTCCCTGCAAGTTCAATTACCCAGACCCCCCAAAAAAGCCTCCAGCAATAACAGGAATATGGCATATGACCAACAACCAACCCATTTACCACCCAGACTCCTCCAAAGTGATGGAAGAATTCAGGGGCCGGACAAATTTGATTGGGGATCTCGCAAGGAAGAACTGTTCACTGAGAATTAATCACCTGAAAAAAAAGGACAATGGCCCATTTATTTTTAGGATAGAGATTCATGAATTTGATGAGGCTTCTTACAAACATAATATGGTCTCCATTGATGTCCAAGGTGCGTTTGAAGAAGTGTTCTCTATGTGGCTTATTTTTAAAATCATGAGTATATACTGATAAGATCCTGCGTTAAAGTCATTGTAAAACATAAGCAGTTCCTTTTAGGTCTGTGCACTTTGGCTATTGAAAGCCCCACTGCATGCTTGAAACCAGCTGTGATTGGAAATATGTTTTCATGGCTTTATTTCTAGAACTGTGACAGCTCACTTTGTTGACCGAAAACTGAAAAAGATTAATTGGGATCTTGTAGCTTACAGATGACGGTTTATTAGATGCTTGTTTTCATTTGACTACAGACTATCCAGCCTCCCCACGGCTGACCGTGAGCGGGGAGGTCAAAGCAGGTGACGCTGTGACTGCTTCCTGCTCTGTGTCTCACTCCTGTCCCACGGAGCTGCCTCACCTGATCTGGAGCCGCAGTGGAACAACCACCATCCAATCAGAGGAGCTTCCCAACGGCCAATGGAGAGTGACGTCAAGCCTGACATTCACTGCCACAAGCTCTGACCACAACCAGCATCTGACTTGCACAGCAAAGTATCAGCAGGTTACATCTGTGCAATCTTCTAAAATATTGAATGTGGCATGTAAGTGGGCTAATTTATTTATTTATTTTACATGTTTCTGCACAAAGCCTGAAGTATTTCACAATATTTTTCAAAATGAGAACTAACACATTTTGATAGCATCTTATTCTGAGGCAAAATGTGTGATACTGCTATAAGAAGATGTAAACTCGTAGAATTGTTCTCTATCTGGGTATGCATCACATGAAATATGAGATAATTTACAGTTACTGTAAATGCATAAGCATTAGGACTGTAACAAAATTTATGTTGGTTTGATTCTGTACTCCAGCACATTGGATTTGAAATACAATGAATGCGAGGTTAAAATGCGGATTGTCAGCTTTAGTTTGAGGGTATTTATATCTCCTAGCTCGTGAAACGTTCAAATAAAGGACCGTGTTATGAGTTTATGTGGAAATAAACTATGTTTGTGACTGTTGTCTTTCATCTAGATGCCCCAGTCCGTGTGGAGGTCGAGCCTGAGTCCACAGTGGTGAAGGAGGGAGATGCTGTGGAGGTCCAGTGCTCCAGTGACAGTAACCCTCCTGCACACGGCTACCAGTGGTACAACATCACTGGCACTCTGCTGTCAGAGGAACGAATCTACAAACTGCACAACGTGTCCAGACACACTAAAGCTCTCTACTGTGCAGCCATCAACACAGAGGGGCACAAGAACTCCACTCCGGCCAAGATCAGCGTGGAATGTAAGTGCAGATCAAAACGTTTCATTTGGACAGTTACACACAGGCCCTCACGTCTTTGTCGTCTGGCCTGAAATTAATACGTAATGACCATCTTTCTGAGCATATATCAGGTGAAGAGATGTGTTGGGTACACATTTGCAGTGTTTGATGGGTCTCCAGTTATCAGTGTTTTGACATAAAAATAAAATGGAGGAAGGATCTCAGGAGAGATCTGCTTGATTTTAAACTACAACTACAGATGTCTTTCTGTAAGGGGTCCAAATTGAATTAAAATTGCTGTGTATGTTTCATCTCCACATGAACTTGTGTAAGTCATTGTCAGGCCTCAACTTTTATTTGATATAACATCATCAGCAGTGCACAAAGGCAGACGGTCATTTTTATCTTAAAATTTGGCTAGTTAGTCATACGGGCATACATTTGGCACAGTATGTAAATAAATTGAAAACTGTAGTTTAAAAAATCTAATAATAATCATAATAATAATAGGAATTCTTTAATAATTTCCAGACCCCCCAAGCATTGGAGCACAATCAGGCTGTGTTGCAGAAATCACAGGGGTGAACTGCCGGTGCCTGGTGGAGTCCAGGCCCGCTAGCAGAGTCCAGTGGAAACTTGCAGATGGCAAAACTGAAAACAGCAGCAGCGTCCACAGCACAGTTGGACAGGACTCTGCCACTGTCCACACACTGCATTTCCACCTGGGCCTTACTGATGTGGTGTCCTGCTACGCCAGCAACAAACATGGGAACGAAACAAGGGTCCTGGAAACCAACCAAAGAGGTACTTTACCATTTTCCTTCACTATCAAAGGGGTATTTCTCGGTTTATATATATATATATATATATATATATATATATATATATATATATATATATATATATGTGCATTACATTACCTCGCTTCTAGTCCTCTGGTATTTCTCCAGTTTCTAAAGTCTGTCCAAAACTTTCTGTCAGTGGTTTAAAGATGATCTCACCTAACTCTCTGGGTACTTTTGTTTACATGTCATCAGGGCCAGGGACTTGTCTTTAGTTCATGTAATTTATCCAGTAGGTGGCAGTGTAGTATGATGGCTAAGTAGGATTCACCAGTAGGACACTGCCTTGTACCCTTGAGCAAGGTACTTAACCTGCATTGCTCCAGTATATATCCAGCTGTATCATTGGATAAAATATAAGTCGCTCGGGATAAGAGTGTCTGCTAAATGCCTGTAACAATGCAATACTTCTTTATTCTCTATATTAATATATTCTGAGACATTCCTAGTTCTGAATATGCCTTCCAGCCTATTAATAACGTCCTCTGTAGTAAAACTCTCAACAAAGTAAATTAAGGCATCAGCAATATCCTTATCCTTAAGGTGTAACTTGGTGGGATGGCAGACCTGCCATCCCAATTAATCAGGAATTTATCCTCACAGGAGTACTGATGGCCATCTACTTATCAGGCTCAGCTGCTTCTGCCTTTGTGCTCATATTGGTTATTTTATTGCTGTGGAAATGTTCAAGACGAAAAAAACGGTAAGTGTTATTTAGAAAACCCCTCACATCAGACTGGAAATTTCATAATATATGCCCTGGAGATATGTTTTAAAAGGAAGTAGTACTGCAACACACATTATATAAACTGAGAAAATGCACCGTTCACTTTTCAAAGGGAGTACAAGACTTGTACAACGACACAGTACAATGTTGCAGTTGCAGTAAGTGCTCAGTTTGATCGTGTACGTAACTGCAACATACTGGAATGCTTATGAAGCCGTGTTAATAATTACTGGTGGACTGATTACATCAACATGCAAGCCACCCACAGGCTGCTGTTTGTATGCTGTATGTTTCGACATATATGGGATTATGTTTAGATGGACCAGGAAATCGAAAGTTCATTGCCTGCAGTGAAGCCTTCTTTTTGCCTGATTTTGTTTCTTTTTGCTTCTATAAATGTCCCTATGCTTTGTCAATTTTTTGACATGCCTTTTACATTTAATATAGAATATCCCCTGAAACTGGGCTGGCTGTTGTTTGGATGAATTTGGTACAAAATTGGTGCAAACCGAAGTGCTCACATCAAAGGCCTACCAATGTACGCTCATGTTTTAGCATAAGAAATCGCTGATTAAAATGTGGCAAATTAAATATGTATAACATTTTTTTTTTTTTTTGTTGCTTTTAATCTTCAAAGTGTGGAAGTAAAGAAAAACCCCATCTACTCAACTGAAGACCTGTAAGTCTCCGAAGTATGCAACAGAAAAATTGCTGTTAATGAATACTATTAATTAACAGCAAACAGCAACTAGCTGCATAATTAACTAGCTATATAATTAAATGCAGTCCAAAAGAAGCATTTAATTATATAACTAGGTTTCATGCTATACGCACTACAAATTTCTACCTAGTCATAGATTATCTCAAATGCTTGAACACATTTTTTGAAACACTGGTTCAAAAGTTTTCTGAACAATTAACACAAGCCAAAAAAACTGCCTTTTGCTGGTTAGCAAAATCCATTAAAAAAATATAATCATTTTTTCAAAACTGCAAATTCATTTTTATAAATCGCCTCAAGAATGTACATACAGACTTGCAGACAAGCACGCAAATTTGACAAGGATAATTTCAGTTTAAATAGTAGGTAATAGGTCCAGACAATCATGCAGACTTATCTGGCACAGGTTTTGAAGGCATGTCAACAAATCGTTGTCAGACTCTTGACCAGCATAGCCCACTACAGCTCTTTCTTAATGTGACAAAGAGTCATATTTTCCACATCAAATACGAGCTGAACCAGTAGCAGCTGGTGCCGTGGGAGTGGGGTACTACACACACTATCTAAGCAGTGGGGATTTCAGTCGGCGATCAATAGTCCTCACTTTTGCTGATTAGCCGTCTGTTATCTGCGGTTTTCTGTCCGGCGCACGTTGAATTTTGCATGACACACACGCTTAATGTGCATTGGGTGTTGCCGCGGCGATGGGCTAGGGTGTGTAATACGCGTGTCATTTCTTGTCTTATTTTCACAGCGATGACCAGCATGTGGGAACACAGGAAAACATAGCGCCAGCCAAATCCCGGTAGGTCTCTAAAGTTCACAGATGAAAAGTATTCAGACTCATATTCTGATTAAACATGAATGAATAATGCTGAATTGACTGTCTGTAATGCCATCTAGCAGCAGGGGAAAGGGGCCTGTTGAAGATCCGTCCGCTCCCGGGGGTGATAACATTTATCTTAACAGTGCGGTAAGTTCAATAATTTAATATTGCCTGTAAGCACTTGAAATGAAGTGTTCTTTCTGGGTTTTAAAAGACATACTATTTTAGATTAAGTGAGCAGCCAATTCTAGAATTATTGGCACCCTTCATGAAAGTGAGTAGAATGACTGTAAAAAATGAAAGCATACAGTGGGGCATATTTTACATTACATTGCAGCATTTAGCAGATGCTCTTATCCAGAGCGACTTACACAACATTTTACACAGCATTTACCTTGCATCCATTTATACAGCTGGATATGTACTGAAGCAATTCAGGTTAAGTACCTCGCTCAAGGGTACAACGGCAGTGTCCTATCCAGTAATAGATATCCAAGCCCAGTTCCTTGCCCACTGTGCTACACTGCCCATTTTCGGCTCTAACGTAAGGGGGAGCCACATGCTGTTATCTTAACACAATTTTTCAGACACAAAAAGTTATTATTGAGTAATACAATATTTTTCTGCAGAACATACAGTAGGTTTCAAAATGATTGGCATCCCTATGATTAATATCTGGTTATGCCTCCCCTGGAGACAGTTTTTTAAATATTGTGTAGGCTCTTTGTGCCTGGTGTGAAATAGTGTCTAATTGCATGGTCCATAGGAAACAGTTACAACAGAAAGTATGAATAGAGGTAATCTTTTGCACAGTAATGGGGTAGTGCACACATGCACAACCCTGGAGGCATAACATCACTATACAAGCTTTTCTGGAACTGCAGGAAGTATAACGTCTGTGCATTTGTGTCTGAAATGAAATGGTTTCACTGTGTTCCTTTTCTATTTTCAGACACCATATTTTGAAGAAGAAGAAGGGGTGGATTATGAAAGTTGTTTTAAAGAGGACGTTTATGCGAACATGTAATGGCACAAAGTTGGCTAGTCTTAAGAAAAACCTGCTGCTTTAACATACGTGATCCGGAGGTAGTTCAAGTGATGACTATGCATTGAAAAGGCCTTTGTCACACTACAGGAATTTGATTGTAATTCTCCATGCACACATTTCACATATGATACTTTTTTTTATCGGATGTTGCTTGTGCGCGATGTGAATAAGGCTTGTGATTTCTGCCAGCACGTTTATTACTGAACGGCCATGAAGATGGAGGTTTTGGTATCACAAGAATCATAAGAAGGGTTAATTCTGTTCTCTAGTACGTGTGCTGGGTGCTTGGAAAGGATCCTTTTGAATTTTTAACGGTACATTACTGATGTCTTATTTCAATATTGTTTATTAATATTGCCATATACTGCTTTGCAGGCCTACATGTATTGTCACCAAGTATATTACTATAATCAAGAGCGAAGCATTTATATTTAATTCATTGATTATTTTGTGTTCTGAGAATATCTTTGCTGCAATAAATAATTCACGGTGTTAGAGGGGTCAGCTTTTGTGATAAATATATGGCCCTTGTACGATAGATGATGGATGGGTGGATGGATGGATGGATGGAAGACTGTCAAACTAGTTCTAACATCACACTGTGTGAATTACATCAGAGGAACAAGAGGAACAGAGAAAAATGGCTGCAAAGCTACTGTGATTTCAAATTGACTAAGGATGCAATGGCTTAAATGATTGAAAATGAAACTGTAAATCTACGACGTTCAGTTTACGAATTGTGTATTACCACATTTTGCATATGAATGCACACAAAACATAGCTCTCACCAAATTTTCTACGGACCAAACAGCGATGAGCAAAAATATACTGGTTTTTGTCTCAGATCAACACTTAATTTTAGCCAGTTAGTCAGTGAAATGCAAGCCACAACAACAAGGTCAGGCAAGTGCAAGCTCACCCTTTGGTGAAAAGATTCCATGGACACACATACATTCATCCATTATCTATACCCGCTTATCCTGAGCAGGGTCGCGGGGGGCGCTGGAGCCTATACCAGCATGTATTGTGCGAGAGACAGGATTACCCCATGGACAGGCCACCAATCTATCGCAGGGCACACACACCATTCACTCGCTCACTCATACCTCTGGGCAATTTAAAGCCTCCAATTAGCCTACCTGCATGTCTTTGGACTGTGGGAGGAAACCGGAGTACCCTGAGGAAACACGCGTGGATACAGGGAGAACATGTAAACTCCACACAGAAAGGCCCCAAGCTGAGATTCGAACCCACAACCTCGTTGCTGTGAGGCAACAGTGCTACCGACTGCACCACCGTGCCATCCAACACATATATAGTTAAATGCAAAGATATAGGCACAGTGACATGATTTCTGTTACTTTGGCTTTTCTACTCCAGCACATTGGAAATAAAATATTGAGCATGAGGTTAAAGAGCAGGCTGTCAGCTTTAATTTGAGGGTGTATACAGCTGTAACCGTGTATAGGAATTACAACCCTTTTTATAAATAGTCCCCCATTTTAAAAGAGCAAAAGTAATTGGACAATTGGCTGCTCAGCTGATTCTTGCTGAATACCAGCTGCATGGGATTCAATCATTAATTAATATACATGACACCTAAAAAAAGGTCTGGAGTTGATTCTAGGTGTGTCATTTGCATTTGCAGTCTGTTGAGGTTATTAGAACTAAGTGTCAATGTCAGTAAATTAGGCCATCATGAGGCTACGGAATAAATTGATCAGAGGCATAGCCAAAACTTTGTGTCTGTCAAAATCAACTGTTTGATACAGTGTAAATCCACTGTGTTAGAGTACACAGCCAAAACAAAAATACTGTCCCAGTACTTTTTCATTTAACAGAATATGTAACAATGCACATGTATAATGATGAAATTCATTGGTAAATGAGAGATCAATATTAAAGGAATGGCTTACCTTTTACCTTCACCGATGCACCGAAAAGATTCAACTGCACAATCCTCTGTGAGAAAGCCATCCTACACTCCTCTCTACCTCTACCGTAACAGGAAGCCAGAGGCAAACTGTGGAGGGGTGATGTGGTTAATGTGCCATCTGCTGGTGGAGACGGAGCGGTTTAGCTGGCCTGCTTCCACAGCTGTTAGAATTATTCAGTAACTGTTTATATGCTCTACTGTATGTATATTATATTACTATGACTAAACATCTATTTACAGTACAACCAACATATTTGACATGATAAACAAGTATAATATAAATAGACAGGGATTGATTTAACTTTATAATTTGGAAGATGTAATTTTGCCCCATATGTTTGTTTTGGCATTATACATTTCATTTAATTTTTAATACATTAGCAGGATGGTAGAAAGCTATTTTACAGAAGCAACACTTTTTTCACATGGTGTGCCTGTGGTAGGTACCTTCGTAAGGCTGTGCTATAGAGATGAGCTGGAAATGTTGAGTTGTATTTAGCACAGTAGAAATGTGTGACCAAAACAGTTACACTTAGCACGAAAAAGGAGGTATGTTTATTACTGTATGACCAATCAGACCAACCCTTGGTTTCACTTACTCTGTTAAAAGTGGTTTTCATTAGCTGGATCTACTGACTTCCACTGCTACGTTACTCTACAGTGAGAACAATAGACTTTATTGTGGTAAACCATGATTCATGTGGGAAGGATTGCTTTTGTTTGATTTTACTGCATATGCCTTCAAAGAGATAAGTGCTATGGTTGCAACCACGTTACTAGATGCCAGATTTGCATAACTGTAAATGGTAAATTTTGGAACATTTCCCTGTATGCTTTACCGCATTAAGCTTGAGAGGCAAACTTATGGAACTCAGCGTAAGTGCTTGGTTGAGATCTTTCCTGGTTTTGTTACCTGCTGTAGCTAGCAGGATGCTTAACGATGAGAACCAACTGTCCAGTTACATTTGCCCTACAGTGTACATAAAATATTAAGTCTATTTTTTTTTACCAGCAACATCCTTTTCTTAAAATTTTTAAATAAAAAAGGCGACATTTCTATTTTCTGCTTGCTAGCTGGCAGAATATGCAGTAGTGAAACTGGATGAATTGGCATTACTTTTTTCAGGATGACATATTTTATCAGAACACATACTGTAAAGCTTACTTAAAAATCTTATGTCCCTCAGGAACACCTGTAATGACACTACTACCAATGGCTGTGTATATCACTCAGGAACACCTGAAATGGCACTACTAGCTGTGGTATTTGTGGCTCAGTTTATTTTTACAGCTAAATATCTTGAGTGTGATACGGGGGTGCAGGAGGAAGTTCATATGAGTGTGTAGGAAAATAGCTCAGTTACAATGCAGGAAGTTGTCTTTTGTTATTAGGATGTGATACATAATGCACATTTTCAGTCAGACCTGACCAGTTGCTTGATCGTGTCTTCATCAGCTGCACAAATCGAATAATCTTTTAAGGATTACAGTGAAACAGAATTATCAAAGTGCAGGTATGTATTGATGTGGCTGTGTGCTGATTTTTAAATTATGGGTTGATTATGTTTTAGGCATTTAGGTGTATGCTACCACCTATTAAAAGCCATAATTTGACAACTATTGGCACAATCTAGATGAAATATTGGATATTTTAGCCTGACATTATGCTCTTTGATTGTGCTGGATTACATTTGATGTGTTATATTGAATACAAATTAATATTATAGTATTCTTTCCATTACCTTGTGAAAGAACTGGCACTAATTGACTGCATATTTTGTTTTACGTGTTTTTCTTTCTTATGTGGGCTGAGATGATGGTAGGGACACACTGGTAGAGAGATGTTGTAAACTGAAGTGAACCCAGCAAATTAGCCAGCCCGGTTAAACTGTACAGTTAAACAAACCGAACGAAACAAAGCAGAAAAGCAAAACAAAAATGCTATAACTTATTTGAAATGTTTGGCGTCAGTAATTTAGGCATTTTACTTTACTGACATTTAGCAGATTCTCTTATCCAGTTACGTATAATGAAAACTGTGCAAATATGTGGGATTGAATTGCTGTAGAGGGGGAAAGTATGGTTTCAAGAGAGACAGCACATGCAAGAAGTGCAGACTCTGGCAACCTACTGTATCAACAATTCTGCTGAACATTAAACTGAGTTACACAAACAAGGGCTAACCTGTCCTTGCGGCCAGTAGACAACATTAAATGAACAAGAGCAAAGAACCACAGACTCCGGAAACAAAAAAGGAAATAAGCTGCACCTAATGAGGCGATAGCCTTGTGTAGGCCTACTGTTTTTACTGAGACATTAATAGTCATGTGACTTTAAAATACAGATCAGGGTATTATTAATGAAAGATGAAACATTTTATACATACATTTCAAAAACATAATCTTTGGTAAATAAAGTGCAGTATTTAAAAAAATGTTTTTTAATCTATCAGTTGTCATGGGTATATATATATTGTTATTTATTGACTATGCTGCAGAACAAATTACCCCAAGGGAATAATAAAGACTCTAACTAATTAACTACCTAACAAACTGACCGACTAACTAACTAGTAGTATGCTACTTTATTAATGAATGACTGAAACCCGACACAATGCTCATGCTATTAAACGCTAATGCTGCATATGTATGTGAAATGCTGAAGCCTGTATTCAGTCAACATTTTTGTTTACTTTGAAATACAAATAAATGCAGGAAATAGTTTTTCTTCACAAACTCGGTTTAGCAGATTCATGTTCATGAAGCTGACTGTTAAAAATAGAAAAAAAAAGAAACAGGCATCTAAATCCAAGTTAAGGTCTACATGTATTGTTCTTTTAAAAAATCTTTAAATGTTGATCAAAACATGCAGTTGTGTACAATTGTTAAATATTAGCAATAAAAGGCAGTATACTGTGTAGTCTTATACTATACATTGTGTTTGTGTAAACAAGAAAATATGTTTAAAAACATGTATGTCATTTGTCTCAACAATTGGGGTTTGTTTAACTTGAACCAAATGCCTTCAGCCAAACCTGACCAAGCTTTTAACACTTTGCAGAGTTGTGTTGCATTTCACTGTTTCTGCGGTTCAGTTATAAATAACCTGAGTTGAGTTTCTTGAGGTTCAGTACACCACAATGGACTATGTTTACTGTCTTTAAAAGTGGCCCTATATCATGCAACTATTTCTTTCTCTTCCACCAGGCAAGGTCTTCCTCTGCATTCATCTGCAATGAGAACACAGGCTTTATGGTTTTATGCCATCTACTCATATGGTACTGTTTTTATTCTGTTGTTGCTCTTTCAGCTTGTTTACAGGAAGAATATGTCTATTCACAAGTCACATAGTAGAGGCAGAAACCTTTTCAGCTTTTCAAGACCAGGCTTGATATGGTGTTAGACACTAACTAGTCTGTAGGCACTTAGACCACTAGGTACAATATAGTCAGGAATATGGCAAGCATTGTTGGGCTGAATGGCCTGTTCTCATCATTATGTTATGTTAAGAAATGTTAAGAAAGGTCTTTTGTCCATAGTCAAACTGTAACTTGCTTTGCTACTCATTATTGAAATTTGGAGAGAGTTCTGAGATTTCACTTAATTGGTGATAAGTACACACTAAAATCCCTCATTGTTGGCACTGAATGATTCTTGTTCACTTTGACATGAATAAAAGAAAAATGCTAAATTACTTATATTTGTTGAAGCCAAAATGGATTTTATTTGGGTGTCGGTGGTGTTCCAAAAAAAAAAAAAAAAGACACAACTGGCCTTGGTGGTTACAGTGAGCCTATGCTTTTCAGCCAATAATATGTTAAAAGCTCAGGCTTGCCTAATTCAATCAAGGTGATTGTAGCTACAATATCTGAAAGATGATGAAATCTAGATAATTAAGGGCAAAATAGCAGAGCACAGAACTTTCTGCAGTTGCCTGTGGCTTACATGGGGCGGAAGTGCAGTATAATGGGTAAGGCACTGGGCTTGTAACCTAAAGGTCACAGGTTCGATTCTCAGGTAGGACACTGCTGTTGTACCCCTGAGCAAGGTACTTAATCTGCATTGCTTCAGTATATATAAAAAAAAAAAAAGTTGTGTAAGTCGTTCTAAATATGATCATCTGATAAAGGCCTGTAATGTAATATTCAAATTTATTTTGAAATAAAAACATTGATACATAAATGTGACTGTTTTTTTTTTGTTTACACTTACTTGAGCTCAATTAGTTAATCAGCGAGATACAAAGACACAGATTAACATGTAGATTTTTTTTTTCTTTTAGAAAGAGACTAAAATGGCTGACCATATACATTTTAGCTAATTTGGAAAAAGTGTTGCCAAGAAATTCAGAAACAAATCTAGGAGTAAAAATGACAAAAAAACTAAAATATTTAAATTATTTAGCAGACGATTTTATCCAAAGCGACGTACAAAAGTGCATATCATGGTCATTGCACAACTACAAAACACAGGTTCAATAAGGTAAATACTCATTTCGTACAGCTGTTTCTACCCAAGAACACACTTCACACCATTTTAAAGTCTGTATGGAACATAATCTCATAATGTCACACTATGATTGTGTTTTTTTCCAGTGCTAAATGTGCACGCGGCTTCATGGACTGCAGAAATACCACAAACAATCTCAGCACTGCAGGGGTCTTGTGTCGTGGTTCCCTGCAAGTTCAATTACCCAGACCGTGAAATAAAGCCTACAGACCTGACAGGAATATGGCACACGACAAATCAAGACATATACATTTATCACCCGGACTCCTCCAAAGTGATGGAAGAATTCAGGGGCCGGACAAATCTGATTGGGGATATTGCAAGAAAAGACTGTTCACTGAGAATTAATCACCTGAAAAAAAAGGAAAATGGCCCATTTATTTTTAGGATAGAGATTCGTGACTTTGATAAGTACTCTTACAAAGATAAATCGGTCTCCATTGATGTCCAAGGTGCGTTTGAAGAAGTGTTCTCTGTGTGGCTTATTTTTAAAATCATGAGTATATACTGATAAGATCCTGGGTTCAAGTCATTGTAAAACATAGGCACTTCCTTTTAGGTCTTTGCACTTTGGCTATTGAAAGCCCCACTGCATTCTTGAGACCAGCTGTGATTGGAAATGTGTTTTCATGGCTTTATTCTCTAGAATTGTGACAGCTCACTTTGTTGACCAAAAACTGAAAATGATTCATTGGGATCTTGTAGCTTACAGATGGCGATTTATTAGATGCTTGTTTTCATTTGACTACAGACTCTCCAGCCTCCCCACGGCTGACCGTGAGCAGGGAGGTCAAAGCAGGTGACGCTGTGACTGCTTCCTGCTCTGTGTCTCACTCCTGTCCCATGGAGCTGCCTCACCTGATCTGGAGCCGCAGTGGAACAACCACCAACCAATCAGAGGAGCTGCCCAACGGCCAATGGAAAGAGACGTCAAACTTAACTTTCACTGCCACAAACTCTGACCACAACCAGCATCTGATTTGCACAGCAAAGTATCAGCAGGTCACATCTGTGCAATCTTCTAAAATATTGAATGTGACATGTAAGTGGGCTAATTTATTTATTTATTTATTTATTTTACATGTTTTTGCACAAAGCCTGAAGTATTTCACAATATTCTTCAAAATGAGAACTAATGCATTTTGATAGCATCTTATTCTGAGGCTAAATGTGTGATACTGCTATAAGAAGATGTAAACTCGTAGAATTGTTCTCTATCTGGGTATGCATCACATGAAATATGAGATAATTAACAGTTACTGTAAATGCAAAAGTATTAGGACTGTAACAAAATTTATGTTGGTTTGATTCTGTACTCCAGCACATTGGATTTGAAATACAATGAATGCGAGGTTAAAATGCAGATTGTCAGCTTTAGTTTGAGGGTATTTATATCTCCTAGCTCATGAAACGTTCAAATAAAGGACCATGTTATGAGTTTATGTGGAAATAAACTATGTTTGTGACTGTTGTCGTTCATCTAGATGCCCCAGTCCGTGTGGAGGTCGAGCCTGAGTCCACAGTGGTGAAGGAGGGAGATGCTGTGGAGGTGCAGTGTTCCAGTGACAGTAACCCTCCTGCACACGGCTACCAGTGGTACAACACCACTGGCACTCTGCTGTCAGAGGAACGAATCTACAAACTGCACAACGTGTCCAGACACACTAAAGCTCTCTACTGTGCAGCCATCAACACAGAGGGGCACAAGAACTCCACTCCGGCCAAGATCAGCGTGGAGTGTAAGTGCAGATCAAAACGTTTCATTTGGACAGTTACACACAGGCCCTCACGTCTTTGTCGTCTGGCCTGAAATGAATACGTAATGACCATCTTTCTGAGCATATATCAGGTGAAGAGATGTGTTGGGTACACATTTGCAGTGTTTGATGGGTCTCCAGTTATCAGTGTTTTGACATAAAAATAAAATGGAGCAAGGATCTCAGGAGAGATCTGGTTGATTTTAAACTACAACTACAGATGTCTTTCTGTAAGAGGTCCAAATTGAA
Source organism: Anguilla anguilla (assembly GCF_013347855.1). Classification (NCBI taxonomy): domain Eukaryota; kingdom Metazoa; phylum Chordata; class Actinopteri; order Anguilliformes; family Anguillidae; genus Anguilla; species Anguilla anguilla. The sequence goes on from NC_049201.1 coordinate 85,516,121, forward strand.
TTAAAATTGCTGTGTATGTTTCATCTCCACATGAACTTGTGTAAGTTATTGTCAGGCCTCAACTTTTCCATTTATTTGCCCTAACATCATCAGCAGTGCACAAAGGCAGATGTTTTGTTTTTATATTAAAATTTGGCTAGTTAGTGATACAGGCATACATTTGGCACAGTATGTAAATAAACTGAAAACTGTAGTTTAAAAAATCTAATAATAATCATAATAATAATAGGAATTCTTTAATAATTTCCAGACCCCCCAAGCCTTGGAGCAGAATCAGGCTGTGTTGCAGAAATCACAGGGGTGAACTGCCGGTGCCTGGTGGAGTCCAGGCCCGCTAGCAGAGTCCAGTGGAAACTTGCAGATGGCAAAACTGAAAACAGCAGCAGCGTCCACAGCACAGATGGACAGGACTCCGCCACTGTTCACACACTGCATTTCCACCTGGGCTTTACTGATGTGGTGTCCTGCTACGCCAGCAACAGACATGGGCACGAAACACGGGTCCTGGAAACCAACCAAAGAGGTACTATACCATTTTCCTTAACTTTCAAAGGTGTTATATATATATATATATATATATATATATATATATATATATATATATATTAGGGCTGTCAATTGATTAAAATATTTAATTGCGATTAATCGCATGATTGTCCATAGTTAATCGCGATTAATCGCACATTAATCACACATTTTTTATCTTTTCAAAATGTACCTTAAAGGGATATTTTTCAAGTGTTTAATACTCTTATCAACATGGGAGTGAACAAATATGCTTGCTTTCTGCAAATTTATGTTTATTTATTATTGGAAATCAATTAACAACCCAAAACAATGACAAATATTGTCCAGAAACCCTCAAAGGTACTGCATTTAGCATAACAAAATATGCTCAAATTATAACATGGCAAACTCAAGCCCAACAGGCAACAACAGATGGGCATATTGACCTGTTAAATTTAACATTACTTAGTAATATGAGTACTCACGCAATGTAGTGTGTCCGACTTTATGCTTATAAAGGTTCACTAAAACATCCCGTTTTTTAAGCATTAACACAAAACGATGGACCTCAATGCATCGCAACAACAGACACATTCTACAACAGGTACATTGGTCAGCTAAATTTTCCATTGCTCAAAGATCATTCCCTGGATCCCTCGCACTTCTAAAGCAACTCACACGACGTAATTGTGTCCAACCTCACATGGGGTAAATAAAGGCTCACAAAACATCCCCTTCTACTATGTGGGATCAAAACACCATGATACAAAATAAAACAAACAATAAATAAAGTGAGCCGGAAACAGTGGAAAGGGAGTATAATACAGAACTAGGACTCGAACCAGGATATTGCAGTTAGGCTATACTTCAATTTCCTTGGATACAACAGTTCGGCTATAGGCTACTTCTATTTCTTTGGACCGAGCCAGTTGCTTAAACAGACAAGCCTGTTTACATTGTCGGACAACAGGGCAGCTCCCTACTTCTGAAAAGTATGCCCAGACAATGAAAAACTGTGTTCGCCCTGTTTTACTCGGGAAACATGGATTCCCACAGTACACGCTGCTTTTTTTATTGGTAAGGAGTATATTAAATGAGTAAATAGAGTGAAACCGCGAAACTAGTTAGGCTGCAGTAGTACTGAAATGTAAATATGGTATCACTGTCAGGTTATATCATTTGCAGCTTTTATTTCTGAGCAAAATAACGTTTAATAGCTAAGTTGGCTAGCGAAAAAAGTTGTTGATGGATATCGTAACTTTTAAATTTCAAATATTGCTATAGTGAATGGCAAACATAAACGATACTAACGCATATCACATAATCACACACCCAAATGCAAATGCATGAAAAGCCTAAATACACCATTTTTCTTTCTTACCACGAACTACAAATGCCGCCATTTATCTTAATGTGACGTAACCAATCCGGTAGTCGGAAAAGTCGGAGCTCAGAAATGATGCTCGAATTCCCGACCTATAATTCCGAGTTCTACGACCGTTCAGTTGCTTTTTTCACAAGTCGGACCTCGTTTTTTTCTAGTTCCAAGTTGTCTTGAACATAGCATAATGGTCGGGCAAACGATCAGCATAACAGAACGTGCGTTAAAAAAATTAGTGGCGTTAAAACGAATGTGCGTTAACGCGTTATTATCGCGTTAAGTTTTACAGCCCTAATATATATATATATATATATATGTGTGTGTGTGTGTGTGTGTATTACACTACCTTGCTTCTAGTCCTCTGGTATTTCTGCATTTTCTAAAGTCTGTCCAAAACTTTCTGCCAGTGGTTTAAAGATGATCTCAGCTAAATCTTTGAGTACTCTTAGGTATATGCCATCAGGGCCAGGGACTTGTCTTTAGTTTATGTAATCTATCCAGTAGGCGGAAGTGTAGTATAATGCCTAAGGAGTTGGTCTTGTAACCTAATTTAAGGTCGCAGACTCGATTCACAGGTAGGACACTGCCGTTGTACCCTTGAGCAAGGTATTTAACCTGCATTGCTTCAGTACATATCCAGCTGTATCACTGGATACAATATAAGTCGCTTGGGATAAGCGTCTGCTAAATGCCTGTAACAATCCAATACTTCTTTATTCTCTATATTAATATATTCTGAGACGTTCTGTGTTCTGAATATGCCTTGCAGCCTATTGGTAACCTCCTCTGTAGTGAAACTCTCAAAAAGTAAATTAAGGCATCAGCAATATCCTTATCCTTACAGTGTAGCAGGGTGGGATGGCAGACCTGCCATCCCAATTAATCTGGAATTTATCCTCACAGGAGTACTGATGGCCATCTACTTATCAGGCGCGGCTGCTTCTGCCTTTGTGCTCATATTGGTTATTTTATTGCTGTGGAAATGTTCAAGACGAAAAAAACGGTAAGTGTTATTTAGAAAACCCCTCACATCAGACTGGAAATTTCATAATATATGCCCTGGAGATATGTTTTAAAAGGAAGCAGTACTGCAACACATATTATATAAAATGAAAAAATGTACCGTTCACTTTTCAAAGGGAGTACAATGACACAGTACAATGTTGCATTGCAGTAAGTCCTCATTTTAACCCTGTACATAACTGAAACATACTGGAATGCTTATGAAGCTGTGATTAATTACTAATGGATTACATCAACATGCAAGCCACCCACAGGCTACTGTTTGTATGATGTATGTTTCAAAAGGAATGGGATTATGTTTAGATGGACCTTTTACATTTAATATAGATTATCCCCTGAAACTGGGCTGGCTGTTGTTTGGATGAATTTGGTACGAAATGCAAACCGAAGTGCTCAGATGATGTCACATCATAGGCCCACCTACCTACACTTATGTTTTAGCATAAGAAATCGCTAATTAAAATGTGGCAAATGAAACATGTATAACATTTTTTTTTGTTGCTTTTAAAGTGTGGAAGTAAAGATAAACCCTGTCTACTCAACTGCAGACCTGTAAGTCTCCAAAGTATGCGACAGAAAAATGTGCATATTCAGTATAGACAAAAATTAATACTATTAATTAACAGCGAACAGTAACTAGCTGCATACTTAATTAGCTATATAATTAAATGCGGTCCAAAAGGAGCATTTAATTATATAACTAGGTTTCATGCTACACTCACTACCAATTTCTACCTAGTCATAGCTTGAACTAATTGTTTGAAACACTGGTTCAAAAGTTTTTTGAACAATTAACACAAGCCACAAAACAACTGCCTTTTGTTGGTTAGCAAAATCCATTTTTAAAACATAATCATTTTTTCAAAACTGCAAATTTATTCTTAAAAATCGCCTCAAGAATGTACATACAGACTTGCAGGCAAGCACGCAAATTTGACAAGGATGATTTCAGTTTAAAAAGTAAGTAATAGCTCCAGACAATCATACAGACTTATCTGGCACAGGTTTTTAAGGCATGTCAACAAATTGTTGTCAGACTCTTGACCAGCATAGCCCACTACAGCTCTTTCTTAATGTGACAAAGAGTCATATTTTCCACATCAAATACGAGCTGAACTAGTAGGTGGTGCCGTGGGAGTGGGGTACTACACACACTATCTAAGCAGTGGGGATTTCAGTCGGCGATCAATAGTCCTCACTTTTGCTGATTAGCCGTCTGTTATCTGCAGTTTTCTGTCCGGCTCACGGTGAATTTTGCATGACACACAGGCTAACGTGCATGGGGGTTGCCGCGGCGAAGGGCTAGGGTGTGTAATACGCGTGTCATTTCTTGTTTTATTTTCACAGCGATGACCAGCATGTGGGAACACAGGAAAACATAGCGCCAGCCAAATCCCGGTAGGTCTCTAAAGTACACAGAAGAAAAATATTCAGGCTCATATTCTGATTAAACATGAATGAATATGAGTCTGAATTGACTGTCTTTAATGCCATCTAGCAGCAGGGGAAGGGGGCCTGTTGAAGATCCGTCCGCTACCGGGGATGATAACATTTATGTTAACAGTGAGGTAAGTTCAATAATTTAATGTTGCCTGTAAGCACATGAAAGGAATAGAGTTCTTTCTGGGTTTTAAAAAACATACTATTTTAGATCAAGTGAGCAGCCAATTCTAGAATTATTGGCACCCTTCATGAAAGTGAGTAGAATGACTGTAGAAAAATGAAAGCATACAGTGGGGCATATTTTACATTACATTACAACGTTTAGCAGATGCTCTTATCCAGAGCGACTTACACAACATTTTACACAGCATTTACCTTGCATCCATTTATACAGCTGGATATGTACTGAAGCAATTCAGGTTAAGTACCTCGCTCAAGGGTACAACGGCAGTGTCCTATCCAGTAATAGATATCCAAGCCCAGTTCCTTACCCACTGTGCTACACTGCCCATTTTCGGCTCTAACGTAAGGGGGAGCCACATGCTGTTATCTTAACACAATTTTTCAGACACAAAAAGTTTTTATTGAGTAATACAATATTTTTCTGCAGAACATACAGTAGGTTTCAAAATGATTGGCATCTTTATGATTAATATCTGGTTATGCCTCCCCTGGAGACAGTTTTTTAAATATTGTGTAGGCTCTTTGTGCCTGGTGTGAAATAGTGTCTAATTGCATGGTCCATAGATAACAGTTACAACAGAAAGTATGAATAGAGGTAATCTTTTGCACAGTAATGGGGTAGTGCACACATGCACAACCCTGGAGGCATAACATCACTATACAAGCTTTTCTGGAACTGCAGGAAGTATAACTAGTAAGGTAAGTAAGGTGACTTAGTTGATGCGCCAGTCTTAACGACTACTTGTATTTTTATTTATTTTTATTTTTCCATAGATTGCGTTGTTGCCGTTCTCGTTGTTAGTGTTAATCAGTTTAACCACCAGGGTCCAAGTTGAACTATGCGGTTGTTCCCTGTACTTGGACCGGTACTTCTCTCTAGGGGTTTCGTCATACTTGTTCCTGGTTATGGTTATACACTTTGTTGTACGTCGCTCTGGATAAGAGCGTCTGCCAAATGCCTGTAATGTTATGTAATGTAATAACGTCTGTGCATTTGTGTCTGAAATGAAATGGTTTCACTGTGTTCCTTTTCTATTTCCAGACACCATATTTTGAAGAAGAAGAAGGGGTGGATTATGAAAGTTGTTTTAAAGAGGACGTTTATGCGAACATGTAATGGAACAAAGTTGGCTAGTCTTAAGAAAAACCTGCTGCTTTAACATACGTGATCCAGAGGCAGTTCAAGCGATGACTATGTATTTATAAGGCCTTTGTCACACGACAGGAATTTTGATTCAAAGTCTCCATGCACACATTTCACATATGATACTTTTTTTTATCGAATGTTGCTTGTGCGCGATGTGAATAAGGCTTGTGATTTCTGCCAGCACGTTTATTACTGAACGGCCATGAAGATGGAGGTTTTGGTATCACAAGAATCATAAGAAGGGTTAATTCTGTTCTCTAGTACGTGTGCTGGGTGCTTGGAAAGGATCCTTTTGAATTTTTAACGGTACATTACTTGATGTCTTATTTCAATATTGTTTATTAATATTGCCATATACTGCTTTGCAGGCCTACATGTATTGTCACCAAGTATATTACTATAATCAAGAGCGAAGCATTTATATTTAATTCATTGATTATTTTGTGTTCTGAGAATATCTTTGCTGCAATAAATAATTCACGGTGTTAGAGGGGTCAGCTTTTGTGATAAATATATGGCCCTTGTACGACAGATGATGGATGGGTGGATGGATGGATGGATGGATGGAAGACTGTCAAACTAGTTCTAACATCACACTGTGTGAATTACATCAGAGGAACAAGAGGAACAGGGAAAAATGGCTGCAAAGCTACTATGATTTCAAATTGACTAAGGATGCAATGGCTTAAATGATTGAAAATTAAACTGTAAATCTACGACGTTCAGTTTACGAATTGTGTATTACCACATTTTGCATATGAATGCACACAAAACATAGCTCTCACCAAATTTTCTATGGACCAAACAGCGATGAGCAAAAATATACTGGTTTTTGTCTCAGATCAACACTTAGTTTTAGCCAGTTAGTCAGTGAAATGCAAGCCACAACAACAAGGTCAGGCAAGTGCAAGCTCACCCTTTGGTGAAAAGATTCCATGGACACACATACATTCATCCATTATCTATACCCGCTTATCCTGAGCAGGGTCGCGGGGGGTGCTGGAGCCTATACCAGCATGCATTGTGCGAGAGGCAGGATTACCCCATGGACAGGCCACCAATCTATCGCAGGGCACACACACCATTCACTCGCTCACTCATACCTCTGGGCAATTTAAAGCCTCCAATTAGCCTACCTGCATGTCTTTGGACTGTGGGAGGAAACCGGAGTACCCTGAGGAAACACGCGTGGATACAGGGAGAACATGTAAACTCCACACAGAAAGGCCCCAAGCTGAGATTCAAACCCACAACCTCGTTGCTGTGAGGCAACAGTGCTACCGACTGCACCACCGTGCCATCCAACACATATATAGTTATATGCAAAGATATAGGCACAGTGACATGATTTCTGTTACTTTGGCTTTTCTACTCCAGCACATTGGAAATAAAATATTGAGCATGAGGTTAAAGTGCAGGCTGTCAGCTTTAATTATATGAGGGTGTATACAGCTGTAACCATGTATAGGAATTACAACCCTTTTTATAAATAGTCCCCCATTTTAAAAGAGCAAAAGTAATTGGACAATTGGCTGCTCTGCTGATTCTTGCTGAATACCAGCTGCATGGGATTCAATCATTAATTAATATGACACCTAAAAAAAGGTCTGGAGTTGATTCTAGGTGTGTAATTTGCATTTGCAGTCTGTTGAGGTTATTAGAACTAAGTGTCAATGTCAGTAAATTAGGCCATCATGTGGCTACGGAATAAATTGATCAGAGGCATAGCCAAAACTTTGTGTGTGTCAAAATCAACTGTTTGATACAGTTGTAAATCCACTGTGTTAGAGTACACAGCCAAAACAAAAATACTGTCCCAGTACTTTTGCATTTAACAGAATATGTAACAATGCACATGTATAATGATGAAATTCATTGGTAAATGAGAGATCAATATTAAAGGAATGGCTTACCTTTTACCTTCACCGATGCACCGAAAAGATTCAACTGCACAATCCTCTGTGAGAAAGCCATCCTACACTCCTCTCTACCTCTACCGTAACAGGAAGCCAGAGGCAAACTGTGGAGGGGTGATGTGGTTAATGTGCCATCTGCTGGTGGAGAGGGAGCGGTTTAGCTGGCCTGCTTCCACAGCTGTTAGAATTATTCAGTAACTGTTTATATGCTCTACTGTATGTATATTATATTACTATGACTAAAAATCTATTTACAGTACAACCAACATATTTGACATGATTAACAAGTATAATATAAATAGACAGGGATTGATTTAACTTTATAATTTGGAAGATGTAATTTTGCCCCATATGTTTGTTTTGGCGTTATACATTTCATTTAATTTTTAATACATTAGCAGGATGGTAGAAAGCTATTTTACAGAAGCAACACTTTTTTCACATGGTGTGCCTGTGGTAGGTACCTTCGTAAGGCTGTGCTATAGAGATGAGCTGGAAATGTTGAGTTGTATTTAGCACAGTAGAAATGTGTGACCAAAACAGTTACACTTAGCACGAAAAGGCAGGTATGTTTATTACTGTATGACCAATCAGATCAACCCTTGGTTTCACTTACTCTGTTAAAAGTGGTTTTCATTAGCTGGAACCACTGACTTCCACTGCTACGTCACTCTACAGTGAGAACAATAGACTTTATTGTGGTAAACCATGTGTGGTGTGGGGATGGCTGGTTTAAGCAGCCACACCTGCCCTGGGTCAAGCTAATTAGACCTGGCCAATTGGATAATTGGTTAAGAATTAGATAATTGGCCAGGCTAATTGGGCCCAGGAACAGGAGTGGCTGCACCTGTGCGTAGTGAGGTAATCACTGCGCACAGGTTAAATCTGCCATCCCCACTCACATGGGGAGCTTCGGTCATGAGTGGTTTACATCTGCTCATTTGGCGTTACCATCTTGCCAAACCCTCGTGAATAAATGTGGACTGTTTTAACATCATCTCCCTGTGTCTCTGTGCTGGAGGGCCCCTTGGAAAGCCACTTCGGTGGCCTGTGGCAGGCGTGTTTGCCACACCATGATTCATGTGGGAAGGATTGCTTTTGTTTGATTTAACTGCATATGCCTTTAAAGAGATAACTGCTATGGTTGCAACCACGTTACTAGATGCCAGATTTGCATAACTGTAAATGGTAAATTTTGGAACATTTCCCTGTATGCTTTACCACATTAAGCTTGAGAGGCAAACTTACGGAACTCAGCGTAAGTGCTTGGTGAGATCTTTCCTGGTTTTGTTACCTGCTGTAGCTAGCAGGGTGCTTAACGATGAGAACCAACTGTCCAGTTACATTTGCCCTACAGTGTATATAAAATATTAAGTGATAAAAATGGGACAGTTCTATATTCTGCTTGCCAGCTGGCAGAATATGCAGTAGTGAAACTGTAAGAACTGGCATCACTTGTTGTTTCAGGATGACATATGATATCAGAACACATACTGTAAAGCTTACTTAAAAATCTTATGTCCCTCAGGAACACCTGTAATGGCACTACTACCAATGGCTTTGTATATCACTCAGGAACACCTGAAATGGCACTACTAGCTGTGGTATTTGTGGCTCAGTTTATTTTTACAGCTAAATATCTTGAGTGTGATACGGGGTTGCAGGAGGAAGTTCATGTGAGCGTGTAGGAAATTAGCTCAGTTACAAGGCAGGAAGTTGTCTTTTGTTATTAGGATGTGGTACATGATGCACATTTTCAGTCAGACCTGACCAGTTGCTTGATCGTGTCTTCATCTGCTGCACAAATCGAATAATCTTTCAAGGATTACAGTGAAACAGAATTATCAAAGTGCAGGTATGTATTCATGTGGCTGTGTGCTGATTTTTAAATTATGGGTTGGTTATGTTTTAGGCATTTAGGTGTATGCTACCACCTATTAAAAGCCATAATTTGACAACTATTGGCACAATCTAGATGAAATATCGGATATTTTAGCCTGACATTATGCTCTTTGATTGTGCTGGATTACATTTGATGTGTTATATTGAATACAAATTAATATTATAGTATTCTTTCTATTACCTTGTGAAAGAACTGGCACTAATTGACTGCATATTTTGTGTAATATTGTGTTTATATTGTGCAATTAATTAATTAATTAATTTTATTTCTGGCAGGCGATTTACGTGTTTTTCTTTCTTATGTGGGCTGAGATGATGGTAGGGACACACTGGTAGAGAGATGTTGTAAACTGAAGTGAACCCAGCAAATTAGCCAGCCCAGTCAAACTGTACAGTTAAACAAACCGAACGAAACAAAGCAGAAAAGCAAAACAAAAATGCAATAACTGATTTTAAATGTTTGGCGTCAGTAATTTAGGCTTTTTACTTTACTGACATTTAGCAGATTCTCTTATCCAGTTACTTATAATGAAAACTGTGCAAATATTTGGGATTGAATTGCTGTAGAGCGGGAGAGTATGGTTTCAAGAGAGACAGCACATGCAAGAAGTGCAGACTCAACTGGCAACCTACTGTATCAACAATTCTGCTGAACATTAAACTGAGTTACACAAACAAGGACAAACCTGTCCTTACGGCCAGTAGACGACATTAAATGGACAAGAGCAAAGAACCACAGACTCAGGAAACAAAAAAGGAAATAAGCTGCACCTAATCAGGTGATAAGCCTTGTCTAGGCCTACTGTATTTACTGAGATTTTAATAGTCATGTGACTTTAAAATACAGCGCAGTATTTAAAAAAATGTTTTTTTATCTATTAGTTGTCATGGGTATATATATATATTGTTATTTATTGTAGACTATGCTGCAGAACAAATTACCCCAAGGGGATTATAAAGACTCTAACTAACTAACTGACTGACTAACTAACTAGTAGTATGTTACTTTATTAATGTATGACTGAAACCCGACACAATGCTCATGCTATTAAACGCTAATGCTGCATATGTATGTGAAATGCTGAAGCCTGTATTCAGTCAACATTTTAGTTTACTTTGAAATACAAATAAATGCAGGAAATAGTTTTTCTTCACAAACTCGGTTTAGCAGATTCATGTTCATGATTGCAGAACTCAGAAAGCTGACTATAAAAAAAGAAACAAAACGACAGAGGCATCTAAATTTAATCACAAATCCAAGTTAAGGCCTTCATGTATTGTTCTTTTAAAAAATATTTAAATGTTGATCAAAACATGCAGTTGTGTACAATCGTTAATATTAGCAATAAAAGGCAGTATACTGTGCAGTCTTATATTATATATTGTGTTTGTGTAAACAAAAAAATATGTTTAAAAAAATATGTATGTCCTTTGTCTCAACAATTGGTGTTTGTTTTACTTGAACCAGATGCCTTCAACCAAACCTGACCAAGCTTTTAACACTTTGCAGAGTTGTCTTGTATATCACTGTTTCTGCGGTTCAGTTATAAATAACCTGAGTTGAGGTTCAGTACTCCACAATGGACTATGTTTACTGTCTTTAAATGTGGTCCTATATCATGCAACTATTTCTTTCTCTTCCACCAGGCAAGGTCTTCCTCTGCATTCATCTGCAATGAGAACACAGGCTTTATGGTTTTATGCCATCTACTCATATGGTACTGTTTTTATTCTGTTGTTGCTCTTTCAGCTTGTTTACAGTAAGAATATGTTACATTACATTGGAGGCATTTAGCAGACGCTCTTATCCAGAGCGACCTACACAACTTTTTTTACATAGCACTTTACATTGTATCCATTTATACATTTATACAGCTGGATATATACTGAAGCAATGCAGGTTAAGTACCTTGCTCAAGGGTGCCTTTCGGTTACAAGCGCAGTTCCTTACCCACTGTGCCACACTCCGTCCTCTTATTGAAATTAGGAGAGAGTTTGGAGATTCACTTAATTGGTGATAAGTACACGCCTCATTATTGGCACTGAATGATTCTTGTTCACTTTGACATGAATAAAAGAAAAATGCTAAATTATTTATATTTGTTGAAGCCAAAATGGATTTGATTTGGGTGTTGGTGGTATTCCAAAAAAAATACAAAAAAACACAACTGGCCTTGGTGGTTACAGTGAGCCTGCCGTCATGGTTCTGTGTGTTCCTGTCTGTGTTCCCCCTGTTGGGCCGCCAAATGGCGGCACTTCTGTTTTGTGTCCTGCTCCCCCCTGTTAATTGTATGATTGTTTCCAATTGTCTCGTTATTCTATCATTGTTCCCACCTGTGTCTTGTTATCCCCTCCTTTTCTGGTTTGATTGTTTTTTGAGTTCACCTGTGTCTTGTTACCCCCTGTCTATTTAAGTTCTTTGTCCCCTTGACTCAGGTGCTGGTTCCTTGTGTTTGTTTGACTTACATGTATCTGCCTGCCAGTGTTTGTTTCCTACTTGTGTTTGATCTGTTTGAATGTACCTGCCCTTGTACTCTGCCTGCCTGTGTTCTGCCCTGCCTGTGTTTTTGAGTTCCTGTTGTTTTCTGTTTTATTAGATATTTTTTGAGTTTGTTTTTGCCCATCGTGGCCTTTTCTGTTCCCTGCTTGTTTGCCTGTCGTGTAAGTAAAGTCTTTGTTAATTTTCCCTTTTTGAGTTTGTTTTTTTTTTCCCTCTGCGTTTGGGTCCCCCTACTCGTTACGTGTCACCTGCACTTTTTAGCCAATAATATGTTAAAAGCTCAGGCTTGCCTAATTCAGTCAAGGTGATTGTAGCTACAATATCTGAAAGATGATGGAATCTAGATAATTAAGGGCAAAATAGCAGAACACAGAACTTTCTGCAGTTGCCTGTGGCATACATGGGGCGGAAGTGCAGTATAATGGGTAAGGCGCTGGGCTTGTAACCTAAAGGTCACAGGTTCAATTCTCACGTAGGACACAGCTGTTGTACCCCTGAGCAAGGTACTTCATCTGCATTGCTTCAGTATATATCCAGCTGTATAAATGAATGCAATGTAAAAGCCATGAAAAAGTTCAAAGTTGTACAAGTCGTTCTAAATAAGATCATCTGATAAAGGCTTGTAATGTAATATTCAAATTTATTTTGAAATATAACAGTGACATGTAAAATGTGTTTTTTTTTTTTGTTTACACTTACTTGAGCTCAATTAGTTAATCAGCGAGATACAAAGTCACAGATTAACAACAGTAGATTATTTTCTCTCCTTTAGAAAGAGACTAAAATGGCTGACCATATACATTTTGGCTAATTTGGAAAAAATGTTGCCAAGAAATTCAGAAACAAATCTAGGAGTAAAAACAACAAAACTAATATATTTACATTACATTTATTTAGCAGACGCTTTTATCCAAAGCGACGTACAAAAGTGCATATCATGGTCATTGGACAACTACAAAACACAGGTTTGATAAGGTACAATACTCATTTTGTACAGCTATTTCTACCCAAGAACACAATTCACACCATTTTAAAGTCTGTATGGAACATAATCTCATAATGTCACACTATGATTGTGTTTTTTCCAGTGCTAAATGTGCACGCGGCTTCATGGACTGCAGAAATACCACAAACAATATCAGCACTGCTGGGGTCGTGTGTCGTGGTTCCCTGCAAGTTCAATTACCCAGATCCCCCAAAAAAGCCTCCAGCAATGACAGGAATATGGGAAATGACCAACAACCAACTCATTTACCACCCGGACTCCTCCAAAGTGATGGAAGAATTCAGGGGCCGGGCAAATCTGATTGGGGATCTCACAGGAAAGAACTGTTCACTGAGAATTAATCACCTGAAAAAAAAGGACAATGGCCCATTTATTTTTAGGATAGAGATTCGTGACTTTGATAAGTACTCTTACACAGATAATATGGTCTCCATTGATGTCCAAGGTGCGTTTGAAGAAGTGTTCTCCATGTGGCTTATTAAAATCATGAGTATATACTGATAAGATCCTGGGTTAAAGTCATTGTAAAACATAAGCAGTTCCTTTTAGGTCTGTGCACTTTGGCTGTTGAAAGCCCCACTGCATGCTTGAGACCAGCTGTGATTGGAAATGTGTTTTCATGGCTTTATTCTCTAGAAATGTGACAGCTCACTTTGTTGACCAAAAACTGAAAATGATTCATTGGGAACTTGTAGCTTACAGATGGCGGTTTATTAGATGCTTGTTTTCACTTGACTACAGACTCTCCAGCCTCCCCACGGCTGACCGTGAGCGGGGAGGTCAAAGCAGGTGACGCTGTGACTGCTTCCTGCTCTGTGTCTCACTCCTGTCCCACGGAGCTGCCTCACCTGATCTGGAGCCGCAGTGGAACAACCACCAACCAATCAGAGGAGCTGCCCAACGGCCAATGGAGATTGACGTCAAACCTGACTTTCACTGCCACAAACTCTGACCACAACCAGCATCTGACTTGCACAGCAAAGTATCAGCAAGTCACATCTGTGCAATCTTCTAAAGTTTTGAATGTGGCATGTAAGTGGGCTATGTTTTTGCACAAAGCCTGAGGGATTTCACAATTCTTCAAAATGAGAACACATTTTGATAGCATCTTATTACGTTTTTTATAACACTGAATGTGGTACAGAGTATTATTGGAAATTGAAACTTACAGTAACAATTCAATTCCCCTTTTCTGAGAACAGTTTCCTTTTTAGTTGTTTAAAACTGACTGCTATCTATGCTTTTTACTTTAACTTTTTATCTAAGAATGAATTTAAATCACATGTTCCAAAACAGGTTTCCAGCCCTTGGAGGCTAAAGAAATAGGCACAGGGGATATAAGGAAAAATGGATACAATATTTTACATTTTCACAATTTATTGTATTGCTGCACATTTCATCAGTTACATATTTCAGGCTTTCACTTTGATCTGTATGTGCTTAGTATTATTATGATCAGCTAATTTCGGACATAAAACACATCTGGATATAGATGACGTATCATGTCTAGTTTCACACATAATTCACACAGTAATCACACATGTAACAGTGTATGAACAAGCCACTGCACTGCGGCTCAAAGCGTCAAACATTAACCGTTGGTAGAGTGGTACAGGAACTCTATCAGATGCTGGTCATTTTAGTTGGCCTTAAAAATACTAATGCCCTGGTCCAGATTGTACCACTTGCAGTGACTTGTCGAGTCATTTAAATATAATTTCAAGTCATCTAAAAACCGTGTTGTTCATCTAGATGCCCCAGTCCGTGTGGAGGTTGAGCCTGAGTCCACAGTGGTGAAGGAGGGAGATGCTGTGGAGGTGCAGTGCTCCAGTGACAGTAACCCTCCTGCACACGGCTACCAGTGGTACAACATCACTGGCACTCTGCTGTCAGAGGAACGAATCTACAAACTGCACAACGTGTCCAGACACACTAAAGCTCTCTACTGTGCAGCCATCAACACAGAGGGGCACAAGAACTCCACTCCGGCCAAGATCAGCGTGGAGTGTAGGTGCAGATCAAAACGTTTCATTTGGACAGTTACACAGGCCTTCACGTCTTTGTCGTCTGGCCTGAAATGAATACGTAATGACCATCTTTCTGAGCATATATCAGGTGAAGAGATGTGTTGGGTACACATTTGCAGTGTTTGATGGGTCTCCAGTTATCAGTGTTTTGACATAAAAATAAAATGGAGCAAGGATCTCAGGAGAGATCTGGTTGATTTTAAACTACAACTACAGATGTCTTTCTGTAAGAGGTCCAAATTGAATTAAAATTGCTGTGTATGTTTCATCTCCACATGAACTTGTGTAAGTTATTGTCAGGCCTCAACTTTTCCATTTATTTGCCCTAACATCATCAGCAGTGCACAAAGGCAGATGCTTAGTTTTTATCTTAAAATTTGGCTAGTTAGTCATCCGGGCATACATTTGGCAGGGTATTTAAATAAATTGAAAACTGTAGTTTAAAAAATCTAATAATAATCATAATAATAATAGGAATTCTTTAATAATTTCCAGACCCCCCAAGCATTGGAGCAGAATCAGGCTGTGTTGCAGAAATCACAGGGGTGAACTGCCGGTGCCTGGTAGAGTCCAGGCCCGCTAGCAGAGTCCAGTGGAAACTTGCAGATGGCAAAACTGAAAACAGCAGCAGCGTCCACAGCACAGATGGACAGGACTCCGCCACTGTTCACACACTGCATTTCCACCTGGGCCTTACTGATGTGGTGTCCTGCTACGCCAGCAACAAACATGGGAACGAAACAAGGGTCCTGGAAACCAACCGAGGAGGTGCTTTACCATTTTCCTTCACTATCAAAGGGATTTTTCTCAGTTCATATATATATATATATGAACTGAGAAAAACCCCTTTGATAGTGGCCCCATCAGGGCCAAGGACTTGTCTTTAGTTAATGTAATTTATCCAGTAGGCGGCAGTGTAGTATAATAGATAAGGAGTTTGTCTTAACCTGCATTGCTCCAGTATATATCCAGCTGTATCATTGGATACAATGTAAATCGCTCTGGATAAGAGCGTCAGCTAAATGCCTGTAATAATCCAGTACAGACCTGCCATCCCAATTAATCTGGAATTTATCCTCACAGGAGTACTGATGGCCATCTACTTATCAGGCTCGGCTGCTTCTGCCTTTGTGCTCATATTGGTTATTTTATTGCTGTGGAAATGTTCAAGACGAAAAAAACGGTAAGTGTTATTTAGAAAACCCCTCACATCAGACTGGAAATTTCATAATATATGCCCTGGAGATATGTTTTAAAAGAAGTAGTACTGCAACACAGATTATATAAAGTGAGAAAATGCACCGTTCACTTTTCAAAGGGAGTACAAGACTTGTACAACGACACAGTACAATGTTGCAGTTGCAGTAAGTGCTCAGTTTGATTGTGTACGTAACTGCAACATACTGGAATGCTTATGAAACCGTGTTAATAATTACTGGTGGACTGATTACATCAACATGCAAGCCACCCGCAGGCTGCTGTTTGTATGCTTTATGTTTCGACATATATGGGATTATGTTTAGATGGACCAGGAAATCGAAAGTTCATTGCCTGCAGTGAAGCCTTCTTTTTGCCTGATTTTGTTTCTTTTTGCTTCTATAAATGTCCCTATGCTTTGTCAATTCTTTGACATGCCTTTTACATTTAATATAGATTATCCCCTGAAACTGGGCTGGCTGTTGTTTGGATGAATTTGGTACGAAATGCAAACCGAAGTGCTCAGAGGATGTCACATCATAGGCCCACCTACCTACGCTTATGTTTTAGCATACGAAATCGCTAATTAAAATGTGGCGAATGAAACATGTATAACATTTTTTTTTGTTGCTTTTAAAGTGTGGAAGTAAAGATAAACCCTGTCTACTCAACTGCAGGCCTGTAGGTCTCCAAAGTATGCAACAGAAAAATGTGCATATTCAGTATAGACAAAAATTAATACTATTAATTAACAGCGAACAGTAACTAGCTGCATACTTAATTAGCTATATAATTAAATGTGGTCCAAAAGGAGCATTTAATTATATAACTAGGTTTCATGCTACACTCACTACCAATTTCTACCTAGTCATAGCTTGAACTAATTGTTTGGAACTCTGGTTCAAAAGTTTTTTGAACAATTAACACAAGCCAAAAAACAACTGCCTTTTGTTGGTTAGCAAAATCCATTTTTAAAATATAATAATTTTTTAAAAACTGCAAATTTATTCTTAAAAATCGCCTCAAGAATGTACATACAGACTTGCAGACAAGCACGCAAATTTGACAAGGATGATTTCAGTTTAAAAAGTAGGTAATAGCTCCAGACAATCATACTGACACATCTGGCACAGGTTTTTAAGGCATGTCAACAAATTGTTGTCAGACTCTTGACCAGCATACCCCACTACAGCTCTTTCTTAATGTGACAAAGAGTCATATTTTCCACATCAAATACGAGCTGAACTAGTAGCAACTGGTGCCGTGGGAGTGGGATACTACACACACTATCTAAGCAGTGGAGATTTCAGTCGGCGATCAATAGTCCTCACTTTTGCTGATTAGCCGTCTGTTATCTGTAGTTTTCTGTCCGGCTCACGGTGAATTTTGCATGACACACACACTTAATGTGCCGCGGCGAAGGTCTAGGGTGTGTAATACTTGTTTTATTTTCACAGCGATGACCAGCATGTGGGAACACAGGAAAACATAGCGCCAGCCAAATCCCAGTAGGTCTCTAAAGTACACAGATGAAAAGTATTCAGACTCATATTCTGATTAAACATGAATGAATAATGCTGAATTGACTGTCTTTAATGCCATCTAGCAGCAGGGGAAAGGGGCCTGTTGAAGATCCGTCCGCTCCCGGGGGTGATAACATTTATGTTAACAGTGCGGTAAGTGCCTGTAGCACATGAAACGAAGTGTTCTTTCTGGGTTAAGTGAGCAGCCAATTCTAGAATTATTGGCACCCTTCATGAAAGTGAGTAGAATGACTGTAAAAAAATGAAAGCATACAGTGGGGCATATTTTACTTTACATTACAGCATTTAGCAGATGCTCTTATCCAGAGCGACTTACACAACATTTTAAACAGCATTTACCTTGCATCCATTTATACAGCTGGGTATGTACTGAAGCAATTCAGGTTAAGTACCTCGCTCAAGGGTACAACGGCAGTGTCCTACCGGTGAATCGAGTCTGCGACCTTAAATTAGGTTACAAGACCAACTCCTTAGCCATTATACTACACTTCCGCCTACTGGATAGATTACATAAACTAAAGACAAGTCCCTGGCCCTGATGGCATATACCTAAGAGTACTCAAAGATTTAGCTGAGATCATCTTTAAACCACTGGCAGAAAGTTTTGGACAGACTATAGAAAATGCAGAAATACCAGAGGACTAGAAGCAAGGTAGTGTAATGCACACACACACACATATATATATATATATATATATTAGGATATATATATTAATGGATATCCAAGCCCAGTTCCTTACCCACTGTGCTACACTGCCCATTTTCGGCTCTAACGTAAGGGGGAGCCACATGCTGTTATCTTAACACAATTTTTCAGAAACAAAGAGTTTTTATTGAGTAATACATTTTTTTTCTGCAGAACATACAGTAGGTTTCAAAATGATTGGCATCCCTATGATTAATATCTGGTTATGCCTCCCCTGGAGACAGTTTTTTAAATATTGTGTAGGCTCTTTGTGCCTGGTGTGAAATAGTGTCTAATTGCATGGTCCATAGGAAACAGTTCCAACAGAAAGTATGAATAGAGGTAATCTTTTGCACAGTAATGGGGTAGTGCACACATGCACAACCCTGGAGGCATAACATCACTATACAAGCTTTTCTGGAACTGCAGGAAGTATAACGTCTGTGCATTTGTGTCTGAAATGAAATGGTTTCACTGTGTTCCTTTTCTATTTCCAGACACCATATTTTGAAGAAGAAGAAGAAGAAGAGGACGATTATGAGAATTGTTTTAAAGAGGACATTTATGCGAACATGTAATGGCACAAAGTTGGCTTGTCTTAAGAAAAACCTGCTGCTTTAACATACGTGATCCGGAGGCAGTTCAAGTGATGACTATGTATTGAAAAGGCCTTTGTCACACTACAGGAATTTTGATTCAAAGTCTCCATGCACACATTTCACAAATGATATTTTTTTTATTGGATATAGCTTGTGCGCGATGTGAATAAGGCTTGTGATTTCTGTCAGCACGTCTATTACTGAACGGCCATGAAGATTGAGGTTTTGGTATCACAAGAATCATAAGAACTATTAATTCTGTTCTCTAGTACGTGTGCTGGGTGTTTGGAAAGGATCCTTTTGATTTTTAACGGTACATTACTTGATGTCTTATTTCAATATTGTTTATTAATATTGCCTTATACTGCTTTGCAGGCCTACGTGTATTGTCACCAAGTATATTACTATAATCGAGAGCGAAACATTTATATTTAATTCATTGATTATTTTGTGTTCTGAGAATATCTTTGCTGCAATAAATAGTTCACGGTGTTAGAGGGGTCAGCTTTTGTGATAAATATATGGCCCTTGTACGATAGATGGATGGATGGATGGAAGACTGTCAAACTAGTTCTAATATCACACTAGACGCACTAGACTCTGAATTACATCAGAGGAACAAGAGGAACAGGGAAAAATGGTTGCAAAGCTACTGTGATTCCAAATTGAATAAGGATGGAAGACGTCCTGACAATGGCTTAAATGATTCAAAATTAAACTGTAAATCTACAATGTTCAGTTCACGAATTGTGTATTACCACATTGTGCATATTAATGCACAAAAAAACATAGCTCTCGCCAAATTTTTATGGACCAAACAGTGATGAGCAAAAATATACTGGTTTTTGTCTCAAATCAACTCCTAGCTTTAGCCAGTTAGTCAGTGAAATGCCAGCCACAACAACAAGGTAAGGCAAGTAAAAGCTCACCCTTTGGTGAAAAGATTCCACGGACACACATACATCCATCCATTATCTATACCCGCTTATCCTGAGCTGGGTCCATCCATTATCTATACCCGCTTATCCTGAGCAGGGTCCATCCATTATCTATACCCGCTTATCCTGAGCTGGGTCCATCCATTATCTATATCCTGAGCAGGGTCACGGGGGGCACTGGAGCCTATCCCAGCATGCATTGGGCGAGAGGCAGGAACACACCCTGGACAGGCCGCCAATCATACACACCATTCACTCGCTCACTCATACCTATGGGCAATTTAGAGTCTCCAATTAGTCTACCTGCATGTCTTTGGACTGTGGGAGGAAACCGGAGTACCCAGAGGAAACCCATGCGGACACGGGGAGAACATGCTAACTCCACACACAAAGGCCCCAAGCTGAGATTCGGACCTACGACCTTCTTGTTGTGAGGCTACAGTGCTACTCACTGCACCACCCTGCCGCCGGACACATACAGTTAAATGCAAAAATATCGGTGATATTTGTTTTTTTGGCTTTTCTACTCTAGCACATTGAAATTAAAATATTGAGTATGGGGTTAAAGTGCAGACTGTCAGCCTTAATTTGAGGACATAAACAGCTGTAACCGTGTAGGAATTGCAACACTTTTTATAAATAGTCCCCCATTTTAGAAGAATCTCAGCCTGGGGCCTTTGTGTGTGGAGTTTGCATGTTCTCCCCGTGTCCGCATGGGTTTCCTCTGGGTACTCCGGTTTCCTCCCACAGTCCAAAGACATGCAGGTAGGCTAATTGGCTGCTCAGCTGATTCTTGCTGAATACCAGCTGCATGGCATTGATTAATATACATGACACCCAAAAAAGGTCTAGAGTTGATTCTAGGTGTGTAATTTGCAACTGGAGTCTGTTGAGGTTATTTGAACTAGGTGTCAATGTCAGTAAATTAGGCCATCATGAGACTACGGAATAAATTGATCAGAGGCATAGCCAAAACTTTGGGTGTGTTAAAATCAATTGTTTGATATAGTGTAAATCTAATGTGTTAGAGTACACAGCCAAAACAAAAATACTGTCCCAGTAATTTAGCATTTAACAGAATATGTAACAATGCATATGTATAATGATGAAATTCATTTGTAAATGAGAGACCAATAATACAGGAATGGCTTACCTTTTACCTTCACCGATGCACCGAAAAGATTCAACAGCAAAATCCTCTGTGAGAAAGCCGTCCTACACTCCTCTCTACCTCTACCGTAACAGGAAGCCAGAGGCAAACTGTGGAGGGGTGATGTGGTTAATGCGCCATCTGCTGGTGGAGAGGGAGCGGTTTAGCTGGCCTGCTTACACAGCTGTTATTATTAAATTATTCAGTAACTGTTTATATGCTCTACTGTACGTATATTATATTACTATGACTAAAAATCTATTTACAGTATAACCAAAATATTTGACATGATTAACAAGTATAATATAAATAGACAGGGATTGATTTAACTTTATAATTTGGAAGATGTAATTTTGCCCCATATGTTTGTTTTGGCTTTATACATTTCATTTCATTTTTAATACATAAGCAGGATGGTAAAAAGTAATTTTACAGAAGCAACACTTTTTTCACATGGTGTGCCTGTGGTAGGTTCCTTGTAAGGCTGTGCTACAGAGATGAGCTGGAAATGTTGAGTTGTATTTAGCACAATAGAAATGTGTGATCAAAACAGTTATTACTGTATGACCAATCAGACCAACCAGTTCATATGAGTGTTTATGAAATTAGCTCAGTTACAAGGCAGGAAGTTGTCTTTTATTATTAGGATGTGGTACATGATGCACATTAACAGTCAGACCTGACCAGTTGTTTGATCGTGTCTTCATCGGCTGCACAAATCGAATAATCTTGCGAGGATTACAGTGAAACAGAATTATCAAAGTGCAGGTATGTATTGATGTGGCTGTGTGCTGATTTTTAAATTATGGGTTGGTTATGTTTTAGGCATTTAGGTGTATGCTACCACCTATTAAAAGCCATAATTTGACAACTATTTGCACAATCTAGATGAAATATTGGATATTTTAGCCTGACATTATGCTCTTTGATTGTGCTGGATTACATTTCATGTGTTATTTTGAATACAAATTAATATTATAGTATTCTTTCCATTACCTTGTGAATGAACTGGCACTAATTGACTGCATATTTTGTGTAATATTGTGTTTATATTGTGCAATTAATTTTATTTCTGGCAGGTGATTTACGTGTTTTTTTTTTTCTTATGTGGGCTGTTTTCTGAGATGATGGTTGGGACACACTGGTAGAGAGATGTTGTAAACTGAAGTGAACCCAGCAAATTAGCCAGCCCAGTCAAACTGTACAGTTAAACAATCCCAACAAAACAAAGCAGAAAAGCAAAACAAAAATGCTATAACTTATTTTAAATGTTTGGCGTCAGTAATTTAGGCTTTTTACTTTACTGACATTTAGCAGATTCTCTTATCCAGTTACTTATAATGAAAACTGTGCAAATATTTGGGATTGAATTGCTGTAGAGCGGGAGAGTATGGTTTCAAGAGAGACAGCACATGCAAGAAGTGCAGACCCAACTGGAAACCTACTGTATCAACAATTCAGCTGAACATTAAACTATGTTACACAAACAAGGACAAAACCTGTCCTTACGGCCAGTAGACGACATTAAATGAACAAGAGCAAAGAACCACAGACTCCGAAAACAAAAAAGGAAATAAGCTGCACCTAATCAGGCGATAGCCTTGTGTAGGCTTACTGTATTTACTGAGACATTAATAGTCATGTGACTTTAAAATACAGCACAGGGTATTATTAATGAAAGATGAAACATTTTATACATACATTTCAAAAACATAATCTTTGGTATATAAAGTGCAGTATTTAAAAAAATGTTTTTTAATCTATCAGTTGTCATGGGTATATATATATATTGTTATTTATTGTAGACTATGCTGCAGAACAAATTACTCCAAGGGGATAATAAAGACCCTTACTAATTAACTAACTAACTAACTGACTGACTAACTAACTAGTAGTATGTTACTTTATTAATGTATGACTGAAACCCGACACAATGTTCATGCTATTAAACGCTAATGCTGCATATGTATGTGGAATGCTGAAGCCTGTATTCAGTCAACATTTTTGTTTACTTTGAAAAACAAATAAATGCAGGAAATAGTTTTTCTCCACAAACTCGGTTTAGCAGATTCATGTTCATGATTGCTGAACTCAGACAGCTGTCTGTAAAAAATAGAAAAAAAAAGAAACAGGCATCTAAATTTAATCACAAATCAAAGTTAAGGCCTTCATGTATTGCTCTGTACAACATCAGAAGGATTCGACCATACCTGACGCCGCACTCCACCCAGCTGCTAGTCCAGGCTACAGTGACCTCTCGCCTTGATTACTGCAACTCTCTCCTTGCAAGCCTGCCAGCTTATGCCATACAGCCACTACAGATGATTCAGAATGCCGCTGCCCGACTCATCTACAACCTCCCCAAATTCTCCCACGTCACTCCTCTGCTGCGATCACTTCACTGGCTACCGTTCGCCGCCAGGATCCGGTTCAAAGCCCTGACCCTTGCCTACACTGCTGCCAACAGGACAGCCCCCATCTACTTGCAGGACATGACTCAATTCTATGTGCCTGCTCGACCACTCCGCTCTGCGGCAGTAGGGCGCCTTGTAACCCCTCCCACCCGCCCAAAGGGATCACAGAGCTTCTCCACCCTAGCTCCCCAGTGGTGGAACGAACTCCCCGTCCCTCTCCGAACCTCCCCCTCACTACCCATCTTCCGCCGTGGCCTGAAGACTCATCTCTTCAGACTATATCTAGACTAACCACCACCACGCTGTATATTTCACTCTTTTATATAAAAATAAAAAAATAAAAACCCTTTTCCTGTCACTTGTTACATGTTGCCCCATCCCAACCACTCTTGGTAATTTGTATTTGTCCTAATACTGTAGCTTATTCTTCTGCCTAGTTGGCTTTGCAGATGTTAGGCCAGAATAGTGTTCACTGTTCTCCGCTAGAAATAGCTGTACAAAATAAGTATTGTACCTTACTGAACCCGTGTTCAGCAGTTGTCTACGACCATGAAATGCACTTTTTTTGTACGTCGCTTTGGATAAAAGCGTCTGCCAAATGAATGTAATGTAATGTAATGTTGTTCTTTTAAAAAATCTTTAAATGTTGATCAAAACATGCAGTTGTGTACAATTGTTAAATATTAGCAATAAAAGGCAGTATACTGTGCAGTCTTATATTATACATTGTGTTTGTGTAAACAAGAAAATATGTTTAAAAATATGTATGTCCTTTGTCTCAACAATTGGGGTTTGTTTTACTTGAACCAAATGCCTTCAGCCAAACCTGACCAAGCTTTTAACACTTTGCAGAGTTGTGTTGCATTTCACTGTTTCTGCGGTTCAGTTATAAATAACCTGAGTTGAGTTTCTTGAGGTTCAGTACACCACAATGAACTATGTTTACTGTCTTTAAAAGTGGCCCTATATCATGCAACTATTTCTTTCTCTTCCACCAGGCAAGGTCTTCCTCTGCATTCATCTGCAATGAGAACACAGGCTTTATGGTTTTATGCCATCTACTCATATGGTACTGTTTTTATTCTGTTGTTGCTCTTTCAGCTTGTTTACAGGAAGAATATGTCTATTCACAAGTCACGTAGTAGAGGCAGAAACTTTTTCATCTTTTCAAGACCAGGCTTGATATGGTGTTAGACACTAACTAGTCTGTAGGTACTTAGACCACTAGGTACAATATAGTCAGGAATATGGCAAGCATTGTTGGGCTGAATGGCCTGTTCTCATCATTATGTTATGTTAAGAAATGTTAAGAAAGGTCTTTTGTCCATAGTCAAACTGTAACTTACTTTGCTACTCATTATTGAAATTTGGAGAGAGTTCTGAGATTTCACTTAATTGGTGATAAGTACACACTAAAATCCCTCATTGTTGGCACTGAATGATTCTTGTTCACTTTGACATGAATAAAAGAAAAATGCTAAATTACTTATATTTGTTGAAGCCAAAATGGATTTTATTTGGGTGTCCGTGGTATTCCAAAAAAAAAAAAAAAAAAGACACAACTGGCCTTGGTGGTTACAGTGAGCCTATGCTTTTCAGTCAATAATATGTTAAAAGCTCAGGCTTGCCTAATTCAGTCAAGGTGATTGTAGCTACAATATCTGAAAGATGATGAAATCTAGATAATTAAGGGCAAAATAGCAGAGCACAGAACTTTCTGCAGTTGCCTGTGGCTTACATGGGGCGGAAGTGCAGTATAATGGGTAAGGCACTGGGCTTGTAACCTAAAGGTCACAGGTTTGATTCTCAGGTAGGACACTGCTGTTATACCCTTGAGCAAGGTACTTAATCTGCATTGCTTCAGTATATATTCAGCTGTATAAATGAATGCAATGTAAAAAAAAATTTAAAAAAAAGTTGTATAAGTCGTTCTAAATATGATCATCTGATAAAGGCCTGTAATGTAATATTCAAATTTATTTTGAAATAAAAACATTGACACATAAATGTGACTGTTTTTTTTTTTTGTTTACACTTACTTGAGCTCAATTAGTTAATCAGCGAGATACAAAGACACAGACTAACATGTAGATAATTTTTTTCTCTTTTAGAAAGAGACTAAAATGGCTGACCATATACATTTTGGCTAATTTGGAAAAAGTGTTGCCAAGAAATTCAGAAACAAATCTAGGAGTAAAAACGACAAAAAACTAAAATATTTACATTATTTAGCAGACGATTTTATCCAAAGCGACATACAAAAGTGCATATCATGGTCATTGGACAACTACAAAACACAGGTTCAATAAGGTACAATACTCAATAGTACAGCTATTTCTAGCCAAGAACACAATTCACACCATTTTAAAGTCTGTATGTAACATAATCTCATAATGTCACACTATGATTGTGTTTTTTTCCAGTGCTAAATGTGCACGCGGCTTCATGGACTGCAGAAATACCACAAACAATATCAGCACTGCTGGGGTCGTGTGTCGTGGTTCCCTGCAAGTTCAATTACCCAGACCCCCCAAAAAAGCCTCCAGCAATGACAGGAATATGGCATATGACCAACTACCAACCCATTTACCACCCGGAATCCTCCAAAGTGATGGAAGAATTCAGGGGCCGGACAAATTTGACTGGGGATCTTGCAAGGAAGAACTGTTCACTGAGAATTAATCACCTGAAAAAAAAGGACAATGGCCGATTTATTTTTAGGATAGAGATTCGTGACTTTAAGATGTACTCTTACACAGATAATATGGTCTCCATTGATGTCCAAGGTGCGTTTGAAGAAGTGTTCTCTATGTGGCTTATTTTTTAAATCATGAGTATGTACTGATAAGATCCTGGGTTAAAGTCATTGTGAAACATAAGCACTTCCTTTTAGGTCTGTGCACTTTGGCTATTGAAAGCCCCACTGCATGCTTGAGACCAGCTGTGATTGGAAATATGTTTTCATGGCTTTATTCTCTAGAAATGTGACAGCTCACTTTGTTGACCAAAAACTGAAAATGATTCATTGGGATCTTGTAGTTTACAGATGGCGGTTTATTAGATGCTTGTTTTCACTTGACTACAGACTATCCAGCCTCCCCATTGCTGACTGTGAGCGGGGAGGTCAAAGCAGGTGACGCTGTGACTGCTTCCTGCTCTGTGTCTCACTCCTGTCCCACGGAGCTGCCTCACCTGATCTGGAGCCGCAGTGGAACAACCACCATCCAATCAGAGGAGCTGCCCAACGGCCAATGGAGAGTGACTTCAAGCCTGACTTTCACTGCCACAAACTCTGACAACAACCAGCATCTGATTTGCACAGCAAAGTATCAGCAAGTCACATCTGTGCAATCTTCTAAAATTTTGAATGTGGCATGTAAGTGGGCAATTTTTTTTTTAACATGTTTTTGCACAAAGCCTGAAGGATTTCACAATTCTTCAAAATGAGAACTAACACATTTTGATAGCATCTTATTACTTTTTTTTTTAACACTGAATGTAGTACAGAGTATTATTGGAAATTGAAACTTACAGTAACAATTCAATTCCCCTTTTCAGAGAACAGTTTCCTTTTTAGTTGTTTAAAACTGACTGCTATCTATGCTTTTTTACTTTTTATCTAAGAATGAATTTAAATCACATGTTCCAAAACAGGTTCCCAGCCCTTGGAGGCTAAAGAAATAGGCACAGGGGATACAAGGAAAAATGGATAAAATATTTTACATTTTCACAATTTATTGTATTGCTGCACATTTCATCAGTTACATATTTCAGGCTTTCACTTTGATCTGTATGTGCTTAGTATTATTATGATCAGCTAATTTCGGACATAAAACACATCTGGATATAGATGACGTATCATGTCTAGTTTCACACATAATTCACACAGTAATCACACATGTAACAGTGTATGAACAAGCCACTGCGTTGCGGCTCAAAGCGTCAAACACTAACCGTTGGTAGAGTGGTACAGGAACTCTGTCAGATGCTGGTCATTTTAGTTGGCCTTAAAAATACTAATGCCCTGGTCCAGATTGTACCACTTGTGGTGACTTGTCGAGTCATTTAAATATAATTTCAAGTCATCTAAAAACCGTGTTGTTCATCTAGATGCCCCAGTCCGTGTGGAGGTCGAGCCTGAGTCCACAGTGGTGAAGGAGGGAGATGCTGTGGAGGTGCAGTGTTCCAGTGACAGTAACCCTCTTGCACACGGCTACCAGTGGTACAACATCACTGGCACTCTGCTGTCAGAGGAACGAATCTACAAACTGCACAACGTGTCCAGACACACTAAAGCTCTCTACTGTGCAGCCATCAACACAGAGGGGCACAAGAACTCCACTCCGGCCAAGATCAGCGTGGAGTGTAAGTGCAGATCAAAACGTTTCATTTGGACAGTTACACAGGCTTTCACGTCTTTGTCATCTGGCCTGAAATTAATACGTAATGACCATCTTTCTGAGCATATATCAGGTGAAGAGATGTGTTGGGTACACATTTGCAGTGTTTGATGGGTCTCCAGTTATCAGTGTTTTGACATAAAAATAAAATGGAGCAAGAATCTCAGGAGAGATCTGGTTGATTTTAAACTACAACTACAGATGTCTTTCTGCAAAAGGTTCACATTGAATTAAAATTGCTGTGTATGTTTCATCTCCACATGAACTTGTGTAAGTCATTGTCAGGCCTCAACTTTTCCATTTATTTGCCCCAACATCATCAGCAGTGCACAAAGGCAGATGCTTAGTTTTTATACTAAAATTTGGCTAGATAGTGATACAGGCATACATTTGGCACAGTATGTAAATAAACTGAAAACTGTAGTTTAAAAAATCTAATAATAATCATAATAATAATAGGAATTCTTTAATAATTTCCAGACCCCCCAAGCATTGGAGCACAATCAGGCTGTGTTGCAGAAATCACAGGGGTGAACTGCCGGTGCCTGGTGGAGTCCAGGCCCGCTAGCAGAGTCCAGTGGAAACTTGCAGATGGCAAAACTGAAAACAGCAGCAGCTTCCACAGCACAGATGGACAGGACTCCGCCACTGTTCACACACTGCATTTCCACCTGGGCCTTACTGATGTGGTGTCCTGCTACGCCAGCAACAAACATGGGAACGTAACAAGGGTCCTGGAAACCAACCGAGGAGGTGCTTTACCATTTTCCTTCACTATCAAAGGGGTTTTTCTCAGTTCATATATATATATATATATATATATATGCATTATATTACCTTGCTTTTAGTCCACTGATATTTCTCCAGTTTCTAAAGTCTGTCCAAAACGTTCTGCCAGTGGTTAACAGATGATCTCAACTAACTCTTTGAGTACTCTTGGGTATATGCCATCAGGGCCAAGGACTTGTCTTTAGTTAATGTAATTTATCCAGTAGGCGGCAGTGTAGTATAATAGCTAAGGAGTTGGTCTTAACCTGCATTGCTCCAGTATATATCCAGCTGTATCATTGGATACAATGTAAATCGCTCTGGATAAGAGCGTCAGCTAAATGCCTGTAATAATCCAGTACAGACCTGCCATCCCAATTAATCTGGAATTTATCCTCACAGGAGTACTGATGGCCATCTACTTATCAGGCTCGGCTGCTTCTGCCTTTGTGCTCATATTGGTTATTTTATTGCTGTGGAAATGTTCAAGACGAAAAAAACGGTAAGTGTTATTTAGAAAACCCCTCACATCAGACTGGAAATTTCATAATATATGCCCCCGAGATATGTTTTAAAAGGAAGAGGTACTGCAACACATATAATATAAAGTGAAAAAATGTACCGTTCACTTTTCAAAGGGAGTACAAGACTTGTACAATGACACAATACAATGTTGCAGTTGCAGTAAGTGCTCAGTTTGATCATGTACGTAACTGCAACATACTGGAATGCTTATGAAGCCGTGTTAATAATTACTGGTGGACTGATTACATCAACATGCAAGCCACCCGCAGGCTGCTGTTTGTATGCTGTATGTTTCGACATATATGGGATTATGTTTAGATGGACCAGGAAATCGAAAGTTCATTGCCTGCAGTGAAGCCTTCTTTTTGCCTGATTTTGTTTCTTTTTGCTTCTATAAATGTCCCTATGCTTTGTCAATGCTTTGACATGCCTTTTACATTTAATATAGATTATCCCCTGAAACTGGGCTGGCTGTTGTTTGGATGAATTTGGTACGAAATGCAAACCGAAGTGCTCAGAGGATGTCACATCATAGGCCCACCTACCTACGCTTATGTTTTAGCATACGAAATCGCTAATTAAAATGTGGCAAATGAAACATGTATAACATTTTTTTTTTGTTGCTTTTAAAGTGTGGAAGTAAAGATAAACCCTGTCTACTCAACTGCAGGCCTGTAAGTCTCCAAAGTATGCAACAGAAAAATGTGCATATTCAGTATAGACAAATATTAATACTATTAATTAACAGCGAACAGTAACTAGCTGCATACTTAATTAGCTATATAATTAAATGTGGTCCAAAAGGAGCATTTAATTATATAACTAGGTTTCATGCTACACTCACTACCAATTTCTACCTAGTCATAGCTTGAACTAATTGTTTGGAACACTGGTTCAAAAGTTTTTTGAACAATTAACACAAGCCAAAAAACAACTGCCTTTTGTTGGTTAGCAAAATCCATTTTTAAAATATAATCATTTTTTCAAAACTGCAAATTTATTCTTAAAAATCGCCTCAAGAATGTACATACAGACTTGCAGGCAAGCACGCAAATTTGACAAGGATGATTTCAGTTTAAAAAGTAGGTAATAGCTCCAGACAATCATACTGACATGTCTGGCACAGGTTTTTAAGGCATGTCAACAAATTGTTGTCAGACTCTTGACCAGCATAGCCCACTACAGCTCTTTCTTAATGTGACAAAGAGTCATATTTTCCACATCAAATACGAGCTGAACCAGTAGCAACTGGTGCCGTGGGAGTGGGGTACTACACACACTATCTAAGCAGTGGGGATTTCAGTCGGCGATCAATAGTCCTCACTTTTGCTGATTAGCTGTCTGTTATCTGCAGTTTTCTGTCCGGCTCACGGTGAATTTTGCATGACACACATGCTAATGTGCATGGAGGTTGTCGTGGCGATGGGCTAGGGTGTGTAATACGCGTGTCATTTCTTGTTTTATTTTCACAGCGATGACCAGCATGTGGGAACACAGGAAAACATAGCGCCAGCCAAATCCCAGTAGGTCTCTAAAGTACACAGAAGAAAAATATTCAGGCTCATATTCTGATTAAACATGAATGAATAATGCTGAATTGACTGTCTTTAATGCCATCTAGCAGCAGGGGAAAGGGGCCTGTTGAAGATCCGTCCGCTCCCGGGGGTGATAACATTTATGTTAACAGTGAGGTAAGTTCAATAATTTAATGTTGCCTGTAAGCACATGAAAGGAATAGAGTTCTTTCTGGGTTTTAAAAAAACATACTATTTTAGATCAAGTGAGCAGCCAATTCTAGAATTATTGGCACCCTTCATGAAAGTGAGTAGAATGACTGTAAAAAAATGAAAGCATACAGTGGGGCATATTTTACATTACATTACAGCATTTAGCAGATGCTCTTATCCAGAGCGACTTACACAACATTTTACACAGCATTTACCTTGCATCCATTTATACAGCTGGGTATGTACTGAAGCAATTCAGGTTAAGTACCTTGCTCAAGGGTGCAACGGCAGTGTCCTATCCAGTAATAGATATCCAAGCCCAGTTCCTTACCCACTGTGCTACACTGCCCATTTTCGGTTCTAACGTAAGGGGGAGCCACATGCTGTTATCTTAACACAATTTTTCAGACACAAAAAGTTTTTATTGAGCAATACAAATTTTTTCTGCAGAACATACAGTAGGTTTCAAAATTATCCCTATGATTCATATTTGGTTAAGCCTCCCCTGGAGACACTGAGTTTCTTTCTGTAATGTCTGCCACAGTTGCAGAATACTTTTGGAGGGATATTGGACCACTCATGCATGCAGAATAATTTGAGATCCTTGATATTTTTTATGTTTGCGCTTGTGGACTGTTCTCTTCAATTCAGACCACAGGGTTAGGGTTAGGGTTCAAGTCGAGAGACTGAGATGGTCATTGCAAAAACATTGATTTTGTGTTCATGCAACCATTTCTGTGTTGATTTTGATGTATGTTTGGGGTCATTGCCTTGTTGAAAGGTCCCTCTGTGACCAGGTCTCAACTTCCTGGCAGAGCCAACCAGGTTTTGAGCTAAAATATCCTGGTACTCAGTGGAATTATTTATGCCATCAACCTTAACAAGAGCCCCTGGACCATTAGCAGGAAAACAACCCCAAAGCATCAGTCATCTTCCACCATATTTTTCTGTTACCCCAGTGTTTTTGAGAAAAATTATATTAGAAAAAAATGTTTATTTGAGTAAAAGCAGTTTCCCCAAATGTTTCATCATAAATTTTGAAACACAATGTGTATTATTTATTGTATACGATCATTTTGTTTGTTTACATGAAGGGTGCCAATAAGTTGACTGTATGTTTTTTTATTGCCTGAGGCAGTTCTATGTAATCTTAGATACTTATTGATAATGCACCTGCTTTAAAATAGCTGGCAGAGGGGACTTTTGGAGTTATTAGTCTAAGGGAAGGAAGTACCCTTCATTGAACTCAGAAGCTGCTTGTACCATGATGTCATTTTTACTGAGACTGTACATATGAACCTATTATTTCATAGCATTAAATTCACCATTGTAAATGTAAATTTGTTTTTTTATATTGTGTAGGCCCTTTGTGCCTGGTGTGAAATAGTGTCTAATTGCATGGTCCATAGGAAATAGTTCCAACAGAAAGTATGAATAGAGGTAATCTTTTGCACAGTAATGGGGTAGTGGACACATGCACAACCCTGGAGGCATAACATCACTATACAAGCTTTTCTGGAGCTGCAGGAAGTATAACTTCTGTGCATTTGTGTGTGCAATGAAATGGTTTCACTGAGTTCCTTTTCTATTTCCAGACACCATATTTTGAAGAAGAAGAAGAAGAAGAAGAGGTGGATTATGAAAATAGTTTTAAAGAGGACGTTTATGCAAACATGTAATGGCACAAAGTTGGCTAGTCTTAAGAAAAACCTGCTACTTTAACATACGTGATCCGGAGGCAGTTCAAGCGATGACTATGTATTTATAAGGCCTTTGTCACACTACAGGAATTTTGATTCAAAGTCTCCATGCACACATTTCACATATGATACTTTTTTTATCGGATATAGCTTGTGCGCGATGTGAATAAGGCTTGTGATTTCTGCCAGCACGTTTATTACTGAACGGCCATGAAGATGGAGGTTTTGGTATCACAAGAATCATAAGAAGGGTTAATTCTGTTCTCTAGTACGTGTGCTGGGTGTTTGGAAAGGATCCTTTTGATTTTTAACGGTACATTACTTGATGTCTTATTTCAATATTGTTTATTAATATTGCCTTATACTGCTTTGCAGGCCTACGTGTATTGTCACCAATTATATTACTATAATCGAGAGCGAAACATTTATATTTAATTCATTGATTATTTTGTGTTCTGAGAATATCTTTGCTGCAATAAATAATTCACGGTGTTAGAGGAGTCAGCTTTTGTGATAAATATATGGCCCTTGTACGATAGATGATGGATGGATGGATGGATGGATGGAAGACTGTCAAACTAGTTCTAACATCACACTGTGTGAATTACATCAGAGGAACAAGAGGAGCAGGGAAAAATGGCTGCAAAGCTACTGTGATTTCAAATTGAATAAGGATGGAAACCGTCCTGACAATGGCTTAAATGATTAATAATTGATCTGTAAATCTACGACGTTCAGTTTACGAATTGTGTATTACCACATTATGCATATTAATGCACAAAAAAACATAGCTCTCGCCAAATTTTCTACGGACCAAACAGCGATGAGCAGAAATATACTGGTTTTTGTCTCAGATCAACACCTAGCATTAGCCAGTTAGTCAGTGAAATGCAAGCCACAACAACGTCAGGCAACACTTTTTATAAATAGTCCCCCATTTTAGAAGAACAAAAGTAATTGGCTGCTCAGCTGATTCTTGCTGAATACCAGCTGCATGGCATTGATTAATATACATGACACCCAAAAAAGGTCTAGAGTTGATTCTAGGTGTGTAATTTGCAACTGGACTCTGTTGAGGTTATTTGAACTACGTGTCAATGCCAGTAAATTAGGCCATCATGAGGCTACGGAATAAATTGATCAGAGACATCAACAAAATCAGCTGTTTGATACAGTGTAAATCC
Source organism: Anguilla anguilla (assembly GCF_013347855.1). Classification (NCBI taxonomy): domain Eukaryota; kingdom Metazoa; phylum Chordata; class Actinopteri; order Anguilliformes; family Anguillidae; genus Anguilla; species Anguilla anguilla. The sequence goes on from NC_049201.1 coordinate 85,549,987, forward strand.
AATGTGTTAGAGTACACAGCCAAAACAAAAATACTGTCCCAGTACTTTTGCATTTAACAGAATATGTGGCAATGCATATGTATAATGATGAAATTCATTTGTAAATGAGAGACCAATAATACAGGAATGGCTTACCTTTTACCTTCACCGATGCACCGAAAAGATTCAACAGCAAAATCCTCTGTGAGAAAGCCGTCCTACACTCCTCTCTACCTCTACCGTAACAGGAAGCCAGAGGCAAACTGTGGAGGGGTGATGTGGTTAATGCGCCATCTGCTGGTGGAGAGGGAGCGGTTTAGCTGGCCTGCTTCCACAGCTGTTAGAATTTTTCAGTAACTATTTATATGCTCTACTGTACGTATATTATATACTATGACTAAAAATCTATTTACAGTACAACCAACATATTTGACACGATTAACAAGTATAATATAAATAGACAGGGATTGATTTAACTTTATAATTTGGAAGATGTAATTTTGCCCCATATGTTTGTTTTGGCTTTATACATTTCATTTCATTTTTAATACATAAGCAGGATGGTAAAAAGTAATTTTACAGAAGCAACACTTTTTTCAAATGGTGTGCCTGTGCTAGGTACCTTCGTAAGGCTGTGCTACAGAGATGAGCTGGAAATGTTGAGTTGTATTTAGCACAGTAGAAATGTGTGATCAAAACAGTTATTACTGTATGACCAATCAGACCAACCAGTTCATATGAGTGTTTAGGAAATTATCTCAGTCACAAGGCAGGAAGTTGTCTATTGTTATTAGGGTGTGACACGTGATGCACATTTTCAGTCAGACCTGACCAGTTGTTTGATCGTGTCTTCATCTGCTGCACAAATCGAATAATCTATCAAGGATTACAGTGAAACAGAGTTATAAAAGTGCAGGTATGTATTCATGTGGCTGTGTGCTGATTTTTAAATTATGGGTTGGTTATGTTTTAGGCATTTAGGTGTATGCTACCACCTATTAAAAGCCATAATTTGACAACTATTGGCACAATCAAGTTGAAATATTGGATATTTTAGCCTGACATTATGCTCTTTGATTGTGGTGGATTACATTTGATGTGTTATATTGAATACCAATTAATATTATAGTATTCTTTCCATTACCTTGTGAAAGCCCGGTTAAACTGTACAGTTAAACAAACCCAACAAAACAAAGCAGAAAAGCAAAACAAAAATGCTATAACTTATTTTAAATGTTTGGCGTCAGTAATTTAGGCTTTTTACTTTACTGACATTTAGCAGATTCTCTTATCCAGTTACTTATAATAAAAACTGTGCAAATATTTGGGATTGAATTGCTGTAGAGCGGGAGAGTATGGTTTCAAGAGAGACAGCACATGCAAGAAGTGCAGACTCTGGCAACCTACTGTATCAACAATTCTGCTGAAAATTAAACTAAGTTACACAAACAAGGACAAACCTGTCCTTACGGCCAGTAGACGACATTAAATGAACAAGAGCAAAGAACCACAGACTCCGAAAACAAAAAAGGAAATAAGCTGCACCTAATCAGGCGATAGCCTTGTGTAGGCCTACTGTTTTTACTGAGACATTAATAGTCATGTGACTTTAAAATACAGATCAGGGTATTATTAATGAAAGATGAAACATTTTATACATACATTTCAAAAACATAATCTTTGGTGTATAAAGTGCAGTATTTTTAAAAATGTTTTTTAATCTATCAGTTGTCATGGGTATATATATATATATTGTTATTTATTGTAGACTATGCTGCAGAACAAATTACTCCAAGGGGATAATAAAGACCCTAACTAATTAACTAACTAACTGACTGACTAACTAACTAGTAGTATGTTACTTTATTAATGTATGACTGAAACCCGACACAATGCTCATGCTATTAAACGCTAATGCTGCATATGTATGTGGAATGCTGAAGCCTGTATTCAGTCAACATTTTTGTTTACTTTGAAAAACAAATAAATGCAGGAAATAGTTTTTCTCCACAAACTCGGTTTAGCAGATTCATGTTCATGATTGCTGAACTCAGACAGCTGTCTGTAAAAAATAGAAAAAAAAAGAAACAGGCATCTAAATTTAATCACAAATCCAAGTTAAGGCCTTCATGTATTGTTCTTTTAAAAAATCTTTAAATGTTGATCAAAACATGCAGTTGTGTACAATTGTTAAATATTAGCAATAAAAGGCAGTATACTGTGCAGTCTTATACTATACATTGTGTTTGTGTAAACAAGAAAATATGTTTAAAAATATGTATGTCCTTTGTCTCAACAATTGGGGTCTGTTTTTCTTGAACCAAATGCCTTCAGCCAAACCTGACCAAGCGTTTAACACTTTGCAGAGTTGTGTTGCATTTCACTGTTTCTGCAGTTCAGTTATAAATAACCTGAGTTGAGTTTCTTGAGGTTCAGTACACCACAATGGACTATGTTTACTGTCTTTAAAAGTGGCCCTATATCATGCAACTACTTCTTTCTCTTCCACCAGGCAAGGTCTTCCTCTGCATTCATCTGCAATGAGAACACAGGCTTTATGGTTTTATGCCATCTACTCATATGGTACTGTTTTTTATTCTGTTGTTGCTCTTTCAGCTTGTTTACAGGAAGAATATGTCTATTCACAAGTCACGTAGTAGAGGCAGAAACTTTTTCATCTTTTCAAGACCAGGCTTGATATGGTGTTAGACACTAACTAGTCTGTAGGTACTTAGACCACTAGGTACAATATAGTCAGGAATATGGCAAGCATTGTTGGGCTGAATGGCCTGTTCTCATCATTATGTTATGTTAAGAAATGTTAAGAAAGGTCTTTTGTCCATAGTCAAACTGTAACTTACTTTGCTACTCATTATTGAAATTTGGAGAGAGTTCTGAGATTTCACTTAATTGGTGATAAGTACACACTAAAATCCCTCATTGTTGGCACTGAATGATTCTTGTTCACTTTGACATGAATAAAAGAAAAATGCTAAATTACTTATATTTGTTGAAGCCAAAATGGATTTTATTTGGGTGTCGGTGGTATTCCAAAAAAAAAAAAAAAAAAAGACACAACTGGCCTTGGTGGCTACAGTGAGCCTATGCTTTTCAGCCAATAATATGTTAAAAGCTCAGGCTTGCCTAATTCAGTCAAGGTGATTGTAGCTACAATATCTGAAAGATGATGAAATCTAGAAAATTAAGGGCAAAATAGCAGAGCACAGAACTTTCTGCAGTTGCCTAAAGGTCACAGGTTTGATTCTCAGGTAGGACACTGCTGTTGTACCCTTGAGCAAGGTACTTAATCTGCATTGCTTCAGTATACATCCAGCTGTATAAATGAATGCAATGTAAAAAAAAAAAAAAAAAAAGTCGTTTTAAATATGATCACCTGATAAAGGCCTGTAATGTAATATTCAAATTTATTTTGAAATAAAAACATTGACACATAAATATGACTGTTTTTTTTTTTGTTTACACTTACTTGAGCTCAATTAGTTAATCAGCGAGATACAAAGACACAGATTAACATGCAGATTATTTTTTTCTCTTTTAGAAAGAGACTAAAATGGCTGACCATATACATTTTGGCTAATTTGGAAAAAGTGTTGCCAAGAAATTCAGAAACAAATCTAGGAGTAAAAACGACAAAAAACTAAAATATTTACATTATTTAGCAGACGATTTTATCCAAAGCGACATACAAAAGTGCATATCATGGTCATTGCACAACTACAAAACACAGGTTCAATAAGGTACAATACTCATTTCGTACAGCTATTTCTACCCAAGAACACAATTCGCACACATAATCTCATAATGTCACACTATGATTGTGTTTTTTCCAGTGCTAAATGTGCATGCGGCTTCATGGACTGCAGAAATACCACAAACAATATCAGCACTGCAGGGGTCCTGTGTTGTGGTTCCCTGCAAGTTCAATTACCCAGATCCCCCAAAAAAGCCTCCAGAAATGACAGGAATATGGCATATGACCGACTACCAACCCATTTACCACCCGGACTCCTCCAAAGTGATGGAAAAATTCAGGGGCCGAACAAATTTGATTGGGGATCTTGCAAGGAAGAACTGTTCACTGAGAATTAATCACCTGAAAAAAAAGAACAATGGCCCATTTATTTTTAGGATAGAGATTCGTGACTTTAATAAGGCCTCTTACAAATAGAATATGGTCTCCATTGATGTCCAAGGTGCGTTTGCAGAAGTGTTCTCCATGTGGCTTATTTTTTAAATCATGAGTATGTACTGATAAGATCCTGCGTTAAAGTCATTGTGAAACATAAGCAGTTCCTTTTAGGTCTGTGCACTTTGGCTGTTGAAAGCCCCACTGCATTCTTGAGACCAGCTGTGATTGGAAATATGTTTTTATGACTTTATTCTCTAGAAATGTGACAGCTCACTTAGGTGACCAAAAACTGAAAATGATTCATTGGGATCTTGTAGCTTACAGATGGCGGTTTATTAGATGCTTGTTTTCACTTGACTACAGACTCTCCAGCCTCCCCATTGCTGACCGTGAGCGGGGAGGTCAAAGCAGGTGACGCTGTGACTGCTTCCTGCTCTGTGTCTCACTCCTGTCCCACGGAGCTGCCTCACCTGATCTGGAGCCGCAGTGGAACAACCACCAACCAATCAGAGGAGCTGCCCAACGGCCAATGGAGAGTGACTTCAAGCCTGACTTTCACTGCCACAAACTCTGACCACAACCAGCATCTGACTTGCACAGCAAAGTATCAGCAGGTCACATCTGTGCAATCTTCTAAAATTTTTAATGTGACATGTGAGTTTTTTTTTTTTTAACACTGAATGTAGTACAGAGTATTACTGGAAATTGAAACTTACAGTAACAATTCAATTCCCCTTTTCTGAGAACAGTTTTATTTTTAGTTGTTTAAAACTGACTGCTACCAATGCTTTTTTACTTTAACTTTTTATCAAAGAATGAATTTAGATCACATGTTCCAAAACAGATCTTCAACCCTTGGAAGCTAAAGAAATAGGCACAGAAAAAAATGGATAAAATATTTTACATTTTCACAATTAATTGTATTGTTCCAGATTTCATCAGTTACATATTTCATTCTTTGATCTGTATGTCTTTAGTAGTATTATGATCAGCTAATTTATGACATAAAACATGTCTGGATATAAATGACATATCATGTCTAGTTTCACACATAATCCACACAGTAATCACACATGTAACAGTGTATGAACAAGCCACTGCGTTGCGGCTCAAAGAGTCAAACATTAACCGTTGGTAGAGTGGTGCAGGAACTCAGATGCTGGTCATTTTAGTTGGCCTGAAAAATACTAATGCCCTGATCCAGATTGTACCACTTGCGGTGACTTGTCGAGTCATTTAAATATAATCTCAAGTCATCTAAAAACCGTGTTGTTCATCTAGATGCCCCAGTCCGTGTTGAGGTCGAGCCTGAATCCACAGTGGTGAAGGAGGGAGATGCTGTGGAGGTGCAGTGTTCCAGTGACAGTAACCCTCCTGCACACGACTACCAGTGGTACAACATCACTGGCACTCTGCTGTCAGAGGAACGAATCTACAAACTGCACAACGTGTCCAGACACACTAAAGCTCTCTACTGTGCAGCCATCAACACAGAGGGGCACAAGAACTCCACTCCGGCCAAGATCAGTGTGGAGTGTAAGCCAAAAGCGATCTCACTGGCACTGCCCGCTGGAAATGGAATGGAAATGCGAGGATAACTTTTTTTTTTTTTTTTTCAAGTTTTTCATACATAATTAATGTTGTGAGACAATAATAGAAAAAAATAATGTCTCTGTAAATGTATGTTTACATTTTTCATCACATATTTGGTAAACCTATTCTGGGGCTTTCTGAACTTGGCCATGCTTTGTTTGTAAAGACCAAAAAATGAAATCATGCACTTTTATTTCCCTCCGAGTCAAAGTTGACTCAGAAACCTGAACTGAATCAAGCTTCAGGTAGAACCCTGGTTCAGTTCAGCACGAATCCTTTGTTACATATTTTCCTCTGATTGTTCTAGATGCCCCAGAAATAAAAGAGGGACCGGCCTGTAGCGTGAGGGCCGCGGGGGTGGCCTGCTTGTGCGTAGTGGACTCAGAACCTCCCCCTGAGATTACCTGGCTGCTCCAGAGAGGGAGCGAGGCCAGCGCCGGCACTGAGAGACACGGCTCCATCACGCTGGGCACGCTGCGGAGTACCCAGAGGCTCACAGAGCTCACCTGCCAGGCCAGCAACTCACGAGGAAACACGTCCGCAGTCTTCACACCACCCCAGAGCGGTAGGCCATCGTCCGCTGTCCGGAAAACTAAAATGTACTGACATCAGTGTCATTTTTTTGGGTGTGTATGCCATCACATTGTTGTTTTTGACGAAGTGGTGTACAAAGCTGTCAAAGATGTAAGATGTTTGCTGACAAAGTGGCGTGTTCAGAAATAGCACGCTAGCATGTTTTCACACCAGGCAATCTTGTCTGCTTTGCACTGCTCTTAAATTAAGCCTCTTAAGTTGGTGGCAACACACACCAGATACATGGATGATGGCAGTATATGAAAGGCACAAGCATTTGGTCAAGACTAATGTATCAAAACCTATGAAATATGGGAGAAACAATTAATGATAAACACACATATTGTACTAGCAAATGTAAAAAATTAAATAAATAAAAAAACAAATAAAAAAGTAAGTATATAATTTAATTGTTTATGTCACAAAATGTAAATCATAAAACATATGGTACACAGGTCAACGCTAACATGTTTCCCACAACTGGAAAAAATGTAGTTAGTAGTGTTAGGTAGATTATGATGTGGTTTTGTGTGTAGTGAGCCATCGGGGGGATGGGGAGACACTTTTTGTTTTATTGCCCTGAGCTAAAGGGAGAAGAGAAAAGGGGAATAATGGCCTGGTTAGCTTCAGAAGTATCACCGGATGGCTCTGAATGCGAATTTCTGGCTTGTTCGTATATATGTCTATGCGTCTGATTACATCCAGCCACGTCTGGCACAAAGTTGCATCGCATCGAAAACTATGAAAACGTGCTTTCAAGGCAAGTTTAACGGGGGCATTATAACAACCAAGAACAATGCACCTCATTATTACACCGATATCGCATCAAACAAAAGCTAGCAGACGTTAGTTTGTTCGATTTCATCGCTAAGTTAACGGAATGTTTTGCTTAGCTTCTTCTCGATTTTGCCGCGAAACGAAATCGAAGAAGGAGAAAAAACCAGAAACCATACTACTATGTGGACTTGCGCTAAAAAATAGGTCTTTGTTTCTAACGCTAGACATTTAAAATGAAATAACTAATCGAAAAATGAGGGGCGACACATTCATTAGAAGGACAGGAGAACCGGCACACTGAGACAGACAGTTCGATTAACCAATAGGGAAGCTGCCGCTTTTGCCCCAGAAAGTACATGCTTTCTTCCAGATTAACGAAGGACTAGTGCAAATCTTAAGAAGGACCATTCAAAGACAGTATTACCATGTATTCAATAATATGCCATAAACCTTATACCACACCTGTATAATATTCAGTTTAATCCCTAAAATTAAACTAAATAAGCTAATTTCACTTTTGGAAAAACCACTGGAATCTGATTTTTGTTCTCGGTCCAGCAGGTTGGAGAGGAAGATGATGTGTATACATGTGGAAGATGCCTCTGATTAGAATGAAACAGGTACACAGGTACCCTAGATGCCACTCCCCCAGTGTTGAATGCAGTAACTCAGGAGGTGTCGAGCCATACCTATAACCATACTATAACCATAAACATGTGAATATGGCCACTGTCCATTTCCAACAGACACCTATATTTACGTTATTATTATTTTTTTTTTTACAAGAGCACTGCAGCTGGATATTCAATAGGAAGCCAATCCTTTTCTTATACATGGACATACAAATCTTGTACACGGAGAAGTGTTACAATGTCATTGTGCATGTTGATCTGAATAAGAAACATCATCCAAAGATTTCATTTTTATATTATTTCAGATGATTTAGCTTTTACCTGTCATGCACGAACCTATGTACTTGTACTTTTAATCAATAAAAATGACAAAAATAATTGTGCTGTATCTGTGTTTAAGCTTTTATAAAACAAATTAGGCTTTACTTTATCAAATCCATACACAATTTGCAGACACTCTTACATTTTTTGGTAGGATCTACAGATAGAAGCACATCATACAAGGGCCATGTATTTATCACAAAAGTTGACCCCTCTAACAAAAAGCTGACCCCTTTATTGCAGCAAGGATATTCTCAGAACACTAAATAATCAATGAATTAAATATGAATGTTTCGCTCTTGATTATAGTAATATACTTGATGACAATGCAAAGCAGTACATGGCAATATTAACAAACAATATTGAAATAAGACATCAAGTAATGTACCGTTAAAAAATCAAAAGGACCCTTTCCACACCCAGCACACGTACTACAGAACAGAATAAACGGTTCTTATGATTCTTGTTATACCACAGGCAAAACCTCCATTTTCATGGCCGTCCGATAACAAACGCCTATTTCTGTCGTGCTGACAGAAATCACAAGCCTTAACCACATCGCGCACAAGCTATATCCGATAAAAAAGTATCATATGTGAAATGTGTGCATTGAGAATTACAATCAAAATTCCTGTCGTGTGACAAAGGCCTTATAAATACATAGTCATCGCTTGAACTGCCTCCGGATCACGTATGTTAAAGCAGCAGGTTTTTCTTAAGACTAGCCAACTTTGTGCCATTACATGTTTGCATAAACGTCCTCTTTAAAACTATTTTCATAATCCACCTCTTCTTCTTCTTCTTCTTCTTCAAAATATGGTGTCTGGAAATAGAAAAGGAACACAGTGAAACCATTTCTTTGCACACACAAATGCACAGAAGTTATACTTCCTGCAGCTCCAGAAAAGCTTGTATAGTGATGTTATGCCTCCAGAGTTGTGCATGTGTGCACTACCCCATTACTGTGCAAAAGATTACCTCTATTCATACTTTCTGTCGGAACTATTTCCTATGGACCATGCAATTAGACACTATTTCACACCAGGCACAAAGGGCCTACACAATATAAAAAAACAAATTTACATTTACAATGGTGAATTTAATGCTATGAAATAATAGGTTCATATGTACAGTCTCAGTAAAAATGGTACAAGCAGCTTCTGAGTTCACTGAAGGGTACTTCCTTCCCTTAGACTAATAACTCCAAAAGTCCCCTCTGCCAGCTATTTTAAAGCAGGCGCATTATCAGTAAGTATCTAAGATTACATAGAACTGCCTCAGGCAATAAAAAAACATACAGTCAACTTATTGGCACCCTTCATGTAAACAAACAAAATGATCGCATACAATAAATAATACACATTGTGTTTCAAAATTTATGATGAAACATCTGGGGAAACTGCTTTTACTCAAATAAACATTTTTTTCTAATATAATTTTTCTCAAAAACACTGGGGTAACAGAAAAATATGGTGGAAGATGACTGATGCTTTGGGGTTGTTTTTCTGCTAATGGTCCAGGGGCTCTTGTTAAGGTTGATGGCATAAATAATTCCACTGAGTACCAGGATATTTTAGCTCAAAACCTGGTTGGCTCTGCCAGGAAGTTGAGACCTGGTCACAGAGGGACCTTTCAACAAGGCAATGACCCCAAACATACATCAAAATCAACACAGAAATGGTTGCATGAACACAAAATCAATGTTTTTGCAATGACCATCTCAGTCTCTCGACTTGAACCCTAACCCTAACCCTGTGGTCTGAATTGAAGAGAACAGTCCACAAGCGCAAACATAAAAAATATCAAGGATCTCAAATGTTTCTGCATGCATGAGTGGTCCAATATCCCTCCAAAAGTATTCTGCAACTGTGGCAGACATTACAGAAAGAAACTCAGTGTCTCCAGGGGAGGCTTAACCAAATATGAATCATAGGGATAATTTTGAAACCTACTGTATGTTCTGCAGAAAAAATTTGTATTACTCAATAAAAACTTTTTGTGTCTGAAAAATTGTGTTAAGATAACAGCATGTGGCTCCCCCTTATGTTAGAGCCGAAAATGGGCAGTGTAGCACAGTGGGCAAGGAACTGGGCTTGGATATCTATTACTGGATAGGACACTGCCGTTGAACCCTTGAGCAAGGTACTTAACCTGAATTGTTTCAGTACATACCCAGCTGTATAAATGGATGCAAGGTAAATGCTGTGTAAAATGTTGTGTAAGTCGCTCTGGATAAGAGCATCTGCTAAATGCTGTAATGTAATGTAAAATATGCCCCACTGTATGCTTTCATTTTTTTACAGTCATTCTACTCACTTTCATGAAGGGTGCCAATAATTCTAGAATTGGCTGCTCACTTGATCTAAAATAGTATGTTTTTTTAAAACCCAGAAAGAACTCTATTCCTTTCATGTGCTTACAGGCAACATTAAATTATTGAACTTACCTCACTGTTAACATAAATGTTATCACCCCCGGTAGCAGACGGATCTTCAACAGGCCCCTTTCCCCTGCTGCTAGATGGCATTAAAGACAGTCAATTCAGCATTATTCATTCATGTTTAATCAGAATATGAGCCTGAATATTTTTCTTCTGTGTACTTTAGAGACCTACTGGGATTTGGCTGGCGCTATGTTTTCCTGTGTTCCCACATGCTGGTCATCGCTGTGAAAATAAAACAAGAAATGACACGCGTATTACACACCCTAGCCCATCGCCACGACAACCTCCATGCACATTAGTATGTGTGTCATGCAAAATTCACCGTGAGCCGGACAGAAAACTGCAGATAACAGACGGCTAATCAGCAAAAGTGAGGACTATTGATCGCCGACTGAAATCCCCACTGCTTAGATAGTGTGTGTCGTACCCCACTCCCACGGCACCAGTTGCTACTGGTTCAGCTCGTATTTGATGTGGAAAATATGACTCTTTGTCACATTAAGAAAGAGCTGTAGTGGCTATGCTGGTCAAGAGTCTGACAACAATTTGTTGACATGACTTAAAAACCTGTGCCAGACATGTCTGTATGATTGTCTGGAGCTATTACCTACTTTTTAAACTGAAATCATCCTTGTCAAATTTGCGTGCTTGCCTGCAAGTCTGTATGTACATTCTTGAGGCGATTTTTAAGAATAAATTTGCAGTTTTGAAAAAATGATTATATTTTAAAAATGGATTTTGCTAACCAACAAAAGGCAGTTGTTTTTTGGCTTGTGTTAATTGTTCAAAAAACTTTTGAACCAGTGTTCCAAACAATTAGTTCAAGCTATGACTAGGTAGAAATTGGTAGTGAGTGTAGCATGAAACCTAGTTATATAATTAAATGCTCCTTTTGGACCACATTTAATTATATAGCTAATTAAGTATGCAGCTAGTTACTGTTCGCTGTTAATTAATAGTATTAATATTTGTCTATACTGAATATGCACATTTTTCTGTTGCATACTTTGGAGACTTACAGGCCTGCAGTTGAGTAGACAGGGTTTATCTTTACTTCCACACTTTAAAAGCAACAAAAAAAAAATGTTATACATGTTTCATTTGCCACATTTTAATTAGCGATTTCGTATGCTAAAACATAAGCGTAGGTAGGTGGGCCTATGATGTGACATCCTCTGAGCACTTCGGTTTGCATTTCGTACCAAATTCATCCAAACAACAGCCAGCCCAGTTTCAGGGGATAATCTATATTAAATGTAAAAGGCATGTCAAAGAATTGACAAAGCATAGGGACATTTATAGAAGCAAAAAGAAAAAAAATCAGGCAAAAAGAAGGCTTCACTGCAGGCAATGAACTTTCGATTTCCTGGTCCATCTAAACATAATCCCATATATGTCGAAACATACAGCATACAAACAGCAGCCTGCGGGTGGCTTGCATGTTGATGTAATCAGTCCACCAGTAATTATTAACACGGCTTCATAAGCATTCCAGTATGTTGCAGTTACGTACATGATCAAACTGAGCACTTACTGCAACTGCAACATTGTATTGTGTCATTATACAAGTCTTGTACTCCCTTTGAAAAGTGAACGGTACATTTTTTCACTTTATATTATATGTGTTGCAGTACCTCTTCCTTTTAAAACATATCTCGGGGGCATATATTATGAAATTTCCAGTCTGATGTGAGGGGTTTTCTAAATAACACTTACCGTTTTTTTCGTCTTGAACATTTCCACAGCAATAAAATAACCAATATGAGCACAAAGGCAGAAGCAGCCGAGCCTGATAAGTAGATGGCCATCAGTACTCCTGTGAGGATAAATTCCAGATTAATTGGGATGGCAGGTCTGTGCTGGATTATTACAGGCATTTAGCTGACGCTCTTATCCAGAGCGATTTACATTGTATCCAATGATACAGCTGGATATATACTGGAGCAATGCAGGTTAAGACCAACTCCTTAGCTATTATACTACACTGCCGCCTACTGGATAAATTACATTAACTAAAGACAAGTCCTTGGCCCTGATGGTATATACCCAAGAGTACTCAAAGAGTTAGTTGAGATCATCTGTAAACCACTGGCAGAACGTTTTGGACAGACTTTAGAAACTGGAGAAATATCAGTGGACTAGAAGCAAGGTAATATAATGCATATATATATATATATATATATATATATATATGAACTGAGAAAAACCCCTTTGATAGTGAAGGAAAATGGTAAAGCACCTCCTCGGTTGGTTTCCAGGACCCTTGTTACGTTCCCATGTTTGTTGCTGGCGTAGCAGGACACCACATCAGTAAGGCCCAGGTGGAAATGCAGTGTGTGAACAGTGGCGGAGTCCTGTCCATCTGTGCTGTGGAAGCTGCTGCTGTTTTCAGTTTTGCCATCTGCAAGTTTCCACTGGACTCTGCTAGCGGGCCTGGACTCCACCAGGCACCGGCAGTTCACCCCTGTGATTTCTGCAACACAGCCTGATTGTGCTCCAATGCTTGGGGGGTCTGGAAATTATTAAAGAATTCCTATTATTATTATGATTATTATTAGATTTTTTAAACTACAGTTTTCAATTTATTTAAATACTGTGCCAAATGTATGCCCGGATGACTAACTAGCCAAATTTTAAGATAAAAACTAAGCATCATGTGGAGATGAAACATACACAGCAATTTTAATTCAATTTGGACCTCTTACAGAAAGACATCTGTAGTAGTCATTTAAAATCAACCAGATCTCTCCTGAGATCCTTGCTTCATTTTATTTTTATGTCAAAACACTGATAACTGGAGACCCATCAAACACTGCAAATGTGTACTCAACACATCTCTTCACCTGATATATGCTCAGAAAGATGGTCATTACGTATTCATTTCAGGCCAGACGACAAAGACGTGAAGGCCTGTGTAACTGTCCAAATGAAATGTTTTGATCTGCACTTACACTCCACGCTGATCTTGGCCGGAGTGGAGTTCTTGTGCCCCTCTGTGTTGATGGCTTCACAGTAGAGAGCTTTAGTGTGTCTGGACACGTTGTGCAGTTTGTAGATTTGTTCCTCTGACAGCAGAGTGCCAGTGGTGTTGTACCACTGGTAGCCGTGTGCAGGAGGGTTACTGTCACTGGAGCACTGCATCTCCACAGCATCTCCCTCCTTCACCACTGTGGACTCAGGCTCAACCTCCACACGGACTGGGGCATCTAGATGAACGACACGGTTTTTAGGTGACTTGAAATTATATTTAAATGACTCGACAAGTCACCACAAGTGGTACAATCTGGACCAGGGCATTAGTATTTTTAAGGCCAACTAAAATGACCAGCATCTGACAGAGTTCCCTTACCACTCTACCAACGGTTAATGTTTGACTCTTTGAGCCGCAACGCAGTGGCTTGTTCATACACTGTTACATGTGTGATTACTGTGTGAATTATGTGTGAAACTAGACATGATACGTCATCTATATCCAGATGTGTTTTATGTCCGAAATTAGCTGATCATAATAATACTAAGCACATACAGATCAAAGTGAAAGCCTGAAATATGTAACTGATGAAATGTGCAGCAATACAATAAATTGTGAAAATATAAAATATTTTATCCATTTTTCCTTGTATCCCCTGTGCCTATTTCTTTAGCCTCCAAGGACTGGAAACCTGTTTTGGAACATGTGATTTAAATTCATTCTTAGATAAAAAGTAAAAAAGCATAGATAGCAGTCAGTTTTAAACAACTAAAAAGGAAACTGTTCTCAGAAAAGGGGAATTGAATTGTTACTGTAAGTTTCAATTTCCAATAATACTCTGTACTACATTCAGTGTTAAAAAAAAAAGTAATAAGATGCTATCAAAATGTGTTAGTTCTCATTTTGAAGAATTGTGAAATCCTTCAGGCTTTGTGCAAAAACATGTAAAAAAAAAAATAATTGCCCACTTACATGCCACATTCAAAATTTTAGAAGATTGCACAGATGTGACCTGCTGATACTTTGCTGTGCAAATCAGGTGCTGGTTGTGGTCAGGGTGTGTGGCAGTGAAAGTCAGGCTTGAAGTCACTCTCCATTGGCCGTTGGGCAGCTCCTCTGATTGGATGGTGGTTGTTCCACTGCGGCTCCAGATCAGGTGAGGCAGCTCCGTGGGACAGGAGTGAGACACAGAGCAGGAAGCAGTCACAGCGTCACCTGCTTTGACCTCCCCGCTCACGGTCAGCAATGGGGAGGCTGGATAGTCTGTAGTTAAGTGATAACAAGCATCTAATAAACCGCCATCTGTAAGCTACAAGTTCCCAATGAATCATTTTCAGTTTTTGGTCAACAAAGTGAGATGTCACAATTCTAGAGAATAAAGCCATGAAAACATATTTCCAATCACAGCTGGTCTCAAGCATGCAGTGGGGCTTTCAAAAGCCAAAGTGCACAGACCTAAAAGGAACTGCTTATGTTTCACAATGACTTTAACCCAGGATCTTATCAGTACATACTCATGATTTAAAAAATAAGCCACATAGAGAACACTTCTTCAAACGCACCTTGGACATCAATGGAGACCATATTATCTGTGTAAGAGTACATCTTAAAGTCACGAATCTCTATCCTAAAAATAAATGGGCCATTGTCCTTTTTTTTCAGGTGATTAATTCTCAGTGAACAGTTCTTCCTTGCAAGATCCCCAATCAAATTTGTCCGGCCCCTGAATTTTTCCATCACTTTGGAGGAGTCCGGGTGGTAAATGGGTTGGTAGTCGGTCATATGCCATATTCCTGTCATTTCTGGAGGCTTTTTTGGGGGATCTGGGTAATTGAACTTGCAGGGAACCACGACACATGACCCCAGCAGTGCTGATATTGTTTGTGGTATTTCTGCAGTCCATGAAGCCGCATGCACATTTAGCACTGGAAAAAACACAATCATAGTGTGACATTATGAGATTATGTTCCATACAGACTTTAAAATGGTGTGATGGTGTGTTCTTGGCTAGAAATAGCTGTACAAAATGAGTATTGTACCTTATTGAACCTGTGTTTTGTAGTTGTCCAATGACCATGATATGCACTTTTGTACGTCACGTTGGATAAAATCGTCTGCTAAATAATGTAAATATTTTAGGTTTTTGTCGTTTTTACTCCTAGATTTGTAGTCTGAATTTCTTGGCAACACTTTTTCCAAATTAGCCAAAATGTATATGGTCAGCCATTTTAGTCTCTTTCTAAAAGAGAAAAAAATAATCTACATGTTAATCTGTGTCTTTGTATCTCGCTGATTAACTAATTGAGCTCAAGTAAGTGTAAACAAAACAAAAAACAGTCACATTTATGTGTCAATGTTTTTATTTCAAAATAAATTTGAATATTACATTACAGGCCTTTATCAGATGATAATATTTAGAACGACTTATACAACTTTTTCTTCCTTTTTTTTTTTTTTTTACATTGCATTCATTTATACAGCTGGATATATACTGATGCAATGCAGATTAAGTACCTTGCTCAAGGGTACAACAGCAGTGTCCTACCTGAGAATTGAACCTGTGACCTTTAGGTTACAAGCCCAGTGCCTTACCCATTATACTGCACTTCCGCCCCATGTATGCCACAGGCAACTGCAGAAAGTTCTGTGCTCTGCTATTTTGCCTTTAATTATCTAGATTTCATCATCTTTCAGATATTGAGGCTACAATCACCTTGACTGAATTAGGCAAGCCTGAGCTTTTAACATATTATTGGCTGAAAAGCATAGGCTCACTGTAGCCACCAAGGCCAGTTGTGTCTTTTTTTCTTTTTTTTTGGAATACCACCGACACCCAAATAAAATCCATTTTGGCTTCAACAAATATAAGTAATTTAGCATTTTTCTTTTATTCATGTCAAAGTGAACAAGAATCATTCAGTGCCAACAATGAGGGATTTTAGTGTGTACTTATCACCAAAGTGAAATCTCAGAACTCTCTCCAAATTTCAATAATGAGTAGCAAAGCAAGTTACAGTTTTACTATGGACAAAAGACCTTTCTTAACATTTCTTAACATAACATAATGATGAGAACAGGCCATTCAGCCCAACAATGCTTGCCATATTCCTGACTATATTGTACCTAGTGGTCTAAGTACCTACAGACTAGTTAGTGTCTAACACCATATCAAGCCTGGTCTTGAAAAGCTGAAAAAGTTTCTGCCTCTACTACGTGACTTGTGAATAGACATATTCTTCCTGTTAACAAGCTGAAAGAGCAACAACAGAATAAAAACAGTACCATATGAGTAGATGGCATAAAACCATAAAGCCTGTGTTCTCATTGCAGATGAATGCAGAGGAAGACCTTGCCTGGTGGAAGAGAAAGAAATAGTTGCATGATATGGGGCCACTTTTAAAGACAGTAAACATAGTCCATTGTGGTGTAATGAACCTCAAGAAACTCAACTCAGGTTATTTATAACTGAACCGCAGAAACAGTGAAATGCAACACAACTCTGCAAAGTGTTAAAAGCTTGGTCAGGTTTGGCTGAAGGCACTTGGTTCAAGTAAAACAAACCCCAATTGTTGAGACAAAGGACATACATATTTTTAAACATATTTTCTTGTTTACACAAACACAATGTATAGTATAAGACTGCACAGTATACTGCCCTTTATTGCTAATATTTAACAATTGTACACAACTGCATGTTTTGATCAACATTTAAAGATTTTTTAAAAGAACAACATTACATTACATTACATTCATTTGGCAGACGCTTTTATCCAAAGCGACGTACAAAAAAAGTGCATTTCATGGTCGTAGACAACTGCTGAACATGGGTTCAGTAAAGTACAATACTTATTTTGTACAGCTATTTCTAGCGGAGAACAGTGAACACTATTCTGGCCTAACATCTGCAAAGCCAACTAGGCAGAAGAATAAGCTACAGTATTAGGACAAATACAAATTACCAAGAGTGGTTGGGATGGGGCAACATGTAACAAGTGATAGGAAAAGGGTTTTTTTTTTTTTTTTTATATAAAAGAGTGAAATATACAGCGTGGTGGTGGTTAGTCTAGATATAGTCTGAAGAGATGAGTTTTCAGGCCACGGCGGAAGATGGGTAGTGAGGGGGAGGTTCGGAGAGGGACGGGGAGTTCGTTCCACCACTGGGGAGCTAGGGTGGAGAAGCTCTGTGATCCCTTTGGGCGGGTGGGAGGGGTTACAAGGCGCCCTGCTGCCGCAGAGCGGAGTGGTCGAGCAGGCACATAGAATTGAGTCATGTCCTGCAAGTAGATGGGGGCTGTCCTGTTGGCAGCAGTGTAGGCAAGGGTCAGGGCTTTGAACCGGATCCTGGCGGCGACCGGTAGCCAGTGAAGTGATCGCAGCAGAGGAGTGACATGGGAGAATTTGGGGAGGTTGTAGATGAGTCGGGCAGCGGCATTCTGAATCATCTGTAGTGGCTGTATGGCACAAGCTGGCAGGCTTGCAAGGAGAGAGTTGCAGTAATCAAGGCGAGAGGTCACCGTAGCCTGGACGAGCAGCTGGGTGGAGTGCGTCGTCAGGTATGGTCGAATCCTTCTGATGTTGTACAGAACAATACTGCCCTACAAAGCCTAACTGCAGTAACTACGCAAAGGGTAAAACTGAGAAAAATGGCTCTAAAGTATTTTAACTGGCCAGCCAAATGGGTTATAGGTATATCAGTGATATTGCACTAATTGTACATGTATTCATGAGGTAATTTTTATGCCCAAAAACCATGACCGCTGATTTGACCTTTGACCCCAAAAATGTAGTTACTGCACTCTGCCTTTGCATTGCCTTAAATGGTCCTAAGAGCAATGCAAAAGCAAAGTGCAGTAACTACAATGTTCTCAGCTTTTATATTGTGTTTTCAGTGAACAAAAACTATTTTGACACTGATTTTGTTATAATTGTATTTAACAGTAGGCTATTTAACAACTCTACTTATGGATTTGTGCATGTTTAATTAAGTCTGGACAAATTGAGAATTTTAGACGTTTAGTCTTAATATCATTTCATTTCACTTTTTTACTTATTCACCTATCTAGATAATTATTTTACTATCAATTAAACTTTGCATCATCATCTTCAATTTCATCATCGTTGTCACCGCCACCACTGTTGTTGCCTTGATGACAATCACATTAATAATTTTCATTATCTTTGTCTTTACTATTTAACACAATGAATAAATACAAGGCTACACTGAATCACAGTACAATGTGTTCATTATATTACATGTTTTAAACAGCGGCGTGTTTTGGTGGGGCGCAAAACTTTCCTTTAAACTAATTGATCTCAAACTGTTTTAATTAATTTTCAGTGATTAACAAGCATGCAAACGATCTGACTAATCAATTGGAAAGTGACAGACAGCTTCTTCGCATTGTGTTAGGGAGATTAAATGATAAATGCGATTTAGAAAAATCCGTTTTAATCACTAAGCAGTGGCAGAAACTTCCCTGATTTTCCTTGAGTATCAATACAATTAATCCACAAAATAGGCTACTCAATACTATCATATATAGCCAGCTCTCCCCAAATAGGCAGTTTTAGCGAGTAGCCTAGGCCTTATAGCCTACATTTATTTTCATTTGCAGTACGAAATTGTGCACATTTTTAATCAATATTATTTGCGGATACACGCGCTTCTTTCTCCGCACTCGTATTCATGGCAAATAACCACAATGCGTAGGCTAGATTGTAAACAATCTTGAAGTGCATGACATGGCATCGGCGATGATGTGAAGTTACAGATGATAATGTTACAGCTTTCAGGGAGCAGGTAAGCTAACGCTAGCTAACAAAACATCGCCCGTCAGTCAGCATATATAGCGAGGCTGACAGGTGTTTTATAATGTGATTGCTAGTTTCTCAACGCTTAATGTCATCGTTACTTAGCCTACCTGGGTATTTTCTTTTCAACACCAGTTTCACTATCCTCTTTCCCCTGGATAGTGTCATCTTAAACAGCTTTGTTGTGTGAGGTTAGATGGGTGAAATCGGCTGGTGGTAGAATCCCAAAGCAGTCGCGTGAGGTAACTTAGATGGGTAGAGCACGAAATCGGCCGGTAGGATCCCAAAGCAGACCGCAGTAACTTCACTTACTGCGGTCTGCCATGGTTTTGAGTCGGGTTTTGTAGTTACTGCAATTTTTATACCGTTTTTTCTCTAAAACAAAGAAAAATTTAACTCTGAAACTTTGTCACAAGATAAAACAGATATCAAGAAGTTCATTTTTAGTTATAACTCAATTTCGACCAAAATGTAGTTACTGCGGTTAGCCTTTGGACGGCAGAATACATGAAGGCCTTAACTTTGATTTGTGATTAAATTTAGATGCCTGTTTCTTTTTTTTCTATTTTTTACAGACAGCTGTCTGAGTTCAGCAATCATGAACATGAATCTGCTAAACCAAGTTTGTGGAGAAAAACTATTTCCTGCATTTATTTGTTTTTCAAAGTAAACAAAAATGTTGACTGAATACAGGCTTCAGCATTCCACATACATATGCAGCATTAGCGTTTAATAGCATGAGCATTGTGTCGGGTTTCAGTCATACATTAATAAAGTAACATACTACTAGTTAGTTAGTCAGTCAGTTAGTTAGTTAGTTAATTAGTTAGGGTCTTTATTATCCCCTTGGAGTAATTTGTTCTGCAGCATAGTCTACAATAAATAACAATATATATATATACCCATGACAACTGATAGATTAAAAAACATTTTTTAAATTACTGCACTTTATATACCAAAGATTATGTTTTTGAAATGTATGTATAAAATGTTTCATTTTTCATTAATAATACCCTGTGCTGTATTTTAAAGTCACATGACTATTAATGTCTCAGTAAAAACAGTAGGCCTACACAAGGCTATCGCCTGATTAGGTGCAGCTTATTTCCTTTTTTGTTTTCGGAGTCTGTGGTTCTTTGCTCTTGTTCATTTAATGTCGTCTACTGGCCGCAAGGACAGGTTTTGTCCTTGTTTGTGTAACATAGTTTAATGTTCAGCTGAATTGTTGATACAGTAGGTTTCCAGTTGGGTCTGCACTTCTTGCATGTGCTGTCTCTCTTGAAACCATACTCTCCCGCTCTACAGCAATTCAATCCCAAATATTTGCACAGTTTTCATTATAAGTAACTGGATAAGAGAATCTGCTAAATGTCAGTAAAGTAAAAAGCCTAAATTTTTGTTTTGCTTTTCTGCTTTGTTTTGTTGGGATTGTTTAACTGTACAGTTTAACCGGGCTGGCTAATTTGCTGGGTTCACTTCAGTTTACAACATCTCTCTATCAGTGTGTCCCTACCATCATCTCAGCCCACATAAGAAAGAAAAACACGTAAATCGCCTGCCAGAAATAAAATTAATTAATTAATTAATTGCACAATATAAACACAATATTACACAAAATATGCAGTCAATTAGTGCCAGTTCTTTCACAAGGTAATAGAAAGAATACTATAATATTAATTTGTATTCAATATAACACATCAAATGTAATCCAGCACAATCAAAGAGCATAATGTCAGGCTAAAATATCCAATATTTCAACTAAATTGTGCCAATAGTTGTCAAATTATGGCTTTTAATAGGTGGTAGCATACACCTAAATGCCTAAAACATAATCAACCCATAATTTAAAAATCAGCACACAGCTACATGAATACATACCTGCACTTTGATAATTCTGTTTCACTGTAATCCTCGCAAGATTATTCGATTTGTGCAGCCGATGAAGACACGATCAAACAACTGGTCAGGTCTGACTGTTAATGTGCATCATGTACCACATCCTAATAACAAAAGACAACTTCCTGCCTTGTAACTGAGCTAATTTCCTAAACACTCATATGAACTGGTTGGTCTGATTGGTCATACAGTAATAACTGTTTTGATCACACATTTCTATTGTGCTAAATACAACTCAACATTTCCAGCTCATCTCTGTAGCACAGCCTTACAAGGAACCTACCACAGGCACACCATGTGAAAAAAGTGTTGCTTCTGTAAAATTACTTTTTACCATCCTGCTTATGTATTAAAAATGAAATGAAATGTATAAAGCCAAAACAAACATATGGGGCAAAATTACATCTTCCAAATTATAAAGTTAAATCAATTCCTGTCTATTTATATTATACTTGTTAATCATGTCAAATATTTTGGTTATACTGTAAATAGATTTTTAGTCATAGTAATATAATATACGTACAGTAGAGCATATAAACAGTTACTGAAAAATTCAAACAGCTGTGGAAGAAGGCCAGCTAAACCGCTCCATCTCCACCAGCAGATGGCGCATTAACCACATCACCCCTCCACAGTTTGCCTCTGGCTTCCTGTTACGGTAGAGGTAGAGAGGAGTGTAGGACGGCTTTCTCACAGAGGATTTTGCTGTTGAATCTTTTCGGTGCATCGGTGAAGGTAAAAGGTGAGCCATTCCTGTGTTATTGGTCTCTCATTTACAAATGAATTTCATCATTATACATATGCATTGTTACATATTCTGTTAAATGCAAAAGTACTGGGACAGTATTTTTTTTTTTGGCTGTGTACTCTAACACATTGGATTTACACTGTATAAAACAGTTGATTTTGACACACCCAAAGTTTTGGCTATGCCTCTGATCAAATTATTCCATAGCCTCATGTGATGGCCTAATTTACTGGCATTGACACTTTCTGGGTGTCATGTATATTAATTAATGCCATGCAGCTGGTATTCAGCAAGAATCAGCTGAGCAGCTAATTACTTTTGTTCCTCTAAAATGGGGGACTATTTATAAAAAGTGTTGCAATTCCTACACGGTTAAAGCTGTATATGCCCTCAAATTAAAGCTGACAGTCTGCACTTTAACCTCATACTCAATTTTTTATTTTCAATGTGCTGGAGCAGAAAAGCCAAAAAAACAAAAATCATGTCACCGTGCTGATATTTTTGCATTTAACTGTATATGTATCGGGCGGCAGGGTGGTGCAGTGGGTAGCACTGTCGCCTCACAACAAGAAGGTTGTGTATTCGAATCTCAGCCAGGGTACTCTGGTTTCCTCCCACAGTCCAAAGACATGCAGGTAGGCTAAAGGTAGGTAGGAGACTCTAAATTGCCCACAGGTATGAGTGAGTGAGTGAATGGTGTGTGTGCCCTGCGATAGATTGGCGGCCTGTCCAGGGTGTGTTCCTGCCTCTCGCCCAATGCATGCTGGGATAGGCTCCAGTGCCCCCTGCAACGCTGCTCAGGATATAGATAATGGATGGACCCAGCTCAGGATAAGCGGGCATAGATAATGGATGGACCCAGCTCAGGATAAGCGGGTATAGATAATGGATGGACCCTGCTCAGGATAAGCGGGTATAGATAATGGATGGACCCAGCTCAGGATAAGTGGGTATAGATAATGGATGGACCCTGCTCAGGATAAGCGGGTATAGATAATGGATGGACCCTGCTCAGGATAAGCGGGTATAGATAATGGATGGACCCAGCTCAGGATAAGCGGGTATAGATAATGGATGGATGTATGTGTGTCCGTGGAATCTTTTCACCAAAGGGTGAGCTTGTACTTGCCTTACCTTGTTGTGGCTGGCATTTCACTGACTAACTGGCTAAAGCTAGGTGTTGATTTGAGACAAATACCAGTATATTTTTGCTCATCACTGTTTGGTCCATAAAAATTTGGCGAGAGCTATGTTATTTTGTGCATTAATATGCAAAATGTGGTAATGCACAATTCGTAAACTGAACGTCGTAGATTTACAGTTTAATTTTTAATCATTTAAGCCATTGTCAGGACGGTTTCCATCCTTATTCAATTTGAAATCACAGTAGCTTTGCAACCATTTTCCCCTGTTCCTCTTGTTCCTCTGATGTGATTCACACGGTGTATGATGTTAGGATTAGTTTGACAGTCTTCCATCCATCCATCCATCCATCATCTATCATACAAGGGCCATATATTTATCACAAAAGCTGACCCCTCTAACACCGTGAATTATTTATTGCAGCAAAGATATTCTCAGAACACAAAATAATCAATGAATTAAATATAAATGTTTCGCTCTTCATTACAGTAATATACTTGGTGACAATACATGTAGGCCTGCAAAGCAGTATGTGGCAATATTAATAAACAATAGTGAAATAGGACATCAAGTAATGTACCGTTAAAAAATCAAAAAGATCCTTTCCAAACACCCAGCACACGTACTAGAGAACAGAATTAATAGTTCTTATGATTCTTGTGATACCAAAACCTCCATCTTCATGGCCGTTCAGTAATAAACGTGCTGGCAGAAATCACAAGCCTTAATCACATCGCGCACAAGCTATATCCGATAAAAAAAGTATCATATGTGAAATGTGTGCATGGAGAATTACAATCAAATTCCTGTCGTGTGACAAAGGTCTTTTCAATGCATAGTCATCGCTTGAACTGCCTCCGGATCACGTATGTTAAAGTAGCAGGTTTTTCTTAAGACTAGCCAACTTTGTGCCATTACATGTTCGCATAAATGTCCTCTTTAAAACAATTCTCATAATCCTCCTCTTCTTCTTCTTCTTCAAAATATGGTGTCTAGAAATAGAAAAGGAACACAGTGAAACCATTTCATTGCAGACACAAATGCGCAGAAGTTATACTTCCTGCAGCTCCAGAAAAGCTTGTATAGTGATGTTATGCCTCCAGGGTTGTGCATGTGTGCACTACCCCATTACTGTGCAAAAGATTACCTCTATTCATACTTTCTGTTGGAACTATTTCCAATGGACCATGCAATTAGACACTTTTTTTCACACCAGGCACAAAGGGCCTACACAATATAAAAATAACTGTCTCCAGGGGAGGCTTAACCACATATTAATCACAGGGATGCCAATAATTGTTAAAATAATAATCTCGAAGATTTTCATTAAAATAAATGTCTGTTAAGTCACTATCTATCACTGAATTAGGTAACACAATGGTGATTTAGCCTATTATTATATTAATTTATATTATTATTATTATTATTTATGATTAAAGAACTGGGTGTCTGTGGCGACATTCCCGGGAAGAAATCACAAGCGGCGCATAGATAGTGACGCGTTTTCCATCACCCATCAGTGGTTGGTCCGCCAGAGAGGGTCGGCGGAGCTAACGCAACAGGCTCGCTCTTCAACTCACTTGTGTGTGAGCGGCACGCTGTTTTTTCCGGTATCTGCTAGCGTTAGGGTGGGGGGGGGGGGGGGGGGGGGGGGGTGGTTATGGAACCCTAATAAGTTTTTGTGTAACATGAGAGGTCATATTATTTGTTTATGTAGATTTCGTATTACATTTGATGACAATGTAACGTTACTAAATTGCATAGCTATTTGCACAGCTAACGCTAGCTACCGGACCATGTCAACGTTGGGAACGTTGCGTTAGCTAGCTAGCTAATGTAATTAACACAATCTAATGTCAGCTAACAATTAGAAAAAACGCTAGCTAACGCTACCAACCGGTACCGACCTCGCAAACCGTCTCTCGAATGCAATGCTACCTTGTTGCAGCGTTGCAATGTAGCTAACTAAAGGCCAGTTCAGATCAATGATTTGCAACGAGACTGGATGCAACTTGAAAAATTCCAAAACGTCTGATTGTAAACGTTCTAAAACTGCACTTGGCGATTTGACAAGGTGGGTCTTTTGAGACCCCAGGCAACAGCTTCAGACGCTCTGCAGATAACCAGTTCACACCGTTGCAATTTTCTCTGCAACATTCTAAAACCGTTTCGTCTTGTGGCGAATCATTGATCTCAACTGGCCTTAACGTTACCGTTATTTACACTGCCATCAAGTTCATCAACATATTGATCGGAATAAAGCCGGGTTATAGGTGGAGCAGAGCGGGGTCTGATTTATGTGTAAAGACGTCAAGCCGGAGAAAACGAAATAAAAGAATACGGCAGTATGGATTAGCGTTATTATTTTATTACGCTTCCTCATATGTTCCTTCAGCCTTGATTCCCTTTTTTTTCATGAAATCTCCTTTGTTTTTGTTTTATTCTTCTTATTCTGATTGCTAATTTAACTCCCAGCTCAGCTTACACGAACAGTTTAGCTAGCAAAACCAGGAACAACAAGGCAGTTGTTTCAAAAATATCACACAACAATAATTCACGATGATGATGCACGAGATACATAATTGCACGAGCCACAGCGAATCCCGCGAATTCGTCTCTGCAGTGTAAAGATGTTCATATCGAGCAAAAGGGGATGTGAATGTAATATGCTGCGAGGGAAATGTCCCCATGGGGATAAACAAGTTCTCTATGTATACGTATGTACAATATGTATTTTACATGCAGTATTTATTTACGTAGCAAATATACAATCACTTGCACATTTACTCAAATTGAGTTCAGAAACAAGTATAGACATGTTTTCTGGAGAAATATGCTTCCTGTAGTTACTGACCAGCAGTTTTCTACATGAATTTCAATGTGTTCCATGAGGCAATTCGACATATTTGACACTTTGATCTGACACAAAGTTGGCATGAGATTGTAAAATGATAAGATTACAAAACACAGGGCCATGTGACTTGAAAGAATTGAGGAAATATTGGGTAGCATTGCTTTGGAATACATCTTATTTAATTTCGGTGAAGATAGCCTATATTGTTTGTAGCACCGTAACTTGGCGTCATTTTGATATCAATACTTTTAATGGCAGGCCTGGATTTTGGCAGTCTGAATGAATGAGTTATAGACGGTGTATGCCTTGTATGTGCGAGTAACTTGTTTTTTTATGAGATACACGTTTAACGCGTCGACCGCGTTGCTGTTCGGGGTGAAGACCAGTGTAGTCGAAGCGTTAACCGTGCTTATGTCTTAACAAATAGTTATTTTATGGAGCATCAAGTCTTCTCCTTTCCTACATTGTAACAATAGAAAACCAAGTCTTACCAGCTATAAATACCGCACAAAGGGATACAGTCAACGCCCAAAACATGTTGCTCTGCAAAGCAGCGTGTACTCAGTTTAGTGTGAGATGCACTACTGGTAAGTGCCTAGGTGGAAGGGGTTTCTGTGCTTTTCCATGGCAAGCCCTTAGCAGGAAATGGGAAGGAACTGATGCCCTTGTGACGACGAGCTGAACAGTCTTACGTTGTTAATGCCCAGGAAGCAATGAAATAATCACAATAAAGTGGTTACTATCTAGTGACATCAATCAAAGGACGAGTTGAATACCTTTAAATGCATCCTCACAAATCTTTTATTTTATTTTTTTTACAGCAGGTGTCGTTTTTTAGGTTTTGTAGCCTGTGTGCATCGCATAGACTGCTGGTTCCAACTCAGAGGCTTCAATGAGAAGCTGAGCAGAACGTGATCCCCGTTCATTGAGCTGAGTCCAGCACAAATTCTCCAACAAAGAGAACGTAACATACACTTTTAAAAAGTTCCCATTAGGGGTTGAATCGTTTAGTGGCAGCTGGCGGGCGCCAGTGGCGGTTTTAGCGGAAGCTGGCGGAGTGGTATCTTTTAGTGGCACCTGGTGGACTCCAGTGGCTGCTCCAACGACAACAACGGTCGCATTTCTGGCAACCGCCATTCAAGTTTCCTTATTGGCCCGCCTGTACGCGACAGCTGTTGTACTTTCAATACAGCAACTTGTTAGCATCTAGACGGTGAAGCTTACGAAGTAGCAGGAAACAGCCTGTACTGTGCATGCTTGTACACAAAAGCGCTTGCTGCCCATTGAGTTCAATGTGGACATCCGAGGTGATTTAACATGTTTTTATTTTCAGTTTTATTTCTTAAGACTTCTGAGTTTTTTTTTGTTATCATTTTTAACCAATAAAAAAGTTATTAAATTTGAACTTTTCTTTATGGGACAAGGAATTTTCACTCTTGCATGCTTGGATCCCTAGCACAGCACAGCACATTTTGTCCAGTAGATGGCAGCAGCTACTTAAAAATCAAGTGTGAATATCCCTCCTGTGGTGTCGTTTGTGTTGGACCATGCGATTCTCTTAATCGGAACAAATAGAAACGAAGCACTTTGAAAGGGGGTTTCTGTGTATTGGTAGGCTAGCCGCGCGTAGTTCTATAACATTATGGAACTCACTGAATATAAAGAACCACATTTGATTAGCAACCCAGGAACAAAATTAAAACGGGCATAAAAAAATTACGAAAAGACTGGGACAATAAATTCCCTCAGCAAGTAAAGACGAGGCAAGACCCCAGGGCTCAATTGCAGTGAGATTAGCTGGAGATTAAACCTCACGTTTAAACCTCTGGACCACAGAACTGAATTGCAACTTGAAATAGCTAATCCCGATTCCACAGCTGTGTATAGCTGGTCCACTTGTAATGCAGTTTTGAGGTGTTCCGGTTTAAATCTGAGATTAGCCCTTTGCCCCATCATGCTGGAAGCAGGGACTATGATACAGTGATGTGAAAAAGAAAGAACACCCTCTTTCAATTCTATTTATTTAGTTTTACATATTAGGACATAACCAACATAGTCCTCACAAAGTCCTAACAGAAGATAAATCTAACTTCATTTGACAAAACACATTACATGTTTATTGAAAAAATAAAAAGAACCATCAGAAGCCTTGGGAAGAGGGGACTTGGCTTTGGAGAAGGCAGACCAGCAAGACACCCAGCTCTCTATATTCTGAACTCCCCTAATTACTTTCCCTACAAGACAAAGTGATTGAAGAGCATCATACACTGTATTTTGGGGTGAATTCTTCCAGAATTATATTTGCAGATAATGTATTAAGTACAAACTTCATTAAATTCACTCTTCAGTTTGTGCAGTCTGATTTTCATTACACACATACATAAGATGTTTGTGTGCAAAACAAAGTCTTTTTAAAACTTAAAACAAAGTCCAGTACAGACTGTAGTCATCTGTATAATTGTTAACATCAGCAATGCAAGTTATATAAGGAGAAGGATAGTTAACACTTCAGGTTTGGCAAATAGCAGGACACAGTAATTTAAAGTGTGGGGGTGGTCCAGAAAAACAGCTTCCTGCTCCCATCATTTCACTTTGTTGTGTAGAACCACCAGCTACATGTTTCCATAAATGTTGTCACCATCCTGTAGATTTTGTTAAAATACAAGCAAATAGTAAAAGTCATTAAACATCTCAGAGTGTCCTGGTCCATGTGCCCGGCACTGGTCCACAGGGAAGCATTTCTAGAGCCTCTCTCTGTAAATTGTGTATTTAAAATGGCTAGACTTAAGAGGCAACAAATAAAAAATAAAAATAAATAAGCCTGCACATTTACTGAATCTAGCCGTACTGTTGTCTGGTACAGTACTTACATCATTCCTATGTTTGGCAGCATGGGCAGATTTTGGGTTTCTAGAGGGGGGGGGGGGGGAAACATTTCTCCAGTATTTATACTTTCAAATGATCTCTTTTCAACTCTTTACTAATGTCACTGAATTTCAAATACAGTCATAGAAAGGTGTAGCAAGCATAATTTAAATCTGTTTATAACAAACTGTTAAACTTGTAAACGGTTTATTATCATTAACTGAACGTAATGACAGTTGCTCACATCAATAAAAAAAAAAAATTAAAAAAAAAACCTCTAAATGGCAACAACTGAAAGCTTACTGATTTTATTACTCGTCGCAAAACAAATGCTTGAAAAACGTTAAATGTATAGAACTCCATGATTCATCTTTTGTGAAGCCGATTCACTGTGTCCCGCGTTTCGTTTTTTTTTTTTGTTTAGCATTTTATAAAACTATAAAAATATTGTTTTAAACAGGGTGATTTACCTTACAGGAGACGGGCAGCAGGGTTTGTGTTTGGTTGGAACATTGCCTGCTAAGCTCTCGTTATTGGCCCTGTGAGTGAACAATGTTTGCGATAAGACTTTCACCTGTGACAGTGCTTTAACGACAGAAATATTGTATACTTACCTGTAGCCCACATTCATCTCAGGTCCGTTGCCATGTTGCTGTCTGTAAGCACACAGATAAGACCTTTGTTTCAGTATTAAACCGGGCCACCAGAGCACTGATTCAAGTTATTTCTGTCACGGTACAGGGGTTAGGACCCAGGCGCAGAGTGGGAAAACAAGAAACTCAAAAATGTAAATACAACTAAAGACTTTACTAACAAAACAAACAAGAGGCCACGAGTGGCAATTCCAAAAGAAAAGAAAAGAAAAAAAAAAAAAAAAAAAACGTAAGGAAACACGTAAAGGAACTCAAAACAAGCAAAACTAGAAACTCAAATTCAAAAGCATAGCAGACACAGGGCACAGAAACAGTACAGGTAGAACACAGGCAGGAAGAACGCAAGGCAGGCAGAACTCAAGAACACAAGCAGGTAGATACATACAAGTCAGAAACAAACACAAGTCAGGAACAAACACAAGGAACCAGCACCTGAATCAAGGGGACAAAGAACTTAAATAGACAGGGGTAACAAGACACAGGTGAACTCAAAGAACAATCAAACCAGAGGGAAGGGAAACAAGAGGCAGGTGGGGACGATGATTAAATAACGAGACAATAATAAAATAATTGAAAGCAATAATACAATTAACCAACAGGGGAACGAGCAGGGCACAAAACAGAAGTGCTGCCATCTGGCGGCCCAACAGGGAAAAACAGACAGAAACACAGAACCATGACAATTTCACTCTATTGCTTTCTGTAAAAGCATACCTATAACTTTAACATGTGGGAACAAAAGTGTGGAACGGTGTTTTAGGGACATTACCTGGTTGAAGCCCAAAATTTTTGAAACACTTGGCAGCATTGCTATTACAGTCTTAAACAATTTTACAATCTTAATTTCTTCAGTAAATTACCCAGATGTATAAACTGGTAACACGTGAATTGCAGTCTATTCAATTTACGCAATGATATGAATATGGATATGGTGCCAGAACGAGTATTATAAAAAGTGACATAAATAACTGGAAAGGTAAATTATTTTGATGTTTTGCCCCAGCTTACCTTGAAAATCTGCTCCAAATGTTAAAATCATGGACAAAAAAAGAGAAACCTATTCATAGACTTTTTAATCTTTTGAAAAAACAAGATCCATATTTTTCTCAATGGTTATGGTGGAAAATTTCCAGAAGTATTGCCCATGTGATTACCTTTTTTCTGGGCGAGGAGGTCTGTCCAGGAAGTCTTTGGGATTTCTTCTGTGTGTGCCATACAGAGAAATAGAATGTTTTTTATTCAACTGACAGCAGTAGGTGATTTTCACACTCACATTATTTATGTTACGACCCCATGGGTCTAGGGGTGCATGGGGTATGTAACTAGATGTTAAAGTGCCAGGAGATGTTAATGCTGTATAGATGGTAACAACAATAAATCAAACACAGACAAAGCAGCAACTCAGTGCATGGGTGTTTTACTGTGGTAACAAAACAAAAAAAAGGTGCAACAAACTATACCTAACATTACAGAATACATTTGCTAGACCATTGTGTAATGAATTTATACAATGCAGCATCCAGGAAACATTAAAGAATCAGCCAGAAACTGACTCTAACAATTTATTACAATAAATGTATTCTGTTAAGACTATTTGTGTTGATGTGTTCTTGGTATATCTAACTTAACACTTGTCTCGAGAGTTCAAAGACTTTTTACAAATTCAGAATTGTTTTTCTCAGACATAGAATTACTGAGACATTGGATTTGTAAGATCCAATCTGGTGCACATGTTAAATGATCAGTACATTATAATAAATATATGATAAGCATATGATCAACAGAAACTTGATAAACAGACCATGAAGAAAATATAGCAGTGTAGCACAGTGGGTAAGGAACTGGGCTTGTAACCGAAAAGTCATAGGTTCGATTCCCTGGTAGGACACTGCCATTGTACCCTTGAGCAAGGTACTTAACCTGCACCTCCACCATACATTGCTTCAGTATGCATCCAGCTGTATAAATGGATACAATGTAAAAACTGCTAAGTAAAAGTTGTGTAAGTGTCTGGATAAGAGCGTCTGCTAAATGCCTGTAATGTAATGTAATGTAATATAAAAAAAGGAAAACACTGCAGTAATCCAAATTAATTACCTGGAAAACCGTCTCCAGAATGATGCCCTATTTGCAAAAACACAAAAAAACAAAACATATTGTACAATTAGTGACATGTACTGCTGTGAAAATGAAGGAAGGATTAACACTGCTGAGGCCACCTGGACGGTGGATGACTGGTATCCTATACACCAATCTTTTATAGTGCTTCCTGAATAGCTTCTTCATGAATGGTTCCTTCAAAATGAACCATAGGGTGAGATGCCAAACCAGAGCAAACTGTATTAATGTATTATACCCATTTTTTCTTTATTTTTATTTTTTACTGTTGTTCTTGATTTAAACTTGAAATTTATATAGGAAAAACATAAAGTGAGATACCCAGTGTCAGTAAGCAGGCTATTATCTTATCTTATTATCGTTTTTTAAATTATTCTTTTTTTTTTTCTTTCTTTTCTGCCTGGAAACTGTATGTACACAAAAGACTAATAAAAACAACTGGACAAAAAAATTCAAAAAATCTTATTAATTCATTCAGTTCATTCGAACAGTGCATTTCACAAAAATATTTGACGCAATATATTTTACAGACTTACGTGACAGTGGCAAGCTCTTAGGGTTTAGATTTTTCTCTTTTCTGATCACCGAAGTGCTTCTACTGACCATCGATGCAACAACATCACTCACCTGTGGCCAGTGTTTCCCACATTCCAACTAGCGCTGTTACCTTCATGCCTTCTGTGAACAGACAGACATCGTGTTTGATTTATCACAGTTCAAGGCCACGTCTAATGACCTCTCCAATCAGTGAACTCTAGTTAACTGAATAAAATGTTGCACGCATTCACGACCAGATATCATTACTATTTTTACGCAGCATATAAGGTAAGCAAATAAGGGACTTATTGCCACAGAGAGAAATTTGTAGTGGATGTTGGAATATAGATATGTACACGAGGTATTAGGTTTTGCTGAAATTATATGTACAATCTGCTTACCTGGAAAATATTTTCCAAAAAGACCTCCTGATTGATAGAGAAGAAAAGAAAGAACCAGCCAGTTTTCAAACTTGGAAACCTTTATACACGCTTCATTCTTCACATGATACAGTTCATTTGGCACAGTGAAATACCACTTTTTCCAGATTTTTTTAAAATTTAAGATTATATGGCAAAATATAGTTTCTTGGGGTACTCACTGATTGTCAGGTTGTGGTGGCCTCAGTGAGTGTTGATCAGTACTTTTCCTGTGGGTTTTAGAGTGACACATTTTGATAAACTAGCTACTGGTAGTAGTAAGCATAGAATAATAAGTATAAGTATAGTTTCTGCTGTAGATTGAAATGTAGAACATATTGTCATGGAAAGCTTTATTTAGTCCTGGGCTGCCCAACCCTGTTCCTGGAGATCTACCATCTTGGAGGTTTTCATTTCAACCCTGAATTGGCACACCTCATTCTACTAATTAGCAGCTCAGAGAGATCTCTACCTGCTGTATGAGGTGTACTGTGTTAGGCTTTGAGTGAAAACCTACAGGACGGTCGACCTCCAGGAAACAGAGTTGGCCAGCCCTGATTTTGTCTGTTTTTCTGGTTTTATAGTCCTGCTGTGTCACGTAGTTGAGGAAGATATACGGCTTAATAGATAGCGCCCTTCTGGATTTGGCCAAATTCACGCTCACCTGGAACACCTTTTCCTGTACGTCAAGACTCCCACACACAGGGCAAGCAGGGCAGCAGCTGTGGCAGGCAGCAGGATGGGGAGGAGGCTCTGCTTTCCTACAGAGAAATACAGAACGGCAGTGCCAGTAACTATCAGGGGTGGAAAATCCAGGTTCAGAAAGTAAAGAAAGTTTTTTCAATTCTGTAAACATCTAATTTAGTGAAGAAATTAATAAATGAACACATCGTAAATAAACTGTCTGGCCCATGAAATACGTCTTTACATCAATAATAATATTAATCTTGATGTTCTCTGCAATAAATCTGTCCAGTGGTGGATATAAGAGAATATATCATTATAATATCTTTATCATTATAACAATAAATTATTGCTAATGATAATTTAAACAAAACATTTTTAGCATTGCCTACCGGATAGCTCCTTCTGAAATGTATTTTCTTCTGCTTGGAGTAATGTGATTTTGTATACACTGCATTGCAGAAAAGATTTCTAAAAAATCCCATTTTGTTCTTTGTGAATCCATTGATATTTGTCTGAACCTCTCTTAAACCTTGGTCCTCGTAAAGTCAGAGGAAAAACACAGCCCAACACTGTCAGTGGACTAATACTTACGCTTAACGTTAAGACTGGCAGAACTGTCTTGCCTCTTTCTCCCCCTGAAGGTGGCGCTGCAGGTCAGCTGTTCCTCATAGTTGTCTCCAGCAGGGATGAACGTGAGTGTGGAAGACGTTTTCCAGGTGCTGGGGCTGCTCTGCGTGTGGCTGGTGGTGGTTTTTCCGTCTTTGACGTTCCAGGTGAAAGTTGGGGGATGGGTGGGGCAGGTGTGTTCGACTGAGCAGGTGGCGGAGAGAGTAGACCCCTCCTCGGTCTCCTCCGGGAGGGGCGTCATAACCGGGTCGCTCGGTGAAGCTGCGCGAACAAACAGGAGTGTGAGGTGTGCACACACACTCGCGTGCGCTTGAGCACGAGTGTGCGCTTGAGCACGAGTGTGCGATTGAGCACGAGTGTGCGCTTGAGCACGAGTGTGCGATTGAGCACGAGTGTGCGCTTGAGCACGAGTGTGCGATTGAGCACGAGTGTGCGATTGAGCACGAGTGTGCACTTGAGCACGAGTGTGCGCTTGAGCACGAGTGTGCGATTGAGCACGAGTGTGCGCTTGAGCACGAGTGTGCGCTTGAGCACGAGTGTGCGATTGAGCACGAGTGTGCGCTTGAGCACGAGTGTGCGCTTGAGCACGAGTGTGCGCTTGAGCACGAGTGTGCGCTTGCACTAGGACCAGCTGTCCTCAAACTCAGTCCTGGGGGACCACTGTGTATGCTGGTTTTCATTCCAACCTCCACTGCAATCCCAGAATTTTAACAAGCTGTTAATTTTTCTTAATTCGGTGCTTTTCATGTTTTAGAGCTGGGGTCCCCAGTCTTATCCAGAAAGGGCCAGTGCAGGTGCACACATCTGATTCTACTAATCAAGGTGCTTAGCAAAGACTAGAGGTTGGAATGAAAACCAGCATACACAGTGCTCCCCCAGGACCAAGTTTGAGAACCACTGCACTGGACTTCAGTCAAACACACCTTTCATAACAATGAACACACAGCTGTTGTTGAAGGTGTATTTGTCCGTCCCCTTTTCCGCCCGGAAACAGAATGGCCCGTTGTCATGGGGTTTGACTTCGTCGATCTCCAGGGTGCAGTTCTGTTCGTCCAGATCGCCCACCAGCCGAGTGCGGCCTTTGAAGTTATTGAGAACTCTGCTCTGTGCGTTGTGATAGGCGTAGCCGCCGTCTCTCGCCTGCCACATCCCGCTGAGGCCAGTAACGGGATATTCGCCTTCGCTTGTGAAACCACACGGGATAACCACACAGGACTGGGTCAAGGCGCTGATTCTGGGGGTGACGCTGGCTGCCCAGATATGACTGATACCTAAAAAAAAACAACAAACGAATACATGCTTTAGTTTTTTTTTTTTTGTTTGGTCAGATTTGAAAGCATCAGCCAATTACCAGTTATCTGTGCCAGTGTGTAAATAGTGTGGGACCATGTAACCTAAAATGTGGCATGATTTTATTCATGTTTTTTCTGAACGCAGATTAATTCTGGACAACCACAAGGATACAGAATAGAGAATGAATTAATGAATGAATATAGGAGATGGACAACAGCTACTATTCATAACACAACTTTGGGGGGGGGGGGGTGGAAGACATACCACAATCTTAGCTTCTGTTTTTTGTTTTTTAAAACAGTAGAAGAATCGGCTGAGGGCACCCTGAGGGTATTGCAAGGAATGTGTTTTTTAATGGCAAGCTATTGGTACAAGACCTTCATCAGGGCATATTATATATATATGTAATATATATAGTACCGAAAGCTTGCCATTAAAAAACACATTCCTTGCAATACCCTCAGGGTGCCCTCAGCCTTTTATTACATTGTTTTTTTAAAACAAAAAGCATTTAATACCCTAGTGCCATTGTTTTTCTTGTTGCTTCTAGTTCAAGATGCAACTTAAAATATACACACTGCTTGTGTCATCAGTGTCCGGACCAGCAGTGGGCGATTCAGGCGCTGGGGGTTCATACACTGAAAAGTAAAAGGAGGCAAAATAGGGCTTGATTCACCTTAAAATTGATCACATTTAACTATCCAAGAGCACGAAGATATGAGCAGTGTTAGTCCGAATGTGTTTGTTATTCCATTCAGATCCAGCTGGCGATTTTCAAGACAAATTATATTATACTGGTGCCATACTGCTCTACCTCAGGAGATAGTAGGGTTGTATACTATGAGGTGATTAAGGTCACTGTGCATTTTAAATATATACTTTCCATCTTTTAAAATCAAAATCAAGCTCTTTCTTGCCAGTTTCTCCAAACATACACCTCTAAGGAAACATTATATAAAGCATTTTGTTATGTATTTGCGTGCCTTATGTTGTTTAATTTAATAATTTTATGCCATATACGTACTTTTCACATGTAAATCGATTGAGGCCATTGGCCTTTTCCCATCAGGAAACTCAGCTGTGCAGGTCAGAGTTTTACCGTGGTCGTCCATAGATGCAATGAACATTATACTGGATACAGTTTTCCACTTAGTGGCAGCCATTTTTGTAGTTTTGCTGGAGGCTGGCATGTCCTTGTAGCTCCACACAATAGCCGGCTGTTGTTTAGAGCAGGTGTAAAAGACAGAACATGTGACGTTCTTCACCACACCTTCAAGGAACTCCACTGGGCCGGGATCAGTAATGATCTCCCCAACTGAACCTAAAGCAGAGATGCAGTTTAGCTACAATCCATATTTGTTAACACGTTAGTAAAATATAGTCGTCAGTTTATATTTGTATACCGTTGTTGTTGTTTTTCATTTACGATTGTTTTCTTTCTTTGTGAAGGCTGGACTTGAGTGCGCAATTATAGCTACAAAAGTGGACTGCAAAAATTAAACCAAGGATCAATCTTTCCCAAACACAATACCACTGGTAATTTCAAATTAAGCCTGGGTGTCTTTTTTTTTTTGTTGCAAACTGTGTGGCCCGTTCAGCTATCATCAAACCTGTCTACTGAGTTTGAAACAAGGTGACATTTGCATTTGCTGTATTTAAAATTTGTGATAAAAAACATAAAATATGTTTTACTTTGGCATAATTTACATTTTAGTTGCTGAAATTTACTTTGGCATAATTTACATTTTAGTTGCTGAAATGCAGGCATCCATAAGAAGAATTCCCCTACAGATTATGTCCTAACTCAACATGCAGTTGATGAACTGGGCTGATTAACCAGTGATGCCTGCAGCGCACCATCGATGTCAGTTTGACACTACCCTGCTGTAGCGCCTTACATTCGGCCTGGATGGTGATGTCCGCCTGGGCCTCCTGGCCTCCTGGATGCTGGACACGACAAGACAGAGTTTGTTGATCTTCAACGATGACCCACGTCTGCACCAACGTGGTTTTCCACTTCACGTCTTGCGCTTGAGTTTCATGAGCCTGGCCCGTCTCGGGAAAACCAATCAGGCTCAGTATAGGGGGCGTGGCCGGACACATGTGGTAGGCACTGCACTGCACGCTGATTTGCTCTCCCACCTTGGGTATGCCAATAATTTGCATTTCTGGTTTATCCACTCTGTCTGCAGAAAATGCAGAAGAATGAAATCGGTGAAAAAGTTTTTTTTTTTTTTTAAATGGCCACCATCAGTGGAGGCAACGCATTTAACTGCAAATGGAAACAAAGACAGCCTACCAGCCTACCTTAGCACGGTTATGAGTCCGTTTTTATGTCTTTATAGTTTGTTCTTGTACAACATGTTGTACATTGTGAGCTTCACCGACCATAAAACATTGTGAGTCTACGTTATCTGAAACCAGGGTGCCATGGTCCCCTGGTTCCTGCACCTATGACTCAGCCAAATTAAAATTTTGTTGAAAATCTTTCCCTAATTTATTACACAAAACAGGAAATGACGAGGGGATAATGAATGGTTTCCTCTCACCAGTCACGTAAATCTCCACGGTCTTGTCCTGATAGTTCTGTCTGTGGTAGGAGGAGATGGGCTTCGGGTCCACCCAGGTGTAAAGCCTCTGTCTATGATGGTTCATCTCGACGGGGTTAATTTTCAGGCTGCAGCTCCGGTCACTCGGAGATCCGTACAGAGAGGTTTTCCCGCTGAAGTCACTGATGACATCACCAGGGCGCGCTGCGCTGAACACTACCGTGTACTCCCCGGGCGTGTATTTGTACCACATGACACTGATGTCAGAGGGCAGGGTGGAGGAGTACTCAAAATGGCAGGGGATGACCAGGCACGAGCCCTGCAGGCCTGTCACCTGGCTGGGCATAGAGAAGCTCCACCCCAGGGAAAACATGGCCCCTGAAAAACACCCACAGGAAGATGAGATTTCATCTGCACACGAGCGCAGTTACTGCAGACGCTATGGAGTAACCAGATGGTGAGCTCTGTGTTCTTAAAATTAAAATTCCTCAATTGTCTAAATCAGTGCAACATAGCATTGAGAAACCCCCCACTGCCAACCAGAATGCATTAGTGCTGAGGCACGCACTGATTTTCTGGAATCGCAGCGTCATGACAACGGAAAGGATAGTCTTCTGATTGGTTCACAGAGGTTTTTAGAACATCGTAAGATTCCAAGTTGAATTACAGTATGTTTGCTATTACACATAGTATTGAAAGCAGCTACAAGCTTTTAGCTGTGACAGTTGCTTATCACATAAAGCTTTATCTGTAAACACGTAAAACTGCCTTTCCAAAGATATCTTTGTCCTCATACCTTATCTGGCATGCCATGCAAAACTGTAAACCATTTTTCATTCTTACTGAAAAAGGGACCTCTCTCATTTTGGGAAAACTCACTTTTCACCTTCAGAGTGATGTACCCCTCTTGAGTTTGCCCATTGGTGAACCTTGCGGTGCATTTCAGGGCTTGGTTGTGGTCGCTGGCCCCTGCCTTGAATTTCAAAATGGACCGGCTTTCCCAGCTCCCACTGCCTCGTTTCTTAAACTCGCTGGAGACCTTCATGCCTCCATAATTCCAAGACAGATCTGGACGCTGCTCTTGGCAGGCGTAGGATACAGAACAGACCACGTCCTTCTCCACGCCTTCCAGGAACTCCTCCGAACTGGGATTTATAGTGACCTTTGTCACTGAACCTGAGGCAGAAGGTTAGTACACATTGGTCCCTTGCTTAGCATCTGCATGTGACCTTGCAACAGTCGTTTATTCTCAGGCATCGCCTTAGCATGACATTTTCTGACGGCGGTTACGTCACACGCAGCGGTGGTGTTTATTTTCATGATTTCCCACCATTTCACTCCCATGTGTGAAGGCCCAGTCCTAGTCACCTGACACGCTCAGTGCAGTGACGTCTGATTTTCCTCCTTGAAGGGAGAGCGCAAACAAGTTCTCACTCTCCTCAACACACGAGGCTAACTGCTCCCTGCTTCCTGTTCCATCACGGTTCACAAGCTGAGCTCGCATAGACATGAATCTTAAGGCTGCACTCTCCATCTAGAGCTTTAAATGCTAACTGTAGAAAACTGACAAGTATTGTAGCTGATGGAAATAATTTTGAAATTTAACCATGGCTGTGTAATTGCAAATATATCCCAAATAAAAGCGCGATTGTCGTACAGTAGCGGTAACTCAAGGCTGGAGAATTAGGGCGTGTCCAACTCTACAATTGTACAGTTGTAGGAGTGATAAATAAAATCTGAAAATAAGCTTATAGCCAAAAGCAATTTTCAGGATCTTTTTTAGTGGGTGAAACACTAGAACTAATTTATCCCTGTCCATATGTAATTACTCACATTGTCCCTTAAGGCTGACGGTTTTGGATGCGCTCCGGCCGGAGGGATGTTTGACTTCACAAGTGATGGTTTGGTGGGCGTTGTCTAATGTCCAGATCATCTCCATGGTGATTTTCCACTTGCCTTCATGCACTTCTGTGTGATAGACTTTGGGTGTCCCAGTATGTCCCGCTACGGTCAGGCGCAATGTTGGGGGACGCGGTCGGCACGTGTGGTAGGCGCTGCACTGGACGGTCATTTGTTCTCCCACCGTACGTGAGCCGGAAAAATATAATTTTGGTTCGTCTGCTCTGTCTTAAAAAAAAAAAAAACATGAAATACAAACATATAATTGCGCTTAGCACTTCTAAGCAAGTCACATCCATCATTTCTAAGAAAACTGGTACATTTTCAGTCAAATGAAAACCTTCACCATAGCACAGTAGAGAAATAATAAAGAGTTCAATTCTCTCACCTCGTACACGGATTTTCACAGCTTTGTCATAAAATTTAAAATAGTGATATGTGACGTAGTCTGGGTCCACCCAGGGGTAAACCCTCTCCTCTTGGTGACGCCAGTCCAGGGGGTAAATCTTCAGGCTGCAGTCTCCATTGTAAGGTGATCCGTATAAAGAGGTTTTTCCCCTGAACTTTTCGATGACTTCATTTGGGTTTTTTGGATCGCACACCAGAGGGTATCCTCTGTCGACATATTGGTACCAGACCACTCTGCCCTTGTCGTTGGGTGGGTATTCGCTATAAGAAAATCTGCAGGGGATGACCAGGCAGGACCCTACCATGCCCTCCATCTCTCTGGGCACGGTGACACTCCATGCCCAGGAAACGCCAAATATGGCACCTTAGAAAACAGAAATTTGATTGGTTTGATCAGGAGTGAAACAAAAGCCTTTTTGTTTTTTTCTTGCTGTCCTATTGCTGCCTTGGCTACTCTTAACTAGCATTTTTCAGTTAATCAGATTAATGAAATTCCATTAACAATGTGGTAGACCATAGCTAATGTGTTCGGTCTTGGATATATATATATATATATATATACACACACACACAGTACAGTCCAAAAGTACTGGGTCACTTGCGGTTAAAAAATAAAAATAATAAAAATTCAGTTTATATAATACATAATATATGTATTTATTAAATAACAAACCAAAGGTTTGTGGAAGTGGAAGAGTGGGAGGGAGGTGGATGGGTAGGTTTGACTGAAATCTTATCTAACTTAAGTTTTTTTTTTTTAACCACAGGTAACCCAACACCTATAGACACATGGCAAAGAAGATGTAGTTAGGTTTAGATGTGCAAAGCCAACTAAACATATTGTGGCAAGAAGGTTATCCTCACCAAAAAAATGTAAGTGACCAGTTAACAACAATATGTAAGAACATGTCACGCAGCACAAAGCCCCAACACTGTGAAATGTTGTATAAATGATTTGTGCTAGTGATATCTTTTCGACAAATGGATGCTTTTTAAATTTTATGTTTATCTTGATTTTGAACCATCGTGTCTGCTTTCTAAATTGAATAAACACAAATATAAATAAAAGAAATAACATGTAATCAATAAATAATCAATAAAACAATAACCTGATTAAAAATATCTGCCACAGAAAAAGTGAGTACAAAGAACATAAGATAAGTCAAAGCACACCTTGAAAACACACTCCATACAGAAGCACCCATGCAAATGGCTCCATGTGGGCTGAATTAAATATTCTCCTGAAAACCTGTAAAATACAGCAAGGGTTATTTGGGCTACACGCTGCTTTACTCTGGTACTGGGACACCATTTAAAAAATAAAAAAAATATTTATATAATCTCCAAAAGATTCCAAAATGTCACCCCCATGGTCTAAAGAGGAACGTGAATGTTTCTATTGCCATAAGGTAGGGCATGTTATTGCTAACTGTTTCACTTTGAAAAAGAAAACTGCTGCCCCAGCTAAGCCTACAGGCTTTGTTAGAATTGTTCCTCAAACCACTCAGTGTTTAAACGGTCCTGAAAGCAAACCTGAAGAAGGTTTTGAGCCGTTTATTTTTGAAGGTTTTGTTTCCCTTTCCGGTGATCCGACTGAGCAAAAACCGGTGCGGATTTTAAGAGACACGGGAGCTTTGCAATCCTTTGTGTTGGCCGACGTGATAGCCGTATCGGACGTGACATATAGTGGTGCTAATGTGGTAATTTAGGGAATTGATATGGCCTTTGTTACTGTTCCCTTACACAAAGTACATGTTCAGACTGATTTAGTCACGGGTTATTCTAATGTGGCTGTACGGTCCGCTTTGCCTGTACCAGGCGTTGACTTCATTATGGGAAATGATATTGCCGGAGGTAAAGTGCGTCCAGTACTCGAAGTTCTAAATAAACCCGCACCCTGTCCGATCTCTGACGTGTCTAGATCACTTCCTGGTGTCTTCCCTGCTTGCATGCACTCACTCGAGCTCAATCAAAAGTTTCCACCAAAAGTACCAGGAACTACTTTTCAAGGAACTAAAAGGTTCCTTCAGCCCATGGTTGTCTGTGTGTTTCCACCGCGGTCTAAAGTCCCGCGAAGATTAGGCAAATTAGCCCACTGACGTATGAAAAAGTGACGTGGTCGTCGGTCCATCTGTCCTATGATTTCTTCTGTAACCCCGTTGTTATGCAACAAATAGGATATAACAGGCTAATAGTCAGATTGTAACTGTTTTATATATCCTCTCAAACACGTTCATTATGTTTTTATGCGAACATTCGCTTTTATGTCTTGACATCCGAAGCGACAGAATGCATTCACATTTATATATATAACTGGCAACAACAGCAAAAAACATGCACACGTTGTAAACAATTTGCTGTTTGATTACTTTCTCATCGTCAATTCCATATAGGCTAATCGCAAAATGACAAGAATAGAACGAAAACTCGGACTTGCGTGAAAATTTAAATTAGTAGTGGTAGCCTACAGCCACTGTTTGCTTTCCTTCGAAGTTACTGCTAGCCGAGCAGCCAAGTGTGCCCTCCAGATGCGAACCATGCACCATAAATTAGTCCATAGTCTTCCTGGTCTTTTTGTGGAATTGAAAACTGGCAGAGTAAAATTACGGCAGTCTGAAAAAGCTAAAGGGACGATTACTAGAATTAACCTGTTATTTTACCCTGACAAAAAGTGCGGAAGGTGATTTCCAGTTTGCTTTTACTGTATCACCAATGTGAATTACGCAGAACTACCGCATACCTCACATAACTGTATTAAACGTTTTGAGTCAATTACAACGGGCTAACAAAGAAAATCCGGAAGAAAATATTCAGCAACCGAATTAATCCGTTTGAATGTTTTGGTACGTAATATGCTGTCCCAGCACGAATGCTTTTTATAAAAAAAGAAGAGCACACGTTATAATTCCAAGACATTGGCAGGCTATAACCAAAACTAGGCTACTGCGCCGCATAACATACAAGTTTGATTTGAAGTTATTATGAAAATTAATTGGTTTGCGGCTGCATATTTTTAAACATGGCGGCTGAAAATAAACACAAAAAAATGCTGTGAGTACTCGACCAATCAGAAATGTTCAGCGCTGCAAGCTCCACCCAAAAGGTTCCTGTACTTTCGGAAAGTACTACCCCCCGAGCAGGAACTTTTTGGGGGGTAAAATAAAGCCCCCGGAACTAAATTTAGACCCCAGTTCCTGCGGTGGAAACGCACTGAGTTCCTCAAAAGGTTCCTAGTTCCGGGGTAAAGTTCCTGCGGTGGAAACGCGGCTTAAGGGAGCCGAATGGGCTGTGGTTTTTCAAATTGTAGTACCTGGCGTGTATCGACCGCAGGTATTAGCGTTGCCACATGAGAAACCATAGTCTGGTAATTTGGGAATTACCAAGACGTATAATCGCATGTTAAAGCATTTCTTTTGGCCAGGACTTAGAAGTGCTGTTGTGAAACACTGTCGGTCTTGTCACATTTGTAAGGTCACGGGAAAACCTAATCAGGTTGTTCCACCAGGCCCGCTCTGTCCAATTCAAGTACTTGGTGAACTAGTAAGTGTATAATTCGTCCAGGTGCATAGAACTGCCGAAATCCGTCCTGCTAGAGTTGGATAAGTATCTGCGTTCATTTGCTAATTACATACTGCGTTAGATTTAAACTTTTCCCTGTGTGGTAACTGTTCTTTGTTTTTAGGTTGTGTTAGGTTTCTATC
This sequence comes from Anguilla anguilla, assembly GCF_013347855.1. NCBI lineage: Eukaryota > Metazoa > Chordata > Actinopteri > Anguilliformes > Anguillidae > Anguilla > Anguilla anguilla. Next base: position 85,593,634 of record NC_049201.1, read on the forward strand.
TACCACTTTTGATTCTTAGAATTGATAGATTGATTATTGCACTATTACAGACTGTGAACCTGTGTAATCAGCGACTCAGGTTTTCAGTTGCTAATTAGGTACACTCGGAGCGACGCTAGCGTCGCTCCCTCCTAGTTTATGAGCCAGTTCCCCATTCCAGTCTGTGCTCTCCCCCTTAGACGGCGCTTCCAGCGGCGTGGCCCCCCTCGACAACGGAACCCCTCTAACCTCTGCTACCCCCCGCTGACCCCCTGTGAGAACTTTACGGTCACAGGGGGGCTATGGAACTGCCAGTCTGCTATGCGCAAGGCAGACTTCATCTCCGCCTATGCCTCCCTCCTATCCCTGCAGTTCCTTGCCCTCACAGAGACCTGGATCACACCAGACAACTCTGCCACTCCTGCTGCCCTCTCGTCCTCCTACTCCTTCTCCCACACCCCCCGGCGATCTGGCCGTGGTGGTGGTACTGGTCTACTGATCTCCCCCACCTGGAAATTCTCTGTTCTCCCCCTCCCTGACCTGTCTATATCCACTTTTGAATTCCATCCTGTCTCTATCACCTACCCTGCTAACCTCTATATTATTGTTATTTATCGTCCCCCGGGGCCCCTGGGAAGCTTCCTGGATGAGCTAGACACCCTGCTCAGCTCCTTCCCTGAGGACGGCACCCCGCTGATCCTCCTGGGAGATTTTAACATCCACCTAGAGGCCTCCCAGTCTGCTGCCTTCCTACCACTACTCCACTCCTTCGACCTCTCCCGACAACACTCTCCCCCAACCCACAAGGCAGGCAACCTCCTAGACCTGATCTTCCTGAAGACCTGCTCCAGCTCCAATCTTACGGTTACCTCCCTGCATATGTCTGACCATCACTTAATCTCCTTCTCCCTCCCCCTCTCTCCACATCCTCCCTCTCCTCCTCCCACCCCCACTGTCACTTTCCGCCGTAACCTCCGCTCACGATCACCCTCTTCTCTTGCTCCCAGAGTGACTGCTTCCCTCCCCCTTCTTCAATCATTTTCCAAGCTCCCCACTAACTCTGCATCATCCACCCTAACTTCATCTCTCTCCTCAGCACTCGACTCCCTATGCCCCTTTGTCCCTAGGCCAGCACGTTCATCCCCTCCCAGTCCATGGATGTCTGACATCCTACGCACCTCCAGGGCCAGCCTCCGCGCTGCTGAGAGGAAGTGGGCCAAATCCAGGGACCCATCTGACCTCTCAGCCTATCAGTCTCTCCTGACAGAGTTTTCTTCTGCTGTCACTGCCGCTAAGGCAAAATTCTACCAAACTAAAATTCATAACTCCATTTCTAACCCTCATCAACTTTTCTCTATTTTCTCTTCTCTCCTCAGCGTGCCACCTCCTCCACCCCAGTTTTCCTTCACTGCAGATGACTTTGCAGCATTCTTTGACAAAAAGATTGCAGACATCCGCAGCTCCTTTGCCCCCTCCGCGCCCTCCGCGCCCTCCGCGCCCTCCGACCCCACTGCCCCCTCCGCCCCCTGTTTCTCCTCATTTTCTCTCCTCTCAGACTCTGAAGTTTCCTAGCTCCTGCTCACCCACCGCCCTACCACCCGCGCCCTCGACCCTATCCCCTCATCTCTCCTCCAGGCAATCACAACAGACATCCTCCCTTTTGTCACCTCCCTCGTGAACTCCTCCCTATCTTCTGGATGTTTCCCCTCATCATTCAAGAGGGCCCACATCACCCCGCTGCTGAAGAAACCCACACTAGATCCTTCAGTCATTCAGAACTACTGCCCGGTATCTCTCCTCCCTTTCCTATCCAAAACACTTGAACAGGCTGCATCTAACCAACTCTCTGCTTTCTTCTCTCAGAACAACCTGCTTGACCCCCACCAGTCTGGCTTCAGGCCTGGCCACTCGACCGAGACCGCACTCCTCTCGGTCAGTGAGTCACTCCATGCCGCACGAGGAGCCTCCCTCTCCTCTGTCCTGATTCTTCTAGACCTCTCCGCTGCATTTGACACTGTGGAGCACTCTATCCTCCTGTCCTTCCTGGCAGCTAAGGGGATCTGTGGCACAGCACTAGACTGGATGGAGTCCTACCTCTCCGGTCGCTCCTTCCAAGTCGCCTGGGCCGGTGCAGTATCGGCACCTCGCCCCCTTGCCACAGGAGTTCCCCAGGGCTCAGTCCTTGGTCCCCTCCTGTTCTCCCTGTACACCCAATCTCTTGGTCCTGTAATCTCTGCCCATGGTATGTCTTATCATTGTTATGCCGATGACACCCAACTCTTTCTCTCCTTCCCCCCCCCTCTGACACACAGGTCTCCGCTTGCATCTCTGCTTGGCTCTGAGGGACATCCAGATCTGGATGGATAACCACCATCTAAAGCTGAACCCAGGTAAGACAGATGATCTTCATTCCTGCTCCATCCTCTAACCTCCTTGACTTATCTATTTCCCTAGGGGACACCGTGGTGTCATCACCCACTGCCAAAAACCTTGGAGTGGTGATGGACAACAGACTGTCCTTCTCCCAGAACATTGCGGCGGTGAACGTGCAGGTTCTTCCTGTACAACATCCGGAGAATCCGTCCCTTCCTCACCACCTACGCAACCCAGCTCCTGGTTCAAGCGATGGTCCTGTCCTGCCTGGACTACTGCAACTTGCTGCTGGCTGGTCTGCCAGCATCCGCCATCAGACCCCTGCAGCTCATCCACTTCCCGTTCGCGTCTGCTGTCTGTCCTGGCCCCTCGCTGGTGGAATGACCTTCCCGTGGCAGTCAGAACAGCAGAGAATCTGACTACCTTCAAGCGCAGACGAAAGACTCATCTCTTCAGGCTGCACCTCTCCCCACCCCTCCCTAGCCTCTAGTTTAGCTCAATGTACCTAGTTAGGCTAATGTGATCTAGTTTTGTACTTGGCAGGATTGTTTTGTTTATTTGCTGAACAGGTTACCCTACAGGGTTGGAGTCCTGATCTACGTGGTCACTTCTGGCACTACGATCTTTACTTCACTCTAGTGTGTTTTCTGCACCTCTGCACCTTGAACTGATGAACTTGTTGTACGTCGCTCTGGATAAGAGCGTCTGCTAAATGCCTGTAATGTATTGTAATATGAGTTTCCAAATCTTTTTGGTGATACCCCCTCTCAGACTACCGTAACACATCATGATATTGATGTGAACGGTGCCGCCCCTATTAGACAACACCCATATCGGGTTAGTAGTGCAAAACGTGAGGCTATGAGGCGGGAAGTACAATACCTGTTAGAAAATAACTTGGCTAAGCCCAGTGCTAGTCCATGGAGCTCGCCTTGTATTCTTGTGCCGAAACCTGATGGAACATCACGTTTCTGCACCGACTTTCGAAAAGTCAATGCGGTTACGGTGCCAGACTCCTACCCCCTACCGAGAATGGAGGAATGCATCGATAACATTGGTGCCGCTAAATTTGTCACTAAACTTGACTTGTTGAAAGGGTATTGACAAGTGCCATTGACTCCCTGCACCTCTGAGATTTCAGCGTTTGTTACCCCCGACAACTTCCTCCAATATAATGTTTTAGCCTTCGGCCTTCGAAACGCTCCGGCCACGTTTCAGCGGCTAGTGAATACAGTACTTATGGGTATTTCGGATTGTTATGCCTATTTAGATGACTTGGTGATTAGATCAGATAATTGGGCCGACCATGGTTCTGTGCTCCGCTGTGTGTTTGAGAGGTTGGCCAAAGCATCGCTAACTCTGAATCTCGCCAAGTGTGAGTTTGGCAAAGCGACAGTAACGTACCTGGGAAAGCAAGTGGGTCATGGCCAAGTTCGGCCATTGGAAGCAAAGGTTGCTGCCATTGCTGGTTTCTCTGTGCCTACTAGTAGGCGTGAGTTACGCCGTTTCCTCGGGATGGCGGGATATAATCAGAGTTTTCATAGGAACTTCTCCTTGTTGTGGCACCCTTAACGAGTGCGCTTATTATTAGGAAACCTTTTATGTGGACCTCAGACTGCCAAAATGCTTTTGAGGCTGTTAAGCTTTTGCTATGCAGTGCGCCTGTACTCGCAGCTCCAGACTTTGCGCTACCGTTTAAGTAAGTGGTTGATGCAAGAGCTCTAGGAGCTGGTGCAGTACTGCTGCAAGAAGATATAGATGGAATTGATCACCCCGTCAGTTTCTTCTCGCGAAAATTTAATAAACACCAACTAAATTATAGCACCATTGAAAAGGAAGCACTTGCGCTGTTATTAGCCTTGCTGTTCTTCGAGGTGTACATTGGCTCAAGTTCTACCCCTGTCGAGGTCTTTACAGACCATAATCCATTAGTGTTTTTGTCACGAATGTACAATCAGAACCATCGCCTTATACATTGGTCGCTGATTCTACAACCATATAATTTAGATATTCACCATATATAAGGAACTGACAATGTACTGGCTGATACGTTGTCTCGTAGTTTTGGATAACTAAAGCATTTTGAATACATTTTGTGTGTAATAGTGTGGTAACACAACTGTATCTTGGCTTTAAAAATAAATAAATATATCATGTCAGGTGTTGAATTGTGTATATGTAAGGGGGAATTGGCACAATGTGTGTACGCCTGTTTAAAAAAAAAAAGGGTAATTATGCATTTTGGTATTGTGTGAACTAACTTTAAAAAAATAAATAAATAAATGTGTTAAGTTAGTTCTTGAAGGGGGAAGTGTTACGTGCCATGTGTTTTTTTTTTGTGTGGACTTCCCTGCCTTCACCTGCCATCATCTTCGTTGGCTGCGCCGCCTGTCAATCACCATCCACCAAGTCCCGCCTTCACCAATCCCCGCCCTCTGTGTCAATTCTGGATCAACCAATCAGAATTCGCCACCACTGCTATATAAGCCTTGAGTGTTTGCCATGATGGATGGCTGACTTTCTGCTCTGTGTTGTGTTGGTATTTGACTCTATATGTTAATCATTCATTTGAACTTGTCTTGTTTTTGTGTACACTTCCAAGGCTTGGGACAGGTAAGACTGGGGGCTCCTGTACATATGCCCGTAGGCTATGTTATGTATAGATCCACTAGTACTTAGGGGTGATTGCCAACCAATTTTTCAGTCTGCTAGTTAGAGTAGATAGGCTTTTGTTTGTGTACTTGATACACTAGATTAAATTACTCTCTGGTTTAGCTAGCTTGTTTTTCTGTTCTTTTGGCAACATCCAGCGTCCTTTGACCCTGGTAGTGTGTGTCTGGGTTGTTTTGTGTGTCCTGTAGTAGTTTGTTGCACCTTTTTTTGTTCACACAGTAAAACACCCATGCACTGAGTTGCTGCTTTTGTCTGTGTTTGATTTTTTTTTTTTGTACCGTCATCTATACAGCATTAACATCTCCTGGCATTCTTAACAGCCAGTTACATACCCCATGCACCCCTAGACCCATGGGGTCGTAACAGCTATACTAACTTTACATTTTAACAGGGCCAAAATCTACAATGTTTTTTGGAAGGGGGCTCATAAAAAGTAGTCTACACTAGAGCCCGACCGATATCGGCCATTATTTGACTTTTTTGACGACATCGGGATCGGCAGTTATGCCGCTGATGTGCCCCGATTTTTTAATAAGTATAATAAACAAAAAAACAATGATTATTTATCTGTACTTGCCTGTTCGAACGTTGTAATAGCTATTTACTAGAATTAGCTAGTAGAGGGAGCTCTAATACAAGTGTGAACTGCAGCAGCTGACGCGCTACTTCTGTAATAAGACGTTTGTCACTCGTGCCTCATCCAGTATTCTCCACTGCAAGACTTGTCTGCATAGATTCGATTGCCGCAATAAAGGTATGTATATTTATTGAAAGTTTTTAATTGAATGGGTTTATACGACCACTGTTTTGTCAATCCTCATTATCAAGCGAGCGAGCTAGCTAACATATTTGGTTCTCTTTAGTAAGCTAGCTGGCTAGCAAGCCTTTATGAAGTGGCAGTGAGCACATAAGCAGCGTAGGATCTACATTTCCAGAGGACATCGCTGTATTCTCAAATGAATAAACAGCCAAAATAAAATGGTGATTGAATGCATGACACATTTGTTTTTTATCTGAGATGATATTCGCTACTATATGATGCTGTGTCGATAGCCAACGCGTTATTGCAAGCGAGTGTCATCTAGTCACGCGTCATCGTAGCAAGCTAACCAGACAGTAAAAACGCGGATAAAACACTTCTAACGTGGATCAAGCTTTGTCGTGATAACATGAGAGAAGGATTGCTGTTGGAGAAGTGAATCAACCAACAGTTAGCGCGGGTAACCTGCACGAAAGCGCATTGTAGTTTTTTTTTTCACGTATTTCATCCAGTCAATTTAATTTCATCTAACGTTACACTTGATTCACTCATTAGCTCCGCCAGGTAATGTCATACTCTTTGAGGATGTAGTAGAAATAAAATAAGAAAATATAATTAATTTACTGAGAATAGATGCTAAGAAATAATAATAACAAATTAATAACAACAATAATAATAATATTTATAAAAGTACATGTTTGAAACTGGAAAACTGATTTTTTTAAATTAATTTTTTATAGATGGCTGGAAAAGAAAGGAGTAAAAGCAAGGTGTGGAGTTATTTTGATTTCACACACTTAAAGATGGTGTTAATATATATATATTTAATTTAATATCTTTTACATTTTTTTATCTAAAAAGTTTTGTGTGTATTTTTATTTTTATTTGTTTGCTTATAAGTTAAATGTTCTTAAATATAGAAACATAAATAGAAGTTTTTCAAATTGATTTGAAAATGTTGCACTTTTTGCCAAAATATCGGTCAAAACATTGGTAATCGGTGGGCTAGGACTCTCCAAAATCGGAATCGGCATCGGACCCAAAAATCTGGCATCGGTCGGGCTCTAGCAATCCGCCATGGTGCAAGCGCACCTGGCTTTTAAAGGGAATGGGAGATGAAACTCTGATTGGTCTATTTCATGTTACCCCCAAAACACACCTATGATTAATTAAGAGACTAAGTATAACCCCTTTGAACCATGCGCCTTACTTTGCGCTCAGATTATCCGCCGTTAAACTAGCAAAATTGGATGGATTTGGACACGCCCTAAATGCACTTGCGCCATGCGCTTTAGACCGTGTGCTTAGATCGTTAAAATATAGCCCATATAAGCACATAATCACAAAGTGGAATACCACTAGTACTGCTTAGGATAAAAGGCAAATATAGAGGAAACCTTTCCTTAAAAAGAAAATTCATAGACAATATAAATTTGCATGCTCGTCCCCATATGCAAAACAAGAGATTAAAAAAAAAAAAAAAATTTGATAAAGATTTGGGCCATCTGCTGTTTTTGATAAGCATGATTGCACCGCATTGAACTAATCTTTGCAAAGGCAGGCTCTGGACCTTTGGGTTCTGACCAGGGGTGGACAGTAACAAAGTACATTTACTTGAGTACTGTACTTAAGTACATTTTTCGAGTATCTGTACTTTACTTGAGTATTTATTTTTTTGGAAACATATTGGGATGGCAGGTATGCCATCCTGCCAAGTTACGCCTTGGTGGGGGCATGCCCCATACCTATACAGCACCGAGAGTTTGGCACTTTTCAGGGTTCCCCACAGAAATAACCATAACAGCCACAGACACTCAGCCCTTAAAAACATTAAATTCAGTACATTCTGACCCCATTTCAACAGACAGATTTCATAAACAACTTCACATGTCCACACAATAAAGCCCAAAACTAAGGGGATTTTGCGTTTTCTCCTTTCTTCTCATTCTCGCATACACATGCAAAATACCCATGCCTTTTTACTCTGAAACATTTCCAGTTTAAACCGCTAATCTGCCTGTGACTTAGTAGGTAAGGTTGCAGTCTTGGGAACACGGGGTCGTAGGTTCAAGCACCGGTAGAAACACGTATCTTTAACCTGCTTTTAATAATTAATCATTTTAATCACTAATAATTGTCTACTACTTCTCAATTACTGCTTTTGCACCATATCTACCCGCCGTTCACCGAACGTATACACTGCATTATGACGTACCGTCTGCACGTTCAGTTATTAACTGGCTACAATATTGCAAAGCCATATGGATTCAACGGGAGCTCTTCTGTGCTTACTGGCCTGTGTTCTTCTTTAAAACCACGGGCAGAGTTGCAGAACGTACATACGTAGTAATTGTTTGTATGTGGCTAGATAGAGAACAGGGTGAGGTAACATGAATGTAGAAACGTGGTGTTTGCTGATAAGAAGGTTGTGTACGGTAGCCAAGTGAAGAAATATAAGTAGAAATGGCACAGTGGTGAACTGGTGTAACTTTTTAATAAAAGGAATATATTTGCCGCCATGAAATGCATATGGGTGGCCGTGAGTGAGTTTTGGTAAAGCAAATATAAGCTTAAGAAAACGTTAGTGTAAAAGAGGAAATTATCTGCCTGAGGGCGAGGCGGGATTCAATCCTTCAACCGGAGGTTTACCAGTCTGTGACTTTGTTAGTGCAGCACCGTGACATAGCTATGCAATGTGTGAAATATCATTAGCAAACCTGTCCTGGTTTTAAAGAAGAACACAGGCCAGTAAGCACAGAAGAGCTCCCGTTGAATCCATATGGCTTTGCAATATTGTAGCCGGTTAATAACTGAACGTGCAGACGGTACGTCACAATGCAGTTCAGTTCGGTATACGTTCGGTGAACGGCGAGTAGATATGGTGCAAAAGCAATAATTGAGTAGTAGACAATCATTAGTGAGGGTAAAAGCAAGTTAAAGAAATATGTTCCTAGCTGGGCTTGAGCCTACGACCCCATGTTCCCAAGACTGTAACCTTGTCCACTAGGCCACAGGCAGGCTAGCTGTTTAAACTGGAAATGTTTCAGAGTAAAAAGGTATGGGTATTTTGCGTGTGTATGCAAGTTTTTGATTGGGTTGTGTAGGTGAAGATTTGGCTGGTGTCGGTAAAATGTCCAATGGGGAGACATGTTGTTAGTGGGATAGGCGGCAGGAAAAATAAGAATGAGAAGGAGAAAACGCAAAATCCCCTTAGTTTGGGGCTTTATTGTGTGGACATGTGAAGTTGTTTATGAAAAACATCTGTTGAAATGGGGTCAGAATGTACAGAATTTAATGTTTTTAAGGGCTGAGTGTCTGTGGCTGTTGTGGTTATTTCTGTGGGGAACCCTGAAAAGTGCCAAACTCTCGGTGCTGTATAGGTATGGGGCATGCCCCCGCCAAGGCGTAACTTGGCGGGATGGCATACCTGCCATCCCAATCCCAATATATATATATAATATAATAGTGTATATAACAAAATGTACTCTATAGGGAACGGTCTGAGGTGGCAATTCTTTATTTGTCATTAACAAAAAATGCATAGTACGAAGTTGTATTGGTACACATTGTATATAGGTATATTGGAAGAACACAGGTAATATGGTCACGTGAAAATCTAGTGCAAGAAATGACAGAAATGTTCATTATTTGAAGTTGTTTAAAGCAATGGAAAGTGTTAGAAGTGAGTAAGTAAATCCAGGAAGCCTAGTGTCAATTATGGGTTATATATATGATTATACCAGATTAGCTAAACAGAAGCTAAGATTCCCCGTGTTATTTCAAACACATTGATGTAACTATTACGAAAGAAAGAAGCACAAATGAAATGAACTGAGAAAGACCAGGGGAAAAGGAAAAAGGGACCGCAAATTTTTCTGGTGACATCTTCCATTGTGTCTTGGTCAAATGTGCTGGCATCAGCTACTTATTTGCATATATGCTGGCATCAGCAAAATCATTGCAGTTGTCATTCTGAAAATGTTTTTGAGGAAATAACAAATTAATATGACATCCCTTTGTAACTAAGTAACCGTGTCCAGAGAATAAGAAAATCAGAAAATAAGAATAATAAAATAAGAGTACACAGCACCATGTCAAGCCTGGCTTTAGTCTCCTCCTGCCAATCCTGAGGTTAAATATCTTATGCCTTTCCTTGTAAGTTTTTTTTTTTTTTAAATCTCAAAAACAGTCACATCATGTTAAAATAGTCCCTGCATTGCAGACCATAGTGGGTGTTAGACCCATCTGGAAAGGTTACAGGTGGTATAGTAGTAGGGGTCCTCAGGCAGTTCGAGGCCCTTTCAGGGGGGCCTGCAAGTTTTGAGAACCCCCCTGGTCTAGATCACCACACCAAGCATTCATTTCAGACAGTAAATGAGAAGATTTTAATAAACTGTAAACTTTAAATCTGTCGTGCCACTCGGGGAACTGAATTAGATCCCAATGGCGTACACCAGGTGGAAGCCAAGTGTCACATACTTACATTTCTGCCCTTTCCAGAATTGGCACTTGACTTTGGGTTACTGCATCAAATAAATAAAAAATTCTTAATTAGTATGGCACGGCTATCATTATTAACTTATTGTTAAAAAATCCTGAAAATGTAGGCCTTTCAGTTGCTTAGAAGATGCTCACTGCGCCTACTGGCAGCAATGGCACAGAACATTTTAACATTTTAATTTACCTTTTAGGAGAAGGGCAGCGGGGTTTTGAGGCCTTCTGGCCTCCAGTCGAAATGACCTCATTGTTGGCTCTGTGAGGGTGCAGGGATTTTTGGCCCTTTTAGATCACAGTTTCTTAGCTGGTGCTGAAAATCATTACAGAAGCATAAAATATGTACCTGTAACCAACATCCATGTTGCCATTGTTCCCATGTGATCTCCTGTGAACACAGACAATGAATTTGGTTTTAAATGTTAAATTAGACGATCCTGTTGTACGCAGGAAAATACGAGAAGTTTGTAAGGGCAGGACGAAAGAAGACTAACTACAGAAATCTTAAATTAAATTATTAGAGAAGTACTCTGTGAAAACCGAGAGACTTACCAAGAAAATCTACTCCAAATAGACCGCCTATTTGAAAAAAGTGGAACAGAGATATTTAGATGATTGCGGGCAGACTGTATTTTTAAAAAAAACATTTTAAAAATATGACTAACCTTTCAGGCCGTGATGTCCCATCCTGATAATTGCCTGGGTGTCTTCTGTGAGGTCAAAACATTACTATAAATATGTCTACAATCTCAATAACACAACAGAGCATACAAATACTTATCTGCTTGTTGACAAATGAGCTTATTATTTTTTATTCCATTCAATAAAATTATATTTACGTAGAACTTTTTACAGAGACACTGTCATAAAGAGGCTTTACAGAAAAATAAGAAAAATTGGGATTAAGGGATAGACTGAGACTGACCCGACAAAAAAGAAACAAAAAAAAAAACAGATTGTGAGGTAAAAAATAATAATTCCCAGTGGGAGGAGGAAAAACACTCAAACAATGGCAAGAAAAGACTTGAGAAGGGAAGAAATCTCAAGAGGATATTATACATAATTTACTGAAGTTTCTCATGAACTTGTACAGCATCTTGGTCAATTCAAAGCATACACTAAAACTTAAATCATATATTTTAAAAAAAGAGCCAAGTTTAATATCGCTTTAATATCTCCTCTGGTTTAAAGACACGGACAAGATTTTTCTCAATGGTTTAAGAAATCCATAAGTGAACTCCATAAAACCATAAGTGAAATATATATAAAAGAGAAAATGTATCCACATGTTTACAGTAGAGAGTTAGTGTATAATTTCAGAGTTTTTATTTTTAATTTCTTGTCTAAAATATACATTCACATAATTGTTGCATAGTTGCAATGAGAGCAAACTAGACATTTTTTGCATGTTATGTTTTCAGTATTCAGGAAAATATTTATGTAACACGGGAAAAAAAAATGACCACAGCATACCGATGCCAGAATATTAACTTACCTGCGTGACATGCGTGAAAGTCTGTTCCAGAGCCTGGTGATAAATAAATTACAGGTGGTAAACAGCAGACAGCATTGTTAAATTGAACAACTACAGTATGTTCATCTTTGTGTAAGCTTCAAGATGCTTAATGTAGAAGAATTTCATGTAGTCTCTCAGCAGTTAATCATATTGTTTCTGATTCACTTAATAAATCACAGTTTAAAATCAAACCTGTAAAATCTGCATCAACTCCTGTTTTGGAGAATTGCACCAAGGCACAAAGTCTTCAAATCATGCTATATAAACATTTTTTCTATGTGGGTTGGTAGTATTACTTTACTGCTTACAAGTGAAAATTGTTTTTACAGTAATACCTTAAGGATAAGGACTGAAAGGCAGTTTAAATGTTACCCTGGTGCCGCAAGCAGAGCTCAAAGCTCCCCAGTGTGAGTGTGAGTGTGAGTGTGAGTGTGAGTGTGAGTGTGAGTGTGAGTGTGAGTGTGAGTGTGAGTGTGAGTGTGAGTGTGAGTGTGAGTGTGAGTGTGAGTGTGAGTGTGAGTGTGAGTGTGAGTATCAGAGATGCGAATGTTATGAATTACAAACATACAGAAATCTTATCTTGTCCAGCTACGTTTGATGCTTCATTAGACATTGGCCCGGATTCAACTAGTATTTGTCCTTTTACTTAAAAGTAAACAAAGTGAACATTATACTTTTTCTTCACAAACTCAGTTTGACTAATTTTAGCGATTGCTGAACACACCAAACTGTGTTTGTAAAAAGAAATTTAAAAATAAATAAATAATCCTGGCTGTGCTAGTCAAAGCCAGGCACAAGTGCTGATTGAACCCCAGTCATTGTGTTGTACTTGCCCGTTCTCTCCCCGAATCTGCAGAGCCGTGATGCGGTTCCTAGGGAAGAATAGCAGCCATGCGAATGGAGGAAAAAAAAAGATTAATTACAGACTTCCTCCCAGTCAACGCTGGGGCACGACATGTGCTATGTTCTCAAAAGGTGCATTACTCTGTGAATATGTACTAATATGCTGAAAAAAGTGCCATGCAAAATAAACCCCCCTGGAATTCCTTTGGTTCAAATAGTGGAAAAAAACATCCCTATGGACATAAAGTAAGAGTTGATATGATGCTCTTAGAATTGATCAAATTTTAGGAGTTTTATTGTGTATCATCATGAAGTAATGTCACACGCATTAGTCAAACATCTCATTTTTAAAAGTTTGTGTATTGGGTGGTCTTCAGTATTCTTTTTAATCTCACTACATCATTTCTGGAGAAACAAAAAGCTTAACTTTTTATTTGTTGCTACTGTGTTTCTGGTGTATGAGTGTACATATGCATTCTTTGTTATACTGAGTGCGGACTGAAATAAAGAAGAAGCACATTTGCTGCTGCACGTTCAAAGTCTACAGATCAAGCATGAAGTCTGTGAATGCTTGAGATCAGATGAACTGATCAAATAATAATCAAATATAGATGAAGCTAAGTCAACCAGAAATGTGAGAACACATACACAAATTTCCACTGCGCATCAAAACGATACTCAACCTGACTTACTTGTATTTCTTCCTCATGAACATAATCAGTACCCCGAAGACTATTGCAGTCCCTGCTGCAACCACTAGAGGGATGATGACGTAGAAGAGCATGCTGAACTTACCTGAAATATATTACATTACATTACAGGCATTTAGCAGACACTCTTATCCAGAGCGACTTACACAACTTTTTACATAGCATTTTTTACATTTGTATCCATTTATACAGCTGGATATATACTGAAGCAATGCAGGTTAAGTACCTTGCTCAAGGGTACAACGGCAGTGTCCTTACCGGGGAATCGAACCTGCGAGCTTTCGGTTACAAGCGCAGTTCCTTACCCACTGTGCCACACTCCGTCCACTATATAATATATAGTGACATATTATAAAAAAAACTTTCCAAAATTCCACATATTTAGAATGTATTGCAGCATACTCCATTAATCCGTAAGGGATGGCACCTCATTGCCAAGGTGGATCCGTTTTTACTCAATCATTCTGCACGTTCTGGGATTAATTAGTGGTAGTGCGTGGCATTTAAAGCTTGGCTTACTTTTCACATTGATTTTGATGGCGCTCTGCATAGTTTTATCTCCGTAGTATTTCACTGTGCAGGACACCTCTTTGTTATCATCCTCCTGCGTCGGGGTGAAGGTGAGGATGGACTGGGTCTCCCAGGTTCCGTGATCAGAGTCTTTGTGCACGGTGATGATTTTGCCTCGGGTGCTGTGGCTCCAGGTGAGCGTGGGGACGTGCGAGGGGCAGGTGTGGTGAACAGAGCAGATAATGGTGAAGGGGCTCCCCTCAATGGGATCTTGGTAGTGAATCAGTGTTGGGGGGTCTGGGTTATCTGAAGAAGGAGCAACCAAGATTACAAGAAAAAAATTCAGACCAACTCTTTTCACAACGGGACCCAGACGAGCTAACCAACGTGTAGCACAAATAAGTTTCACAACACGCCACACAAACACAATGCACTCTGCAAACACGTAACATGTTAGGCATAATACTCAGGAGAACAACAACACATACCAAATGTTTTGATCGCCACACAGTTTTTGAAGGAGTATTGGTTAAATTGGGGAATTTCAATCCTGAAGCAAAACTCCCCAGCGTCATGGCCATTAATACGGTCGATTTCCAAAGAGCAGTTTGATTCTCCGAGATTTCCCACTAGCTTTGTGCGTTTTTTAAAACTGTTGTCCACCTTTGACTCGTCTTTATCATAGATTCTTGTGTTTGGATAATTCTTTTCAAACCAAATTGCCCTCCGTTGTGTCACAGAGTTTTGGTGTCCTGGATACGTAAAAGTGCATGGTATTACCACGCAGGAATCAATCATGGCTCTTATATGGGAAACGATGTCCGCCTTCCACACTTCAGAGGAACCTGGAGAACAAATAACTGGAGGAAGAGGGCGAGATTTGACCAGTGTTAAAACAGGCTACATCCTGTGTGTGCATGTGCAATATCCACACGCATCCAAGTTTGTTGGTTTTGTTTCAATAGGTGGAATAGCAAGGATAATTAAATGAAGATAAGACAGCCATGATATTGCTTTACTCACAGAAAAAAAACAGAAATAAGCTCTTCCAATCGTGGACTGTTCAGTTATCGCTCAAAGGTTTTGCATTCCTTAAACCAGCTTAAAGACACAACTAGGACTAGGTTAAGCTCACCTCAACCTGCAAAATCGATTGGGTTAGTGCCTCGTTCCTAGTGGTTAACAAACAGACAGTGAATGGTGGATACTTTTTGGCACCCTCCTGGTGATTTCCATTTGAATTTTGGCAGCACAACAATCTTGTGAACTGCACACAACAGGTAAGGTTCAATTCTGCCTTATCCACGCACAGAATGGTGAGCACGGGTGCTCAGCGAGGTTGTGTAATTTCACCAATCCTCTACACATTGTACACCAACGCCTGCCGAGCCCTGAACCCATCGCACACATTTTACAAGTACGCGGATGACACCGCAATAGTGTTTCCTACACTCCAATCAGGCTTCTCTTAGTGCTTTTGAGGAAGAGACGACAGCTTTTGCACAGTGGTGTGCGGACAATTTCCTGGAATTAAACTCAAAAGAGATGGAAATTGATTTTAGAAGGAACAAAACTGCACTGTCTGCTACAACACTCAACGTGAAACAGTGGAAATGGTCACAACATACAAATACCTCGGAATTGAAATAGACAATATACTTAACTTCAGGGACTGTGCCACTTCAAAAATCAGGAAATTGCAGCAGAGAATGTACTTTTTACTCAAAATTTACCATTTTAATGTAAACTGGCGGGTTTTACAAATGTTTTACACATCGGTACTTCAGTGTTCTGTCTTTTGGTCTTATCTGTGTGCTTGGTAACATGGTCTTTCAGCTGGTCACTCGCACTTTTATATCAAACTTGATTTTACTGATTTGGATTGACTGTTTTTATTTATTATATATATATATATATATATATATATATATATATTAGTTGTTTTATTCTGTCTCAATGTTATCAAATGTGTTTTATTATGATTGTTTTGCGGGTCTTACTGTGTATTCTGTTGTTTTTATGGTGTTTTTATGTCTGGAGCACTGGACCAAACAAATTTCCCCATGTGAGATAATAAAGTTGATCTGAATCTGAATCTTTAAATCTGAGCACAGCTCAAAAGTATCCACAAATCACCATCAGACCTGTTGTATGCATTGTGACCAACGGAGACCATGATTGGTTGAGCTCCTCTCCATTTCTTCTATGAGCAAAGTGACACCAGGAACAATCCGATCTCTTTCATTAACCCAGTTCAGTAGCAGAAACAGTTGCATAGTGGATGACAGATTGAGGAGTCGGTAAAATACTATATACAGAGAGGATGAAGATGGGAAAGATAGGAGAGTTACCTTGCAGGTACAGACAGAACACCCACAGTCTTAGTTGAGACTCCATGTTTCTCAATTGGGTGAGGACACTGGGAAAACATAAGGAATTCATGTATCAGTTTGTAAGATACTTGGTTCGGTTATGCCAAGTTCAGCTAAGATGCTGAATATTACCTGTAATGTCTGATGTCTTTGCTGATTGTTCAAAGTCAGAAATCATTCAGCGTCTGCTTTATGGGCATTGAGGTGGAACATTATATGGCAGGACAATAAATGACAGTAAAGAGCACATAAATGTTCTTACACAGTTCTGTGGTATGGACGGACTGAGTAGCCTGCAACCAGCTTTCTGTCTCGTTATAAAAAAAAACATCTTCCTCTTCCTTCAGAAGCATCCCAAGAAAACCTGTAGCTACAATCAGTTTTTGATTGGCTGACAAAAACAATGGTCTCTTGAGTCATATCCCTTTCATGCAGACTTAAAAAAGGAAGGCTAACTAGTAGCATTGTTCACCTGAAAATACCTAAGCTCTCTTTCAAACAATGTATTGACAATATAGACGTGCAACAAGGCTGTCGGTTTGTCAGTTTTTTTTGGGGGGGGGGGGGGGGGATACTGTCCCTTTTTCATTTCTTTCATTTTAGTCCTTATTATCTGGGAGAAATCCTGGGGTGTGTAACTGGTGCCTGAGTGAGTGAGTTAGTTAGTTGATTGGGTGGCGCATGTGGAACCTGTGCAGACAGGTAGGGTAATCATACTTCCTCGAATGCTGCTATCGATACGGAGATAAAGAGGGAGCAGTGGAAAGAGTGCAGGGGTGGTGCATTACTCTCCGAAAAAAAAAAAAACTTTTCATGGCTGCTCATGCAGAACATGCAAGTGGGGTTTATTATTTATTTTTATTTTACTTCTGTTTGGGTGGGTGTAGCTGGTGTGTTTTTGGGGAGGCAGGGTGCGTAGGAGAGAATCGAATGTTACTCTATGCTACATGAGCTCTATGAATTGTAATAAAGTTTGATTTATTTAACTTGTCCTGTGCTCTTCCTGGGGTGACTGGCGTGGAATCTGATAAATAACAGATAACGGTTCATCCCCCAGTCAATTCATCCCAAGTGCAATTTTTGGGACCTCGTGTTCTCTTTACCACTCATCCGAGTGATTAAAATAGTATGAGTGTCTGGGGTCAGTGGCTCAATATACAAATTTAGGAAATTGTGTGTTCAATTTTTGATTTCCCCTCAATATAAAATTTTTTTTTTTTTTTTTTTTTTTTTTTCTTGTCCTCACAGTGATGGTTCTTTACATTCCCCATTACTACATGTGTTTGGAATGGATGGGGGCATCTCTCACACTGGTATTACAGACCTAATTACATCTCTACACTGCATCAACTTAGTGAAATTGCGATTGTAATATATTTATTTTATAAAAATATATAATCAGAACCAAATTTGTATAAATATAGGCCTAGCAAGCGACATGAAGATTGAATCAACAATTAAACAATAACTCACCAACAGGTGGAAAATTAAACATTCTGAATTTGTGCTAATATACGTTGAGGTATCAAAACCCTGACACAAATTCAAAAACAAATCCAAAGACTAGATTTATGATTGCAATACCACAAAATGTTCAACCAAATGAATGAATCGTGTCAAACAGTTGGTGAAATCAGGCCAGATGCACATTGTCTTTTTAACTTGATTATATTGTCTGTTTTGCCAAGATATCACCAAACCTCTAACAAGTGAAAGTATATAAGCAAATGTATTTTAGGAAAAATGAAAAGTTGCATTTTTGTTCATTGAGTAAGGCATGTGTTGCATGGTAAAAACCTTAGTGCAAGGTAAAAACTTATTTCTAAGGAACTAAAAAAATGTATGAAAAAACATAAAACCACACTTTAAAAACATGCGAAGACAAAGTGCTTAAAAGCAGGAAACATCTGGTCTCGCCCTACATTAATAGATAAGGAAACTCAGACCACCACATATATTTTTGTCTTTAAATAAATTAAGGCCATTCATTATATGCATGAAGATAAAACATGACTTATTAACTGTTTCATGTGCAGTTAGGAGTTATGTGAGTTAAACAATAATGGAGCAATTTCTACAAAAACTGTTGAAAAATAATTTCAAAAAATTAATATAAAAAAACTTCACTGGTTCTTCACAGAAAGCAAAATTATCTGTGTCATTGCAAATAGCATACTGACACAGAAATGTCTTCACAAGGTTTGCACTTTTACAAGGAAATTGCACAAATCACTGAGTATACTATTTCATTGATGTCCAAGCAGCATACTTTTTAAAGATTATATCACGGTAAGAACAGCATTACAACATTTGTCACAAACACAAGAAGATAGCCTGTAGTTAATATCATACTGATAAAAGTAAACTATCTGAAATTCTGATCTACATCACTTATTTTTACATCTTATCTTCAGAACTTATTTTTAATAGCACACTTTTGTTAGGCTCACCTTCAATTTGCTGGCTCGTGAAATTGAATGAGTTAAAGCAGAAATATTTTCAAAAGAAGAAAACCATTAAATTCAGATTTGCCCTTAACTTTGGATTAAGTGTGAGTATTAGAGGTATCACCCTGTTTGGTGAGTTGAGCAATCACTAAAATGAACTCTCTAAGTGATTGTGGGAAGGAAAAATGACAAATAGTACTTAAGAACAAATGATGATTGAATCCAGGCCAATTGATTTGATCCTCAGAGATGTAGTTGACTGTGTGAGAACAAAATGTAGAGGAAATAGTCTTACCTTCTTTTAAGCCTGGTACTTTTTTCCACTGCACTTTATTTTAATGAACAGATCTGGACAGGACTGACCTCCTGACACCAACTGAACTGGCTTCAGGACTGATTGCAAAATAGGATAGACATAAACAGTTTTTTCTATCTTCTTTCGCATTAAGAAATGGCACTGAGGTCTTTACAGTTGTGAAAAAGCATTTCCTTCCTGCAACAAAAACCAGATATCTGTAAACCCTCCTCGCAGAACTCTGTTATTGCGCCTAGTCTGAAACAAACAGCAATGCAGAGGCCTTGAAACCAGGCAACAATTACACAGATCACAACATTTTGAAAATGAAATCTACACAAATTGTCACAGTATTTTATTTATTTTAGATGAAATGTCATTATTTTTTCTAATATCAAACATTATTATAATGTCAGGAACTCTAGTAATTCATTCTGAGTGAAAAAACATCACAGTGCTGAGTTTTTCAATGGACAACAATAGATTTTAAATGAGCTTTAGAGGCTTCATAGCCCTTTGTAGTCTGATCAATGAGGGATCAATTTCATTCAGTCACACCCATAGCCAGATGAGTACCACTCAAGGGTGTCCTCTTTACTAAACATTAAGAAACACGTCACATTAATCCCATTGTAACTGAATGGACCCTACAGTGCTATTCACACCCTTTCTTCTGGGCTCAAGGGTCTTTACTAAATGTGTATAAAATGGCGGGCTCACCTGCAGTTAAATTATACGAGCTGGAGGAACCTCACAGTAACCAACACGCACACAGGTAAGACATCTTTGTGTTCTGTGGTTAGCACGCACACAGGTGAGATATCTCTGTGTTCTGTGGTTAGCACGCACACAGGTGAGATATCTCTGTGTTCTGTGGTAAGACATCTTTGTGTTCAGTGGTTAGCAGTGGCATATAAATTAGGATGTACTACGTTTTTGCATTTTAGCAAGGAGCATTTCTGTTCATGAAAGTTTTATGTGCAAACTACCTACACACCGTTGTGTATTCTAAAAAACAACTCAACAAAATGGGCATGAACCCCCAAATGTATAATCAGCTGAAATTTGCGCCTGAGGAGTATAGATACTGTACTGACGTGCTTTAAGAAGTAGTGGAAGAAACTGAAATTAAGAACTAAGTGGCAGACATATCGTTTGTGTACGATCAGTATGTGATCATACGTACTGACACTCCTTTCCAAGCATGGATACTGCCAGTTCTACTGAGGTTAATCTTCGACAGTGAAAAGCTGGCCTTGATTGTAAGAAGTGCTGAGGTGTACGGAGGAAAATGCTACATATCTGGATAATATTTTTTTTTAGCAATATACACTTCAAATGTTCACATCAATCATATTGAACACTCATATTGAAGAGGGGCACATTAAGTTGTTTTGACTCTCCAGCAGGTACAACCCTGGCTGTACATTAATATTTAAAGGCCTCAAGTGTCACCATTGTGCAATTCTTTGAATATGTAGGAGACTGGTTTTTTTTTATTTATTTTTTATGCAAGCAATGAAACCAGTAGTTTTATTGCAGCCTTTGTGCTTTTTAATACTGCAAATGCACACAATTTCAATCCTGCCATCATGTCATTGAGATCACTGATGTGAGTTAAAATTACTTAACTGCTGGCATACTTTTTAAGTTTTTTTTTTTTTTTTTTACAAAATGTGACTTTGAAATGCAATGACAGTTAAATGAATCTGTGCATGTAAAATTTAAATAAACAGGATGGCACTCTATTTGCCTCTTTCTCTTGAATTCATTGTATTTGTGAATTTTCCATTTATTGCATTGAATCAATAAGTTTCCAAAGAATCTAAATTTGAATGTTAATTTACTATCTTTGTTTATGTGTGGTCATTTGCAGAAAATGTGTGAATATATTTCTTATTATATATTACTTTTTATACTCATCATTGTACTATAAGTCACTCAGTGGAGAACAACTAGATTCGTCAGAAAAAAGTTTACATTGATCAGGACACATAAATCAGCAACAGGCGAACAGCAAACTAAGCGCCTGCTTAGGGCCCCCGTGGCCACCAGAGGGCCCCCAAGAGCGCATGAAATGTCCCACAAGAGAGCTCGAAATGTTTTTTGTTAGTTTGTTTGTTTGTTTGTTTTTTTGATATATTATATTATGTCAATGGTAATCATTCAAAAACACAATATTATGTTAACGGGCTGGCTAGCTAATACCACTGGTTTTATCAATTCCCGCTGCCTCTGTCACAGCCGGTCTCACGTTCATGCGCACTGTAAAGGACGTTAACTGCATTTTGATGCAAGCACACTCGGTCAGGCTAACGTTGGGTTACAGTCCTCTCCTCTCTGTCGATGAAGAAGGCAGCAAAGAGGTAATGTCGCAAAAAGGACATAGGCTATCCTTCTGGAGCAGACAAAAGAAAGAAGAAAACAGAAGCTAATGTTAGCTAGCTAGTTAGTTAACAACATAGCCTAGGTAGCATATCTTGTCTTGTCTTAGGAAAGTTAACGTTTGATTAAACATCCCTAAATGGCCTTGACATCTTAATCCACCTAGTTGTATGTATAATAGCAAGTTAGCTAACTAGCTAGCTAGATAAATTTCGATTTTAACGGTGGGAATCTAGCTAATGTGTTAGATTAAAACTCTAGAGAAATTTCGATTTTAACCGCTAGATAGCTAGCTATTCATCGTTGGTTTGAAATAAAAGCAAGCTAACGTTTTCGTGTTTGTATACTGATCTTGATGCTGATAACAGCATAACATTATTGAACACTAGCATTTTGTGATTATTGGTAAAATATTCCACCATCAATCTGGCTTAATTTTAAAGATTAAAGGTTTTTTCTTCTGTGTAAAAATAACTTGTTGCTGGGTATATATTTCTGTAATGAAAACAAGCTTTTGTTCAATAAACTTGGCACTGATAACAGCCTAACATTAATTACAGTACCATTGTGGGGTCTTTGCTTTTATATTCCAATATCATTATGACTTAATTAGCTAGTTATAGATTAAGAGTTGTTGTTTTATGTGTACAAATTGCTTTCTGCTGAGTATAACAATTTATGTTGGCAAAATAAACTTATTCTATTCCATCAACTATGTACTCATACTATATGTATGATGTAAGCAACACAGCTACAACTAAGGAAATTGATAATGGGTGTGTTAGATTTACAGTAGGTGTGCGAATGATCAAGCATTGACAATAGTCAATAGTACTGGCAGCGCAGAGGCAGTGGGGGGCCCCCCAAATAAAATTCTGCTTAGGGCCCCATAAAGGCTTGGACCGGCCCTGATTCAGCAAACTCATCTGAAACAATTGGGAAGTGAAGTAAGATATAAATACATCACATTGGAAATGAAACAGGAACTCAGAAGAAGAAATGATCTTTCCAATTTCAGTCAGAAAGAATAACGAGTGGAACATATGAGAAACGCTCAGCTAGAATATCTGTAAGTAGCCTAATCCGGTAAATTTTTCTACTCTTTTGATTGCCTTCTTGTGGTGAAACACATTTAAAGCAGCATTTCTATTCATCAAAGCATTGGTAAGGACAATGCTACTGTTAGCTTTTGAATAACAACGATTATTTGATATTTCTGGTTCACAAATAATCTGTGATCACTTTATAAATGCTTTTTGGTGAGTGCGATAGCTTTTACCAGTTCTGTTCGTGGAATAAGGAGTCATATGTTGTGCATTTCAGTGGGAAATATTTACATCAGTGTTTCCTGTGGAATTGATCTCTGGGTGTGGTGGTGGGTGTCCGAAGGGGGGGGGGGGGGGGGTGTAGCAAAGGCGAAAAAGTTTAAGACATAAGTTTAACAACCTCTTGAGACTTCTTAAAGGTTTTTTTTTTAAATATCTAAATCTATCTTTGAGCTCTGATGAGCTCTTGATACAAGGAATAGCATTTTGCAGGAGCTAAAAAGTAGTTTTAGACATGCTTTAAAACCATAAAAGGTTTGTTAACCCTTGTATTGTTTGTAAATATTGAAGCAAAATAGGCCTGTATTTTGAGTTATGGTGGGGTGAGAACAATTAAGAGCACATTGTCCATCTAGAAGTTCTATCTTCAAGAATAGAGGACTATAACCAAAATTGATACTCAAGAAAAGTTACATATTGCACTTTAAAAAGGGACATTCTTCTGCTAAATTAACTTAATTACCATGACAAAATAGTACTTGTGTCAGGGTGTGACATGGGGGGTTAGGAGCCAAACGCAGAGGGGGAAAAACTCAACTCAAAATGATATGAACAAAAGACTTTACTTAAAAAAGGGAACAAAAGGCCTCGCAGGGCAACTCTTCAAAAAAACACAAGGTAAATCTACAAACACAGGAACCACAGAAAATCCAAAAGTCCAAAAGCACGTGGAAAACCGAACATGGGCAGGAACACACAGGGCAGGAACATGAGCAGAAGCACACGTGACCAAACACAACCAAGGATCCAGCACCTGCGTCAAGGAAGAAGGAAACTTAAATAGAACAGACACTGACGAGACACAGGAGGGCACCATGAACAATCAGGCCACGAGACAACCAAAAAGCAATAATTGAACAATTGAAAACAATAATACAATTACACAGGGTACAAGCAGGACACAAAACAGAAGTGCCGCCACCTGGTGGCCCAACAAGGAAAACACAGACAGGAACACAGAACCATGACAACTTAGTTAGAATGTTTTATCATACTTTGAGCTGGGTTCACATTCAAAGCCCTCTCTCTCTGTCTCCCTCACACTCAATGAAGTTTACATGCCTTGTCCGTGCAAAAAAAAAAGTAAAAAGTGAGAAAAATGGCTTTAAAGATTCTGTTCTGTTACATTCTAATTCTACTGAGAAGCATGATACAAACATTTCCTAACTAACTTAGATGCTAGATTAATGTATTT
This sequence comes from Anguilla anguilla, assembly GCF_013347855.1. NCBI lineage: Eukaryota > Metazoa > Chordata > Actinopteri > Anguilliformes > Anguillidae > Anguilla > Anguilla anguilla. Next base: position 85,617,511 of record NC_049201.1, read on the forward strand.
TTTATTTGCTAGTGTTATCTGTATTCATTTCTGGACACTGCAGAGACTGCTCCTCGTTATAATCATAATCGTCATTAGAATGCAGCCCTCTTTGTCAGCTGTAGCAACTGTAGCCGAACTCAGTTTTGCTAGCTCACTACATTCACAAAACCTTAAAAATAAACACTTTCCCTTTCGTTTTCATGGAAAAAAAATCACCATGTTGTAGTATGGAAATGGAAGTAGTTGAATCACACAAACATTTTAAATGCCCTAAAAAATTCTTTATTTCTTTTTAAAATTCGCGCTGTTTTGGCGATTTGCCAACAATTTGCGGCCGCGACATCCGACGGGTTTCTCCAGGTCACCATTTTAATCAGGTGTATTGTACCATTATAACAGCAGCTCTAGATTTTAAAAAAAAAAGGTTACGCACGTGCGTAGCTCAACTGGAACAGGTTCCCCTTCGGCTCAAACAAACACTGTTTATTTTCAGATAACGTTACATATTTATCACATTTATTTTTTACTTGTCCGATCAGACAACTGCATGAGGCATTCCACTTGCCCAAACAGAGTTAGGATCCGCCAGTTGTCATCACCGAATGATAGTTAACGCCAGTGCTTGAGATGGGAAGGAGCTGTCGGGACTTGTATATGACTACCGACACTTCTTTTGATTACCAAAATTAATTTATTTTAAACAGTATGTATTTTGAGGAGTACCGTATGGGCTCAAACTAATGCCAAAAGTATTTTGTATTTATAAGCAATGACTTGTGCTTGCAACTTATGGTTTGTGTTTGTACATTGCGAGTTGAAACTGAAACAAAGTATTTAGGCAGAAATATTTAGAAAGTTTAACATTTTTAATTTATGAATTTAATATATAGGCTATATACAGTATATATATATATATATATATATATATAATTTATTTTATTTTATTTTATTTTTATTATTAATTTTTTATTATGGTGTGGCGGCAAGGATCAGTTTTAAAACAAGTTTTGTGATTTTTAATTTGTTTTTTGCTTGAAGTACAACCCTTTAGATAGCTGACATAGGCTGAACTAAGAATTTTAAATTACATTACAAATGTTTTTTGTTTTGCATTTTAGTGACTATCGCTAATGTGAAGTTCTTGGGACCTCAGATCTTTGGACATGGATTACATTACATTACAGGCATTTGGCAGACGCTCTTATCCAGAGCGACGTACAACAAAGTGTATAACCATAACCAGGAACAAGTATGACGAAACCCCTAGAGAGAAGTACCGGTCCAAGTACAGGGAACAACCGCATAGTTCAACTTGGACCCTGATGGTTAAACTGATTAACACTAACAACGAGAACGGCAACAACGCAATCTATGGAAAAATAAAAATAAATAAAAATACAAGTAGTCGTTAAGACAGTTGATGCGCCTAAGTCACCTATGAAACAGCTGCCTAGTTACAACCCTAAGTTTAGTCATTTACAGGGGGGAAGGGAGGGATGGGGAGAGGTGCAGCCTGAAGAGGTGGGTCTTCAGTCGTCGTTTGAAATGGGTCACAGTCTCAGCTGTTCTGACCTCCACAGGGAGGTCATTCCACCATCGTGGGGCCAGAACAGACAGGAGACGTGTTCTGGAAGTGCAGGTGCGAAGAGGGGGAGGTGCTAGGCGTCCTGAGGTAGCAGAATGGAGGGATCTGGCTGGCATGTAGGGTTTGAATATCTTGTGGAGGTATGCTGGGGCTGATCCCTTGACTGCCTGGTATGCTAGGACCATTGTTTTAAATTTGATGCGAGCTATAACAGGCAGCCAGTGGAGGGTAGTGAGCAGGGGAGTTACGTGGGAGTGTCTGGGGAGGTTGAAGACCAGACGAGCCGCAGCATTCTGAATGAGCTGCAGGGGTCTGGTGGCAGATGCCGGTAGTCCAGCCAGGAGAGAGTTGCAGTAGTCCAGGCGGGATAGAACCATTGCTTGGACCAGGAGCTGGGTTGAGTAGGTGGTGAGAAAGGGGCGGATTCTCCGGATGTTGTATAGGAAAAATCTGCATGCCCGGGTTACTGCTGCAATGTTGTTGGAGAGGGACAGCCTGTTGTCCGTCATCACTCCGAGATTCTTGGCGCAGGGTGATGATGTCACTACAGTGTCCCCTAAGGAAATGGAAAAGTCGAGGAGGGGAGAGGATAGAGCAGGAATAAAGATTAGCTCCGTCTTTCCCGGGTTGAGCTTCAGGTGGTGATTGTCCATCCAGCTCTGAATGTCCCTCAGGCAAGCGGAGATGCGGGCAGGGACCTGTGTGTCCGATGGGGAGAAGGAGAGAAAGAGTTGCGTGTCGTCGGCATAGGAGTGATAGGACAAGCCATGGGCAGATATTACAGGGCCAAGGGATCTGGTGTACATGGAGAAGAGAAGGGGACCAAGGACTGAGCTCTGGGGAACTCCGGTGGTGAGGGGACGGGGTGGTGATACCTTACCCGCCCAGGCAACCTGGAAGGAACGGTCAGAGAGGTAAGACTCAATCCAGTCAAGGACTGTGCCGCGGATCCCTGTTGCTGCCAGGGAGGACAGGAGGGTAGAGTGGTCCACAGTGTCAAATGCAGCGGAGAGGTCTAGAAGAATCAGGACAGAGGAGAGGGAGGCTGCTCGTGCGGCATGGAGTGACTCACTGACCGAGAGGAGTGCAGTCTCGGTCGAGTGGCCAGGCCTGAAGCCATACTGGTGGGGATCAAGCAGGTTGTTCTCAGAGAAGAAAGCAGAGAGCTGGTTAGATGCAGCACGTTCAAGTGTTTTGGATAGGAAAGGGAGGAGAGATACCGGGCGGTAGTTCTGAATGACTGAAGGATCTAGTGTGGGTTTCTTCTGCAGCGGGGTGATGTGGGCCTTCTTGAAGGATGAGGGGAAACATCCAGAAGATAGGGAGGAGTTCACGAGGGAGGCGACAAAAGGGAGGATGTCTGGTGTGATTGCTTGAAGGAGAGATGAGGGGATAGGGTCGAGGGCGCAGGTGGTAGGGCGGTGAGTGAGCAGAAGCTGGGAGACTTCAGTGTCTGAGAGGAGAGAAAATGTGGAGAAACAGGGGGCGGAGGACGCAGAGGGGGCAAAGGAGCTGCGGATGTCTGCAATCTTTTCATCAAAGAATGCTGCAAAGTCATCTGCAGTGAAGGAAGACTGGGGTGGAGGAGGTGGCACGCTGAGGAGAGAAGAGAAAATAGAGAAAAGTTGACGAGGGTTAGAAATGGAGTTATGAATTTTGGTTTGGTAGAATTTTGCCTTAGCGGCAGTGACAGTAGAAGAGAACTCTGTCAGGAGAGACTGATAGGCTGAGAGGTCAGATGGGTCCCTGGATTTGGCCCACTTCCTCTCAGCAGCGCGGAGGGTGGCCCTGGAGGTGCGTAGGATGTCAGACATCCATGGACTGGGAGGGGATGAACGTGCTGGCCTAGGGACGAAGGGGCATAGGGAGTCGAGTGCTGAGGAGAGAGATGACGTTAGGGTGGAGGATGCAGAGTTAGTGGGGAGCTTGGAAAATGATTGAAGAGGGGGGAGGGAAGCAGTCACTCTGGGAGCAAGAGAAGAGGGTGATAGGGAGCGGAGGTGACGGCGGACAGTGACAGTGGGGATGGGAGGGGGAGAGGGAGGGTGTGGAGAGAGGGGGAGGGAGAAGGAGATGAAATGATGGTCAGACGTATGCAGGGGGGTAACCGTAAGATTGGAGCTGGAGCAGGTCCTCAGGAAGATCAGGTCTAGGAGGTTGCCTGCCTTGTGGGTTGGAGGAGAGTGTTGTAGGGAGAGGTCAAAGGAGTGAAGTAGTGGTAGGAAGGCAGCAGACTGGGAGGCTTCTAGGTGGATGTTAAAATCTCCAAGGAGGATCAGCGAGGTGCCGTCCTCAGGGAAGGAGCTGAGCAGGGTGTCTAGCTCATCCAGGAAGCTTCCCAGGGGCCCCGGGGGATAAATAACAATAATATAAAGGTTAGCAGGGTAGGTGATAGAGACAGGATGGAATTCAAAAGTGGATATAGACAGGTCAGGGAGGGGGAGAACAGAGAATTTCCAGGTAGGGGAGATCAGTAGACCAGTACCACCACCACGGCCAGATCGCCGGGGGGTGTGGGAGAAGGAGTAGGAGGATGAGAGGGCAGCAGGAGTGGCAGAGTTGTCTGGTGTGATCCAGGTCTCTGTGAGGGCAAGAAACTGCAAGGATAGGAGGGAGGCATAGGCGGAGATGAAGTCTGCCTTGCGCGTAGCAGACTGGCAGTTCCATAGCCCCCCTGTGACCGTAAAGTTCTCACAGGGGGTCAGCGGGGGGTAGCAGAGGTTAGAGGGGTTCCGTTGTCGAGGGGGGCCACGTCGCTGGAAGCGCCTTCTGAGGGGGAGAGCACAGACTGGAATGGGGAACTGGCTCATAAACTAGGAGGGAGCGACGCTAGCGTCGCTCCGAGTGTACCTAATTAGCAACTGAAAACCTGAGTCGAATAACGCGCTGATTACAGAGGTTCACAGTCTGTAATAGTGCAATAATCGCAATCTATCAATTCTAAGAATCAAAGTGAAGCCCAACAACCTAAAAACAAAGAAACCCAACGCAACCTAACACAACCTAAAAACAAAGACCAGTTTCCACACAGGGAAAAGTTTAAAATCTAACGTGGTATGTAATTAGTAAATGAACGCAGATACTTATCCACTCTAGCAGGACGGATTTCGGCAGTATAAACATAAACATTTATTTTTAAATTGGTTTTAACGTTGGCTCTGTGCACCAATACTGTATCTACTACATACAACGGTAGTGTAAATGATCACATTTTACATAAGGGTAAAGGTTAACCCTTTTATATAAGGGTTTTTTATTTTTGGCCCACAGGTTGTGTGGTCAGAAACAGATGGGACCCAAAGAATGGCTTAAATACCTGTTATTTCACATCCTGTTCTTCAAAGGTAAGGCGCAGAAAAAGACCCAAATTATTTGACAAGGTTACCTCAGTCTCCCTCAGCTTTTCTGCTTTATATAACACTTGAAATGGAAAGAATATATTACACTGCCAAAGACCACACATTGTTTGAATCTACGACGAAGGTCATAGTAAACACATGGGTGACAGAAACAATTTCCTGACGTGGAGGCAGCATCCAACAGTCAACATCAGAGATGAAAAATAAAAAGTAGGAATTACTCAGTCAGTGTGGCATGCCCTGTGATGTTTTTTTTAAAACTCAAACACACAATGCTTTCACATATCTTAAGCAACCAATTACCTATGGGTGTTCTTTGGAATCTTGGCATTTCAAAACACAACCCTCGGTCGACATGCCTCAGTCAATCTACATTCTGAAAAGATCCAAAATCTAAATTTGTAGTGAAGATGAAGCTAACAGATTCAAACATTCTCTCTTAATGCCTTCGTCAGTGAAATGGTTTTGTGTGCTGATGGCAGTCTGAATGCTAAGGATTCACTACAGGTGTGCAAGCTAATTTGCATGTACAATACTGTTTGATGTTAATACCCCCATCATGTTTCCAACAACATTGCTGGATGATTTCTAAAACGTGATTTCTTCCCAAACATCGTATTCCCATTTTCAGTGAGATAATTATTCCATGAGCGATACCTGTCCATCTCTTTGGAATATGAATGTGAGTGGTTCCCAACTGCGTTCCTGGAAATGTACCGACCAGTAGATTTTCATTTCACCCCTAATTTGACGCATCTTATTCCGATAATTAGCAGCTCAACAAGATCTCTAGCTGCTGAATGAGATGCACTTTGTTAGGGTTGGAGTGAAAACCTCCAGGAACAGAGTTGGGAACCACTCATGTATTATTATTATTTTATTTAAATTTTTTTATTTGACATGGAAAATGTGTATTAATAACATTTCTGTAAATGTGAGTTAGCCAGGAAGGCTAATTTGAAGTCCCTTGGCTCCGCGTACAAGGGATCTTCATCTTTTCAAAACATCACACTTTGATTGTTATTTATTTTTTCCAGTGTTAAATGTTCACACCACCTCCACCTGGACAGCAGAAGTGCCGCAGACAATATCAGCACTGCAGGGATCTTGTGTCGTGGTTCCCTGCAAGTTCAATTACCCAGACCGTGAAATAAAGCCTACAGACCTGACAGGAATATGGCACACGACAAATCAAGACATATACATTTATCACCTGGACTCCTCTAAAGTGTTGGAAGAATTCAGGGGCCGGACAAATCTGATTGGGGATCTTGCAAGAAAAGACTGTTCACTGAGAATTAATCACCTGAAAAAAAAAGGACAATGGCCCATTTATTTTTAGGATAGAGATTTGTGACTTTGATAAGTACTCTTACAAAGGTAAATTGGTCTCCATTGATGTCCAAGGTGCATTTGAAGAAGTGTTCTCTATGTGGCTTATTTTAAAATCATGAGTATATACGGATAAGATCCTGGGTTAAAGTCATTGTAAAACATAAGCAGTTCCTTTTAGGTCTGTGCACTTTGGCTGTTGAAAGCCCCACTGCATGCTTGAGACCAGCTGTGATTGGAAATATGTTTTTATGACTTTATTCTCTAGAAATGTGACAGCTCACTTAGGTGACCAAAAACTGAAAATGATTCATTGGGAACTTGTAGCTTACAGATGGCGGTTTATTAGATGCTTGTTTTCACTTGACTACAGACTCTCCAGCCTTCCCATTGCTGACCGTGAGCGGGGAGGTCAAAGCAGGTGACGCTGTGACTGCTTCCTGCTCTGTCTCACTCCTGTCCCACGGAGCTGCCTCACCTGATCTGGAGCCGCAGTGGAACAACCACCAACCAATCAGAGGAGCTGCCCAACGGCCAATGGAGAGTGACTTCAAACCTTTCACTGCCACAAACTCTGACCACAACCAGCATCTGACTTGCACAGCAAAGTATCAGCAGGTCACATCTGTGCAATCTTCTAAAATTTTGAATGTGGCATGTAAGTGGGCATTTTTTTTTTTTTTTACATGTTTTTGCACAAAGCCTGAAGGATTTCACAATTCTTCAAAATGAGAACTAACACATTGATAGCATCTTATTACTTTTTTTTTTTAACTCTGAATGTAGTACAGAGCATTATTGGAAATTGAAACTTACAGTAACAATTCAATTCCCCTTTTCTGAGAACAGTTTTATTTTTAGTTGTTTAAACTGACTGCTACCAATGCTTTTTTACTTTAACTTTTTATCAAAGAATGAATTTAGATCACATGTTCCAAAACAGATCTTCAACCCTTGGAAGCTAAAGAAATAGGCACAGAAAAAAATGGATAAAATATTTTACATTTTCACAATTAATTGTATTGTTCCAGATTTCATCAGTTACATATTTCATTGTTTGATTTGTATGTCTTTCGTAGTATTATGATCAGCTAATTTATGACATAAAACACATCTGGATATAGATGACGTATCATGTCTAGTTTCACACATAATTCACACAGTAATCACACATGTAACAGTGTATGAACAAGCCACTGCATTGCGGCTCAAAGAGTCAAACATTAACCGTTGGTAGAGTGGTACAGGAACTCTGTCAGATGCTGGTCATTTTAGTTGGCGTTAAAAATACTAATGCCCTGGTCCAGATTGTACCACTTGCGGTGACTTGTTGAGTCATTTAAATATAATTTCAAGTCATCTGAAAACCGTGTCGTTCATCTAGATGCCCCAGTCCGTGTGGAGGTCGAGCCTGAGTCCACAGTGGTGAAGGAGGGAGATGCTGTGGAGGTGCAGTGCTCCACTGACAGTAACCCTCCTGCACACGGCTACCAGTGGTACAACATCACTGGCACTCTGCTGTCAGAGGAACAAATCTACAAACTGCACAACGTGTCCAGACACACTAAAGCTCTCTACTGTGCAGCCATCAACACAGAGGGGCACAAGAACTCCACTCCGGCCAAGATCAGCGTGGAGTGTAAGTGCAGATCAAAACATTTCATTTGGACAGTTACACAGGCCTTCACGTCTTTGTCGTCTGGCCTGAAATGAATACGTAATGACCATCTTTCTGAGCATATATCAGGTGAAGAGATGTGTTGAGTACACATTTGCAGTGTTTGATGGGTCTCCAGTTATCAGTGTTTTGACATAAAAATAAAATGAAGCAAGGATCTCAGGAGAGATCTGGTTGATTTTAAATGACTACTACAGATGTCTTTCTGTATGAGGTCCAAATTGAATTAAAATTGCTGTGTATGTTTCATCTCCACATGAACTTGTGTAAGTTATTGTCAGGCCTCAACTTTTCCATTTATTTGATATAACATCATCAGCAGTGCACAAAGGCAGATGCTCAGTTTTTATATTAAAATTTGGCTAGTTAGTTATGCAGACATACATTTGGCACAGTATTTAAATAAATTGAAAACTGTAGTTTAAAAAATCTAATAATAATCATAATAATAATAGGAATTCTTTAATAATTTCCAGACCCCGCAAGCATTGGAGCACAATCAGGCTGTGTTGCAGAAATCACAGGGGTGAACTGCCGGTGCCTGGTGGAGTCCAGGCCCGCTAGCAGAGTCCAGTGGAAACTTGCAGATGGCAAAACTGAAAACAGCAGCAGCTTCCACAGCACAGATGGACAGGACTCCGCCACTGTTCACATACTGCATTTCCACCTGGGCCTTACTGATGTGGTGTCCTGCTACGCCAGCAACAAACATGGGAACGAAACAAGGGTCCTGGAAACCAACCGAGGAGGTGCTTTACCATTTTCCTTCACTATCAAAGCGGTTTTTCTCAGTTCATATATATATATATATATATATATATATATATATATATATGCATTATATTACCTTGCTTCTAGTCCACTGATATTTCTCCAGTTTCTAAAGTCTGTCCAAAACGTTCTGCCAGTGGTTTACAGATGATCTCAACTAACTCTTTGAGTACTCTTGGGTATATGCCATCAGGGCCAAGGACTTGTCTTTAGTTAATGTAATTTATCCAGTAGGCGGCAGTGTAGTAAAATGGCTAAGGAGTTGGTCTTAACCTGCATTGCTCCAGTATATATCCAGCTGTATCATTGGATACAATGTAAATCACTCTGGATAAGAGCGTCAGCTAAATGCCTGTAATAATCCAGTACTTCTTTATTCTCTATATGAATATTTTGAGACATTCTGTGTTCTGAATATGCCTTCCAGCCTATTAATAACCTCCTCTGTAGTAAAACTCTCAACCAAGTAAATTAAGGCATCAGCAATACCCTTATCCTTAAGGCGTAACTTGGTGGGATGGCAGACCTGCCATCCCAATTAATCTGGAATTTATCCTCACAGGAGTACTGATGGCCATCTACTTATCAGGCTCGGCTGCTTCTGCCTTTGTGCTCATATTGGTTATTTTATTGCTGTGGAAATGTTCAAGACGAAAAAAATGGTAAGTGTTATTTAGAAAACCCCTCACATCAGACTGGAAATTTCATAATATATGCCCCCGAGATATGTTTTAAAAGGAAGAGGTACTGCAACACATATTATATAAAGTGAGAAAATGCACCGTTCACTTTTCAAAGGGAGTACAGGACTTGTACAACGACACAGTACAATGTTGCAGTTGCAGTAAGTGCTCAGTTTGATCGTGTACGTAAATGCAACATACTGGAATGCTTATGAAGCCGTGTTAATAATTACTGGTGGACTGATTACATCAACATGCAAGCCACCCGCAGGCTGCTTTTTGTATGCTGTATGTTTCGTTTCTTTTTGCTCCTATAAATGTCCCTCTGCTTTGTCAATTCTTTGACATGCCTTTTACATTTAATATAGATTATCCCCTGAAACTGGGCTGGCTGTTGTTTGGATGAATTTGGTACGAAATGCAAACCGAAGTGCTCAGAGGATGTCACATCATAGGCCCACCTACCTACGCTTATGTTTTAGCCTAACCGTAGCCCTAACCTTACCTACGCTTATGTTTTAGCATATGAAATCGCTAATTCAAATGTGGCAAATGAAACATGTATAACTTTTTTTTGTTGTTGCTTTTAAAGTGTGGAAGTAAAGATAAACCCTGTCTACTCAACTGCAGGCCTGTAAGTCTCCAAAGTATGCAACAGAAAAATGCACATATTCAGTATAGACAAAAATTAATACTATTAATTAACAGCAAACAGTAACTAGCTGCATAGGTAATTAGCTATATAATTAAATGCGGTCCAAAAGGAGCATTTAATTATATAACTAGGTTTCATGCTACACTCACTACCAATTTCTACCTAGTCATAGCTTGAACTAATTGTTTGGAACACTGGTTCAAATGTTTTTTGTATAATTAACACAAGCCACAAAACAACTGCCTTTTGCTGGTTAGCAAAATCCATTTTTAAAATATAATCATTTTTTCAAAACTGCAAATTTATTCTTAAAAATCGCCTCAAGAATGTACATACAGACTTGCAGGCAAGCACGCAAATTTGACAAGGATGATTTCAGTTTAAAAAGTAGGTAATAGCTCCAGACAATCATACTGACATGTCTGGCTTTTTAAGGCATGTCAACAAATCGTTGTCAGACTCTTGACCAGCATAGCCCACTACAGCTCTTTCTTAATGTGGCAAAGAGTCACATTTTCCACATCAAATACGAGCTGAACTAGTAGGTGGTGCCGTGGGAGTGGGGTACTACACACACTATCTAAGCAGTGGAGATTTCAGTCGGCGATCAATAGTCCTCACTTTTGCTGATTAACCGTCTGTTATCTGCAGTTTTCTGTCTGGCTCACGGTGAATTTTGCATGACACACACGCTTAATGTGCATTGGGTGTTGCCGCGGCGAAGGGCTAGGGTGTGTAATACGCGTGTCATTTCTTGTTTTATTTTCACAGTGATGACCAGCATGTGGGAACACGGGAAAACATAGCGCCAGCCAAATCCCGGTAGGTCTCTAAAGTACACACAATATTCAAACTCATAATCTGATTAAACATGAATGAATAATGCTGAATTGACTGTCTTTAATGCCATCTAGCAGCAGGGGAAAGGGGCCTGTTGAAGATCCGTCCACTCCCGGGGGTGATAACATTTATGTTAACAGTGAGGTAAGTTCAATAATTTAATGTTGCCTGTAAGCACATGAAAGGAATAGAGTTCTTTCTGGGTTTTAAAAAACATACTATTTTAGATTAAGTGAGCAGCCAATTCTAGAATTATTGGCACCCTTCATGAAAGTGAGTAGAATGACTGTAAAAAAAATGAAAGCATACAGTAGGGCATATTTTACATTACATTACAGCGTTTAGCAGATGCTCTTATCCAGAGCGACTTACACAACATTTTACACAACATTTACCTTGCATCCATTTATACCGCTGGATATGTACTGAAGCAATTCAGGTTAAGTACCTCGCTCAAGGGTACAATGGCAGTGTCCTATCCAGTAATAGATATCCAAGCCCAGTTCCTTGCCCACTGTGCTACACTGCCCAATTTCAGCTCTAACGTAAGGGGGAGCCACATGCTGTTATCTTAACACAATTTTTCAGACACAAAGAGTTTTTATTGAGTAATACAATTTTTCTCTGCAGAACATACAGTAGGTTTCAAAATGATTGGCATCCCTATGATTAATATCTGGTTATGCCTCCCCTGGAGACAGTTTTTTAAATATTGTGTAGGCTCTTTGTGCCTGGTGTGAAATAGTGTCTAATTGCATGGTCCATAGGAAACAGTTACAACAGAAAGTATGAATAGAGGTAATCTTTTGCACAGTAATGGGGTAATGCACACATGCACAACCCTGGAGGCATAACATCTCTATACAAGCTTTTCTGGAACTGCAGGAAGTATAACGTCTGTGCATTTGTGTCTGAAATGAAATGGTTTCACTGTGTTCCTTTTCTATTTCCAGACACCATATTTTGAAGAAGAAGAAGGGGTGGATTATGAAAGTTGTTTTAAAGAGGACGTTTATGCAAACATGTAATGGAACAAAGTTGGCTAGTCTTAAGAAAAACCTGCTACTTTAACATACGTGATCCGGAGGTAGTTCAAGCGATGACTATGCATTGAAAAGGCCTTTGTCACACGACAGGAATTTTATTGTAATTCTCCATGCGCACATTTCACATATGATACTTTTTTTTATCGGATGTTGCTTGTGCGCAATGTGAATAAGGCTTGTGATTTCTGCCAGCACGTTTATTACTGAACGGCCATGAAGATGGAGGTTTTGGTATCACAAGAATCATAAGAAGGGTTAATTCTGTTCTCTAGTACGTGTGCTGGGTGCTTGGAAAGGATCCTTTTGATTTTTTAACGGTACATTACTTGATGTCTTATTTCAATATTGTTTATTAATATTGCCATATACTGCTTTGCAGGCCTACATGTATTGTCACCAAGTATATTACTATAATCAAGAGCGAAGCATTTATATTTAATTCATTGATTATTTTGTGTTCTGAGAATATCTTTGCTGCAATAAATAATTCTTGGTGTTAGAGGGGTCAGCTTTTGTGATAAATATATGGCCCTTGTACGATAGATGATGGATGGGTGGATGGATGGATGGATGGAAGACTGTCAAACTAGTTCTAACATCACACTGTGTGAATTACATCAGAGGAACAAGAGGAACAGGGAAAAATGGCTGCAAAGCTACTGTGATTTCAAATTGACTAAGGATGCAATGGCTTAAATGATTAAAAATTAAACTGTAAATCTACGACGTTCAGTTTACGAATTGTGTATTACCACATTTTGCATATGAATGCACACAAAACATAGCTCTCACCAAATTTTCTACGGACCAAACAGCGATGAGCAAAAATATACTGGTTTTTGTCTCAGATCAACACTTAGCTTTAGCCAGTTAGTCAGTGAAATGCAAGCCACAACAACAAGGTCAGGCAAGTGCAAGCTCACCCTTTGGTGAAAAGATTCCATGGACACACATACATCCATCCATTATCTATACCCGCTTATCCTGAGCAGGGCCCATCCATTATCTATATCCTGAGCAGGGTCGCTGGAGCCTATACCAGCATGCATTGTGCGAGAGGCAGGATTACCCCATGGACAGGCCACCAATCTATCGCAGGGCACACACACCATTCACTCGCTCACTCATACATATGGGCAATTTAAAGCCTCCAATTAGCCTACCTGCATGTCTTTGGACTGTGGGAGGAAACCGGAGTACCCTGAGGAAACACGCGTGGATACAGGGAGAACATGTAAACTCAACACAGAAGGCCTCAAGCTGAGATTCAAACCCACAACCTCGTTGCTGTGAGGCAACAGTGCCACCGACTGCACCACCGTGCCATCCAACACATATATAGTTATATGCAAAGATATAGGCACAGTGACATGATTTCTGTTACTTTGGCTTTTCTACTCCAGCACATTGTAAATAAAATATTGAGCATGAGGTTAAAGTGCAGGCTGTCAGCTTTAATTTGAGGGTGTATACAGCTGTAACCATGTATAGGAATTACAACCCTTTTTATAAATAGTCCCCCATTTTAAAAGAGCAAAAGTAATTGGACAATTGGCTGCTCAGCTGATTCTTGCTGAATACCAGCTGCATGGCATTCAATCATTAATTAATATACATGACACCTAAAAAAAGGTCTGGAGTTGATTCTAGGTGTGTAATTTGCATTTGCAGTCTGTTGAGGTTATTAGAACTAAGTGTCAATGTCAGTAAATTAGGCCATCATGAGGCTACGGAATAAATTGATCAGAGGCATAGCCAAAACTTTGAGTGTGTCAAAATCAACTGTTTGATACAGTGTAAATCCACTGTGTTAGAGTACACAGCCAAAACAAAAATACTGTCCCAGTACTTTTGCATTTAACAGAATATGTAACAATGCACATGTATAATGATGAAATTCATTTGTAAATGAGAGACCAATAATACAGGAATGGCTTACCTTGTACCTTCACCGATGCACCGAAAAGATTCAACAGCAAAATCCTCTGTGAGAAAGCCGTCCTACACTCCTCTCTACCTCTACCGTAACAGGAAGCCAGAGGCAAACTGTGGAGGGGTGATGTGGTTAATGCGCCATCTGCTGGTGGAGAGGGAGCGGTTTAGCTGGCCTGCTTCCACAGCTGTTAGAATTATTCAGTAACTGTTTATATGCTCTACTGTACATATATTATATTACTATGACTAAAAATCTATTTACAGTACAACCAAAATATTTGATATGATTAACAAGTATAATATAAATAGACAGGGATTGATTTAACTTTATAATTTGGAATGTTTGTTTTGGCTTTATACATTTCATTTCATTCTTAATACATTAGCAGGATGGTAAAAAGTTATTTTACAGAAGCAAGACTTTTTTCACATGGTGTGCCTGTGGTAGGTACCTTCGTAAGGCTGTGCTACAGAGATGAGCTGGAAACGTTGAGCTGTATTTAGCACAGTAGACATGTGTGACCAAAACAGTTACACTTAGCATGAAAAGGCAGGCATGTTTATTACTGTATGACCAATCAGACCAACCCTTGGTTTCACTTACTCAGTAAAAAGTGTTTTTCATTAGCTGGAACCACTGACTTCCACTGCTACGTCACTCTACAGTGAGAACAATAGACTTTATTGTGGTAAACCATGATTCATGTGGGAAGGATTGCTTTTGTTTGATTTAACTGCATATGCATTCAAAGAGATAAGTGCTATGGTTGCAAGCACGTTACTAGATGCAATATTTGCACGACTGTAAATGGTAAATTTTGGCATATTTCCTTGTGGTTATTTAGTTACATATGTTTTACCACATTAAGCTTGAGAGGCAAACTTATGGAACTCAGCGTAAGTGCTTGGTTGAGATCTTTCCTGGTTTTGTTACCTGCTGTAGCTAGCAGGATGCTTAACGATGAGAACCAACTGTCCAGTTACATTTGCCCTACAGTGTACATAAAATATTAAGTGATAAAAATGGGACAGTTCTATATTCTGCTTGCCAGCAGGCAGAATATGCAGTAGTGAAACTGTATGAATTGGCATTACTTATTGTTTCAGGATGACATATGATATCAGAACACATTCTGTAAAGCTTACTTTCAAATCTTATGTCCCTCAGGAACACCTGAAATGGCACTACTACCAATGGCTGTGTATACCACTCAGGAACACCTGAAATGGCACTACTACCTGTGGTATTTGTGGCTCAGTTTATTTTTACAGCTAAATATCTTGAGTGTGATACGGGGTTGCAGGAGGAGGTTCTTATGAGTGTGTAGGAAATTAGCTCAGTTACAAGGCAGGAAGTTGTCTTTTGTTATTAGGATGTGGTACATGATGCACATTTTCAGTCAGACCTGACCATTTGTTTGATTGTGTCTTCATCAGCTGCACAAATCGAATAATCTTTTAAGGATTACAGTGAAACAGAATTATCAAAGTGCAGGTATGTATTGATGTGGCTGTGTGCTGATTTTTAAATTATGGGTTGGTAATGTTTTAGGCATTTAGGTGTATGCTACCACCTATTAAAAGCCATAATTTGACAACTATTGGCACAATCTAGATGAAATATTGGATATTTTAGCCTGACATTATGCTCTTTGATTGTGCTGGATTACGTTTGATGTGTTATATTGAATACAAATTAATATTATAGTATTCTTTCCATTACCTTGTGAATGAACTGGCACTAATTGACTGCATATTTTGTGTAATACTGTGTTTATATTGTGCAATTAATTAATTAATTAATTATATTTCTGGCAGGCGATTTACGTGTTTTTCTTTCTTATGTGGGCTGAGATGATGGTAGGGACACACTGGTAGAGAGATGTTGTAAACTGAAGTGAACCCAGCAAATTAGCCAGCCCAGTCAAACTGTACAGTTAAACAAACATGAAATGAAACAAAGCAGAAAAGCAAAACAAAAATGCTATAACTTATTTTAAATGTTTGGCGTCAGTAATTTAGGCTTTTTACTTTACTGACATTTAGCAGATTCTCTTATCCAGTTGCGTATAATGAAAACTGTGCAAATATGTGGGATTGAATTGCTGTAGAGGGGGAAAGTATAGTTTCAAGAGAGACAGCACATGCAAGAAGTGCAGACTCAACTGGCAACCTACTGTATCAACAATTCTGCTGAACATTAAACTAAGTTACACAAACAAGGACTAACCTGTCCTTACGGCCAATAGACGACATTAAATGAACAAGAGCAAAGAACCACAGACTCCGGAAACAAAAAAGGAAATAAGCTGCACCTAATCAGGTGATAAGCCTTGTGTAGGCCTATTGTATTTACTGAGATTTTAATAGTCATGTGACTTTAAAATACAGCGCAGTATTTAAAAAAATGTTTTTTAATCTATTAGTTGTCATGGGTATATATATATATTGTTATTTATTGTAGACTATGCTGCAGAACAAATTACCCCAAGGGGATTATAAAGACTCTAACTAACTAACTGACTGACTAACTAACTAGTAGTATGTTACTTTTTTAATGTATGAATGAAACCCGACACAATGCTCATGCTATTAAATGCTAATGCTGCATATGTATGTGGAATGCTGAAGCCTGTATTCAGTCAACATTTTTGTTTACTTTGAAATACAAATAAATGCAGGAAATAGTTTTTCTTCACAAACTCGGTTTAGCAGATCCATGTTCATGATTGCAGAACTCAGAAAGCTGACTGTAAAAACAAGAAAAAAAAAGAAATAGGCCTCTAAATTTAATCACAAATCCAAGTTAAGGCCTACATGTATTGTTCTTTTAAAAAATCTTTAAATGTTGATCAAAACATGCAGTTGTTTACAATTGTTAAATATTAGCAATAAAAGGCAGGTTCAGTACACCACAATGGACTATGTCTACTCTCTTTAAAAGTGGCCCCATATCATGCAACTATTTCTTTCTCTTCCACCAGGCAAGGTCTTCCTCTGCATTCATCTGCAATGAGAACACAGGCTTTGTGGTTTTATGCCATCTACTCAAATGGTACTGTTTTTTTTTCTGTTGTTGCTCTTTCAGCTTGTTTACAGTAAGAATATGTCTATTCACAGGTCACGTAGTAGAGGCAGAAACTTTTTCAGCTTTTCAAGACCAGGCTTGATATGGTGTTAGACACTAACTAGTCTGTAGGTACTTAGACCACTAGGTACAATATAGTCAGGAATATGGCAAGCATTGTTGGGCTGAATGGCCTGTTCTCATCATTATGTTATGTTAAGAAATGTTAAGAAAAGTCTGTTGTCCATAGTCAAACTGTAACTTGCTTTGCTACTCATTATTGAAATTAGGAGAGAGTTCTGAGATTTCACTTAATCGGTGATAAGTACACGCCTCATTATTGGCACTGAATGATTCTTGTTCACTTTGACATGAATAATAATGTGTTAAAAGCCCAGGCTTGCCTAATTCAGTCAAGGTGATTGTAGCTACAATATCTGAAAGATGATGAAATCTAGATAATTAAGGGCAAAATAGCACAGCACAGAACTTTCTGCAGTTGCCTGTGGCATACATGGGGCGGAAGTGCAGTATAATGGGTAAGGCACTGGGCTTGTAACCTAAAGGTCACAGGTTCAATTCTCAGGTAGGACACTGCTGTTGTACCCTTGAGCAAGGTACTTAATCTGCATTGCATCAGTATATATCCAGCTGTATAAATGAATGCAATGTAAAAAAAAAAAAAAAAAAAGTTGTATAAGTCGTTCTAAATATGATCATCTGATAAAGGCCTGTAATGTAATATTCAAATTTATTTTGAAATAAAAACATTGACACATAAATTTTTTTTTGTTTACTTACTTGAGCTCAATTAGTTAATCAGCGAGATCCAAAGACACAGATTAACATGTAGATTATTTTTTTCTCTTTTAGAAAGAGACTAAAATGGCTGACCATATACATTTTGGCTAATTTGGAAAAAATGTTGCCAAGAAATTCAGAAACAAATCTAGGAGTAAAAACAACAAAAACCTAAAATATTTACATTATTTAGCAGACGATTTTATCCAACGCAACGTACAAAAGTGCATATCATGGTCATTAGACAACTACAAAACACAGGTTCAATAAGGTACAATACTCATTTTGTACAGCTATTTCTACCCAAGAACACAATTCACACCATTTTAAAGTCTGTATGGAACATAATCTCATAATGTCACACTATGATTGTGTTTTTTTCCAGTGCTAAATGTGTACACGGCTTCATGGACTGCAGAAATACCACAAACAATATCAGCACTGCTGGGGTCGTGTGTCGTGGTTCCCTGCAAGTTCAATTACCCAGATCCCCCAAAAAAGCCTCCAGCAATGACAGGAATATGGCATATGACCAACTACCAACCCATTTACCACCCGGACTCCTCCACAGTGATGGAAGAATTCAGGGGCCGGGCAAATCTGATTGGGGATCTCACAGGAAAGAACTGTTCACTGAGAGTTAATCACCTGAAAAAAAAGGACAATGGCCCATTTATTTTTAGGATAGAGATTTGTGACTTTGATATGTACTCTTACACAGATAATATGGTCTCCATTGATGTCCAAGGTGCGTTTGAAGAAGTGTTCTCCATGTGGCTTATTAAAATCATGAGTATATACTGATAAGATCCTGGGTTAAAGTCATTGTAAAACATAAGCAGTTCCTTTTAGGTCTGTGCACTTTGGCTGTTGAAAGCCCCACTGCATGCTTGAGACCAGCTGTGATTGGAAATGTGTTTTCATGGCTTTATTCTCTAGAATTGTGACAGCTCACTTTGTTGACTGAAAACTGTAAATGATTCATTGGGATCTTGTAGCTTACAGATGGCGGTTTATTAGATGCTTGTTATCACTTGACTACAGACTCTCCAGCCTCCCCATTGCTGACCGTGAGCGGGGAGGTCAAAGCAGGTGACGCTGTGACTGCTTCCTGCTCTGTGTCTCACTCCTGTCCCACGGAGCTGCCTCACCTGATCTGGAGCCGCAGTGGAACAACCACCAACCAATCAGAGGAGCTGCCCAACGGCCAATGGAGAGTGACGTCAAGCCTGACTTTCACTGCCACAAACTCTGACCACAACCAGCATCTGACTTGCACAGCAAAGTATCAGCAGGTCACATCTGTGCAATCTTCTAAAATTTTGAATGTGGCATGTAAGTGGGCTAATTTATTTATTTTTACATGTTTTTGCACAAAGCCTGAAGTATTTCACAATATTCTTCAAAATGAGAACTAATGCATCTTATTCTGAAGCAAAATGTGTGATACTGCTATAAGAAGATGTAAACTCATAGAATTGTTTTTTATCTGGGTATGCATCACATGAAATATGAGATAATTTACAGTTACTGTAAATGCAAAAGTATTAGGACTGTAACAAAATTTATGTTGGTTTGATTCTGTACTCCAGCACATTGGATTTGAAATACAATGAATGCGATGTTAAAATGCAGATTGTCAGCTTTAGTTTGAGGGTATTTATATCTCCTAGCTACATTACATTACATTACAGGCATTTAGCAGACGCTCTTATCCAGAGCGACTTACACAACTTTTTACATAGCATTTTACATTGTATCCATTTATACAGCTGGATATATATACTGAAGCAATGCAGGTTAAGTACCTTGCTCAAGGGTACAACGGCAGTGTCCTTACCCGGGAATCGAACCGGCGACCTTTCGGTTACAAGCCCAGTTCCTTACCCACTGTGCCACACTCCGTCCTTAAACGTGAAACGTTCAAATAAAGGACCATGTTATGAGTTTATGTGGAAATAAACTCTATGTTTGTGACTGTTGTTGTCCATCTATGTCTTTCTGCAAAAGGTTCACATTGAATTAAAATTGCTGTCTACCTTTCATCTCCACATAAACTTGTGTAAGGTATTGTCAGGCCTCAACTTTTCCATTTATTTGTCCTAACATGATCAGCAGTGCACAAAGGCAGATGCTTAGTTTTTATATTAAAATTTGGCTAGTTAGTGATACAGGCATACATTTGGCACAGTATGTAAATAAACTGAAAACTGTAGTTTAAAAAATCTAATAATAATCATAATAATAATAGGAATTCTTTAATAATTTCCAGACCCCCCAAGCATTGGAGCAGAATCAGGCTGTGTTGCAGAAATCACAGGGGTGAACTGCCGGTGCCTGGTGGAGTCCAGGCCCGCTAGCAGAGTTCAGTGGAAACTTTCAGATGGCAAAACTGAAAACAGCAGCAGCGTCCACAGCATAGATGGACAGGACTCCGCCACTGTCCACACACTGCATTTCCACCTGGGCCTTACTGATGTGGTGTCCTGCTACGCCAGCAACAAACATGGGAACGAAACAAGGGTCCTGGAAACCAACCAAAGAGGTACTTTACCATTTTCCTTCACTATCAAAGGGGTATTTCTCGGTTTATATATATATATATATATATATATATATATATATATATATATGTGTGCATTACATTACCTTGCTTCTAGTCCTCTGGTATTTCTCCAGTTTCTAAAGTCTGTCCAAAACTTTCTGTCAGTGGTTTAAAGATGATCTCACCTAGCTCTTTGGGTACTTTTGTTTACATGTCATCAGGGCCAAGGACTTGTCTTTAGTTCATGTAATTTATCCAGTAGGTGGCAGTGTAGTATGATGGCTAAGTAGGATTCACCAGTAGGACACTGCCTTGTACCCTTGAGCAAGGTACTTAACCTGCATTGCTCCAGTATATATCCAGCTGTATCATTGGATAAAATATAAGTCGCTCAGGATAAGAGTGTCTGCTAAATGCCTGTAACAATGCAATACTTCTTTATTCTCTATATTAATATATTCTGAGACATTCCTAGTTTTGAATACGCCTTCCAGCCTATTAATAATGTCCTCTGTAGTAAAACTCTCAACAAAGTAAATTAAGGCATCAGCAATATCCTTATGGGGCAGACCTGCCATCCCAATTAATCTGGAATTTATCCTCACAGGAGTACTGATGGCCATCTACTTATCAGGCTCGGCTGCTTCTGCCTTTGTGCTCATATTGGTTATTTTATTGCTGTGGAAATGTTCAAGACGAAGAAAACGGTAAGTGTTATTTAGAAAACCCCTCACATCAGACTGGAAATTTCATAATATATGCCCTGGAGATATGTTTTAAAAGGAAGCAGTACTGCAACACATATTATATAAAGTGAAAAAATGTACCGTTCACTTTTCAAAGGGAGTACAAGACTTGTACAACGACACAGTACAATGTTGCAGTTGCAGTAAGTGCTCAGTTTGATCATGTACGTAACTGCAACATACTGGAATGCTTATGAAACCGTGTTAATAATTACTGGTGGACTGATTACATCAACATGCAAGCCACCCACAGGCTGCTGTTTGTATGCTGTATGTTTCGACATATATGGGATTATGTTTAGATGGACCAGGAAATCGAAAGTTCATTGCCTGCAGTGAAGCCTTCTTTTTGCCTGGTTTTGTTTCTTTTTGCTCCTATAAATGTCCCTCTGCTTTGTCAATTTTTGACATGCCTTTTACATTTAATATAGAATATCCCCTGAAACTGGGCTGGCTGTTGTTTGGATGAATTTGGTACAAAATGCTCAGAGGATGTCACATCATAGGCCTACCAACGTACGCTCATGTTTTAGCATAAGAAATCGCTGATTAAAATGTGGCAAATTTAATATGTATAACATTTTTTTTTTGTTGTTGCTTTTAATCTTCAAAGTGTGGAGGTAAAGAAAAACCCCATCTACTCAACTGAAGGCCTGTAAGTCTCCGAAGTATGCAACAGAAAAATTGCTGTTAATGAATACTATTAATTAACAGCAAACAGCAACTAGCTGCATAATTAACTAGCTATATAATTAAATGCAGTCCAAAAGAAGCATTTAATTATATAACTAGGTTTCATGCTATACGCACTACCAATTTCTACCTAGTCATAGATTATCTCAAATGCTTGAACTAATTTTTTGAAACACTGGTTCAAAAGTTTTCTGAACAATTAACACAAGCCAAAAATAACTTCCTTTTGCTGGTTAGCAAAATCCATTAAAAAAATATCATTTTTTCAAAACTGCAAATTTATTCTTAAAAATCGCCTCAAGAATGTACATACAGACTTGCAGGCAAGCACGCAAATTTGACAAGGATGATTTCAGTTTAAAAAGTAGGTAATAGCTCCAGACAATCATACTGACATGTCTGGCTTTTTAAGGCATGTCAACAAATCGTTGTCAGACTCTTGACCAGCATAGCCCACTACAGCTCTTTCTTAATGTGGCAAAGAGTCACATTTTCCACATCAAATACGAGCTGAACTAGTAGCAACTGGTGCCGTGGGAGTGGGGTACTACACACACTATCTAAGCAGTGGAGATTTCAGTTGGCGATCAATAGTCCTCACTTTTGCTGAATAACCGTCTGTTATCTGCAGTTTTCTGTCCGGCTCACGGTGAATTTTGCATGACACACACGCTTAATGTGCATTGGGTGTTGCCGCGGCGATGGGCTAGGGTGTGTAATACGCGTGTCATTTCTTGTCTTATTTTCACAGCGATGACCAGCATGTGGGAACACAGGAAAACATAGCGCCAGCCAAATCCCGGTAGGTCTCTAAAGTACACAGATGAAAAGTATTCAGACTCATATTCTGATTAAACATGAATGACTAATGCTGAATTGACTGTCTTTAATGCCATCTAGCAGCAGGGGAAAGGGGCCTGTTGAAGATCCGTCTGCTACCGGGGATGATAACATTTATGTTAACAGTGCGGTAAGTTCAATAATTTAATATTGCCTGTAAGCACTTGAAACGAAGTGTTCTTTCTGGGTTAAGTGAGCAGCCAATTCTAGAATTATTGGCACCCTTCATGAAAGTGAGTAGAATGACTATAAAAAAATGAAAGCATACAGTGGGGCATATTTTACATTACATTGCAGCATTTAGCAGACGCTCTTATCCAGAGCGACTTACACAACATTTTACACAGCATTTACCTTGCATCCATTTATACAGCTCGATATGTACTGAAGCAATTCAGGTTAAGTACCTCGCTCAAGGGTGCAATGGCAGTGTCCTATCCAGTAATGGATATCCAAGCCCAGTTCCTTACCCACTGTGCTACACTGCCCATTTTCGGCTCTAACGTAAGGGGGAGCCACATGCTGTTATCTTAACACAATTTTTCAGAAACAAAGAGTTTTTATTGAGTAATACATTTTGTTTCTGCAGAACATACAGTAGGTTTCAAAATGATTGGCATCCCTATGATTAATATCTGGTTATGCCTCCCCTGGAGACAGTTTTTTAAATATTGTGTAGGCTCTTTGTGCCTGGTGTGAAATAGTGTCTAATTGCATGGTCCATAGGAAACAGTTACAACAGAAAGTATGAATAGAGGTAATCTTTTGCACAGTAATGGGGTAGTGCACACATGCACAACCCTGGAGGCATAACATCACTATACAAGCTTTTCTGGAGCTGCAGGAAGTATAACTTCTGTGCACATGTGTCTGCAATGAAATGGTTTCACTGTGTTCCTTTTCTATTTCCAGACACCATATTTTGAAGAAGAAGAAGAAGAGGAGGATTATGAGAATTGTTTTAAAGAGGACATTTATGCGAACATGTAATGGCACAAAGTTGGCTAGTCTTAAGAAAAACCTGCTACTTTAACATACGTGATCCGGAGGCAGTTCAAGCGATGACTATGTATTTATAAGGCCTTTGTCACACGACAGGAATTTTGATTCAAAGTCTCCATGCACACATTTCACATATGATACTTTTTTTATTGGATATAGCTTGTGCGCGATGTGAATAAGGCTTGTGATTTCTGCCAGCACGTTTATTACTGAACGGCCATGAAGATGGAGGTTTTGGTATCACAAGAATCATAAGAACTATTAATTCTGTTCTCTAGTACGTGTGCTGGGTGTTTGGAAAGGATCCTTTTGATTTTTAACGGTACATTACTTGATGTCTTATTTCAATATTGTTTATTAATATTGCCTTATACTGCTTTGCAGGCCTACGTGTATTGTCACCAAGTATATTACTATAATCGAGAGCGAAACATTTATATTTAATTCATTGATTATTTTGTGTTCTGAGAATATCTTTGCTGCAATAAATAGTTCACGGTGTTAGAGGGGTCAGCTTTTGTGATAAATATATGGCCCTTGTACGATAGATGATGGATGGATGGATGGATGGAAGACTGTCAAACTAGTTCTAACATCACACTGTGTGAATTACATCAGAGGAACAAGAGGAACAGGGAAAAATGGTTGCAAAGCTACTGTGATTCCAAATTGAATAAGGATGGAAGCCATCCTGACAATGGCTTAAATGATTAAAAATTAAACTGTAAATCTACAATGTTCAGTTCACGAATTGTGTATTACCACATTGTGCATATTAATGCACAAAAAAACATAGCTCTCGCCAAATTTTTATGGACCAAACAGTGATGAGCAAAAATATACTGGTTTTTGTCTCAAATCAACTCCTAGCTTTAGCCAGTTAGTCAGTGAAATGCCAGCCACAACAACAAGGTAAGGCAAGTAAAAGCTCACCCTTTGGTGAAAAGATTCCACGGACACACATACATCCATCCATTATCTATACCCGCTTATCCTGAGCTGGGTCCATCCATTATCTATACCCGCTTATCCTTAGCAGGGTCCATCCATTATCTATACCCGCTTATCCTGAGCTGGGTCCATCCATTATCTATATCCTGAGCAGGGTCACGGGGGGCACTGGAGCCTATCCCAGCATGCATTGGGCGAGAGGCAGGAACACACCCTGGACAGGCCGCCAATCTATCGCAGGGCATACACACCATTCACTCGCTCACTCATACCTATGGGCAATTTAGAGTCTCCAATTAGCCTACCTGCATGTCTTTGGACTGTGGGAGGAAACCGGAGTACCCAGAGGAAACCCATGCGGACACGGGGAGAACATGCAAACTCCACACACAAAGGCCCCAAGCTGAGATTCGGACCTACGACCTTCTTGTTGTGAGGCTAGAGTGCTACTCACTGCACCACCCTGCCGCCGGACACATATACAGTTAAATGGATACAATGTAAAGTGCTATGTAAAAACTTGTGTAAGTCGCTCTGGATAAGAGCGTCTGCTAAATGCCTGTAATGTATGTTGAAATGTATAATAATGAAATTCATTTGTAAATAAGAGACCAATAACACAGGAATGGCTTACCTTTTACCTTCACCGATGCACCAAAAAGATTCAACTGCAAAATCCTCTGTGAGAAAGCCGTCCTACACTCCTCTCTACCTCTACTGTAACAGGAAGCCAGAGGCAAACTGTGGAGGGGTGATGTGGTTAATGCGCCATCTGCTGGTGGAGAGGGAGCGGTTTAGCTGGCCTGCTTCCACAGCTGTTAGAATTATTCAGTAACTGTTTATATGCTCTACTGTACGTATATTTTACTATGACTAAAAATCTATTTACAGTACAACCAAAATATTTGATATGATTAACAAGTATAATATAAATAGACAGGGATTGATTTAACTTTATAATTTGGAAGATGTAATTTTGCCCCATATGTTTGTTTTGGCTTCATAAATTTCATTTAATTTTTAATACATTAGCAGGATGGTAGAAAGCTATTTTACAGAAGCAACAATTTTGTCACATGGTGTGCCTGTGGTAGGTACCTTTGTAAGGCTGTGCTACAGAGATGAGCTGGAAATGTTGAGTTGTATTTAGCACAGTAGAAATGTGTGACCAAAACAGTTACACTTAGCATGAAATGGCAGGTATGTTTATTACTGTATGACCAATCAGATCAATCCTTGGTTTCACTTACTCAGTAAAAAGTGGTTTTCATTGGCTGTTACCTCTGACTTCCACTGCTATGTCACTCTACAATGAGAAAAATAGACTTTATTGTGGTAAACCATGATTCATATAACATAACATAACGTAACGTAACGTAACGTAATGTAAGACGAGAACAGGCCATTCAGCCCAGCACTGCTCATCTATTCCTACCACTAAACTGTACTTAATGCTTAGTTTATCTAAACACTAGATAGTATCTAACACTGTATCAAGACGGGCCTTGAATACCCTCAGTGTTTCTGCCTCCACTACATGTCCAGGCAAGCTATTACACACATTGACCACTCTCTGTGTGAAAAAATATTTCCTAATGTCTGTGTGAAATTTACCTTTTTCCAGTTTCCATTTATGCCCCCTCGTTCTGCTAACCGAACTCAACTTGAATAATTTCCTGTAGTTCACTTTGCTCATCCCTTTAATAAATTTAAAAGCTGCAATCTCCCCAAAGTCTCCTTTCACTAAGCTTGAAAAGTCAAAGCATCTCAAGTCTTTTCTCATAACACTTATCTTTTATACCCGGAATCAATCTGGTTGCCCATCTTTGGACCTTATCCAGTGCCTCTATATCTTTCTCGTAGTACGGTCCCCAAAACTGCACACAATACTCTAAGTGTGGTCTGACAAGGGTATTGTATCGGGTGAGTATGATCTCCTTAGATTTATACTCAATACTCCTGGCTATGTATCCCAGCATCCTGTTGCCTTTTTTTTTTTTACTGCTACAGCACATTGATCAGACTCTGATAGGCGTTGATCAACTATCACTCCCAAGTTTTTTTCTACATGTGCACATTCTAATTTTGTACCACCCATGAAGTAATCCTGCCCTATGTTTTTATTCCTCACATGTAGAACTTTACATTTAGTTATATTGAATTTCATTTGCCAGGTTTCTGCCCACTTCTGGATTCTGTTTAAATCTTCTTGGATTACTTTAGTAGATTCCAAACTGTTGGCAAAACCTCCCAGTTTTGTATCATCTGCAGATTTAACTAGTGTACTTTCAATGTCCGTGTCAAGGTCATTTATGTAAATGAGGAAGAGCAGTGGACCCAGCACCGATCCCTGTGGAACTCCACTTCCTCAATACCCTGCTCAGAGAAGATCCCTCCTACTACTACCCTTTGTGTTCTATCCTGTAGCCAGTTCCAGACCCACTCTGAAATGCTTCCTGTAATTCCTACTGTCCTCATTTTGATAATGAGTTTGTCATGTGGTACCTTATCAAGTGCTTTTTGGAAATCTAAGTATGTTATATCATAAGCCTTGCTCCCATCCAGACACTTGGTAGCTGTCATGGTCCTGCGTTCCTGTCTGCGTTTTCCCTGTTGGGCCGCCAGATGGCGGCACTTCTGTTCTGTGTCCTGCTCCCCCTGTGTTAATTGTATGATTGTTTCCAATTGTCTAATCATTGTTTTCTGGCTGTCTCGTTTTCCCTTCCCCTTCCGTGGCCTGATTGTTCATGGTGCCCTCCTGTGTCTCGTCAGTGTGTTCTATTTAAGTTTCCCCCTCCCTTGACTCAGGTGCTGGATTCTTGCGGTATGTCTGGTTGTTCCGTGCTCCCCTCCTCAAGTCTGCTCCATGCCTTCCTGCCCATGTTCTGGTTCCCCCGCGTTTGTATTTTCCGGATTTTCTTTGTTCTTATGTTTGTTTGCCTTCGTTTGTTGAAGGTCGCCCTGCGAGGCTTTTTGTTCCCTTTTGTTCCCGTTTGTTAGTAAAGTCTTTTGTTCCCTTCATTTTGAGTTGTTGCATTTTTGCCTCTGCATTTGGGTCCAAACCCCCCCATGCAGCCTGATAGTAGCTTCCTCAAAGAATGTCAAAAGGTTTGTCATGCATGACCTACCCTTGCAAAAACCATGTTGGCTATTCCAAAAGGAATCTCAGTGCCCCATAAACCTGTACCCCTCTTTCCCACAAAAGGATTGTAGCCACGTGTTAAACCTCCAGGTAAAGTTTTGCTTCCCTCTGCTTGCACGTGGTACAGGTAGAATTCCAGCGAAGACTACCATGGAGGTTGTGCTCCTAATCGCCTCTGCTAATTCCACAAATTTGTCCTGCAGAACCTCAAACCTGCCCTTACCCATGTCATTGGTCCCTATGTGGACCATGACAACTGGATCCCTTTCTCCTCTGGCCAGGAGCTTGTCCACGCACTCAAGGAGATCTCCTACCTGGGCACCAGGCAGGCCTACCTGGGCACCATACATGGGAAGGATTGTATTTGTTTGAGTGAACTGCATATGCCTTTAAAGAGATAAGTGCTGTGATTGCAACCACATTACTAGATGCAAGATTTGCACAATTGTAAATGGTAAAGTTTGGCACATTTCCTTGTGGTTATTTAGTTACATATGTTTTACCGCATTAAGCTTGAGAGGCAAACTTACGGAACTCAGCGTAAGTGCTTGGTTGAGATCTTTCCATGTTTTGTTACCTGCTGTAGCTCGCAGGATGCTTAACGATGAGAACCAACTGTCCAGTTACATTTGCCCTACAGTGTATATAAAATATTAAGTGATAGAAATGGGACAGTTCTATATTCTGCTCGCCAGCAGGCAGAATATGCAGTAGTGAAACTGTATGAATTGGCATTACTTATTGTTTCAGGATGACATATGATATCAGAACACATTCTGTAAAGCTTACTTTCAAATCTTAAAGTAACACCTGAAATGGCACTACTACCTGTGGTATTTGTGGCTCATATTTGTTTTACAGATACATTTTTTAAGTGTGATACACGGGGGTGCAGGAGGAAGTCCATAAGCATGTGTAGGGAAATAGCTCAGTCACAAGGAAGGAAGTTGCCTGTTGTTATTAGGGTGTGACACGTGATGCACATTTTCAGTCAGACCTGACCAGTTGTTTGATCGTGTCTTCATCTGCTACACAAATCGAATAATCTATCAAGGATTACAGTGAAACAGAATTATAAAAGCGCAGGTATGTATTGATGTGGCTGTGTGCTGATTTTTAAATTATGGGTTGGTAATGTTTCAGGCATTTAGGTGTATGCTACCACCTATTAAAAGCCATAATTTGACAACTATTGGCACAATCAAGTTGAAATATTGTAAATTCTAGCCTGACATTATGCTCTTTGATTGTGCTGGATTACATTTGATGTGTTATATTGAATACAAATTAATATTATAGTATTCTTTCCATTACCTTGTGAAAGAACTGGAACTTATTGACAGCATATTTTGCGTAATATTGTGTTTATGTCGTGCAATTTATTTCTGTATATGTGATTGCTGCTCAGGGATGGTGAGTAACGCTACCTGATTCTAGCTGTCATTAACAGAGTATTTTAAACACAGTAATGGGCTACTTTCAGCATTATGTGAGGACGTATGGTGATATTCAATCATGAATGCACAGAAACTCTCTCTTGATTTCATGAATATTATAATTTAATGGTTTTTCAATCTGAAAGTTTCATCAGATTCAGAGGTACTAGAAATGCAGAATAAGTGGAACAGCAGTGTCAGTAATCTTGCGGCATGTGCTTAACCTGATCAAAAGTTGGAGCAAGAAAGCGCCTCTCGATATTGAAGATAAGCACTTGGGCATAGTGAGACTAAACATCCGTTTATAAAACACTCCTAAATTCAACTATGGTGTCATTTGTATAAATCCTCCAAGGCTGAATAGGGCCCACTGAGCATATTGTTTCCTGGAGATTTTATATGATTTGTAGGAATGCGCAGTCTGCATTTCATCACTGCACAGCTTTTATAGTGGATGCCTGCCTTTAAACAACTTAGTTGTAATTTTAAAATGTCAAGGAATTATCACACATGATTGGCCTCATAACTGAAAGCAGACTGCACCTGCAAGCTTTGGGAGAAACTCCATCATTTATGCAAGGGACACTCAAGCCTCACTCTAAAGGGCAGTAGGAGTGTTCCCTTTCATTTCGCCCCCTCCAACCAGGGACTGATTTACACCTGAGATTTCAGGTGAGTGGAATATCTAGCCAATCAGCATTGATCAATCAACTATCAGGTAGAAATCCAGTTGTACTACGTGCCTTGAGGGTCAGATTTGAATTTCCCTGATCTGGACTCTGCATGCATCAGGGGTTATGCGTACCTGGAGTCTGAGGTTCTGGCCATGGAGAGCCACAAGGTTTACCAGTTTTTGGTTTCCTAAAACTAGCTAGCTGGTCTGACCCATGAAAGTAAAATGTTATAATCAACTGTTTTCATTAGTCAATTAAGTGCTCAGGAACATTAAGGACCTGTTGCGCCCCAGAACCAGGGTTGGGGACCCCTGAGTTATGCGAATCATTCGATCACTGATGTGATATATGGAAGATGTAGGGAAGCCACTCACTTTGCTTCAAGTAAATAAATGTGACTTGACTTGAGCGATCCCAGGTTACTTCCAGTTTTTTCCAGGTACTTCCTTGTTGCTAAAAAATTACACATCTCAGCAGATGGGCCGCAGAGTTAAAACAGGCAGAGTATGTAACAGAGTATGTTGCATATGTTAAATATTGGGTGGTGCGGTGGGTAGCACTGTCACCTCACAGCAAGAAGGTCCTGGGTTTGAATATCGGCTTGGGGCCTTGGACTTTGCATGTTCTCCCCCCGATTGGAGACTCTAAATTTCCCATAGGTGTGAGTGAATGGTGTTTGTGTGCCCTGCGATAGATTGACCGCCTGTCCAGGGTGTATTCCTGCCTCTCACCCAATGCACGCTGGGATAGGCTCCAGTACCCCCGGCTCAGGATAACCAGGTATAGATAATGGATGGATGGATGTTAAATATGCCATTGGGAATAAGTATTTGATCCTGTACAAAACTGTAGGTATTATAATACATCATAAAATGACATCTCTATCCTCTCTTTTCTGGCGGCTGAAGGATGCAGTGGAAAGCAATATATTCTTCCACTATTGAAGTTTCAAGGCCTATGTGATCTAGGGGCGTTGGTGCTTGTCACTCTGTTATATTTTAAATTCAGATTATAGAAGTGGCTGGTGATTTACGTGTTTTTCTTTCTTAGATGATGGTAGGGACACACTGGTAGAGAGATGTTGTAAACTGAAGTGAACCCAGCAAATTAGCCAGCCCGGTTGAACTGTACAGTTAAACAAACCCAACAAAACAAAGCAGAAAAGCAAAACAAAAATGCAATAACTTATTTTAAATGTTTGGTGTAAGTAATTTAGGCTTTTTACTTCACTGATATTTAGCAGATTCTCTTATCCAGTTACTTATAATGAAAACAGCACAAATATCAGGGATTGAATTGCTGTAGAGGGGGAAAGTATAGTTTCAAGAAAGACAGCACATGCAAGAAGTGCAGACTCTGGCAACCTACTGTATCAACAATTCTGCTGAACATTAAACTAAGTTACACAAACAAGGACAAACCTGTCCTTACGGCCAGTAGACGACATTAAATGAACAAGAGCAAAGAACCACAGACTCTGGAAACAAAAAAGAAAATAAGCTGCACCTAATCAGGCGATAGCCTTGTGTAGGCCTACTGTATTTACTGAGACATTAATAGTCATGTGACTTTAAAATACAGATCAGGGTATTATTAATGAAAGATGAAACTTTTTATACATACATTTCAAAAACATAATCTTTGGTATATAAAGTGCAGTATTTAAAAAAATGTTTTTTAATCTATCAGTTGTCATGGGTATATATATATTGTTATTTATTGTAGACTATGCTGCAAAACAAATTATCCCAAGGGGATTGTAAAGACTCTAACTAATTAACTAACTAACTAACTGACTGACTAACTAACTAGTAGTATGTTACTTTATTAATGTATGACTGAAACCCGACACAATGTCCATGCTATTAAACGCTAATGCTGCATATGTATGTGGTATGCTGAAGCCTGTATTCAGTCAACATTTTTGTTTACTTTGAAATACAAATAAATGCAGGAAATAGTTTTTCTCCACAAACTCAGTTTAGCAGATTCATGTTCATGAAGCTGACTGTTAAAAATAGAAAAAAAAAAGAAACAGGCATCTAAATTTAACACAAATCCAAGTTAAGGCCTACATGTATTGTTCTTTTAAAAAATCTTTAAATGTTGATCAAAACATGCAGTTGTGTACAATTGTTAAATATTAGCAATAAAAGGCAGTATACTGTGCAGTCTTATACTATACATTGTGTTTGTGTAAACAAGAAAATATGTTTAAAAATATGTATGTCCTTTGTCTCAACAATTGGGGTTTGTTTAACTTGAACCAAATGCCTTCAGCCAAACCTGACCAAGCTTTTAACACTTTGCAGAGTTGTGTTGCATTTCACTGTTTCTGCGGTTCAGTTATAAATAACCTGAGTTGAGTTTCTTGAGGTTCAGTACTCCACAATGGACTATGTTTACTGTCTTTAAAAGTGGCCCTATATCATGCAACTATTTCTTTCTCTTCCACCAGGCAAGGTCTTCCTCTGCATTCATCTGCAATGAGAACACAGGCTTTATGGTTTTATGCCATCTACTCATATGGTACTGTTTTTATTCTGTTGTTGCTCTTTCAGCTTGTTTACAGGAAGAATATGTCTATTCACAAGTCACGTAGTAGAGGCAGAAACTTTTTCAGCTTTTCAAGACCAGGCTTGATATGGTGTTAGACACTAACTAGTCTGTAGGTACTTAGACCACAAGGTACAATATAGTCAGGAATATGGCAAGCATTGTTGGGCTGAATGGCCTGTTCTCATCATTATGTTATGTTAAGAAATGTTAAGAAAGGTCTTTTGTCCATAGTCAAACTGTAACTTGCTTTGCTACTCATTATTGAAATTTGGAGAGAGTTCTGAGATTTCACTTAATTGGTGATAGGTACACACTAAAATCCCTCATTGTTGGCACTGAATGATTCTTGTTCACTTTGACATGAATAAAAGAAAAATGCTA
Source organism: Anguilla anguilla (assembly GCF_013347855.1). Lineage (NCBI taxonomy): Eukaryota > Metazoa > Chordata > Actinopteri > Anguilliformes > Anguillidae > Anguilla > Anguilla anguilla. Next base: position 85,650,214 of record NC_049201.1, read on the forward strand.
AATTACTTATATTTGTTGAAGCCAAAATGGATTTTATTTGGGTGTCGGTGGTATTCCAAAAAAAAAAAAAAAAAGACACAACTGGCCTTGGTGGTTACAGTGAGCCTATGCTTTTCAGCCAATAATATGTTAAAAGCTCAGGCTTGCCTAATTCAATCAAGGTGATTGTAGCTACAATATCTGAAAGATGATGAAATCTAGATAATTAAGGGCAAAATAGCAGAGCACAGAACTTTCTGCAGTTGCCTGTGGCATACATGGGGCGGAAGTGCAGTATAATGGGTAAGGCACTGGGCTTGTAACCTAAAGGTCACAGGTTTGATTCTCAGGTAGGACACTGCTGTTGTACCCTTGAGCAAGGTACTTAATCTGCATTGCTTCAGTATATATACAGCTGTAGAAATGAATGCAATGTAAAAAAAAAAAAAAAAGTTGTATAAGTCGTTCTAAATATGATCATCTGATAAAGGCCTGTAATGTAATATTCAAATTTATTTTGAAATAAAAACATTGACACATAAATGTGACTGTTTTTTTTTTTTGTTTACACTTACTTGAGCTCAATTAGTTAATCAGCGAGATACAAAGACACAGATTAACATGTAGATTTTTTTTTTTTTCTTTTAGAAAGAGACTAAAATGGCTGACCATATACATTTTGGCTAATTTGGAAAAAGTGTCGCCAAGAAATTCAGAAACAAATCTAGGAGTAAAAATGACAAAAAAACTAAAATATTTACATTATTTAGCAAACGATTTTATCCAAAGCGACGTACAAAAGTGCATATCATGGTCATTGCACAACTACAAAACACAGGTTCAATAAGGTAAATACTCATTTCGTACAGCTGTTTCTACCCAAGAACACACTTCACACCATTTTAAAGTCTGTATGGAACATAATCTCATAATGTCACACTATGATTGTGTTTTTTTCCAGTGCTAAATGTGCACGCGGCTTCATGGACTGCAGAAATACCAGATACAATATCAGCACTGCTGGGGTCGTGTGTCGTGGTTCCCTGCAAGTTCAATTACCCAGACCGTGAAATAAAGCCTACAGACCTGACAGGAATATGGCACACGACAAATCGAGACATATACATTTATCACCCGGACTCCTCCAAAGTGATGAAAGAATTCAGGGGCCGGACAAATCTGATTGGGGATCTTGCAAGAAAAGACTGTTCACTGAGAATTAATCACCTGAAAAAAAAGGACAATGGCCCATTTATTTTTAGGATAGAGATTCGTGACTTTGATAAGTACTCTTACAAAGATAAATTGGTCTCCATTGATGTCCAAGGTGTGTTTGAAGAAGTGTTCTCTATGTGGCTTATTATTAAAATCATGAGTATATACTGATAAGATCCTGGGTTCAAGTCATTGTAAAACATAGGCACTTCCTTTTAGGTCTGTGCACTTTGGCTATTGAAAGCCCCACTGCATTCTTGAGACCAGCTGTGATTGGAAATATGTTTTCATGGCTTTATTCTCTAGAATTGTGACAGCTCACTTTGTTGACCGAAAACTGAAAATGATTCATTGGGATCTTGTAGCTTACAGATGGCGGTTTATTAGGTGCTTGTTTTCACTTGACTACAGACTATCCAGCCTCCCCACGGCTGACCGTGAGCGGGGAGGTCAAAGCAGGTGACGCTGTGACTGCTTCCTGCTCTGTGTCTCACTCCTGTCCCACGGAGCTGCCTCACCTGATCTGGAGCCGCAGTGGAACAACCACCAACCAATCAGAGGAGCTGCCCAACCGCCAATGGAAAGAGACGTCAAACTTAACTTTCACTGCCACAAACTCTGACCACAACCAGCATCTGATTTGCATAGCAAAGTATCAGCAGGTCACATCTGTGCAATCTTCTAAAATATTGAATGTGACATGTAAGTGGGCTAATGTATTTATTTATTTTACATGTTTTTGCACAAAGCCTGAAGTATTTCACAATATTCTTCAAAATGAGAACTAATGCATTTTGATAGCATCTTATTCTGAGGCTAAATGTGTGATACTGCTATAAGAAGATGTAAACTCGTAGAATTGTTCTCTATCTGGGTATGCATCACATGAAATATGAGATAATTTACAGTTACTGTAAATGCAAAAGTATTAGGACTGTAACAAAATTTATGTTGGTTTGATTCTGTACTCCAGCACATTGGATTTGTAATACAATGAATGCGATGTTAAAATGCAGATTGTCAGCTTTAGTTTGAGGGTATTTATATCTCCTAGCTCATGAAAATAAAGGACCATGTTATGAGTTTCTGTGGAAATAAACTATGTTTGTGACTGTTGTCGTTCATCTAGATGCCCCAGTCCGTGTGGAGGTCGAGCCTGAGTCCACAGTGGTGAAGGAGGGAGATGCTGTGGAGATGCAGTGCTCCAGTGACAGTAACCCTCCTGCACACGGCTACCAGTGGTACAACATCACTGGCACTCTGCTGTCAGAGGAACGAATCTACAAACTGCACAACGTGTCCAGACACACTAAAGCTCTCTACTGTGCAGCCATCAACACAGAGGGGCACAAGAACTCCACTCTGGCCAAGATCAGCGTGGAGTGTAAGTGCAGATCAAAACGTTTCATTTGGACAGTTACACACAGGCCCTCACGTCTTTGTCGTCTGGCCTGAAATGAATACGTAATGACCATCTTTCTGAGCATATATCAGGTGAAGAGATGTGTTGGGTACACATTTGCAGTGTTTGATGGGTCTCCAGTTATCAGTGTTTTGACATAAAAATAAAATGGAGCAAGGATCTCAGGAGAGATCTGGTTGATTTTAAACTGCAACTACAGATGTCTTTCTGTAAGAGGTCCAAATTGAATTAAAATTGCTGTGTATGTTTCATCTCCACATGAACTTGTGTTGGTTATTGTCAGGCCTCAACTTTTCTATTTATTTGACATAACATCATCAGCAGTGCACAAAGGCAGATGTTTTGTTTTTATATTAAAATTTGGCTAGTTAGTGATACAGACATACATTTGGCACAGTATGTAAATAAACTGAAAACTGTAGTTTAAAAAATCTAATAATAATCATAATAATAATAGGAATTCTTTAATAATTTCCAGACCCCCCAAGCATTGGAGCAGAATCAGGCTGTGTTGCAGAAATCACAGGGGTGAACTGCCGGTGCCTGGTGGAGTCCAGGCCCGCTAGCAGAGTCCAGTGGAAACTTGCAGATGGCAAAACTGAAAACAGCAGCAGCGTCCACAGCACAGATGGACAGGACTCCGCCACTGTTCACACACTGCATTTCCACCTGGGCCTTACTGATGTGGTGTCCTGCTACGCCAGCAACAGACATGGGCACGAAACAAGGGTCCTGGAAACCAACCAAAGAGGTACTTTACCATTTTCCTTAACTTTCAAAGGGGTTATATATATATATATATATATATATATATATATATATATATATTAGGGCTGTCAATCGATTATAATATTTAATTGTGATTAATCGCATGATTGTCCATAGTTAATCGCGATTAATCGCACATTAATCACACATTTTTTATCTTTTCAAAATGTACCTTAAAGGGATATTTTTCAAGTGTTTAATACTCTTATCAACATGGGAGTGAACAAATATGCTTGCTTTCTGCAATGTTAATTTATTATTGGAAATCAATTAACAACCCAAAACAATGACAAATATTGTCCAGAAACCCTCAAAGGTACTGCATTTAGCATAACAAAATATGCTCAAATAATAACATGGCAAACTCAAGCCCAACAGGCAACAACAGATGGGCATATTGACCTGTTAAATTTAACATTACTTAGTAATATGAGTACTCACGCAATGTAGTGTGTCCAACTTTATGCTTATAAAGGTTCACTAAAACATCCCGTTTTTTTAAGCATTAACACAAAACGATGGACCTCAATGCATCGCAACAACAGACACATTCTACAACAGGTACATTGGTCAGCTAAATTTTCCATTGCTCAAAGATCATTCCCTGGATCCCTCGCACTTCTAAAGCAACTCACACAACGTAATTGTGTCCAACTCACATGGGGTAAATAAAGGCTCACAAAACATCCCCTTCTACTATGTGGGATCAAAACACCATGATACAAAATAAAACAAACAATAAATAAAGTGAGCCGGAAACAGTGGAAAGGGAGTATAATACAGAACTAGGACTCGAACTAGGATATTGCAGTTAGGCTATACTTCAATTTCCTTGGATACAACAGTTCGGCTATAGGCTACTTCTATTTCTTTGCACCGAGCCAGTTGCTTAAACAGACAAGCCTGTTTACATTGTCGGACGACAGGGCAGCTCCCTACTTCTGAACAGTATGCCCAGACAATGAAAAACTGTGTTCGCGCTGTTTTACTCGGGAAACATGGATTCCCACAGTACACGCTGCTTTTTTTATTGGTAAGGAGTATATTAAATGAGTAAATAGAGTGAAACCGCGAAACTAGTTAGGCTGCAGTAGTACTGAAATGTAAATATGGTATCACTGTCAGGTTATATCATTTGCAGCTTTTATTTCTGAGCAAAATAACGTTTTCTAGCTAAGCTGGCTAGCGAAAAAAGTTGTTGATGGATATCGTAACTTTTAAATTTCAAATATTGCTATAGTGAATGGCAAACATAAACGATACTAACGCATATCACATAATCACACACCCAAATGCAAATGCATGAAAAGCCTAAATACACCATTTTTCTTTCTTACCACGAACTACAAATGCCGCCATTTATCTTAATGTGACGTAACCAATCCGGAAGTCGGAAAAGTCGGAGCTCAGAAATGATGCTCGAATTTCCGACCTATAATTCCGAGTTCTACGACCGTTCAGTTGCTTTTTTCACAAGTCGGACCTCGTTTTTTGCTAGTTCCAAGTTGTCTTGAACGTAGCATAAGGGTCGGGCAAACGTTCAGCATAACAGAACGTGCGTTAAAAAAATTAGTGGCGTTAAAACGAATGTGCGTTAACGCGTTATTATCGCGTTAAGTTTTACAGCCCTAATATATATATATATGTGTGTGTGTGTGTGTGCATTACACTACCTTGCTTCTAGTCCTCTGGTATTTCTGCATTTTCTAAAGTCTGTCCAAAACTTTCTGCCAGTGGTTTAAAGATAATCTCAGCTAAATCTTTGAGTACTCTTAGGTATATGCCATCAGGGCCAGGGACTTGTCTTTAGTTTATGTAATCTATCCAGTAGGCGGAAGTGTAGTATAATGGCTAAGGAGTTGGTCTTGTAACCTAATTTAAGGTCGCAGACTCGATTCACCGGTAGGACACTGCCGTTGTACCCTTGAGCAAGGTATTTAACCTGCATTGCTTCAGTACATATCCAGCTGTATCACTGGATACAATATAAGTCGCTTGGGATAAGAGCGTCTGCTAAATGCCTGTAACAATCCAATACTTCTTTATTCTCTATATTAATATATTCTGAGACGTTCTGTGTTCTGAATATGCCTTGCAGCCTATTGGTAACCTCCTCTGTAGTGAAACTCTCAAAAAGTAAATTAAGGCATAAGCAATATCCTTATCCTTACAGTGTAGCAGGGTGGGATGGCAGACCTGCCATCCCAATTAATCTGGAATTTATCCTCACAGGAGTACTGATGGCCATCTACTTATCAGGCGCGGCTGCTTCTGCCTTTGTGCTCATATTGGTTATTTTATTGCTGTGGAAATGTTCAAGACGAAAAAAACGGTAAGTGTTATTTAGAAAACCCCTCACATCAGACTGGAAATTTCATAATATATGCCCTGGAGATATGTTTTAAAAGGAAGCAGTACTGCAACACATATTATATAAAATGAAAAAATGTACCGTTCACTTTTCAAAGGGAGTACAATGACACAGTACAATGTTGCATTGCAGTAAGTCCTAATTTTAACACTGTACATAACTGAAACATACTGGAATGCTTATGAAGCTGTGATTAATTACTAATGGATTACATCAACATGCAAGCCACCCACAGGCTACTGTTTGTATGCTGTATGTTTCAAAAGGAATGGGATTATGTTTAGATGGACCAGGAAATCGAACGTTCATTGCCTGCAGTGAAGCCTTCTTTTCTCCTGGTTTCGTTTCTTTTTGCTCCTATAAATGTCCCTCTGCTTTGTCAATTCTTTGACATGCCTTTTACATTTAATATAGATTATCCCCTGAAACTGGGCTGGCTGTTGTTTGGATGAATTTGGTACGAAATGCAAACCGAAGTGCTCAGATGATGTCACATCATAGGCCTACCAACGTACACTCATGTTTTAGCATAAGAAATCGCTAATTAAAATGTGGCAAATGAAACATGTATAACATTTTTTTTTTGTTGCTTTTAAAGTGTGGAAGTAAAGATAAACCCTGTCTACTCAACTGCAGGCCTGTAAGTCTCCAAAGTATGCGACAGAAAAATGCATATTCAGTATAGACAAAAATTAATACTATTAATTAACAGCGAACAGTAACTAGCTGCATACTTAATTAGCTATATAATTAAATGCGGTCCAAAAGGAGCATTTAATTATATAACTAGGTTTCATGCTACACTCACTACCAATTTCTACCTAGTCATAGCTTGAACTAATTGTTTGAAACATTGGTTCAAAAGTTTTTTGAACAATTAACACAAGCCACAAAACAACTGCCTTTTGTTGGTTAGCAAAATCCATTTTTAAAACATAATCATTTTTTCAAAACTGCAAATTTATTCTTAAAAATCGCCTCAAGAATGTACATACAGACTTGCAGGCAAGCACGCAAATTTGACAAGGATGATTTCAGTTTAAAAAGTAGGTAATAGCTCCAGACAATCATACTGACATGTCTGGCACAGGTTTTTAAGGCATGTCAACAAATTGTTGTCAGACTCTTGACCAGCATAGCCCACTACAGCTCTTTCTTAATGTGACAAAGAGTCATATTTTCCACATCAAATACGAGCTGAACTAGTAGCAACTGGTGCCGTGGGAGTGAGCTCTAGGGGTTTCGTCATACTTGTTCCTGGTTATGGTTATACACTTTGTTGTACGTCGCTCTGGATAAGAGCGTCTGCCAAATGCCTGTAATGTAATGTAATGTAATGGGTACTACACACACTATCTAAGCAGTGTTGATTTCAGTCGGCGATCAATAGTCCTCACTTTTGCTGATTAGCCGTCTGTTATCTGCAGTTTTCTGTCCGGCTCACGGTGAATTTTGCATGACACACACGCTTAATGTGCATTGGGTGTTGCCGCGGCGAAGGGCTAGGGTGTGTAATACGCGTGTCATTTCTTGTTTTATTTTCACAGCGATGACCAGCATGTGGGAACACAGGAAAACATAGCGCCAGCCAAATCCCAGTAGGTCTCTAAAGTACACAGAAGAAAAATATTCAGACTCATATTCTGATTAAACATAAATGAATAATGCTGAATTGACTGTCTTTAATGCCATCTAGCAGCAGGGGAAAGGGGCCTGTTGAAGATCCGTCTGCTACCGGGGATGATAACATTTATGTTAACAGTGAGGTAAGTTCAATAATTTAATGTTGCCTGTAAGCACATGAAAGGAATAGAGTTCTTTCTGGGTTTTAAAAAACATACTATTTTAGATCAAGTGAGCAGCCAATTCTAGAATTATTGGGACCCTTCATGAAAGTGAGTAGAATGACTGTAAAAAAATGAAAGCAACAGTAGGGCATATTTTACATTACATTACAGCATTTAGCAGATGCTCTTATCCATAGCGACTTACACAACATTTTAAACAGCATTTACCTTGCATCCATTTATACAGCTGGATATGTACTGAAGCAATTCAGGTTAAGTACCTTGCTCAAGGGTTCAACGGCAGTGTCCTATCCAGTAATAGATATCCAAGCCCAGTTCCTTGCCCACTGTGCTACACTGCCCATTTTCGGCTCTAACGTAAGGGGGAGCCACATGCTGTTATCTTAACACAATTTTTCTGACACAAAAAGTTTTTATTGAGTAATACAATTTTTTTCTGCAGAACATAAAGTAGGTTTCAAAATTATCCCTATGATTCATATTTGGTTAAGCCTCCCCTGGAGACACTGAGTTTCTTTCTGTAATGTCTGCCACAGTTGCAGAATACTTTTGGAGGGATATTGGACCACTCATGCATGCAGAAATTTTTTTTTATGTTTGCGCTTGTGGACTGTTCTCTTCAATTCAGACCACAGGGTTTCAATAGGGTTCAAGTCCAGAGACTGAGATGGTCATTGCAAAAACATTGATTTTGTGTTCATGCAACCATTTCTATGTTGATTTTGATGTATGTTTGGGGTCATTGCCTTGTTGAAAGGTCCCTCTGTGACCAGGTCTCAACTTCCTGGCAGAGCCAACCAGGTTTTGAGCTAAAATATCCTGGTACTCAGTGGAATTATTTATGCCATCAACCTTAACAAGAGCCCCTGGACCATTAGCAGACAAACACTCCCAAAGCATCAGTCATCTTCCACCATATTTTACTGTTACCCCAGTGTTTTTGAGAAAAATTATATTAGAAAAAAATGTTTATTTGAGTAAAAGCAGTTTCCCCAAATGTTTCGTCATAAATTTTGAAACACAATGTGTATTATTTATTCTATACGATCATTTTGTTTGTTTACATGAAGGGTGCCAATAAGTTAACTGTATGTTTTTTTATTGCCTGAGGCAGTTCTATGTCATCTTAGATACTTACTGATAATGTGCCTGCTTTAAAATAGCTGGCAGAGGGGCTTTTGGAGTTATTAGTCTAAGGGAAGGAAGTACCCTTCATTGAACTCAGAAGCTGCTTGTACCATGATGTCATTTTTACTGAGACTGTACATATGAACCTATTATTTCATAGCATTAAATTCACCATTGTAAATGTAAATATTTGTTTTTTTATATTGTGTAGGCCCTTTGTGCCTGGTGTGAAATAGTGTCTAATTGCATGGTCCATAGGAAATAGTTCCAACAGAAAGTATGAATAGAGGTAATCTTTTGCACAGTAATGGGGTAGTGCACACATGCACAACCCTGGAGGCATAACATCACTATACATGCTTTTCTGGAGCTGCAGGAAGTATAACTTCTGTGCATTTGTGTGTGCAATGAAATGGTTTCACTGTGTTCCTTTTCTATTTCCAGACACCATATTTTGAAGAAGAAGAAGAAGAAGAAGAGGAGGATTATGAGAATTGTTTTAAAGAGGACGTTTATGCGAACATGTAATGGCACAAAGTTGGCTAGTCTTAAGAAAAACCTGCTACTTTAAAATGCGTGATCCGGAGGCAGTTCAAGCAACGACTATGCATTGAAAAGGCCTTTGTCACACGACAGGAATTTGATTGTAATTCTCCATGCACACATTTCACATATGATACTTTTTTATTGGATATAGCTTGTGCGCGATGTGGTTAAGGCTTGTGATTTCTGTCAGCACGACAGAAATAGGCGTTTATTATCGGACGGCCATGAAAATGGAGGTTTTGCCTGTGGTATAACAAGAATCATAAGAACCGTTTATTCTGTAGTACGTGTGCTGGGTGTGGAAAGGGTCCTTTTGATTTTTTAACGGTACATTACTTGATGTCTTATTTCAATAGTTTGTTAATATTGCCATGTACTGCTTTGCATTGTCATCAAGTATATTACTATAATCAAGAGCGAAACATTATTTTATTTAATTCATTGATTATTTAGTGTTCTGAGAATATCGTTGCTGCAATAAAGGGGTCAGTTTTTTGTTAGAGGGGTCAGCTTTTGTGATAAATATATGGCCCTTGTATGATGTGCTTCTATCTGTAGATCCTACCAAAAAATGTAAGAGTGTCTGAAAATTGTGTATGGATTTGATAAAGTAAAGCCTAATTTGTTTTATAAAAGATTAAACACAGATACAGCACAATTATTTTTGTCATTTTTATTGATTAAAAGTACAAGTACATAGGTTTGTGCATGACAGGTAAAAGCTAAATCATCTGAAATAATGTAAAAATGAAATCTTTGGACGATGTTTCTTATTCAGATCAACATGAACAATGACATTGTAACACTTCTCCGTGTACAAGATTTGTATGTCCATGTATAAGAAAAGGATTGGCTTCCTATTGAATATCCAGCTGCAGTGCTCTTGTAAAAAAATAAAATAAAATAACGTAAATATAGGTGTCTGTTGGAAATGGACAGTGGCCATATTCACATGTTTTTGGTTATAGTATGGTTACAGGTATGGCTCGACAGCTCCTGAGTTACTGCATTCAACACTGGGGGAGTGGCATCTAGGGTACCTGCGTACCTGTTTCATTCTAATCAGAGGCATCTTCCACACATGTATACACATCATCTTCCTCTCCAACCTGCTGGACCGAGAACAAAAATCAGATTCCAGTGGTTTTTCCAAAAGTGAAATTAGCTTATTTAGTTTAATTTTAGGGATTAAACTGAATATTATACAGGTGTGGCATAAGGTTTATGGCATATTATTGAATAAATGGTAATACTGTCTTTGAATGGTCCTTCTTAAGATTTGCACTAGTCCGTCATTAGTCTGGACGAACGCATGTACTTTCTGGGGCAAAAGCGGCAGCTTCCCTATTGGTTAATCGAACTGTCTGTCTCAGTGTGCCGGTTCTCCTGTCCTTCTAATGAATGTGTCGCCCCTCATTTTTCGATTAGTTATTTCATTTTAAATGTCTAGCGTTAGAAACAAAGACCTATTTTTTAGCGCAAGTCCACATAGTAGTACGGTTTCTGGTTTTTTCTCCTTCTTCGATTTCGTTTCGCAGCAAAATCGAGAAGAAGCTAAGCAAAACATTCCGTTAACTTAGCGATGAAATCGAACAAACTAACGTCTGCTAGCTTCTGTTTGATGCGATATCGGTGTAATAATGAGGTGCATTGTTCCCGGTTGTTATAATGCCCCCGTTAAACTTGCCTTGAAAGCACGTTTTCATAGTTTTCGATGCAATGCAACTTTGTGCCAGACATGGCTGGATGTAATCAGACGCATAGACATATATACATCTATATATGTCTATGATGAAGGGCGACACATTAATTAGAAGGACAATATGAGTCATGAGAAGCAGAAGTGTTATAAAGTGTAATTCCCCTTTAAGCAATACATTCATAAATGCCTATGTTAATAAAAGAGCTACATAGAGATCTGGGCATGTGGTGTGCTATGTCAATGCAAATGTAGCAAGTGACATTACTGTGACAAGCTTAGTGATAGAAAATGTGCTTATTTGTGGTCATTGACATGTGCATTTATGAATGTCTATGTAGTGCTTATGAGAGGACGGTGTACTGCTTATGAAGGGCTTATATATCTCCTTAGGACCATTCATAAAAGCTGTGTCTAAAGAAACATGCTGTAGAAAAGAATACCAGACCAACTTAAACATTTTTGAACTACAGCAAACTGATTTAGCGACAGTTGAGATCATTTACTGTGTAATGTGTACAATCAAATCTAACAGTTTTAGTGTTGTCTGTTCCTCCCAGTAGTACGTCTAAGTTCTAGACTTAGCTGGCTGCTTGTAACCTGACAAGATGTCCGCTCTGCCTTGTACTGGCCCTCCATTAGAGTGTTGTTTCCTGATCTATGCACCCGTTTGCCTGCTGTATGTCTCTCTGGTAGAGAGCATCAGTAATGCATGATGTAATGCGTTATGTACATCTGTGAGAGCACCCTTGTACATACCCCAATATTACCATACATCTGTTCATCGTTTACATAAAATCCACTGTTGATGCTTTTTTCCTCCTTTCTAAAAAAACAAAAACAAATGAAAGAATATTTAGGTCCAATTCAATTCGGGTATTAATATTTTCTTTTTACACTTAAAGGGGACAATGAGTTTTAAAAAAATCAGTTTGGCACTTTGTGTTTTTTGATACAGATAAAATGCAGTCAATGCCAGTGGTTTCTAAACTTCTCCACAGGGACCCACAGCCAGATCCAGGTATCGATGTGTTCCCCCTCAAGCACACCTGATTTCATATTATAAATTATAACCCAAAATCCAGTTTTCCTGTGGTTTAGGTTATAATTTCTCACAGGTGTGGAAAAAAATACCTTGCTGCCATAGCGTAGGAGGTCCCTGTCATGGTTGTGGCTGCGTCGTCCATACCAGTTACAGGTTGCTCACGATTGTGTCTGACAGACATCATAACACAAAAGTTAAAATAAAATCAACATTTTAAAAAAGCACTGGGTGCCAGTTACAAAGGAAGCATGATTACCTCGTTGTTCTTGCTAGCCACACTACAACGGCCATGCCTGCCACCAGCAGCACAGCAGCAACTATGAGTGAAATGTACTGGAGTTCACCTGCAAGCAGAGACAAATCAAACTTAAGTGCCTCTCTGTTGTCGTTCAGTGGTGATTAAAATCAGTGTAGTATGATGGGTAAGGAACTGGGCTTGTAACCTAAAGGTCATGGGTCTGATTCCTGGGTTGGACACTGCTGTTGTACCCTTGAGCAAGGTGCCTAACCTGCATTGCTTCAGTATATATCCAGCTGTATAAATGGATGTAAAAAAAAGAAAGTTGTGTAAGTCGCTCTGGATAAGAGTGTCTGCTAAATGCCTGTAATGAAATGCAATGTAAATGCTGTTTAAGTCACTCTGGATAAGAGTGTCTGCTAAATGCCTGTATTGTAATGCAATGTAAATGCTGTTTAAGTCGCTCTGGATAAGAGTGTCTGCTAAATGCCTGTAATGGAATGTAATGTGACGTAAAATCTCTTCAAATCTGCCCCCTAAGTGCCCACTGAATTTGGACTCATCACATATTTGTGGTTTATTAAAATAAATCGGACGAACAAGCCAGAAATTCGCATTCAGAGCCATCCGGTGATACTTCTGAAGCTACCCAGGCCATTATTCCCCTTTTCTCTTCTCCCTTTAGCTCAGGGCAATAAAACAAAAAGTGTCTCCCCTTCCCCCCGATGGCTCACTACACACAAAACCACATCATAATCTACCTACCACTACTAACTACATTTTTTCCAGTTGTGGGAAACATGTTAGCGTTGACCTGTGTACCATATGTTTTATGATTTAGATTTTGTGGCATAAACAATTAAATTATAAGCTTTTACTTTTTTTATTTGTTTTTTTATTTATTTAATTTTTTACATTTGCTAGTACAATATGTGTGTTTATCATTAATTGTTTCTCCCATATTTCATAGGTTTTGATACATTAGTCTTGACCAAATGCTTGTGCCTTTCATATACTGCCATCATCCATGTATCTGGTGTGTGTTGCCACAAACTTAAGAGGCTTAATTTAAGAGTAGTGCAAAGCAGACAAGATTGCCTGGTGTGAAAACATGCTAGCGTGCTATTTCTGAACACGCCACTTTGTCAGCAAACATCTCACACCTTTGACAGCTTTGTACACCACTTCGTCAAAAACAACAATGTGATGGCATACACACCCAAAAAAATGACACTGATGTCAGTACATTTTAGTTTTCCGGACAGCGGACGATGGCCTACCGCTCTGGGGTGGTGTGAAGACTGCGGACGTGTTTCCTCGTGAGTTGCTGGCCTGGCAGGTGAGCTCTGTGAGCCTCTGGGTACTCCGCAGCGTGCCCAGCGTGATGGAGCCGTGTCTCTCAGTGCCGGCGCTGGCATCGCTCCCTCTCTGGAGCAGCCAGGTAATCTCAGGGGGAGGTTCTGAGTCCACTACGCACAAGCAGGCCACCCCCGTGGCCCTCACGCTACAGGCCGGTCCCTCTTTTATTTCTGGGGCATCTAGAACAATCAGAGGAAAATATGTAACAAAGGATTAGTGCTGAACTGAACCAGGGTTCTACCTGAAGCTTGATTCAGTTCAGGTTTCTGAGTCAACTTTGACTCGGAGGGAAATAAAAGTGCATGATTTCATTTTTTGGTCTTTACAAACAAAGCATGGCCAAGTTCAGAAAGCCCCAGAATAGGTTTACCAAATATGTGATGAAAAATGTAAACATACATTTACATTATTTTTTTCTATTATTGTCTCACAACATTAATTATGTATGAAAAACTTGAAAAAAATAAAATAAAAGTTATTCTCGCATTTCCATTCCATTTCCAGCGGGCAGTGCCAGTGAGATGGCTTTTGGCTTACACTCCACACTGATCTTGGCCGGAGTGGAGTTCTTGTGCCCCTCTGTGTTGATGGCTGCACAGTAGAGAGCTTTAGTGTGTCTGGACACGTTGTGCAGTTTGTAGATTCGTTCCTCTGACAGCAGAGTGCCAGTGATGTTGTACCACTGGTAGCCGTGTGCAGGAGGGTTACTGTCACTGGAGCACTGCACCTCCACAGCATCTCCCTCCTTCACCACTGTGGACTCAGGCTTGACCTCCACACGGACTGGGGCATCTAGATGAACAACACGGTTTTTAGATGACTTGAGATTATATTTAAATGACTCGACAAGTCACCGCAAGTGGTACAATCTGGATCAGGGCATTAGTATTTTTAAGGCCAACTAAAATGACCAGCATCTGACAGAGTTCCTGTACCACTCTACCAATGGTTAATGTTTGACTCTTTGAGCCGCAACGCAGTGGCTTGTTCATACACTGTTACATGTGTGATTGCTGTGTGGACTATGTGTGAAACTAGACATGATATGTCATTTATATCCAGACATGTTTTATGTCATAAATTAGCTGATCATAATACTACGAAAGACATACAGATCAAAGAATGAAATATGTAACTGATGAAATCTGGAACAATACAATTAATTGTGAAAATGTAAAATATTTTATCCATTTTTTTCTGTGCCTATTTCTTTAGCTTCCAAGGGTTGAAGATCTGTTTTGGAACGTGATCTAAATTCATTCTTTGATAAAAAAGTTAAAGTAAAAAAGCATTGGTAGCAGTCAGTTTTAAACAACTAAAAATAAAACTGTTCTCAGAAAAGGGGAATTGAATTGTTACTGTAAGTTTCAATTTCCAATAATACTCTGTACTACATTCAGTGTTAAAAAAAAGTAATAAGATGCTATCAAAATGTGTTAGTTCTCATTTTGAAGAATTGTGAAATCCTTCAGGCTTTGTGCAAAAACATGTAAAATTTTTTTTTTTTTTTAATTAGCCCACTTACATGCCACATTCAAAATTTTAGAAGATTGCACAGATGTGACCTGCTGATACTTTGCTGTGCAAGTCAGGTGCTGGTTGTGGTCAGAGTTTGTGGCAGTGAAAGTCAGGCTTGAAGTCACTCTCCATTGGCCGTTGGGCAGCTCCTCTGATTGGTTGGTGGTTGTTCCACTGCGGCTCCAGATCAGGTGAGGCAGCTCCGTGGGACAGGAGTGAGTCACAGAGCAGGAAGCAGTCACAGCGTCACCTGCTTTGACCTCCCCGCTCACGGTCAGCAATGGGGAGGCTGGAGAGTCTGTAGTCAAGTGATAACAAGCATCTAATAAACCGCCATCTGTAAGCTACAAGATCCCAATGTATCATTTTCAGTTTTCAGTCAACAAAGTGAGCTGTCACATTTCTAGAGAATAAAGTCATAAAAACATATTTCCAATCACAGCTGGTCTCAAGCATTCAGTGGGGCTTTCAATAGCCAAAGTGCACAGACCTAAAAGGAACTGCTTATGTTTTACAATGACTTTAACCCAGGATCTTATCAGTACATACTCATGATTTTAAAAATAAGCCACACTTCTTCAAACGCACCTTGGACATCAATGGAGACCAATTTATCTTTGTAAGAGTACTTATTAAAGTCACGAATCTCTATCCTAAAAATAAATGGGCCATTGTCCTTTTTTTTCAGGTGATTAATTCTCAGTGAACAGTCTTTTCTTGCAAGATCCCCAATCAGATTTGTCCGGCCCCTGAATTCTTCCAACACTTTGGAGGAGTCCGGGTGATAAATGTATATGTCTTGATTTGTCGTGTGCCATATTCCTGTCAGGTCTGTAGGCTTTATTTCACGGTCTGGGTAATTGAACTTGCAGGGAACCACGACACAAGATCCCTGCAGTGCTGATATTGTCTGCGGCACTTCTGCTGTCCAGGTGGAGGTGGTGTGAACATTTAACACTGGAAAAAATAAATAACAATCAAAGTGTGATGTTTTGAAAAGATGAAGATCCCTTGTACGCGGAGCCAAGGGACTTCAAATTAGCCTTCCTGGCTAACTCTATCACATTTACAGAAATGTTATTAATACACATTTTCCGTGTCAAATAAAAAAATTTAAATAAAATAATAATAATACATGAGTGGTTCCCAACTCTGTTCCTGGACATCCATCCTGTGGGTTTTCACTCCAACCCTAACAAAGTGCATCTCATTCAGCAGCTAGAGATCTTGTTGAGCTGCTAATCATCGGAATCAGATGCGCCAAATTAGGGGTGAAATGAAAATCTACTGGTCGGTACATTTCCAGGAACGCAGCTGGGAACCACTCACATTCATACTCCAAAGAGAAGGACAGGTATCGCTCATGGAATAATTATCTCACTGAAAATGGGAATACGATGTTTGGGAAGAAATCACGTTTTAGAAATCATCCAACAATGTTGTTGGAAACATGATGGGGGTATTAACATCAAACAGTATTGTACATGCAAATTAGCTTGCACACCTGTAGTGAATCCTTAGCATTCAGACTGCCATCAGCACACAAAACCATTTCACTGACGAAGGCATTAAGAGAGAATGTTTGAATCTGTTAGCTTCATCTTCACTACAAATTTAGATTTTGGATCTTTTCAGAATGTAGATTGACTGAGGTATGTCGACCGAGGGTTGTGTTTTGAAATGCCAAGATTCCAAAGAACACCCATAGGTAATTGGTTGCTTAAGATATGTGAGAGCATTGTGTGTTTGAGCTTTAAAAAAACATTACAGGGCATGCCACACTGACTGACTAATTCCTACTTTTTATTTTTCATCTCTGATGTTGACTGTTGGATGCTGCCTCCACGTCAAGAAATTGTTTCTGTCACCCATGTGTTTACTATGACCTTCGTCGTAGATTCAAACAATGTGTGGTCTTTGGCAGTGTAATATATTCTTTCCATTTCAAGTGTTATATAAAGCAGAAAAGCTGAGGGAGACTGAGGTAACCTTGTCAAATAATTTGGGTCTTTTTCTGTGCCTTACCTTTGAAGAACAGGATGTGAAATAACAGGTATTTAAGCCATTCTTTGGGTCCCATCTCTTTCTGACCACACAACCTGTGGGCCAAAAAAAAACCCTTATATAAAAGGGTTAACCTTTACCCTTATTTAAAATGTGATCATTTACACTACCGTTGTATGTAGTAGATACAGTATTGGTGCACAGAGCCAACATTAAAACCAATTTAAAAATAAATGTTTATCCATCTCCAAAGATCTATGAGGTCCCAAGAACTTCACATTAGCGATAGTCACTAAAATGCAAAACAAAAAACATTTGTAATGTAATTTAAAATTCTTAGTTCAGCCTATGTCAGCTATCTAAAGGGTTGTACTTCAAGCAAAAAACAAATTAAAAATCACAAAACTTGTTTTAAAACTGATGTAAATATTTCCCACTGAGATGCACAACATATGACGCCTTATTCCATGAACAGAACTGGTAAAAGCTATCGCACTCACCAAAAAGCATTTATAAAGTGATCACAGATTATTTGTGAACCAGAAATATCAAATAATCATTGTTATTCAAAAGCTAACAGTAGCATTATTGTCCTTACCAATGCTTTGATGAATAGAAATGTTGCTTTAAATTTGTTTCACCACAAGAAGGCAATCAAAAGAGTAGAAAAATTTACTGGATTACTTACAGATATTCTAGCTGAGCGTTTCTCATATGTTCCACTCGTTATTCTTTCTGACTGAAATTGGAAAGATCATTTCTTTTTCTGTGTTCCTGTTTCATTTCCAATGTGATGTATTTATATCTTACTTCACTTCCCAATTGTTTCAGATGAGTTTGCTGAATCAGGGCTGGTCCAAGCCTTCATGGGGCCCTAAACAGAATTTTATTTGGGGGACCCCCCACTGCCTCTGCGCCGCCAGTACTATTGACTATTGTCAATGCTTGATCATTCGCACACCTACTGTAAATCTAACACACCCATTATCAATTTTATTAGGCCTAGTTGTAGCTGTGTTGCTTACATCATACATATAGTATGAGTACATAGTTGATGGAATAGAATAAGTTTATTTTCCCAACATAAATTGTTATACTCAGCAGAAAGCAATTTGTACACATAAAACAACAACTCTTAATCTATAACTAGCTAATTAAGGCATAATGATATTGGAATATAAAAGCAAAGACCCCACAATGGTGCTGTAAATAATGTCAGGCTGTTATCAGTGCCAAGTTCATGGAACAAAAGCTTGCTTTCATTACAGAAATAATAATAATAATGCAATGATAATAATAATAAACAATAATAATAATAAATATATACCCAGCAACAAGTTATTTTTACACAGAAGAAAAAACCTTTAATCTTTAAAATTAAGCCAGATTGATAGTGGAATATTTTACCAATAATCACAAAATGCTAGTTTTAAATAATGTTATGCTGTTATCAGCATCAAGATCAGTATACAAACACGAAAACGTTAGCTTGCTTTTATTTCAAACCAACTATGAATAGCTAGCTATCTAGCGGTTAAAATCGAAATATCTCTAGAGTTTTAATCTAACACATTAGCTAGATTCCCACCATTAAAATCGAAATTTCTATAACTAGCTAGTTAGCTAACTTGCTATTATACATACAACTAGCTGGATTAAGATGTCAAGGCCATTTAGGGATGTTTAATCAAACGTTAAGTTAGACAACTTTGTCCTAAGACAAGACAAGATTTGCTACCTAGGCTATGTTGTTAACTAACTAGCTAGCTAACATTAGCTTCTGTTTTCTTCTTTCTTTTGTCTGCTCCAGAAGGATAGCCTATGTCCTTTTTTGCGACATTACTTCTTTGCTGCCTCTCCATCGACGCAGAGGAGAGGACTGTAACCCAACGTTAGCCTGACTGAGTGTGCTTGCATCAAAATGCAGTTAACGTCCTTTACAGTGCGCATGAACGTGAGACCGGCTCTGACAGAGGCAGCGGGAAATGATTAAACCAGTGGTATTAGCTAGCCAGTCCGTTAACATAACATTGCGTTTTTGTATGATTACCATTGACATAATATAATATATCAAAAAACAAACAAACGAACAAACAAACAAACAAAAAACATTTCGAGCTCTCTTGTGGGACATTTCATGCGCTCTTGGGGGCCCTCTGGTGGCCACGGGGGCCCTAAGCAGGCGCTTAGTTTGCTGTTCGCCTGTTGCTGATTTATGTGTCCTGATCAATGTAAACTTTTTTCTGACGAATCTAGTTGTTCTCCACTGAGTGACTTATAGTACAATGATGAGTATAAAAAGTAATATATAATAAGAAATATATTCACACATTTTCTGCAAATGACCACACATAAACAAAGATAGTAAATTAACATTCAAATTTAGATTCTTTGGAAACGTATTGATTCAATGCAATAAATATAAAATTCACAAATATAATGAATTCAAGAGAAAGAGGCAAATAGAATGCCATCCTGTTCATTTATTTTACATGCACAGATTCATTTAACTGTCATTGCATTTCAAAGTCACATTTTGTAAAAAAAAAACAAAAAACCTTAATAAGTATGCCAGCAGTTAAGTAATTTTAACTCACATCAGTGATCTCAATGACATGATGACAGAATTCAAATTGTGTGCCTTTGCAGTATTAAAAAGCACGAAGGCTGCAATAAAACTACTGGTTTCACTGCTTGCATAAAAAAAAAAAAAAAAAAAAAAACAGTCTCCTAGATATTCAAAGAATTGCACAATGGTGACACTTGAGGCCTTTAAATATTAATGTACAGCCAGGGTTGTGCCTGCTGGAGAGTCAAAACAACTTAATGTGCCCCTCTATCTAGTGCACTGTGTTTAGCTGGGACAGTGTTCAATATGATTGATGTGAACATTCAAAGTGTATATTGCAAAAAAGAAAAATTATCCAGATATGCAGCATTTCCACCCGTACACCTCAGTATTTCTTACAACACCACCAGTGGATCTTCAAACCAAAGTTTGGGAAGTACTGATTCCCCACAAAGTTCATGCAGTTAATTTCTTGTCCTCAATGTAGAGGGGGTTAGAAAATCCCATGTTTTCAGGAAAAGTCCCAGGCTGAAGAACATAGTGAACCGGGCTAGCACGGCCTAGGTGCACTTTGGTTCTGCTGCAGACCTTCCTGGATGTCTCAATCTGACTGTCATCCTTGGCATTTGAGAGGGAGTCTTCTAACTTCATTCTGTCTTCTTTGCACTGGAAATAGACCCCCTGAGAGCTGGACGTGCCATTGCCCATGGTGACACAGTTCAATGGTGAGGTCGCCAAAGAGGTTGTGGAATGTAGATCGGGTGATCCTGGACATAGCCATGAGCAGGGATGTGCGGTTGGGCATTCCAAATTGGGGAGAAAAAAGGAGAGATTTCACTTTTAATTTTATTGAATCAAGGCCAGCTTTTCACTGTTGAAGATTAACCTCAGTAGAACTGGCAGTATCCATGCTTGGAAAGGAGTGTCAGTACGTATGATCACATACTGATCGTACACAAACGATATGTCTGCCACTTAGTTCTTAATTTCAATTTCTTCTACTACTTCTTAAAGCACATCAGTACAGTATCTATACTCCTCAGGCGCAAATTTCAGCTGATTATACATTTGGGGGTTCATGCCCATTTTGTTGAGTTGTTTTTTAGAATACACAACGGTGTGTAGGCAGTTTTCACATAAAACATTCATGAACAGAAATGCTTCTTGCCAAAATGCAAAAACATAGTACATCCTAATTTATATGCCACTGCTAACCACTGAACACAAAGATGTCTTACCTGGGTGCGTGCTAACCACAGAACACAGAGATATCTCACCTGCGTGTGTTCTAACCACAGAACACAAAGATGTCTTACCTGGCTGTGTGCTAGCCACAGAACACAGGTGAGATATCTCAACTGTGTGTGTGCTAGCCACAGAACACAGATGTCTTACCTGGGTGCGTGCTAGCAACAGAACACAGAGATATCTTACCTGGGTGCGTGTTGGTTACTGTGAGGTTCCTCCTGCTCGTATAATTTAACTGCAGGTGAGCCCGCCATTTTATACACATTTAGTAAAGACCCTTGAGCCCAGAAGAAAGGGTGTGAATAGCACTGTAGGGTCCATTCAGTTACAATGGGATTAATGTGAAGTGTTTCTTAATGTTTAGTAAAGAGGACACCCTTGAGTGGTACTCATCTGGCTACGGGTGTGACTGAATGAAATTGATCCCTCATTGATCAGACTACAAAGGGCTATGAAGCCTCTAAAGCTCTTTTAAAATCTATTGTTGTCCATTGAAAAACTCAGCACTGTGATGTTTTTTCACTCAGAATGAATTACTAGAGTTCCTGACGTTATAATAATGTTTGATATTAGAAAAAAATAATTTGTGTAGATTTCATTTTCAAAGTGTTGTGATCTGTGTAATTGTTGCCTTGTTTCAAGGCCTCTGCATTGCTGTTTGTTTCAGACTAGGTGCAATAACAGAGTTCTGCCAGGAGGGTTTACAGATCTGTTATCTGTTTTTTTTGGGGTTTTTTTGCAGGAAGGAAATGCTTTTTCACAACTGTAGAAACCTCAGTGCTTGTTCTTAATGCGAATGAGGATAAGAAAAACTATCAGTGTATGACTATCCTATTTTGCAGTCAGTCCTGAAGTCAGTTCAGTTGGTGTTAGAAGGTCGGTCCTGTCCAGGTCTGTTCATTAAAATAAAGTGCAGTGGAAAAAAGTACCAGGCTTAAAAGAAGGTAAGACTATTTCCTCTACATTTTGTTCTCACACAGTCAACTAAATCTCTGAGGATCAAATCAATTGGCCTGGATTCAATCATCATTTGTTCTTAAGTACTATTTGTCATTTTTCCTTCCCACAATCACTTAGATTTCTCAACTCACCAAACAGGGTGATACCTCTAATACTCACACTTAATCCAAAGTTAAGGGCAAATCTGAATTTAATGGTTTTCTTCTTTTTAAAATATTTTTGCTTTAACTCATTCAATTTCACGAGCCAGCAAATTGAGGGTGAGCCTAGCAGAAGTGTGCTATTAAAAATAAGTTCTGAAGATAAGATGTAAAAGTAAGTGATGTAGATCAGAATTTCAGATAGTTTACTTTTATCAGTATGATATTAACTATAGGCTATCTTCTTGTGTTTGTGATAAATGTTGTAATGCTGTTCTTACCGTGATATAATCTTTAAAAAGTATGCTGCTTGGACATCAATGAAATAGTATACTCAGTGATTTGTGCAATTTCCTTGTAAAAGTGCAAACCTTGTGAAGACATTTCTGTGTCAGTATGCTATTTGCAATGACACAGATAATTTTGCTTTCTGTGAAGAACCAGTGAATTTTTTTAATATTATTTTTTAAAAATTATTTTTCAACAGTTTTTGTAGAAATTGCTCCATTATTGTTTAACTCACATAACGCCTAACTGCACATGAAACAGTTAATAAGTCATGTTTTATCTTCATGCATATAATGAATGGCCTTAATTTATTTAAAGACAAAAATATATGTGGTGGTCTGAGTTTCCTTATCTATTAATGTAGGGTGAGACCAGATGTTTCCTGCTTTTAAGCACTTTGTCTTCGCATGTTTTTAAAGTGTGGTTTTATGTTTTTTCATACATTTTTTTAGTTCCTTAGAAATAAGTTTTTACCTTGCACTAAGGTTTTTACCATGCAACACATGCCTTACTCAATGAACAAAAAATGCAACTTTTAATTTTTCCTAAAATACATTTGCTTATATACTTTTACTTGTTGGAGGTTTGGTGATATCTTGGCAAAACAGACAATATAATCAAGTTAAAAAGACAATGTGCATCCGATCTGATTTCACCAACTGTTTGACACGATTCGTTCATTTGGTTGAACATTTTGTGCTATTGAAATCATAAATCTAGTCTTTGGATTTGTTTTTGAATGTGTCAGGGTTTTGATACCTAAACGTATATTAGCACAAATTCAGAATGTTTAACTTTCCACCTGTTGGTGAGTTATTGTTTAATTGTTGATTCAATCTTCATGTCGCTTGCTAGGCCTATATTTATACAAATTTGGTTCTGATTATATATTTTTATAAAATAAAATATTACAATCGCAATTTCACTAAGTTGATGCAGTGTAGAGATGTAATTAGGTATGTAATACCAGTGTGAGAGATGCCCCCATCCATTCCAAACACATGTAGTAATGGGGAATGTAAAGAACCATCACTGTGAGGACAAGAAAAAAATAAAAATGAAAATATTTAATATTGAGGGGAAATCAAAAATTGAACACACAATTTCCTAAATTTGTATATAGAGCCACTGACCCCAGACACTCATACTATTTTAATCACTCAGATGAGTGGTAAAGAGAACACGAGGTCCCAAAAATTGCACTTGGGATGAATTGACTGGGGGATGAACCGTTACCTGTTATTTATCAGATTCCACGCCAGGCACCCCAGGAAGAACGCAGGACAAGTTAAATAAATCAAACTTTATTACAATTCATAGAGCTCATGTAGCATAGAGTAACATTCGATTCTCTCCTACGCACACTCCCTCCCCAAAAACACACCAGCTACACCCACCCGAACAGAAGTAAAATAAAAATAAATAATAAACCCCACTTGCATGTTCTGCATGAGCAGCCATGAAAAGTTTTTTTTTTTTTTTTTCGGAGAGTAATGCACCATCCCTGCACTCTTTCCACTGCTCCCTCTTTATCTCCTTATCCATAGCAGCATTCGAGGAAGTATGATTACCCTACCTGTCTGCACAGGTTCCACATGCGCCACCCAATCAACTAACTAACTCACTCACTCAGGCACCAGTTACACATCCCAGGATTTCTCCCAGATAATAAGGACTAAAAATGAAAGAAATGAGGAAGGGACAGTACTCCCCTGCCACCCCCCCCCCCCACCCCACCCCCCCCCAAAAAAAAAACTGACAAAAAAAACTGTAATTCCGACAGCCTTGTTGCACATCTATATTGGCAATACATTTTTTGAAAGAGAGCTTAGGTATTTTCAGGTGAACAATGCAACTAGTTACCCTTCCTTTTTTAAGTCTGCATGAAAGGGATATGACTCAAGAGACCATTGTTTTTGTCAGCCAATCAAAAACTGACTATAGCTACAGGTTTTCTTGGGATGCTTCTGAAGGAAGAGGAAGATGTTTTTTTTAAATAATGAGACAGAAAGCTGGTCGCAGGCTACTCAGTCCGTCCATACCACAGAACTGCGTAAGAACATTTATGTGCGCTTTACTGTCATTTATTGTCCTGCCATAAAATGTTCCACCTCAATGCCCATAAAGCAGATGCTGCATGATTTATGACTTTGAACAATCAGTAAAGACATCAGACATTACAGGTAATATTCAGCACCTTAGCTGAACTTGGCATAACTGAATCAAGTATCTTACTAACTGTTACATGAATTCCTTATCATGTTTTCCCAGTGCCTTCGCCCAACTGAAAAACATGGAGTCTCAACCAATGCTGTGGGTGTTCTGTTTGTACCTGCAAGGTAACTCCTATCTTTCCCATCTTCATCCTCTCTGTATATAGTATTTTACCGATTCCTCAATCTGTCATCCACTATGCAACTGTTTCTGCTACTCAACTGGGTTAATGAAAGAGATCGGATTGGTCCTGGTGTCACTTTGCTCATAGAAGAAATAGAGAGGAGCTCAACCAATCATGGCCTCCGTTGGTCACAACGCATACAACAGGGCTGATGGTGATTGGTGGATACTTTGAGCTGTGCTGCCAAAATTCCAATGGGAATCACCAGGAGGGTGCCAGAAAGTATCCACCATTCACTGTCTGTTTGTTAACAACTAGGAACGAGACACTAACCCAATCGGTAACACTAGATTTTGTCAGTTGAGATGAGCATGATGCATGTGGATATTGCATATGCACACACAGGATGTAGCCTGTTTTAACACTGCGGTCACATCTCGCCCTCTTCCTCCAGTTATTTTTTCTCCAGGCTCCTCTGAAGTGTGGAAGGCGAAAATCGTTTCCCATATGAGAGCCATGACTGATTCCTGCGTGGTAATACCATGCACTTTTACGTATCCAGGAAACCCAAAGTCTGCGACACAACAGAGGGCAATTTGGTTTGAAAAGGATGATCCAAAAAAATTTATCTATGATGAAGACCAGTCAAAGGTGGACAACAGTTTTAAAAAACGCACAAAGCTAGTGGGAAATCTCGGAGAATTAAACTGCTCTTTGGAAATCGACCATATTAAAGACCATGACAATGGGGAGTTTTGCTTCAGGATTGAAATTCCCAAATTAAACCAATACTCCTTCAAAGAAAGCTGCGTGGTGATCAAAACATTTGGTATGTGTTGTTGTTCTCCTGAGTATTATGCCTAACATGTTACGTGTTTGCAGAGTGCATTGTGTTTGTGTGGCGTGTTGTGAAACTTATTTGTGCTACACGTTGGTTAGCTCGTCTGGGTCCCGTTCTGAAAAGAGTTGGTCTGAACTTTTTTTTCTTGTAATCTTGGTAGCTCCTTCTTCAGACAAGCAGAGCGCCCCAACACTGAGTCACCCCCACGATCCCGTTGAGGGGAGCGCCTACACCATTATCTGCTCTGTTTACCACACCTGCCCCTCGCACGTCCCCACGCTCACCTGGAGTCACGGCACCCGAGGCCAAATCATCACCATGCACAAAGACTCTGATCACGGAAGGTGGGAGACCCAGTCCATCCTCACCTTCATCCCGAAGCAGGAGGATGATCACCAAGAGGTGTCCTGCACAGTGACACACCGCGGAAATAAACCTCTGAAGAGCGCCATAAAACTCAATGTGAAAAGTAAGCCAAGTTTTAAATGCCACGCACTACTACTAATTAATCCCAGAACGTGCAGAATGATTGAGTGAAAATGAATCCAGCGGGGCAATGAGGCGCTATCCCTTACGGATAAATGGAACATGCTGCAATATATTGTAAATATGTGGAATTTTGGAAAGTGTTCATTTTAAAATATGTTGCGATATATTTCAGGTAAGTTCAGCGTTCTCTTCTACATCATCATCCCTCTAGTGGTTGCAGCGGGGACTGCAATAGTCTTCGGGGTACTGATTATGTTCATGAGGAAGAAATACAAGTAAGTCACGTTGAGTATCGTTTTGATGCGCAGTGGAAATTTGTGTAGGTGTTCTCACATTTCTGGTTGACTTAGCTTCATCTATATTTGATTTTTATCTGATCAGTCCATCTGATCTCAAGCATTCACAGACTTCATGCTTGATCGGTAGACTTTGAACGTGCATCAGCAAATGTGCTTTTTCTTTATTTCAGTCCGCCCTCAGTATAACACAGAATGCATATGTACACTCATACACCAGAAACACAGTAGCAACAAATAAAAAGTTATTAAGCTTTTTGTTTCTCCAGAAATGATGTAGTGAGATTAAAAAGAATACTGAAGACCACCCACTACAGGAACTACGTTTGGCTAATGCGTGTGACATTACTTCATGATGATACACAACAAAACTCCTAAAATTAGATCAATTCTAAGAGCATCATATCAACTCTTACTTTATGTCCATAGGGATGATTTTTTCCACTATTTGAACCAAAGGAATTCCAGGGGGGTTTATTTTGCATGGCACTTTTTTCAGCATATTAGTGCATATTCACAGAGTAATGCACCTTTTGAGAACATAGTACATGTCGTGCCCCAGCGTTGACTGGGAGGAAGTCTGTAATTAATCTTTTTTTTTTCCTCCATTCGCATGGCTGCTATTCTTCCCTAGGAACCGCATCACGGCTCTGCAGAGTGGGGGAGAGAACGGGCAAGTACAACACAATGACTGGGGTTCAATCAGCACTTGTGCCTGGCTTTGACTAGCACAGGATTATTTATTTATTTTTAAATTTCTTTTTACAAACACAGTTTGGTGTGTTCAGCAATCGCTAAAATTAGTCAAACTGAGTTTGTGAAGAAAAAGTATAATGTTCACTTTGTTTACTTTGTAAAAGGACAAATGTTAGTTGAATCTGGGCCAATGTCTAATGAAGCATCAAACGTAGTTGGACAAGATAAGATTTCTGAACCTTTGTAATTCACAACATTCACATCTCTGACACTCAGGCAAACACACACACACTCACACACACACACACACAAACACGCACACCTACACACACGCACACCTACACACACGCACACACATGCACACACACACACACACACACACACACACACACACACACACAGGGGAGCTTTGAGCTTTTGAGCTCTGCTTGCGGCATCAGGGTAACATTTAAACTGCCTTTCAGTCCTTATCCTTAAGGTATTACTGTAGAAACAATTTTCACTAGTAAGCAGTAAAGTAATACTACCAACCCACACAGAAAAAATGTTTATATAGCATGATTTGAAGACTTTTTGTGCCTTGGTGCAATTCTCCAAAACAGGAGTTGATGCAGATTTTACAGGTTTGATTTTAAACTGTGATTTATTAAGTGAATCAGAAACAATATGATTAACTGCTGAGAGACTAAATGAAATTCTTCTACATTAAGCATCTTGAAGCTTACACAAAGATGAACATACTGTAGTTGCTCAATTTAACAATGTTGTCTGCTGTCTACCACCTGTAATTTATTTATCACCAGGCTCTGGAGCAGACTTTCACGAATGTCACGCAGGTAAGTTAATATTCTGGCATCGGTATGCTGTGGTCATTTTTTTTTTCTGTGTTACATAAATATTTTCCTGAATACTGCAAACATAACATGCAAAAAATGTCTAGTTTACTCTCATTACAACTATGCGACAATTATGTGAATGTATATTTTAGACAAGAAATTAAAAATAAAAACTCTTATAATAATAAAATTATACACTAACTCTCTACTGTAAACATGTGGATACATTTTCTCTTTTATATATATTTCACTTATGGTTTTATGGAGTTCACTTATGGATTTCTTAAACCATTGAGAAAAATCTTGTCCGTGTCTTTAAACCAGGGGAGATATTAAAGGAATATTACACTTGGTTTTTTTTTTTAAATATATGATTTAAGTTTTAGTGTATGCTTTGAATTGACCAAGATGCTGTACAAGTTCAGTAAATTATATATAATATCCTCTCCAGATTTCTTCCCTTCCCAAGTCTTTTCTTGCCATTGTTTGAGTGTTTTTTCTCCTCCCACTGGGAATTATTATTTTTTACCTCACAATCTGTTTTTTTTTTTTTTTTGTCGGGTCAGTCTCAGTCTATCCCTTAATCCCAATTTTTCTTATTTTTCTGTAAAGCCTCTTTATGACAGTGTCTCTAAAAAGTTCTACGCAAGTAAAATTTTATTGAATGGAATAAAAAATAATAAGCTCATTTGTCAACAAGCAGATAAGTATTTGTATGCTCTGTTGTGTTATTGAGATTGTAGCCATATTCACAGTAATGTTTTGACCTCACAGAAGACACCCAGGCAATTATCAGGATGGGACATCACGGCCTGAAAGGTTAGTCATATTTTTTAAATGTTTTTAAAAAAATACAGTCTGCCCGCAATCATCTAAATATCTCTGTTCCACTTTTTTCAAATAGGCGGTCTATTTGGAGTAGATTTTCTTGGTAAGTCTTTCTCGGTTTTCACAGAGTACTTCTCTAATAATTTAATTTCTGTAGTTATAGTCTTCTTTCGTCCTGCCCTTACAAACTTATCTCGTATTTTCCTGCGTACAACAGGATTGTCTAATTTAACATTTAAAACCAAATTCATTTTCTGTGTTCACAGGAGATCAAATGGGAACAACAGCAACATGGATGTTGGTTACAGGTAAATATTTTATGCTTCTGTAATGATTTTCAGCACCAGCTAAGAAACTGTGATCTAAAAGGGCCAAAAATCCCTGCACCCTCACAGAGCCAACAATGAGGTCATTTCGACTGGAGGCCAGAAGGCCTCAAAACCCCGCTGCCCTTCTCCTAAAAGGTAAATTAAAATGTTAAAATGTTCTGTGCCATTGCTGCCAGTAGGCGCAGTGAGCATCTTCTAAGCAACTGAAAGGCCTACATTTTCAGGATTTTTTAACAATAAGTTAATAATGATAGCCGTGCCATACTAATTAAGGATTTTTTATTTATTTGATGCAGTAACCCAAAGTCAAGTGCCAATTCTGGAAAGGGCAGAAATGTAAGTATGTGACACTTGGCTTCCACCTGGTGTACGCCATTGGGATCTAATTCAGTTCCCCGAGTGGCACGACAGATTTAAAGTTTACAGTTTATTAAAATCTTCTCATTTATTGTCTGAAATGAATGCTTGGTGTGGTGCTCTAGACCAGGGGGGTTCTCAAAACCTGCAGGCCCCCCTGAAAGGGCCTCTAACTGCCTGAGGACCCCTACTACTATACCACCTGTAAGCTTTTCCAGATGGGTCTAACACCCACTATGGTCTGCAATGCAGGGACTATCTTAACATGATGTGACTATTTTTGAGATTTCAAAAAAAAGAAACTTACATGGAAAGGCATAAGATATTTAACCTCAGGATTGGCAAGAGGAGACTAAAGCCAGGCTTGACATGGTGCTGTGTACTCTTAATTTTATTATTCTTATTTTCTGATCTTATTCTCTGGACACGGTTACTTAGTTATAAAGGGATGTCATATTAATTTGTTATTTCCTCAAAAACATTTTCAGAATGACAACTACAATGATTTTGCTGATGCCAACATATATGGAAACTTGTAGCTGATGCCAGCACATTTGATCAAGACACAATGGAAGATGTCACCAGAAAAATTTGCGGTTCCTTTTTCCTTTTCCCCTGGTCTTTCTCAGTTCATTTCATTTGTGCTTCTTTCTTTCTTAATAGTTACATCAATGTGTTTGAAATAACACGGGGAATCTTAGCTTCTGTTTAGCTGATCTGGCATAATCATATATATAACCCATAATTAACACTAGGCTTCCTGGATTTACTTACTCACTTCTAACACTTTCCATTGCTTTAAACAACTTCAAATAATGAACATTTCTGTCATTTCTTGCACTATATTTTCACGTGACCATATTACCTGTGTTCTTCCAATATACCTATATACAATGTGTACCAATACAACTTCGTACTATGCATTTATGTTAATGACAAATAAAGAATTGCCACCTCAGACCGTTCCCTATAGAGTACATTTTGTTATATACACTATTATATATATATATATATATATATATATATATATATATATATATATATTACCGGGGCTGTTTTTCATGGTTTGGGCCTGGGCTCTTTGTTCCAGTGAAGGCTCTTTCCTGTTTCAGCATGACAGTGCCCCAGGCACACAGCGAGGTCCATGCAGAAATGATTTTGTCGAGAAGAACTTGATTGGCCTGCACAGAGCCCTGACCTTAATCCATTCAACATTTTCGGGATCAATTGGAAAGCCAACTGTGAGCCAGGCCTTATCGTCCAATCAGAGCCCGACCTCACTATTGCTCTTCCGGCTGAATGGAAGCAAATCCCTTCAGCAGTGCTCCAACATCTAGTATAAAGCCTTCCCAGAAGAGAGGAGGCTGTTATAGCAGCAAAGGGTGGACCAACTCCATATTAATGCCCACAATTTTGGATGTTGGATGTCAGGTGTCCACATACTTCCTGGGACATGTAGCCTATAGCCTATAGGCTAATATCATATATAAGACCGGAACTTAATTTAAAAATTGGTACTCTTTTGTTGATATTTGTCTATCATTTCCTCTCCCTTGTTCTTCCCAGCCTGTTTGTTTTCTTTTCAGTCAGCCTGACTACCTTGTAAAATCACCTCAAACAAAACTTATCTAATAGGTGCAAAATGTGCACTTCGTGGAGTAAAATGTACTTCGACGGAGTTGATTTCACTCCAAACATTTTATTGCGTGCACAAATAAAGGTGCTGTTTGCTGCTTGTCCTCCTTGCCCAGTCTTGCACTTCCTCATCCCCTGCAGAGTGACCACACCCAGGACTGTGTGACAGCATCTAGCATTAAAGCATTTCCTTCAACAACAACCACAATGGCACGTGAGCATGGGCCCTCAAGGGTGGAATGTCTGAAGACACTTCTTTCACATACTGCCCAGCGTGTACTAAAATATATGTGCTGAACAATATGCAGTATACTTAGTAGACAGCACGTACCTCGAGGACTCAGTTGTTAGAAAACTGATTCAGACACAGCCAGGAATTAACATCAAGTGCACTATTAATAAGTATAATACAATACACTTTAGAGTACTTATAAAAATTAAACTGTATTTTCATCCTGGATAGCATACTAGTATACTTCCTAAAAGTCTACTTTAACTTCACTTACCTAAAAACACTGTAATAAGTACAGTATATGAGATTTGGTGTACTTATTTGGAGTACACTGAAGTACAACTTATTGACACATGAGATTTAGTATACTAAAGTACAGCGTATACAAACATTTAGAAGCATAATTTTAAAAAGTACATTTAAAGCATACATTAAGTTCAAAAAGGTAACACTGGGTAACACTAAACATTACACTGTGTAGGTATATGATAAGTACTGTTTGAGCCACTAATATGCCCTACTATGGACAGGAAAACAGAGCTTGTAGGTAGATGGATTCACAGATGTGTGCAGTTATTTCTGTGCTTTGTCAGAACCCAATGGTCCATAGCCTGCTTTTGCAAAGATTAGTTCAATGCGATCCAATCATGCTTAACAAAAACACCAGATGGCCCAAATCTTTATCAAAATATCTCTTTTTTTGCACATGGGGACTAGCATGCAAATCTGCGATGTCTATGAATTTTCTTTTTACAGAAATATGTTTTTTCTATATTTGCCTTTTATCTTAAGCAGTATTAGTGGTGTTCCACTTTGTGATTGTGTGCTTATATGTATTTGAATGAGATGACTGATGTTTGCGACCTTTTTTAAAAGAAGATAAAGATCATAAGGTAAGACTCTGAATATCTTCTATATGTAAGTCATGGCTAAATAATTATCATCATTTTAATCTATTTGATTTTGGCCTTGAAATCCACATATAGCTGAGTATGTAAATTCTAAAGGGAGGCTCTTTGGATACTATAGTTAAAAAACATTATCTCATAATGATTTACATGAGGCATTTATTTGATCTTGCCCTCTACAGTCCTTGTCATGATTTTTTAAATTTAAATTTAATTTAATTTATATTGAAGACCTCTATTTTTGGACAGTCTTCTGCATTGTGCAGAGAGCCCATTTCCTGCAGTTGCCAAAATTATGACACGTCTGTTGACTGATACATCAACAGCAAGAAATTTGATAAACCTTGATCATCATCTGGGCTTTTGCATTTTTCTTTTTCTTTGCACTTATCAATAATGACTGACCTTCCAAGCCTTCTGAGCCTCCTTGGCGACATTGCACTTTTGTATTCCTGAGACTAACATTGATGGTTTCCACTTTTGTAAGTCGCAATGGATAAGTGTGTCTGCTAAGGGACTGGAGTGTGCATAAGATGCCTACTTGGTGAAAATCTAAATCAATGTGAAAAAAAAAATCACAAATTGCAATAGATGAGTTTTAACAAATGTAAGTCAATGTTGTATAATATCAGCAGGTGAACTGTTCCGTCATTTCATATAACGGATATCTGTTGTGCTTAGTGATATGGTAATGTCTAAAATCAAGCTTGGATTTTATTTGGATGAAAATACAAATGTGGTCACAGGCATAAAGCCTGCAAATGAATCATATGAACATTTGTATTTCTTTATATGTGAAATTATGCATTACTGGAAACTAGATAAATTTGTTTAAAAACTTCGTTATTTGTAGATATTTGTTGGTTCACTTTTGACAGTGAGCAGAAACCATAACTAATAACGTGAGTCTCAGTTCACTGCCAAAAGTGAATCAGCGAATATCTAAAACAAAGACAAAGTTTTTAAACAAATATATCCTGTGAACAACTTAATAAATGTGGGGGGTGGGGGCAGGATTTGGGGGGCAGTGTAGACTACTTTTTATGAGCCCCCTCCCAAAAAACATTGTAGATTTTGCCCCTGTTAAAATGTAAATTTAGTATAACTAAATATTTTTATTTATTTTTTAAATGGTGTCCCAGTACCAGAGTAAAGCAGCGTGTAGCCCAAATAACCCTTGCTGTGTTTTACAGGTTTTCAGGAGAATATTTAATTCAGCCCACATGGAGCCATTTGCATGCCTGCTTCTATATGGAGTGTGTTTTCAAGGTAATCAGGTTATTGTTTTATTGATTATTTATTGATTACATGTTATTTCTTTTATTTATATTTGTGTTTATTCAATTTAGAAAGCAGACACAATGGTTCAAAATCAAGATAAACATATTTAAAAAGCATCCATTTGTCGAAAAGATATCACTAGCACAAATCATTTATACAACATTTCACAGTGTTGCAGTAAATGTGGGGCTTTGTGCTGCGTGACATGTTCTTACATATTGTTGTTAACTGGTCACTTGCATTTTTTTGGTGAGGGATAACCTTCTTGCCACAGTATGTTTAGTTGGCTTTGCACATCTAAACCTAACTCCATCTTCTTTGCCATATGTCTATAGGTGTTGGGTTACCTGTGGTTAAATTAAAAAAAAAAAAAGCTTAAGTTAGATAAGATTTCAGTCAAACCTACCCACCCACCTCCCTCCCACTCTTTCACTTCCACTTCCACAAACCATTGGTTTGTTATTTGAAGTTACAATCTCGAAGATTTCCGTTTCGCTCTCTCTGGCGGTACCAATCAGAGACCCTATTGCACATTTCCGGGTATGTAAACCGGATGTAGGGGTCTCTCGTTTCCGGTTATCTTAACAGCCACCAAAACAATGGCAGCGAGGAAGAGCTTTTTTGTTTTGTAGCGTTCCCCTGTGTACCAATTCGAAAAATAATTTATTTGCCCTTTCACAGCTTTCCCACAGATGTACAAAATAAGAAAAAAACTTGCTAGGTAGCATGACTGTCATAATGTTGCAAACTAACATAAAATAACCCATTACGATAGCTAGCTAGTTAGCTACTGCTTTGTGAATAAGATTACACTCGATATTAAACTTTTCTCCTCACATACATTTGGGTCTAAATGTCTGACGGTGAAGCCACACTATACGCGGCGACTGCCGCCTGTCGCCGCGCCGTGTCCCCACAATCGGCTGTTTGTGGGCGTGTCACCTATATTTGACAGACAGTTGTGTTCGTTAAATGTTGACCGGGTTTAATATCGTGTTTCATATTCATTGTAATGTCTGAATAAAAATCATTTTTGCAGTAACCTAGATCTTAAAGATGTTAGTCAGCTGCCTAGCTAGGCTGTTTAATGTCTACAACCAACAACAAAAACACTGTCTGGCTAATTAGCCAGATAATGCCTTCAAAGTTATATCTGGTTAGCTAGCTAGGTGGCTGGTAGAAACTTCCCCAAATTCTCCCACGTCACTCCTCTGCTGCGATCACTTCACTGGCTACCGGTCGCTGCCAGGATCCGATTCAAAGCCCTGACCCTTGCCTACACTGCCGCCAACAGGACAGCCCCCATCTACTTGCAGGACATGACTCAATTCTATGTGCCTGCTCGACCACTCTGCTCTGCGGCAGCAGGGCGTCTTGCAACCCCTCCCACCCGCCCAAAGGGATCACAGAGCTTCTCCACCCTAGCTCCCCAGTGGTGGAACGAACTCCCCGTCCCTCTCCGAACCTCCCCCTCACTATCCATCTTCCGCCGTGGCCTGAAGACTCATCTCTTCAGACTATACCTAGAATAACCACCACCACGCTGTGTATATATATATTAAAAAAAAAAAAAAAACCCTTTTTCCTGTCACTTGTTACATGTTGCCCCATCCCTGCACTTCTTGGTAAATTGTATTTGTCCTAATACTCTAGCTTATTCTTCTGCCTAGTTTGGCTTTGCTGATGTTAGACCAGGATAGTGTTCTTTGTTCTCAGCTAGAAATAGCTTTACAAAATAAGTAATTGTACCTTACTGAACCCGTGTTCAGCAGTTGTCTACGATCATGAAAATGCACTTTTTGTACGTCGCTTTGGATAAAAGCGTCTGCTAAATGAATGTAATGTAATGTAATGTAATGTAACAAATAGCAACTAATAGGCTACATTAGGAAGATTTTTTTTGTTTGTTATTGTTTGTTGTTACTAACTATAGCTAGACATTATACAGCCTAGCTAGGCAGCTTATTAACATTTTTTCAGAGCTAAGTTACTGCAAAATTATTTTTATTCAGACTGGACAGTGATAGTAGCTAACGGCGATAACTACATTGCAGAGCCACCGACAATTCCAGAGACTTTTCTCCACGCTGCGTTCCTCTAATCAATGTCTCTGTAGGAGATTTTATTAAGAAAATTACGAGTTAGGTCCTCCATTGTGGAACGATAGAATGTGGAACTAAAATGAGAAAAAAATAGGGACAATTGACTTGACGGATCATTAGATCAAATCAGATTGGTTACCGCGACGCGGCGAGGGGGTAAAAGTTGAATTTTTGCCATCTCCCCCGCGGCCTCGGAATGGAGGCGGGGCCGCGTATAGTGTGGCTTCAGCCTGAGTCCCCTACCAACTCCTTTGTTTTTATAATAATTTTTTTATTTTTTATCATTCATTGAGAACTAACGCAGTTTCAGTCATGCGGTACTTGTTACTCAAGAATGTCATAAAATCAGTTAGCTAGCTATATTTTATGTTATGATTAGAAAATTACGTTTTAGCCAGCTAGCTTGTTAGCAAGCACATATTTGGATATTCAATGTTGAAACTGCAGATGCACGTTTATTTTAGTTGTTAATTGTAATTACAAAATGTATTGACGGACATCGCGACAAGCCTACTTAAGATATATCAGCTGATTTAAAAATGTGTGGGTAGTTTTTATCAGCGATGAAAACAAACAGCTCGGTAGTGAACTGAACACCGGCATTACACAGGCGATTTGACAAGCAATAAAAATCTTTGTTAGAACAAGTACAGCACAAACAACATGTCACAAAATAGTAACGGTAGTACAAAACTTAGTTCAGAGATATTTCACTTATTTATAACATAAGTAATTTTGTGGAGCCTAACACATTGTACTTACATAGCTTTGCCTGTCCTGCTGGCCGTCAACGTTAACAGAATCGCTTTTCCTCACAGCTGTCAGGCTCCCTATTCATTCATTTTCGGGACAACCGAGAGGAACAGAGACGCTGTTAACGGACAGCAGATGTTGCTTCACGCTACGCAAACACAATGGAGTCACCTCCAGAAAAGAATTTATGTTATGTCGAAGTGAAATATCTCTTTAATCGACTAACTTGCTGTGGTTAGCAAGCTAGCTATTTAGCTTTCTGGCGAACTAGAGCTAACGTTATACTTACCTTCATAACCGAATATAAACTTCTCAAAAAAGAATTTATAGCCCTTGTATAGTTTAGACCGCTTAACGTTCACTGGCAATGATTCGACAATGCGGATAACATAGTGAACTTTGGCAGAGCTATTAGGGACTGTGAGAACACGTCGCTGTTCAGGCTCGATTTTTCGCTGTCAGAAATGGACTTGCGTCCGTAGCAACGGTAACCGGAAACAAAGTATCCCTACATCCGGTTTTGGTCGCCATCTTGTGAAATAGGCCTATTGTGTGATATTTTTGAAACAACTGCCTTGCAAAATGTTACCGCTGGTGTTTTTGGTTTTGCTAGCTAAACTGTTCGAGAATAAAGCTGGGTGTTAAATTAGCAATCAGAACAAGAAGAATAAAACAAAAACAAAGGAGATTTCATCAAAAAAGGGCATCAAGACTGAAGGAACATATGATGGAGCGTAATAAAATAATAACAACGCTAATCCATACTGCTGTATTTTTTTAATTTAGTTTTTTCCGGCTTGACATGTTTACACAGAAATCAGACCCGGATCTGCTCCGCCTATACCCCGGGGTTAATGCTCTGTGTAAAGATGGCTTTATTCCGATCATTATAATATATTGATGAACTTGATGGCAATGTAAATAACGGGAACGTTAAGGCCAGTTCAGATCAATGATTCGCAACGAGACTAAACGGTTTTAGAATGTTGCAGAGAAAATTGCAGCGGTGTGAACTGGTTATTTGCAGAGCGTCTGAAGCCTTTGCCTGGGGTCTCAAAAGACCCACCTTGTCAAAGTGCTGTTTTAGAACGTTTATCATCAGACGTCTTGGAATTTTGCAAGTTGCATCCAGTCTCGATGCGAATCACTGATCTGAACTTGCCTTTAGTTAGCTACGTTGCAACAAGGTAGCATTGCATTCGAGAGACGGTCTGCGAGGTCGGTAGCGTTAGCTAGCGTTTTTTCTAAATGGAAATGGACTGCATTTATATAGCGCTTTTATCCAAAGCGCTTTACAATTGATGCCTCTCATTCGCCAGAGCAGTTAGGGGTTAGGTGTCTTGCTCAAGGACATTTCGGCACGCCCAGGGCGGGGTTGAACCGGCAACCCTCCGACTGCCAGACTGTTACGATCAGCCCCTGGCCAGTCGCAACATAAACGAGATCACACAGAATAGTCGCAATTCAAAAATATTTTTAATTAAAGAAGGCTACAAAAGAAAATGAATGAGCAGTGTAGCCAGACTACAGGTTGTCCTCTGAATGGAGAGAGAGAGAGAGCATCAGCCAGAGGGCCCCTTAAGTAGGACCCCTTCCAGGTGACACCAATTTCCTATTAGGAAGACAATCAAAACAAATGTTGCAACACCACAAGCAGCCACTAGGGAAGGGAACCATAACACAGACAATCGCTCTTACCTCCTGAGCTATGTCGCCCCATTAGCCCCATAGCTGACATTAGATTATGTTAATTATATTAGCAAGCTAGCTAATACATTATTACCTGATATGATAGATGGCTACTGTGCGCAACCTTGTCTAAACTAATGTTGCCTTTCTTGACATGGTCGGGTAGCTAGCGTTAGCTGTGCAATTAGCTATGTAATTAAGTAACGTTACATTGTCATCAAATGTAATAGGAAATCTACATCCTCTACCTCCCCGACCTCCCCCTACCCTCTCTGGCAGACCAACCACTGATGGGTGATGGAAAACGCGTCACTAACTGTGCGCCGCTTGTGATTTGTTTCCCGGGAATGTCGCCACAGACACCCAGTTCTTTAATAATAATAATAATAGGCTCAATCGCCATTGTGTTACCTAATTCGGCGATAGATAGTGACTTAACAGACATTTATTTTTATGAAAATCTTCAAGATTATTACTTTAATAAATACATATATTATGTATTATATTAACTGAATTTTTATTATTTTTATTTTTTAACCACAAGTGACCCAGTACTTTTGGACTGTACTGTGTGTGTGTGTGTGTGTATATATATATATATATATATATCCAAGACCGAACACATTAGCTATGGTCTACCATATTGTTAATGGAATTTCATTAATCTGATTAACTGAAAAATACTAGTTAAGGCAGCAATAGGACAGCAAGAAAAAAACAAAAAAGGCTTTTGATCTAATCAAACCAATCAAATTTCTGTTTTCTAAGGTGCCATATTTGGCGTTTCCTGGGCATGGAGTGTCACCGTGCCCAGAGAGATGGAGGGCATGGTAGGGTCCTGCCTGGTCATCCCCTGCAGATTTTCTTATAGCGAATACCCACCCAACGACAAGAGCAGAGTGGTCTGGTACCAATATGTCGACAGAGGATACCCTCTGGTGTGCGATCCAAAAAAACCAAATGAAGTCATCGAAAAGTTCAGGCGAAAAACCTCTTTATACGGATCACCTTACAATGGAGACTGCAGCCTGAAGATCGACCCCCTGGACTGGCGTCACCAAGAGGAGAAGGTTTACCCCTGGGTGGACCCAGACTACGTCACATATCGCTATTTTAAATTTTATGACAAAGCTGTGAAAATCCGTGTACGAGGTGAGAGAATTGAACTCTTTATTATTTCTCTACTGTGTTATGGTGAAGGTTTTCATTTGACTGAAAATGTACCAGTTTTCTTGGAAATGATGGATGTGACTTGCTTAGAAGTGCTAAGCACAATTATATGTTTGTATTTCATGTTTTTTTTTTTTTAAGACAGAGCAGACGAACCAAAATTAAATTTTGTCGGCTCATATACGGTGGGAGAACAAATGACCGTCCAGTGCAGCGCCTACCACACGTGCCGACCGCGTCCCCCAACATTGCGCCTGACCGTAGCGGGACATACTGGGACACCCAAAGTCTATCACAAAGAAGTGCATGAAGGCAAGTGGGAAATCACCATGGAGATGACCTGGATATTAGACAACGCCCACCAAACCATCACTTGTGAAGTCAAACATCCCTCCGGCCGGAGCGCATCCAAAACCGTCAGCCTTAAGGGACAATGTGAGTAATTACATATGGACAGGGGTAAATTAGTTCTAGTGTTTCACCCACTAAAAAAAGATCCTGAAAATTGCTTTTGGCTATAAGCTTATTTTCAGATTTTATTTATCACTCCTACAACTGTACAATTGTAGAGTTGGACACGCCCCAAAATCTTCAGCCTTGAGTTACCGCTACCGTACGACAATTGCGCTTTTATTTGGGATATATTTGCAATTACACAGCCATGGTTAAATTTCAAAATTATTTCCATCAGCTACAATACTTGTCAGTTTTCTACAGTTAGCATTTAAAGCTCTAGATGGAGAGTGCAGCCTTAAGATTCATGTCTATGCGAGCTCAGCTTGTGAACCGTGATGGAACAGGAAGCAGGGAGCAGTTAGCCTCATGTGTTGAGGAGAGTGAGAACTTGTTTGCGCTCTCCCTTAAGGGAGGAAAATCAGACTTCACTGCACTGAGCGTGTCAGGTGACTAGGACTGGGCCTTCACACATGGGAGTGAAATGGTGGGAAATCATGAAAATAAACACCACCGCTGCGTGTGACGTAACCGCCGTCAGAAAATGTCATGCTAAGGCGATGCCTGAGAATAAACGACCGTTGCAAGGTCACATGCAGATGCTAAGCAAGGGACCAATGTGTACTAACCTTCTGCCTCAGGTTCAGTGACAAAGGTCACTATAAATCCCAGTTCGGAGGAGTTCCTGGAAGGCGTGGAGAAGGACGTGGTCTGTTCTGTATCCTACGCCTGCCAAGAGCAGCGTCCAGATCTGTCTTGGAATTATGGAGGCATGAAGGTCTCCAGCGAGTTTAAGAAACGAGGCAGTGGGAGCTGGGAAAGCCGGTCCACTTTGACATTCAAGGCAGGGGCCAGCGACCACAACCAAGCCCTGAAATGCACCGCAAGGTTCACCAATGGGCAAATCCAAGAGGGGTACATCACTCTGAAGGTGAAAAGTGAGTTTTCCCAAAATGAGAGAGGTCCCTTTTTCATTAAGAATGAAATATGTTTTACAGTTTTGCATGGCATGCCAGACAAGGTATAAGGACAAAGATATCTTTGGAAAGGCAGTTTTATGTGTTTACTGATAAAGCGTTATGTGATAAGCAGCTGTCACAGCTAAAAGCTTGTAGCTGCTTGCAATACTTTGTGATTTTGCTAATAACAGCAAACATACTGTAATTCAACTTAAACGAGAGATAGAGTTCATGAATCTTACGATGTACTAAAAACCTCTGATGTGTGAACCAATCAGAAGACTATCCTTTCCGTTGTCATGACCCTGCGATTCCAGGAAATCTGTGCGTGCCGCAGCACTAATGCATTCTGGTTGGCAATGGGGGGTTTCTCAATGCTATGTTGCACTGATGTAGACAACTGAGGAATTTTAATTTTAAGAACACAGAGCTCACCATCTGGTTACTCCATAGCGTCTGCAGTAACTGCGCTCGTGTGCAAATGAAATCTCATCTTCCTGCGGGTGTTTTTCAGGGGCCATGTTTTCCCTGGGGTGGAGCTTCTCTATGCCCAGCCAGGTGACAGGCCTGCAGGGCTCGTGCCTGGTCATCCCCTGCCATTTTGAGTACTCCTCCACCCTGCCCTCTGACGTCAGTGTCATGTGGTACAAGTACACGCCCGGGGAGTACCCGGTGGTGTACAGCCCAGCGCGCCCTGGTGATGTCATCAGTGACTTCAGAGGGAAAACCTCTCTGTACGGATCTCCGAGTGACCGGAGCTGCAGCCTGAAAATTAACCCCGTCGAGATGAACCATCATAGACAGAGGCTTTACACCTGGGTGGACCCGAAGCCCATCTCCTCCTACCACAGACAGAACTATCAGGACAAGACCGTGGAGATTTACGTGACTGGTGAGAGGAAACCATTCATTATGCCCTCGTCATTTCCTGTTTTGTGTAATAAATTAGGGAAAGATTTTCAACAAAATTTTAATTTGGCTGAGTCATAGGTGCAGGAACCAGGGGACCATGGCACCCTGCTTTCAGATAACGTAGACTCACAAGGTTTTATGGTCAGTGAAGCTCACAATGTACAACATGTTGTACCAGAACAAACTATAAAGACATAAAAACGGACTCATAACCGTGCTAAGGTAGGCTGGTAGGCTGTCTTTGTTTCCATTTGCAGTTAAATGCGTTGCCTCCACTGATGGTGGCCATTTTAAAAAAATAATAACTTTTTCACCGATTTCATTCTTCTGCATTTTCTGCAGACAGAGTGGATAAACCAGAAATGCAGATTATTGGCATACCCAAGGTGGGAGAGCAAATCAGCGTGCAGTGCAGTGCGTACCACACGTGTCCGGCTACGCCCCCTAAACTAAGCCTGATTGGTTTGCCCGAGACGGGCCAGCGTCGTGAAACTGAAGCGCAAGACATCAAGTGGAAAACCACGTTGGTGCAGACGTGGGTCATCGTTGAAGATCAACAAACTCTGTCTTGTCGTGTCCGGCATCCAGGAGGCCAGGAGGCCCAGGCGGACATCACCATCCAGGCCGAATGTAAGGCGCTACAGCAGGGTAGTGTCAAACTGAAATCGATGGTGCGCTGCAGGCATCACTGGTTAATCAGCCCAGTTCATCAACTGCATGTTGAGTTAGGACATAATCTGTAGGGGAATTCTTCTTATGGATGCCTGCATTTCAGCAACTAAAATGTAAATTAAGCCAAAGTAAAACATATTTTATGTTTTTTATCACAAATTTAATTACAGCAAATGCAAATGTCACCCTGTTTCAAACTCAGTAGACAGGTTTGATGATAGCTGAACGGGCCACACAGTTTGCAAAAGATAAAAGACACCCAGGCTTAATTTAAAATTACCAGTGGTATTGTGTTTGGGAAAGATTGATCCTTGGTTTAATTTTTGCAGTCCACTTTTGTAGCTATAATTGCACACTCAAGTCCAGCCTTCACAAAGAAAGAAAACAATCGTAAATGAAAAACAACAACAACAACGGTATACAAACATAAACTGACGACTATATTTTACTAACATGTTAACAAATATGGATTGTAGCTAAACTGCATCTCTGCTTTAGGTTCAGTTGGGGAGATCATTACTGATCCCGGCCCAGTGGAGTTCCTTGAAGGTGTGGTGAAGGACGTCACATGTTCTGTCTTTTACACCTGCTCTAAACAACAGCCGGCTATTGTGTGGAACTACAAGGACATTCCAGCCTCCAGCAGTACTACAAAAATGGCTGCCACTAAGTGGAAAACTGTATCCAGTATAATGTT
Source organism: Anguilla anguilla (assembly GCF_013347855.1). Taxonomy (NCBI): domain Eukaryota; kingdom Metazoa; phylum Chordata; class Actinopteri; order Anguilliformes; family Anguillidae; genus Anguilla; species Anguilla anguilla. Next base: position 85,692,993 of record NC_049201.1, read on the forward strand.
CATTGCATCTATGGACGACCACGGTAAAACTCTGACCTGCACAGCTGAGTTTCCTGATGGGAAAAAGTCAATGACCTCAATCGATTTACACGTGAAAAGTACGTATATGGCATAAAATTATTGAATAAAACAACATAAGGCACGCAAATACATAACAAAATGCTTTATATAATGTTTTCTTAGAGGTGTATGTTTGGAGAAATGGCAAGAAAGAGCTTGATTTTGATTTTAAAAGATGGAAAGTATATATTTAAAATGCACAGTGGCCTTTATCACCTCATAGTATACAACCCTACTATCTCCTGAGGTAGAGTAGTATGGCACTAGTATAATATAATTTATCTTGAAAATCGCCAGCTGTATCTGAATGGAATAACAAACACATTCACAACCAAGCCCTGAAATGCACAGCAAGGTTCACCAATGGGCAAATTCAAGAGGGGTACACCACTCTGAAGGTGAAAAGTGAGTTTTCCCAAACTGAGAGAGGTCCCGTTTTCAGTAAGAATGGTTGAATGGTTTACAGTTTTGCATGGCATGCCAAACAAGGTATGAGGACAAAGATATCTTTGGAAAGGCAGTTTTACGTGTTTACTGATAAATGTGATAAGCAACTGTCACAGCCAAAAGCCGGTAGCTGCCTGCAATACCTTGTGATTTCGCTTATAACAGAAAACATACTGTAATTCAACTTAAACGAGAGATAGAGTTCATAAATCTTACGATGTGTGACATTACAATGTACTAAAAACCTCTGATGTGTGAACCAATCAGAAGACTATCCTTTCCGTTGTCATGGCGCTGTGATTCCAGGAAATCAGTGCGTGCCTCAGCACTAATGCATTCTGGTTGGCAATGGGGGGTTTCCCAATACTATGTTGCACTGATGTAGACAACTGAGGAATTTTAATTTTAAGAACACAGAGCTCACCATCTGGTTACTCCATAGCGTCTGCAGTAACTGCGCTCGTGTGCAGATGAAATCTCATCTTCCTGCGGGTGTTTTTCAGGGGCCATGTTTTCCCTGGGGTGGAGCTTCTCTATGCCCAGCCAGGTGACAGGCCTGCAGGGCTCGTGCCTGGTCATCCCCTGCCATTTTGAGTACTCCTCCACCCTGCCCTCTGACGTCAGTGTCATGTGGTACAAGTACACGCAAGTACACGGGGAGTACCCGGTGGTGTACAACCCAGCGCGTCCTGGTGATGTCATCAGTGACTTCAGCGGGAAAACCTCTCTGTACGGATCTCCGAGTAACCGGAGCTGCAGCCTGAAAATTAACCCCGTCGAGATGAACCATCATAGACAGAGGCTTTACACCTGGGTGGACCCGAAGCCCATCTCCTCCTACCACAGACAGAACTATCAGGACAAGACCGTGGAGATTTACGTGACTGGTGAGAGGAAACCTTCATTTCCTATTTTGTGTGATAAATTAGGGAAAAATTTTCAACAAGATTTTAATTTGGCTGAGTCATAGGTGCAGGAACCAGGGGACCATGGCACCCTGCTTTCAGATAACGTAGACTCACAATGTTTTATGGTCGGTGAAGCTCACAATGTACAACATGTTGTACCAGAACAAACTATAAAGACATAAAAACGGGCTCGCATAACCGTGCTGAGTCAAAAATCATGTAGGCTGTCTTTAGCCGCGTTTCCACCGCAGGAACTTTACCCCGGAACTAGGAACCTTTTGAGGAACTCAGTGCGTTTCGACCGCAGGAACTAGGGTCTAAATTTAGTTCCGGGGGCTTTATTTTACCCCCAAAAAAGTTCCTGCTCGGGAGGTAGTACTTTCCAAAAGTACCGGAACCTTTGGGGTGGGGCGCAAGCGCTGAAAATTATTGATTGGTCGACTACTTGCAGTGTTTTATTTCAACCGCCATGTTTAAAAATCTGCAGCCGCAAACCTATTTATTTTCATAATAACTTTAAATCAAACTTGTATGTTATGCGGCGCAGTAGCCTAGTTTTGGTTATAGCCTGCCAATGTCTTGGAATTATAATGTGTGCTCTTCTGTTCTTTTCTTGATTTAGTATTCATTGTATAAAATGCTAAGCATTCATGCTGGGACAGCATATTACGTACCAAAACATTCAAACGGATTAATTCGGTTGCTGAATATTTTCCTCTGGATTTTCTTTGTTAGCCCGTTGTAATTGACTCAAAACATTTGATACAGTTATGTGAGGTATGCGGTAGTTCTGCGTAATTCACATTGGTGATACAGTAAAAGCAAACTGGAAATCACCTTCCACACTTTTTGTCAGGGTAAAATAACAGGTTAATTCTAGTAATCATCCCTTTAGCTTTTTCAGACTGCCGTAATTTTACTCTGCCATTCTTCAATTCCACAAAAAGACCAGGAAGACTATGGACTAATTTATGGTGCATGGTTCACATCTGGAGGGCACACTTCGCTGCTCGGCTAGCAGTAACTTCGAAGGAAAGAAAACGGTGGCTGTACCACTGCTAATTTAAATTTTCACGCAAGTCTGAGTTTTCGTTCTATTCTTGTCATTTTGCGATTAGCCTATATGGAATTGACGATGAGAAAGTAATCAAACAGCAAATTGTTTACAACGTGTGCATGTTTTCTGCTGTTGTTGCCAGTTATATTGTAAATGTGAATGCATTCTGTCGCCTCGGATGTCAAGACATGAAAGTGAATGTTAAAAACATTAAAAACATAATGAATGTGTTTGAGAGGATATATAAAACAGTTACAATCTGACTATTGGCCTGTTATATCCTATTTGTTGCATAACAACGGTCCAAGTTCAACTACCAACGACAGTTTTGCTTGACAACGGTAAAATATGCCCAAACGGCTGCAGAAGAATATTTAAATTCCAGGTGATTAAATCGATAAAAATCAATAAATACAAAAGTAACCATATATAGTCATTGTTGGTAACCCGTTGTATATAAGTGGAATAAACCCCTCTGGGCTGTCCCGGTTATTAGAAAATAATGTAGGCTACTTCGGTAGTAGTATGGGGTTACAGAAGAAATCATAGGACAGATGGACCGATGACAACGTCGCTTTTTCATACGTCAGTGGGCTAATAGGCCTAATCTTCGCGGGACTTTAGACCGCGGTGGAAACGCAGACAACAATGGGCTGAAGGAACCTTTTAGTTCCTTGAAAAGTAGTTCCTGGGACTAAAAGTTCCCGGTACTTTTGGTAGAAATGCGGCTTTTGTTGCCGTTTGCAGTTAAATGCGTTGCCTCCACTGATGGTGGCCATTAAAAAAAACAAAAAAACTTTTTCACCGATTTCATTCTTCTGCATTTTCTGCAGACAGAGTGGATAAACCAGAAATGCAAATTATTGGCATACCCAAGGTGGGAGAGCAAATCAGCGTGCAGTGCAGTGCGTACCACATGTGTCCGGCCACGCCCCCTAAACTGAGCCTGATTGGTTTGCCCGAGACGAGCCAGCCTCGTGAAACTCAAGCGCAAGACGTCAAGTGGAAAATCACGTTGGTGCAGACGTGGGTCATCGTTGAAGATCAACAGACTGTGTCTTGTCGTGTCCAGCATCCAGGAGGCCAGGCGGCCCAGGCGGACATCACCATCCAGGCCGAATGTAAGGCGCTACAGCAGGGTAGTGTCAAACTGACATCGATGGTGCGCTGCAGGCATCACTGGTTAATCAGCCCAGTTCATCAACTGCATGTTGAGTTAGGACATAATCTGTAGGGGAATTCTTCTTATGGATGCCTGCATTTCAGCAACTAAAATGTAAATTAAGCCAAAGTAAATTTCAGCAACTAAAATGTAAATTATGCCAAAGTAAAACATATTTTATGTTTTTTATCACAAATTTTAATTACAGCAAATGCAAATGTCACCCTGTTTCAAACTCAGTAGACAGGTTTGATGATAGCTGAACGGGCCACACAGTTTGCAACAAAAAAAAAAAGACACCCAGGCTTAATTTGAAATTACCAGTGGTATTGTGTTTGGGAAAGATTGATCCTTGGTTTAATTTTTGCAGTCCACTTTTGTAGCTATAATTGCGCACTCAAGTCCAGCCTTCACAAAGAAAGAAAACAATCGTAAATGAAAAACAACAACAACAACGGTATACAAACATAAACTATATTTTACTAACATGTTAACAAATATGGATTGTAGCTAAACTGCATCTCTGCTTTAGGTTCAGTTGGGGAGATCATTACTGATCCCGGCCCAGTGGAGTTCCTTGAAGGTGTGGTGAAGAACGTCACATGTTCTGTCTTTTACACCTGCTCTAAACAACAGCCGGCTATTGTGTGGAGCTACAAGGACATGCCAGCCTCCAGCAAAACTACAAATATGGCTGCCACTAAGTGGAAAACTGTATCCAGTATAATGTTCATTGCATCTATGGACGACCACGGTAAAACTCTGACCTGCACAGCTGAGTTTCCTGATGGGAAAAGGCCAATGGCCTCAATCGATTTACACGTGAAAAGTACGTATATGGCATAAAATTATTAAATTAAACAACATAAGGCACATAAATACATGCTTTATATAATGTTTCCTTAGAGGTGTATGTTTGGAGAAACTGGCAAGAAAGAGCTTGATTTTGATTTTTAAAAATGGAAAGTATATATTTAAAATGCACAGTGACCTTAATCACCTCATAGTATACAACCCTACTATCTCCTGAGGTAGAGCAGTATGGCACCAGTATAATATAATTCAATATAAGTCTATAATATAAGTCTTGAAAATCGCCAGCTGGATCTGAATGGAATAACAAACACATTCGGACTAACACTGCTCATATCTTCGTGCTCTTGGATAGTTAAATGTGATCAATTTTAAGGTGAATCAAGCCCGATTTTGCCTCCTTTTACTTTTCAGTGTATGAACCCCCAGCGCCTGAATCGCCCACTGCTGGTCCGGACACTGATGACACAAGCAGTGTGTATATTTTAAGTTGCATCTTGAACTAGAAGCAACAAGAAAAACAATGGCACTAGGGTTTTAAATACTTTTTGTTTTAAAAAAACAATGTAATAAAAGGCTGAGGGCACACTGAGGGTATTGCAAGGAATGTGTTTTTTAATGGCAAGCTTTCGGTACAAGACCTTCGTCAGGGCATATTATATATATATAGACGAAGGTCTTGTACCAATAGCTTGCCATTAAAAAACACATTCCTTGCAATACCCTCAGTGTGCCCTCAGCTTTTTATTACATTGTACAGTTCTATCTTTGGTTTTTTTTTTAGGTATCAGTCACATCTGGGCAGCCAGCGTCACCCCCAGAATCAGCGCCTTGACCCAGTCCTGTGTGGTTATCCCGTGTGGTTTCACAAGCGAAGGCGAATATCCCGTTACTGGCCTCAGCGGGATGTGGCAGACGAGAGACGGCGGCTACGCCTATCACAACGGACAGAGCAGAGTTACCAATAACTTCAAAGGCCGCACTCGGCTGGTGGGCGATCTGGACGAACAGAACTGCACCCTGGAGATCGACGAAGTCAAACCCCATGACAACGGGCCATTCTGTTTCCGGGCGGAAAAGGGGACGGACAAATATACCTTCAACAACAGCTGTGTGTTCATTGTTATGAAAGGTGTGTTTGACTGAAGTCCAGTGCAGTGGTTCTCAAACTCGGTCCTGGGGGAGCACTGTGTATGCTGGTTTTCATTCCAACCTCTTGTCTTTGCTAAGCACCTTGATTAGTAGAATCAGATGTGTGCACCCACACTGGCCCTTTCTGGATAAGACTGGGGACCCCAGCTCTAAAACATGAAAAGCACCGAATTAAGAAAAATTAACAGCTTGTTAAAATTCTGGGATTGCAGTGGAGGTTGGAATGAAAACCAGCATACACACTGGTCCCCCAGGACCGAGTTTGAGGACAGCTGGTCCTAGTGCAATCACAAGCGCACACTCGTGCTCAATCGCACACTCGTGCTGAAGCGCACACTCGTGCTCAAGCGCACACTCGTGCTCAATCGCACACTCGTGCTGAAGCGCACACTCGTGCTCAATCGCACACTCGTGCTCAATCGCACACTCGTGCTCAATCGCACACTCGTGCTCAAGCGCACACTCGTGCTCAAGCGCACACTCGTGCTCAATCGCACACTCGTGCTCAAGCGCACACTCGTGCTCAAGCGCACACTCGTGCTCAAGCGCACGCGAGTGTGTGTGCACACCTCACACTCCTGTTTGTTTGCGCAGCTTCACCGAGCGACCCGGTTATGACGCCCCTCCCGGAGGAGACCGAGGAGGGGTCTGCTCTCTCTGCCACCTGCTCAGTCGAACACACCTGCCCCACCCATCCCCCAACTTTCACCTGGAACGTCAAAGACGGAAAGACCACCACCAGCCACACGCAGATCAGCCGCAGCACCTGGAAAACGTCTTCCACACTCACGTTCCTCCCTGCTGGAGACAACTATGAGGAACAGCTGACCTGCAGCGCCACCTTCCGGGGGAGAAAGAGGCAAGACAGTTCTGCCAGTCTTAACGTTAAGCGTAAGTATTAGTCCACTGACAGTGTTGGGCTGTGTTTTTCCTCTGACCTTACGAGGACCAAGGTTTAAGAGAGGTTCAGACAAATATCAATGGATTCACAAAGAACAAAATGGGATTTTTTAGAAATCTTTTCTGCAATGCAGTGTATACAAAATCACATTACTCCAAGCAGAAGAAAATACATTTCAGAAGGAGCTATCCGGTAGGCAATGCTAAAAATGTTTTGTTTAAATTATCATTAGCAATAATTTATTGTTATAATGATAAAGATATTATAATGATATATTCTTTTATATCCACCACTGGACAGATTTATTGCAGAGAACATCAAGATTAATATTATTATTGATGTAAAGACATATTTCATGGGCCAGACAGTTTATTTATGATGTGTTCATTTATTAATTTCTTCACTAAATCAGGTGTTTACAGAATTGAAAAAACTTTCTTTACTTTCTGAACCTGGATTTTCCACCCCTGATAGTTACTGGCACTGCCGTTCTGTATTTCTCTGTAGGAAAGCAGAGCCTCCTCCCCATCCTGCTGCCTGCCACAGCTGCTGCCCTGCTTGCCCTGGCTCTGTGTGTGGGAGTCTTGACGTGCAGGAAAAGGTGTTCCAGGTGAGCGTGAATTTGGCCAAATCCAGAAGGGTGCTACCTATTAAGCCGTATATCTTCCTCAACTACGTGACACAGCAGGACTATAAAACCAGAAAAACAAAATCAGGGCTGGCCAACTCTGTTTCCTGGAGATCTACCGTCCTGTAGGTTTTCACTCAAAGCCTAACACAGTACACCTCATACAGCAGGTAGAGATCTCTCTGAGCTGCTAATTAGTAGAATCAGGTGTGCCAATTCAGGGTTGAAATGAAAACATCCAAGATGGTAGATCTCCAGGAACAGGGTTGGGCAGCCCAGGACTAAATAAAGCTTTCCATGACAATATATTCTACATTTCAATCTACAGCAGAAACTATACTTATACTTATTATTCTATGCTTACTACTACCAGTAGCTAGTTTACCAAAATGTGTCACTCTAAAACCCACAGGAAAAGTACTGATCAACACTCACTGAGGCCACCACAACCTGACAATCAGTGAGTACCCCAAGAAACTATATTTTGCCATGCAATCTTAAATTTAAATAAATCTGGAAAAAGTGGTATTTCACTGTGCCAAATGAACTGTATCATGTGAAGAATGAAGCGTGTATAAAGGTTTCCAAGTTTGAAAACTGGCTGGTTCTTTCTTTTCTTCTCTATCAATCAGGAGGTCTTTTTGGAAAAGATTTTCCAGGTAAGCAGATTGTACATATAATTTCAGCAAAACCTAATACCTCGTGTACATATCTATATTCCAACATCCACAACAAATTTCTCTCTGTGGCAATAAGTCCCTTATTTGCTTACCTTATATGCTGCGTAAAAATAGTAATGATATCTGGTCGTGAATGCGTGCAACATTTTATTCAGTTAACTAGAGTTCACTGATTGGAGAGGTCATTAGACATGGCCTTGAACTGTGATAAATCAAGCACGATGTCTGTCTGTTCACAGAAGTCATGAAGGTAACAGCGCTAGTTGGAATGTGGGAAACACTGGCCACAGGTGAGTGATGTTGTTGCATCGATGGTCAGTAGAAGCACTTCGGTGATCTGGAAAGAGAAAAATCAAAACCCTAAGAGCTGTGTGTCAGGTTCGGTGGCTCTGTCAGCTTCTTCCATCTGCGAAACAGATCCCTAAACACGTTTCTGACAGCGTTGAATTAAAAATGTCAGGTGATACTGAACAAACAAATATAATGGCATTTTAATGACATGATAGGATGGTACCTAAATTACCTCTTAACCTCAGTGAAAAAGAGTAATGGCGCAGGAGTCCGGGCTGCTCACTGTGACCCTGTAAAATTGAAAGTATTGTAGGAACAAGTGCGATTCTGTGCTTTTTTTCAATATTTACATGGCAATCTATCACACGCCCACAGGGAACTTCCCAGGGACTGTCCACGTAGACCACCTCGTCCAGAGGAAAGGTACTGAAACCCAGTAACACTTTGATGCTCCTCTAAGCAGCATTGTAGCCTCACTAGGAAAAAGGACGAAGACAAGAGTGTGTGTGTGTGTGTGTGTGTGTGTGTGTGTAACATGTAATGGATGAATTAAAGTGCACTTGTTGCACCTTGTTCACTGAAATGTTTTCTGTATCTGAGAAAAATGAGTGCCTGATTCAGCCATGTCAGTCCTTGTGACCTAGCATCCTGAGCTGGCCCGAGCAGGACAGGCTCTCCTCTTAATTCTGGTTCCTCCTAAGGTTTCATTCTGTTTCTTCCATCTAGGGAGTTTTCCTTGCCACTGTCACCTAAGACTTTTTATTATGGAGGTTTTAGACCAGGGCCTGCTGTAAAATATATTGCGTCAAGTATTTTTGTGAAATGCACTGTTCGAATGAACTGAATGAATTAATAAGATTTTTTGAATTTTTTTGTACAATTGTTTTTATTAGTCTTTTGTGTACATACAGTTTCCAAGCAGAAAAGAAAGAAAACAAAAAATCGATAATAAAAAAAAAAAACGACCAAGATAATAGCCTGCTTACTGACACTGGGTATCTCACTTTATGTTTTTCCTATATAAATTTCAAGTTTAAATCAAGAACAACAGTAAAAAATAAAAATAAAGAAAAAATGGGTATAATACATTAATACAGTTTGCTCTGGTTTGGCATCTCACCCTATGGTTCATTTTGAAGGAACCATTCATGAAGAAGCTATTCAGGAAGCACTATAAAAGATTGGTGTATAGGATACCAGTCATCCACCGTCCAGGTGGCCTCAGCAGTGTTAATCCTTCCTTCATTTTCACAGCAGTACATGTCACTAATTGTACAATATGTTTTGTTTTTTGTGTTTTTGCAAATAGGGCATCATTCTGGAGACGGTTTTCCAGGTAATTAATTTGGATTACTGCAGTGTTTTCCTTTTTTATATTACATTACAGGCATTTAGCAGACGCTCTTATCCAGACACTTACACAACTTTAGCATTACTTAGCATTTTTACATTGTATCCATTTATACAGCTGGATGCATACTGAAGCAATGTATGGTGGAGGTGCAGGTTAAGTACCTTGCTCAAGGGTACAACGGCAGTGTCCTACCCGGGAATCGAACCTATGACCTTTCGGTTACAAGCCCAGTTCATTACCCACTGTGCTACACTGCTATATTTTCTTCATGGTCTGTTTATCAAGTTTCTGTTGATCATATGCTTATCATATATTTATTATAATGTACTGATCATTTTAACACGTGCACCAGATTGGATCTTACAAATCCAATGTCTCAGTAATTCTATGTCTGAGAAAAACAATTCTGAATTTGTAAAAAGTCTTTGAACTCTCGAGACAAGTGTTAAGTTAGATATACCAAGCACACATCAACACAAGTAGTCTTAACAGAATACAATTATTGTAATAAATTGTTAGAGTCAGTTTCTGGCTGATTCTTTAATGTTTCCTGGATGCTGCATTGTATGAATTCATTGCACAATGGTCTAGCAAATGTATTCTGTAATATTAGGTATAGCTAAATAATGTGGGTGTGAAAATCACCTACTGCTGTCAGCTGAAAAAAAACATTCTATTTCTCTGTATGGCACACACAGAAGAAATCCCAAAGACTTCCTGGACAGACCTCCTCGCCCAGAAAAAAGGTAATCACATGGGAAATACTTCTGGAAATTTTCCACCATAACCATTGAGAAAAATATGGATCTTGTTTTTTCAAAAGATTAAAAAGTCTATGAATAAGTTTTTCTTTTTTTGTCCATGATTTTAACAGGAGGTCCATTTGGAGCAGATTTTCAAGGTAAGCTGGGGCAAAACATCAAAATAATTTACCTTTCCAGTTATTTATGTCACTTTTTATAGTACTCGTTCTGGCACCATATCCATATTCATATCATTGCGTAAATTGAATAGACTGCAATTCACGTGTTACCAGTTTATACATCTGGGTAATTTACTGAAGCAATTAAGATTGTAAAATTGTTTAAGACTGTAAATGCTGCCAAGTGTTTCAAAAATTTTGGGCTTCAACCAGGTAATGTCCCTAAAACACCGTTCCACACTTTTGTTCCCACATGTTAAAGTTATAGGTATGCTTTTACAGAAAGCAATAGAGTGAAATAACTTGAATCAGTGCTCTTGTGGCCCGGTTTAATACTGAAACAAAGGTCTTATCTGTGCGCTTACAGACAGCAACATGGCAATGGACCTGAGATGAATGTGGGCTACAGGTAAGCATATAATGTTTCTGTCGTTAAAGCACTGTCACAGGTGAAAGTCTTATCGCAAACATTGTTCACTCACAGGGCCAATAACGAGAGCTTAGCAGGCAATGTTCAAACCAAACCCAAACCCCGCTGCCCGTCTCCTGTAAGGTAAATCACCCTGTTTAAAACAATATTTTTATAGTTTTATAACATGCTAAACAAAAAAGAAACGAAACACGGGACACAGTGAATCAGCTTCACAAAAGACGAATCATTGAGTTCTATATATTTTTTAACGTTTTTCAGGCATTTGTTTTGCGACAAGTAATTAAATCAGTAAGCTTTCAGTTGTTGCCATTTAGAGGTTTTTTTTATTGATCATGTGAGCAACCGTCATTACTGTTTAGTTAAACTTGTAAACAGTTTATTATTTTATCATTAACAGTCTGTTATAATTTATAAACAGATTTTAATTATGCTTGCTACACGTTTCTATGACTGTATTTGAAATTCAGTGACATTAGTAAAGAGTTGAAAAGAGATCATTTGAAAGTATAAATACTGGAGAAATGTTTTCCCCCTCTCTAGAAACACAAAATCTGCCCATGCTGCCAAACATAGGAATGACGTAAGTACTGTACCAGACAACAGTGCGGCTAGATTCAGTAAATGTGCAGGCTTATTTATTTATTTTTATTTTTTATTTGTTGCCTCTTAAGTCTAGCCATTTTAAATACACAATTTACAGAGATAGAGGCTCTAGAAATGCTTCCCTGTGGACCAGTGCCGGGCACATGGACCAGGACACTCTGAGATGTTTAATGACTTTTACTATTTGCTTGTATTTTAACAAAATCTACAGGATGGTGACAACATTTATGGAAACATGTAGCTGGTGGTTCTACACAACAAAGTGAAATGATGGGAGCAGGAAGCTGTTTTTCTGGAGCACCCCCACACTTTAAATTACTGTGTCCTGCTATTTGCCAAACCTGAAGTGTTAACTATCCTTCTCCTTATATAACTTGCATTGCTGATGTTAACAATTATACAGATGACTACAGTCTGTACTGGACTTTGTTTTAAGTTTTAAAAAGACTTTGTTTTGCACACAAACATCTTATGTATATGTGTGTAATGAAAATCAGACTGCACAAACTGAAGAGTGAATTTAATGAAGTTTGTACGTATTAATACATGATCTGCAAATATAATTACGGAAGAATTCACCCCAAAATACACAGTGTATGATGCTCTTCAGTCACTGTTTGTTTGTCTTGTAGGGAAAGTAATTAGGGGAGTTCAGAATATAGGGAGCTGGGTGTCTTGCTGGTATGTCTTCTCCAAAGCCAAGTCCCCTCTTCCCATTCACAGAAGGCTTCTGATGGTTCTTTTTTTTTTTCAATAAACATGTAATGTGTTATTTGTCAAATGAAGTTAGATTTATCTTCTGTTAGGACTTTGTGAGGACTATATATTAGTTATGTCCTAATATGTAAAACTAAATAAATAAATAAAATAAAATAAATAGAATTGAAAGAGGGTGTTCTTTCTTTTTCACATCACTGTATCATAGTCCCTGCTTCCAGCATGATGGGGCAAAGGGCTAATCTCAGATTTAAACCTGAACACCACAAAACTGCATTACAAGTGGACCAGCTATACACAGCTGGATTAGCTATTTCAAGTTGCAATTCAGTTCTGTGGTCTAGAGGTTTAAACGTGAGGTTTAACCTCCAGCTAATCACACTGCAATTGAGCCCTGGGGTCTTGCCTCGTCTTTACTTGCTGAGGGAATTTCTTGTTCCAGTCTTTTCGTAATTTTTTTATGCCCGTTTTAATTTTGTTCCTGGGTTGCTAATCAAATGTGGTTCTTTATATTCAGTGAGTTCCATAATGTTATAGAACTACGCGCGGCTAGCCTACCAATACACAGACACCCCCTTTCAAAGCGCTTCGTTTCTATTTGTTCCGATTAAGGGAATCGCATGGTCCAACACAAACGACACCACAGGAGGGATATTCACACTTGATTTTTAAGTAGCTGCTGCCATCTACTGGACAAAATGTGCTGTGCTGTGCTGTGCTAGGGATCCAAGCATGCAAGAGTGAAAATTCCTTGTCCCATAAAGAAAATTTCAAATTTAATAACTTTTTTATTGGTTAAAAATGATAACAAAAAAATCACCTCGGATGTCCACATTGAACTCAATGGGCAGCAAGCGCTTTTGCGTACAAGCATGCACAGTTTCCTGCTACTTCCTAAGCTTCACCGTCTGGATGTTAACAAGTTTCTGTATTGAAAGTACAACAGCTGTCGCGTACAGGCGGGCCAATAAGGAAACTTGAATGGCGGTTGCCAGAAATGCGACCGTTGTTGTCGTTGCAGCAGCCACTGGAGTCCACCAGGTGCCACTAAAAGATACCACTCCGCCAGCTTCTGCTAAAACCGCCACTGGCGCCCGCCAGCTGCCACTAAACGATTCAACCCCTAATGGGAACTTTTTAACAGTGTGTTACGTTCCCTTTATTGGCGAATTTGTGCTGGACTCAGCTCAATGAACGGGGATCACGTTCTGCTCAGCTTCTCATTGAAGCCTCTGAGTTGGAACAAGCAGTCTATGCGATGCACACATAGGCTACAACACCTAAAAAACACCTGCTGTAAAAAAATAAAAAATAAAAATTTAAAAAAGATTTGTGAGGATGCATTTAAAGGTATTCAACAACTCGTCCTTTGATTGATGTCACTAGATAGTAACCACTTTATTGTGATTATTTCATTGCTTCCTGGGCATTAACAACGTGAGACTGTTCAGTTCGTCGTCACAAGGGCATCAGTTCCTTCCCATTTCCTGCTAAGGGCTTGCCATGGAAAAGCAGAGAAACCCCTTCCACCTAGGCACTTACCAGTAGTGCATCTCACACTAAACTGAGTACACGCTGCTTTGCAGAGCAACATGTTTTGGGCGTTGACTGTATCCCTTTGTGCGGTATTTATAGCTGGTAAGACTTGGTTTTCTATTGTTACAATGTAGGGAAGGAGAAGACTTGATGCTCCATAAAATAACTGTATTTGTTAAGCCATAAGCACGGTTAACGTTTCGACTACACTGGTCTTCACCCCGAACAGCAATGCGGTCGACGCGTTAAACGTGTACATTGCATAACACACACATTTTTGGAGCATCAAGCCAGTGTGCGAGTATTCTATTTTCCTATTTATATGCTCCTGTGACCCAGCATATTGCTGTAGTTTTTATTGGTTTGCGTTTTTTCTTTTTTCTTTTTCCTACACTGCTGTTGTTATAAAATGCAATGTAGCATAACTGCAGCGCCAATAGCTACATTATTGTAATAACGGAATAACGAAAACTTCTGTAAAACGGTGTCCTCTAGAACCGAGAATGAAATCTAAATGACTGCAATGTGATGATAACATCAAATCGCTTTGTTTTTTTATTTTTATTTTTTTAAAGATTTTTAGATAGGCCATTTTATTATTATTTAGCTTGCTAGGTGGTCTTTGCGCGCTGTAGGCTGTAGGAAAATGCATTTATGCTCCGCGTGGAAATACAGCTAACTTTTCTTCGTTCTGACCGTGTTTTGATATTTTAGAGTTCCGTATTTGTCGTGATGAAAACAAATGTATAGGCAAGTCTCCACATAGGCAATAGCAACTTTCTAGCCAAGCGTATCAGCATAGGCCAGAATCTCACTATTAAAGACAATAATGTAATTCGGTGGAGGGAATCGCTAAATAGGTGTGCTTTATTGTGGAATAAAATATTTAATAAACTATTTTTCCATACAGTAATTAAGCCTGTTACGACGAAAACTTTATTGTATTGTTCAACAGGTCATTTTAGATGTCTGCGTAATTTTTATTCTGATAGGGTACATCAAGCGACTTGGTATCCTACAGCCAAGGTCATTATGCCTAACGATCAAGGTGAATGAGGCGTGGTTTCTGTAGCTGCACGTTTTTGTCCAGTTCATATTTTACTCGATTACGGAATATTTGCGTTTAGCAGTCGTTATTCATTCAAATATCCACCCACGTCCGCAATAACAAAGCAGGAAGTGAGCGGCGAAAGATCGGGAACAAAATGATGCTCAGTGAGTTTGTTTTTCTTGACGACGTAGTGGTCGGGTCGTGTCTCGTCTCGACTGTCTGGAAGCGATGTTTGCGATGTATGTTGACGGAGGAGTAGCCGCCCTGTTTTCCCTACTCCAACCTATACTGACGCATATTGTCGTAGAAGTTAAAACAAGAAATTGGTGATAGCACCTGATGTGCTGGGGGCGGGGGTTAGGTTTCAGTCTGACAACCAGTCCGTTTTTCAGGTCTTCTGACATTATATCCTACCGACGGAGTTGTCCTGCTATGGAGTAGTTGAGCGGCACACCCATACATTTATGCTACCTGTTTATTTTGACCGAATTTTAATTGCGTGTTTCATTAGGTAAATTAGGTCGTCACGAAATAGGCTGCCTATTGTTTTAGGGGCAATGTGTCACGATAATAATATTTGTATAAGACATAAATGGCAGTTTTATGTTGCTGTATAAATGGATACAATGTAAAATGTTGTGTAAGTTGCTATGGGTAAGAGGATCTGCTAAATGCCTGCAATTGATATTATATTGATATTACCATCTTTACGACAGAAGACAACAAATGCTTACTTCACTATGTCCTGCTTTTACCGTGACCCAGATTTGAAATGACCTTTGTTCTGTTCTTTTAGGCGGGAATGCCTTAAATTGCACGGAGTGCCAGGCTGACGGCTGGACTGGTTGCGATGGTGTAGTAAATGCATGCGCGGCTGGACAGAAGTGTGTGTCAGCAGCATCTGAACTTACTGAGAGTGAGTACTGTATGGGGCATGAGACTGACAGTGCTTTGATTGAGGCATCTTTTAAAAATAAAAGAAAACAACTTCTTGACAGTACAAATTGGCCATTGAGAAATACACTATCTTCCCCAAACGAGTTTGTGATTTTTTTAATGTATTTTTTTTTTAACTTTCAGTTGATTACAATAAAGAGAAGCATGTCACCAAGAAGGTTACCAGATCATGTGCCGATGCTGGTTTTTGCAATACGGAATTGTCCTTTAACTTCAAACATGCTGCCTGGAAGATAAGAACTGGGTGTGACCAAGCTGAAGGTAAGCTGTAATGTCCCACAAAAGTGGAAAACGCATGTGTGTCTATATATGTGTGTGTGTGTACACACTCACACACACACACACACACTCACGCACAGCAGCAGTGTATTACAATGCTTGGCAAGCTGAGCTTGTAGCTGAAATTGCCGGGTGGAGTAGTACCCTCCTGTACCCTTCAGCCACTTCTGTCTGAAACGCTTCAGTCAATATCCGGCTGCATAAACGGATGCTGTGTAAATTGTACAAGTCACTCTGGATAAGAGCGTTTTGCTGAATGCCAAAAACGTGTGCTCTCTGCCCATGCAGGGCCCGCAATAAGCCCGGAGGCCAGCCAGAACGATCGGGAGTGTGTGGGCTGCATCGCGGTGCCGTGGCTGTGCGATAAGACCGTCCACTGCCGTGGAGAGGAGGTCATGTGCATCAAAGTCGTTGGTGAGGAGGGGGGGGGGGGGGGTTGCAGACTCCATTCCCAAGTGGGACACTGCCATTGAGCCACCCGTGAGCAAGACACCTGACCTGAATGTGACCTTAAATCATTATCCTGCGGTATTCTGAATGTATTGCGTGTAAAAGAAAGCTATTCCACTTTGGATGTTTCAGGTGTGATTGGTTTACCAGCGCTAGAGCTTTGTGGTTTACATGGTTTAAAAAAAAAACCAAAACATAATTTTAAAGGTAATTTGCAATTGTTTATTTGCTTAGAGACACTGTGCAGTCAAGATACCATGTATACTTATCCCAAATTTAAAAGCAGGAAAATAATAAAATTTCCTTTTAATGCAAAGGATGTAATTTCTATAAATCATATGCTTGTAAGATGAGAGCTGGACCAGCATGTCTAATCAATAATGGGTTCATTCTGATTGGCAGTCCACCAAAACAAACACACTGCTGATAGGTTAATATTATTTACGTATTAACCTATCACAGCAGTGTGTTTGGGGAGCATAACCACTTCTCTTTCTTTCGGGTAGAGAACTCATTTAAAATTGCGACCAAATAATATAAGCTTAATGTCATAGTATTTGTTTTCTATGGTTCTGTATGTATGTATAGTACAGAATTCGGATAGGCGCTGCTGGATGGCTCACTTGTTGAGCCGCACTGACTCAGATCAAATCTGGACGGTGCCAGTGTAGTATAACGGGCAGCAAGGTGTTGGTCTTGTAACCTAGAGGTTGCAGGTTCGATTCCCCAGTAGCACACACACTGCCATTGCCACCTCGAGCAAGGTACTTCACCTGCATTGCGTCAGTATATATATCCAGCTGTATAATTGGATACAATGTAAATAAATGCTGTGTAAAAAAGTTGTGTAAGTTGCTGTGGATAAGAGCGTCTGCTAAATGCCTGTAATGTGCCAGTGCCGACTATGGCTTGTGGCTCCTTAGGGTGACGTGCAATTGCCAGTTTTATCGCCCGGGATATTGCCGAGGGTTCAGTCAGCTACAGATCTGCATTCGGTGCGACCTGGCACCCCCTGCTGGTCAATCGGGTGCCCGTGGACTGCATGCGGAAAGCTGCGCATGAAAGGTCCTCCTCCGACTCCGCTCTGTGCGAGCTCGGCTGAAGTCTGCGGCGTGTAAAGAAGCGTCTGGTGACACCACGTGTGTCGGAGGAGAACCCTGAATGCGCAGTGGGGTTCGCGGGCATGAACGCTGCCGTGGTCGCAGGTGATTGGCCCTTCCATATTGGGTTGAGAATTGGAGGTGCTCAGCCCCATGTTGGGCATCAAATTATTATTATTAATAATAATAATAATAATAATGATAATTCTGATAATTCTGATTACACAGTCTTTGAAATGTACTGCCTCTTCACTTGCATCTGGATCTCTTTCTTCCCTTCAGTGAAGAGCTGACCCTTTCGCTGCACATTATTTTACGTCCAGTCGAGGACTGGGCATCCCGCGCTACAGGCTTGCCACCATTTTAATCGGCCGACACCCCTCTTTTCCTCTTTCCCTCTCTTTTTCCCCAGAGCGGGTGGCGGGAAACATCATGGTGAGCAAGGGATGCGCCACCCGGAGCGTGTGCAGGCAGGGCGTGAACATCTCGGACGTGGTGGGACCGGTTCTGCGGGGGGAGGTGTTCTGCTGCGAAGGTAACCTGTGTAACGGTGCCGGGGGCGACGGGCACGGCGTTCCCCTCATTCCTCTGATGGCGTTTCCCCTGCTGGTGTTTCAGGTCTTTGCCTGAATGACACACCCGTGTCCCATCAGCACCCTGGGGCCTTGCATTTCTCCCCTTCAGTGTTTAGTGAATTATGTTTCTGTACGCCAAACGACTGGCCGGCAGAACCGGTGGTTTGGCATTAGAGAATAGAAGTCTTACTGTTTTTTTTTTTTTAAAGATCATTATTACATTTTTTTAAATTTTTTATTAAGTTTTTTATTAGTCAAGGACCTGGAATGATGGAACACTGCCTTATATTGTAGCTGCCTTGCAGGCAAACACTCATCAGACCCCTGTCTACCCGCCATAGCTGCCTTGCAGGCAAACACTCATCAGACCCCTGTCTACACGCCATAGCTGCCTTGCAGGCAAACACTCATCAGACCCCTGTCTACACGCCATAGCTGCCTTGCAGGCAAACACTCATCAGACCACTGTCTACCAGCCATAGCTGCCTTGCAGGCAAACACTCATCAGACCCCTGTCTACCAGCCATAGCTGCCTTGCAGGCAAACACTCATCAGACCACTGTCTACCAGCCATAGCTGCCTTGCAGGCAAACACTCATCAGACCACTGTCTACCAGCCATAGCTGCCTTGCAGGCAAACACTCATCAGACCCCTGTCTACCTGCCATAGCTGCCTTGCAGGCAAACACTCATCAGACCACTGTCTACCAGCCAGTGTTTTCCACATCGGCACTCCAGCGCTCTGCCAGCCGCCCTCTGTCTTGCATTTCTCTCACAGCTGATTGCAACCTGTTCTGTCTCGCCTCCACTGTTCACCGACAGATTGCTGTAGTGTCCTGTTACTCAAATCACAGTCCTTGGCCCTGTTCAGACCTGTACTTTGTATCCAGATACATCTAGATTGTGTCTAGATTCAGTCGAGACGGATGTCAGTTCACACCCGGCATCAGAATGCGTAGCCTCCACGTGTGTCTCGAGTGACCACTTGTGATCGGATCTCACTTCCCCGCTCAATATGCAAATAAACACGTACATCATTTCCGTTTGCAAAGACCAAATGTGCTGGTTAAAAACAACATTTCACGTCGTTCAGTGTGGCTTCTTCTTGTTGTTTCGCACTTTAATATGACGCCATTGGCGTGCGAATGAGAACGTACTTCCGCTTACGCAGAGGACGTCAGTTGACTAGGCGGTCCTTCAGTGTGGCCCAGGACGCACTCGTGTACACACTGCTAAAATAATGTGGCCATATGCAACCCAGACCACCTCCGAATGTGGTCTGAGTGGTCGGATCTCAATGAGTCCTCAATGCGTCATCAATGCGTCCTGGGTGCGTTCACACCTGTAGTTAGCGCTGTCCACTTGTGATCGGATCACCCGAGACGCATTTTAATGCCAGGTCTGAACAGGGCCCTTGAGGGCTGAAAACTGCTGGTTTTCCACCCCTCCCTTTGCCTGGAAGTCAGGTGTGAAGACAGCCAATCACCAGCAATTAATTGTTCTTAATTGTTCGGTTAATTACATGGGAGAAAAGAAAACCAGGGCTGGATTTTGATTTGAGGGCCAGACTTGGGCCTCCACGCTTCACTGCCAATTGGCTGAACACTGGCGGGTAAACAGCGGCTCTGGTGGTGGACTGCCAGTGGCCACTAGTGTTTGTGGGCTGGGTGCCCTTTTTTTAAAATTAGTTTTTAAAATTAGATTTTCTACCCCAAAGAAGGACAGGATGGTGTTCCTGTAGTATACAGTTTCCCAATCTTTTTCCTTCCGTGGCACACTTTCCAAATTTACAGAATCTCATGGCACACCACTCTCAAAAGCATACAAAAATAAACACCCTGCAGCCCCATTAAAACATTTTTTAAAAATGTAAAGGATTTTTCACACGGCACACCTGACGGCACACCGGTAGGGAAACGCTGGTATACAGTATCGAGTTCTGCACCAATAAAGCCCTGATGACACAGATGCTGTCTCTTTTTTTTTTTTTTGGCTGTCTTTCACAATAATAGCACTTTTAAATATTCACCAGGGGATTTGAATACTTGCCCTCACTATGTGGAAACTGGGAACAGTTAGTTCCTTTCAAAGTAGGCTGCTTTTCAGACAAGTGTGGACAAGTGCATGGGCCGCAAAGACTGTAGTTCTCAGACCGTCACAGTCAGTAGCAGGTAACACACCTCTGGTAACCCGACCTTCGTCTTGTCATTCAGATATTCTCAGAAGGTGAGTCACGGTGGGCTGAATGGCCTGTTCTCGTCTGTAGATATTTGAATATTCAGACAATTCCAAACAAAAATTAACTGCTTGAGGATGACAGTCCCCCAGGTCCATGTCCTCCACTCATTTCAACAGAACCAATGTACTGTCAATAAACGACAAAAAGTGAAAAAAATGATTAATTGTAAAAAACAAAAAACACATTTAATTGTATGAAATGTGCATTATTCCATGGTGTCCGCTTTCCCACTGTGAAAGAGCTCACACTCCCAATACTGACGAAAGTCACCTGTCTGAGCGGGCCAGAAAGTCACCTGTCTCTGAGCGGGCCAGAAAGTCACCTGAGCGGGCCAGAAAGTCACCTGAGCGGGCCAGAAAGTCACCTGAGAGAGCCAGAAAGTCACCTGTCTCTGAGCAGGCCAGAAAGTCACCTGAGAGAGCCAGAAAGTCACCTGAGAGGGCCATCTCTTCTGTATCTACATCCTATTTTGTGTAACCTGACTGTCCAAATATTGCAATAACTCATGCTGACCCATCTCTTTTTTTTTGTACTACAACATTATTTTATCTATGGCTCAGGTAGACAATGGGAGAGATTAAATGAAGACCAGAGATTCTGGCCACATTACCTTTTCACTGATAATTGTCTAATAGTGAAAAAATAGCCTGGGCCCACAGATGAGTTTAATTTGATAAACATCAAAAAATTATTTTGGTATTGAATTTGCAACAGACAGTTCAATTTCAGAGTGAGACTGAATAAACCATTAAGTCAAACCTGCAGTTGATATAGATGTTTTACAGACCTCTTTTTTATGATTTATACATCCAAAGTGCTTGTAATAAGAAGCTGAATGAATTTAGAACAAAATAAAATGTGGATTTGTGGTTTACTCTCCGGGATGGCAAGCCCTGCAAAAGCACTGTCTAACCGTGTCTAATCCTAACCACGCCAGTGCAGAAAACGGCCAGTATTCGATCATAATTGGAAACAGAATGGACCGGGCAGGTGGATCTGTTTCAATCATGTAAGTGCAGTTTGCCTGCAGCTATCTCTGATAGTTGTAAAAGCTTAAAGTGGACTGAAGAATTTGCCAATTACCATGCAGATACATGCACACTGGCTTTTTAAGCTGAAAAAAAAACACTGCCACATCATACTGGATCTAAGGTTGCGTTGAATTGCTAACTAAATCCATAACTGCATTTATACAGTTAGTAGAAGTATGTTATCCAGAGCAATTTACAGTTTTTTCAAGTTACATTCCAAAAAAACAAAAAAAAATTGTTTCTGTGCCTAGTATCCAGGTGGGCATGTCCTGGATGAATTCAGAATAAGCACCTCACTGAAAAGTAGAGCACCAGAGTCTTACTACAGAATCAAACCTGCAACCTCCATGGTATATAATCCCACCTTCCTAACCATTATACTACATTGCCACCCCTGGATTTAATTACAGTATACATGTGTGCACGTTTGCATTGTCTGTGTGCTAGGCCGAATATCAGTTGTTTGGCTTAAAACATATGCAGCTATAGGAGTTTGTATGTTGCACTTAGAAATGAATGTAATAATACTCACTAGATTGTGCTCCCCGGTCTGCACTCTGTATAACAGGGAGTATGTTCACACAACCCTGCATATTAAAAAAGAAACGTGTTACCAGTGTAGAGAGCAGAATCGATTTTGCCGGAGTTGATTGAACACTGAATGTTTTTGCTGTGTGGTGACGAAGTACTGTGCGGTGTATAGCTTGCTTACAGAGAGGTTTCGAGTAATACTTTGGCTGAATACTAAGGCCTCAGTGTGGTTTTGACCGCTGCAGTGACTGCTTTGCAATACTAACTGTAAAATGTGTGTGTGTCGTTTGTGTCCATGGCTCTCTCATGTTAACTGTGTAATAAATCAGTGTGTATTAAATCATGTTGCTTTAAGAGTACCGAGAGGATTGTCTCTTTTCATTTTTCATTTCAAAAACATGAAATGCTCTGACATACACAATAGACAAACATAGCTGTCACAAAGGTTTTGATAAACTAGTCATTTTCTCAATCAATCAAACTTTATTTGTATAGCACAAAGTTAAGGACCGATGTAGATTGAATCCTGGCCATTGTGTTTGTCTAGCCCAAAAAAAAATCAATGATACTGTTGCTGCTCCAAGAGGTTACACACATTGGGCTCTATCTTACACCTGGCCCAAAGCGGCGCCAAGCGCAACGCAAGTGTCTTTGCTAGTTTCAGACCAACGCAGTTGTCATTTTCCCACGTTGTTTAAACAGCAAATGTACTTGCGGCCATGGGCGTGTTGGTCTTAAAATGAGGTGTGGTATCAGAATAAGATTCTGCTTTTCACAGCACTGTACTTATATAATTTTTCGAGACAAGCTAATGCTAAGTGCTGATAATGTCCAGTCAAGAGCAAAAATGAATTCAGCTGTATTGCTGAGGCAAGAGAGGCGTTCAAACAAGGTTTTGGGCACATTTTGTTAGAACGGTGACATTGTCGACTGCTGCATGTCTTCGGCCTATTTTCTAAACAGGCGTGAAAAAGCTGAGATGCCCATCCCTGCTACCTTTGGGATGATCCCTGGCAAAAACATGGTGGCAGCTTGTCCCACGGTATCCAGAATGTTAGAAAAAAAAGAAGGGGACTCATTTTCATCCTTCTCCCTCTTGAGGGAGTTAATTTCCTCCTGCATGAGCTTTGCTCTCTCGTCAAAGCCTTGCTTTAAAAGAGCCTGCTGTTCCTGAAACAACAAAAACAACAAGCAAAAAACACGCTCAAAAACCGTAACTTTGAAAATCAGAGACGCCAAGCAGCGCAATTTGAGTTCATGCTGTTTTGGCCCTGCATTGGGACATAGGGAACAAGTTGAATAAATCAGCTGGATTTTCTACTCATAGTGCAGCAATCATACCTGACAGGAAGGATTTGATTGAGGCCTTTACATTCATAACGGGGATTAACAAAATGAACCACGAGAGATTCTTCAGGAGTTCTGTTAGTAGAACGAGGGGACATAAGTGGAAATTAGCAAAAGGTAAGTTCCACACAGACATTAGGAAGAGTTTTGGAGTGTGGCGCAGTCAATTTGTGGAATAGCTTGCCAGGTCATGTAGTAGAGGCAGAAACTCTGGGGGTTTTCAAGACCAGACTTGATATGATATTAGATACTATCTAGCCTGTTGGTTAATCAGAGAACTAGGTACAATTTAGTTAGGAAAATGGTGAGCATTGTTGGGCTGAATGGCCTGTTCTCATCAGTATGTTATATAACGGTATGTTATGACGTGGCTAAGAAGAGCAGTGTTCCAGGTGTAATAAAATAGTGATAGAATGTTGTTATCACCTTTTGCATAGAAACCAGAGCTCCACCAAGCAAGGCGCATGCTGGTAATAAGATGCAGAAGAAAACGCTGACTGTGATTGGCGGATACTTTTTCCAGTTTTGCTTCCGGGCTGCCTGACTACGTCCAATAGGAAGAGCCAGAAAGCATCCTCCAGTCACTGATCGTGCTCAGTAAAATGTTCAGTGTTGTATCAACTCTAACAGAGCACACGTGGTTCCCTACGGGATATATGAACTCGGTAAGAGCTGAAGTAAAATTTGGGGATTTTACTACATGTAGTTCTATCTATTGTCAACAAGGTACTCCATGATAAGTTATTTAGTTCCTCTCTGGCTTCTATGACGGCAGCCATTTCTTCTCCCGATTGCGCTCCTCCCTACAGCTGCGGGACATTCTACCTGGATAAGTACCCCAGCCTTTTACCTGGATATCTGCCCCAGCCTTTTACCTGGATAACTGCCCCAGCCATTTACCTGGATATCTGCCCCAGCCTTTTACCTGGATATCTGCCCCAGCCTTTTACCTGAATATCTGCCCCAGCCTTTTACCTGGATATCTGCCCCAGCCTTTTACCTGGATAACTGCCCCAGCCTTTTACCTGGATAACTGCCCCAGCCTTTTACCTGGATAACTGCCCCAGCCTTTTACCTGGATATCTGCCCCAGCCTTTTACCTGGATAACTGCCTCAGCCTTTTACCTGGATATCTGCCCTAGCCTTTTACCTGGATATCTGCCCCAGCCTTTTACCTGGATATCTGCCCCAGCCTTTTACCTGGATATCTGCCCTAGCCTTTTACCTGGATATCTGCCCCAGCCTTTTACCTGGATAACTGCCCCAGCCTTTTACCTGGATATCTGCCCTAGCCTTTTACCTGGATATCTGCCCCAGCCTTTTACCTGGATAACTGCCCCAGCCTTTTACCTCGATATCTGCCCCAGACTTTTACCTGGATAAGTACCCCAGCCTTTTACCTGGATAACTACCCCAGCCTTTTACCTGGATAACTGCCCCAGCCTTTTACCTGGATAACTGCCCCAGCCTTTAGCATATGCGCAATGCAGTGCCATTGCTCTCTGTGCGTAAGTAGAAGACCAGGTATCAGTTCCCATGTCTTGCAAGTAACCTGTTGTCCCTCCTCAATAAACCGCCATGAGTGCACAACACGGAAGCCATTACGCTGTCGCTAGGCCACTGGTGGGATCAGCATGCCACGGAAGCCATTACGCTGTCGCTAGGCCACTGGTGGGAACAGCATGCCACGGAAGCCATTACGCTGTCGCTAGGCCACTGTTGGGAACAGCATGCCACGGAAGCCATTACGCTGTCGCTAGGCCACTGGTGGGATCAGCATGCCACGGAAGCCATTACGCTGTCGCTAGGCCACTGGTGGGAACAGCATGCCACGGAAGCTATTACGCTGTCGCTAGGCCACTGGTGGGAACAGCATGCCACGGAAGCCATTACGCTGTCGCTAGGCCACTGGTGGGAACAGCATGCCACGGAAGCCATTACGCTGTCGCTAGGCCACTGGTGGGAACAGCATGCCACGGAAGCCATTACGCTGTCGCTAGGCCACTGGTGGGAACAGCATGCCACGGAAGCCATTACGCTGTCGCTAGGCCACTGGTGGGAACAGCATGCCACGGAAGCCATTACGCTGTCGCTAGGCCACTGGTGGGAACAGCATGCCACGGAAGCCATTACGCTGTCGCTAGGCCACTGGTGGGAACAGCATGCCACGGCATGGAGATGTGGGACACGTTCAGCAGGCCGTCAACCTTTAAAGCACACTGTTCAGTGAGCTAAGCACAATTTAGCGCTCTATCACAGGCCCGCTCCCACCGTCTGAAGAAAATGTAACCTCTAACTCAGGGGCAGCGAACCCTGGTCCTAGAGAGAAACTAGTCTGGCTGGGTTTTGTCTTCACCTTACAATCAGCAACCAATTTAATGTTGAATGACGAAAAACCAGAACACTCCGTGGTTCTCCAGGAACCTGGACCAGAGGGTACTTCAGATCAGACCGGGGCCAATATGGTTACTAGGGTGGCCTTTGGAGCCCTCCCCTCAGATCTTATCTTTAAATGAAGTATTAATTTCGAGGCAACAATATCACTTTTGAAACCTACGGGGCGTCTCTGACTAAGGAGCGGGCCACAGGTCTACGAGCTTGTTGAGTGCAAATGCCCACAGAAACTACCTGCAGCTTGCTGTTCATGACCGTATTGAACTCCACTGCGGCATTCTTCCTGTCCTCCTCCATCTTCTTCTCCAGCTGCTTCATGTTCTCTTGGAAGGTTCGCTCCTGGTCCATCAGCTGCTTCTCCGCGATCTTCCTCTGCTCCTCAGAAGCACGACTCTCTCTCTCAATGGCCTCAATTCTAGCCAGATTTTCTGAAAGGAGGAAGCAAGGCTGTGTCAGCTGAACAATGATTAATCAGGAGTCAACTGAACCAATATACACAAGACAAGGCCATAGATCTGATTATAGCAGTTGATCACACAGAAGAATCACCCATTGTGGTGTGAAATGGCTATTCATTTAAAGGTAAAAACAAAAACCAGCAGACCGTGAGGCTTTCCAGGACCAGGCCGGCCATAATTGATAAATATGTAGAATAATATTGATCTTTTTGGTAATCAATGTTAAACCATTTTGCAGTCAAATTAAATATTATTTCATCACAAGATGAGTAATGTGCTTTGGGTGAGTGGTCTTTGCCATATATGTATTTTAATGCTAATTTTTTTTTTTTTTTTAATGTGATGCATTCAGTACTGGTTATGAGTGTCAGTACATTGTCAGTACATAGATGAGTATCTGGTGGGTCTGTAGAATCAAGCATTTCCATCCCTTCTTTAGATCCTCTGAGTATGTCAACAGATACTACTATGGACTAACAAACTGCAAAACTCTGTACTGTTAACTTTTGTAAGGGAAGCATGTAGTTCTTTCTCCCTTCCATTGATGCTGAAATGGCCCATCTTGATGCATCTTCTGAGGCATACATTTTCAAGAGCTTCTTGTAATTTAAAAAAAAACTGAAGACTGAAGGAATACAAGAGTCAGGCATCTGCTTAGCCCATAGTAATATCTGTTGTATGCTGCAAAAGGATGTTGTGCCACAGGGAAGTATTTAGAATGCTACAGGGACAGCCCAGTGCATGGATCCTTCGTGACATCACCTTGTTCCTTCCGTTGAGCATCAGTGAGAGATTGGTCAGCAGTCATTATGGCTTGTCCAATAGATTCTGTCTTGGCCAGGTATTCCTTTAGACTTTCCTCATTCTGTAACCCAGCAACTCATATCATGTATGCAGCACTCATGAGAACAGAGAGAACATTCCCTTAAAAGTATCCAGCCCAATCCAGTTAAAGTGCCTGGGCTGCCTGGTTTTACCGTGTCCAGTGTACTGTACCTTTATTCCTTTTCCCGCTGCTGAATCGTAATTTTTGATGCAGTTTTGTAACTCCTTGCGGTACTGCTGGTATCCTCCAGCTGACATGTATTCTCCAGATGCAATATTTCTCTCCAGAGGCTCAAATGTTTGCCGGATGATGGACTCGCAAGCCTTCTTCGATTCAACAACATTCTTCTCGCAGACTGCTTCATACTCTGTCTGCAGCTGATTCTACAATAAAGGGGAGAAGGAGGCAGATGAGGATGACACACAGGTTATGGCCCAAATGCTGTCTACCCACAATGCACCTCAGTCCTGAGCCACAATGTGTGCCCGTTACACAATAAAATGAAGAGTGCAGTTTGATTGATGGGGAATTGTAGGGACCGACTGCATTCCTCTACCATTAGCTCAAGTTGGTATTTCTGATCCTCATCCTTGAAGCAGAGGTCCATGAAGATCTTGACAGCATTTTTCTCGACTGCGCCGTGTATATCCGACAGCTCCTCCTGTGTTTCAGTTGGGAAGACAACCCAACTGGCCATCTCTTCCTTGTAGGACTTCACAGCCGCAGCTACTGCGTTGGAGTTCTCTATCTGGGCCAGAGCCACAACTGCATTTTCCAGGCAGGGGATCTGGCCACTGCAGATAGCGTCCACATACATCTTTGTAAGGTTCCCCAGCACTGCAAGACACAGTGATGAGACTGTTTATTATTTTTACACACAGTGATGTATGATTCCTGGCATGAACCGTACGCTATTATTAAAGTCTTAGCACAGAGGACAGAGAGTGGCCTCTGATTCATCATCCTTCAGCCTTCACCTGATAACAACACCATTTCATTTCCGCGATGGCTGAATGCAGAGCTTATATGGCATTCTAACAGGTAAATGCTTTTCCTTAATCACATTAAGGATGAAGCAAACTGAATTTATAAGGAATTTACAAGGTCCACACCTCAAACAATCATGGACTATCACGGAACATTCTGAGATCCCAAAAAAGAAAAACCACAACCTTTTTTTTAATCTATTTTTATGATTTTAGGAAGTTATACACTGCAAGTTGCAACACCTCCCTGAAGAATAAGTGCATGATAACAGGTGGTGGGTCGGTACTCACTTCTGCCAGTCATACTATAGCCCCCTTTCATGGTTTTGGTTTTGGTTTCGCTCATGATGTGATTACAGAAGTGCCCGGCTTGCTCCACGAAGGAGGGCTCCAAGTCTTCGTCGCTTAGCTCATCCATGCGCTTCATCTTCTCTGCACTGGCGGGGCGGTCGAACACAAAGCACTTCCGGGTGGGGAAGTAGTTCCGGAGGCAGTCCCGTGGCAAGTTGTACTGCACGGTTTGCTTCCCATGGCCTGGTTTTCAAAGACAAATCAGTATGAAAGCTAAAAAGTACAAATAAAAACCTATCAGTTTTCTTTTGTAGTTTATTAGGCTACTTTCTGACAAACCTGCAAATCTGTGTCTTTTGTTATAAAACTGGAATTTTCTGCCATTTACCTGCACTGTTACAATACATATATAAGCCAGATCAAAGATGTATTTAAGATCCTTTAAACCCTTTAAATGCTGGAAAATTTGAAAATACTCCCACAGAATGTTCAATGAAGCACATCACTAATCTAAATGTACAAATCATATTTAAAAATTTTGTTCTAAATATTGGTGAAAATATACAATACGACACTGTAAGAAATCTGTAGGAAATTTACAGATTTCTATAACCATATTATATAGTATTAAAAATAACTATATGACCGAGGTCTGACACCACATGGAATATGCACCTGTTTGTAGATTTTTGACTGACTGCTGGTCACAACCGGGCGGGAACAGCTCTCATTGGTTGCCTGTACTTCGTTAAACCGTTAAGACCTACGAGTGAGTGCCCCTTTGTGAGGCGGTGTCTAAAAACATCCTCCTCCATCCGACCGCTGACTTTCCCAGCTCCTTCATGGAGCCTCTGCCTCACAACGTCTCAGCAGCAGTAATCAAAGTGGGCTGTGCTCTACAGGAAGCCAACGGAGGGCACGCCCGATTAAGGGCGCCCAATCGGCAGGCAACGCAGCGACTGGGCGGGACCCACACCCGGTTTAAACCGGGCCCTCCCAGCGAGAGGCCGCCATCTCGCCCGCCCCGATGCGGCGGCGAGCGAGCAGCGATGTCACGCCCCTTCCCGGTCTCCGGGCCTCAGCAAACTAGCGCTAACTTGACCAAAGCGTCTGAAATGTGGAACGCACTGTCTGTCAGGTTAGTCTCTCACAGACCAGTGGTATCAATGGGAAGGATATATCACACTGCTGACTGGTCCAGCATCAAAGGCTCTGAGCTTACTGCAGACCATATCTGATCAGGACCCAGTCTCTATTGGCTGCTAGGCTGGTTGCTGGGCTGGTTGCTCATCTGGTTGCTTGGCTGGTTGCTAGGCTGGTTGCTTGGCTGTTCACCTTGTGGTCAGCTGTCGGTGCTGGACTATAGTTATTTGAACCAAAGTGATAAAATGTCTTTTCTTAATAATTCTCAAATGAGGTGACTAAACCACTGAAGACCTTAAAAAATAGGACTCATCCGCAGTATTCTATATCTCAAGTACCTTATGTTGCAATTTCCTCCCAACAGAAGGACAACAGTTTTTAGATGAAAACTAGGAAATGAATAACCTAGTATGCTGCATACATACTGCGTGTGTATGTACGTTCGAACTGCCGTCTGAACACAAATTTTCAGTGCCTCACCAGTTTTCAGCGTGAGAGCCTTTTCCAGGTATTGGTCAGCTGTTATCTGCTTCCCATCATGCACCAGCTCCAAGGTGAAGTCTCGCACGGCCCACACGAAGGAGGGGAAGAAGCGCATAAACTCCGTGGACTCGTCCTCGTCCCCTGCCCGTGATTTCACCTTGATGTGCTCCGTCAGTTCCGTCACATAGCTGGAGGGTCAGTAGTACAAGAAAAACCAACAACAGGGGCACCCATGCAAAGCTATGCATTCCAAATTAAGGTTTTTAATGTTACGAGTAACGACAACCTTCATAGAAATGTAGTGGAGTCAAAAGTACAATAGTTATCTTTCAAATGTAGTGGAGTAAAAGTCAAAAGTTTCCAAAAAAATAAATACTCAAGTAAAGTACAGATACTCAAAAAATGTACTTAAGTACAGTACTCAAGTAAATGTACTTCGTTACTGTCCACCCCTGGTCAGTAGCACAAGGAAGAAAAACCAACAACAGGGGTACCCATGCAAAGCTATGCATTCCAAATTAAGAAGCAGAATTAAGATATTAAAAATAATACTATATGTTAAATATATAATTCGGAACGTGTTTTGAAAATACAATACTTAATACGTATCACAGAAATTTAAAATTTGAATAAGAACTTCAAAAGTGCCGCATGAAAACAGTTAATGGATAAACATAATGGATAATTTTTGGACAATGGCTCTGATTTCAATGTAACATTGCCTACTTATAATATTAAATGTTCCTTTTGTAAGTCACTGTGGCTAAAATGATCTACCAAATGCCCCAAAAGTGTAAACTCTATAAAACTATTATTATGAATTCCATTAATGATGTAATTTCTTGTACTCATCGTTTTTTTTTTTTGCTATATAATCACAGTAGTCGGGTGGCCACAGAGAGGGCAGCTAAAGGGGAAGTGGCCCCAGTACAGGATACTGAAGCCGCTGCAGAGCGTCATTGTCGATGGTCCCGATGCTGTTGTACACCAGCGTGCTGCTCAGGAGGACCGCCAGAGAGAAGACCCAGTTGTCGTTCTTCGTATCTCCCTGGGTATACAACAAAAATGGAAGATTTCCCCGCATCAGACCCCGTGACCCCTGTGAGCTGGAAGGAGATGGGAGGCCCCATTACCTGATTACGCGAACACTGCATTACGTTCACTCAGCACGGATAATGCAGTCTTACATGGATAATGCAGTCTTACATGGATAATGCAGTCTAATGTAATGTTATGTTATGTAATCCGGGGTGACAATGTAAGCTGTGAATATGAGTCACAAGGACCAAAGGTGGGAGATTAAGCATGTGTCTGTTATCATGTAACGACAAAGAAAAACTGACTTAACAAGTTGTTCCCATATTCATATCTGTTTTGAGGAAACTGCAGAAAATAAATACGGCTCTCCATGCGAAAGGACACCGATCGCTCATGGGTAGGCGGACACAGCAAATTTAATGTTTATTCAAAGAACGGGTCGTATTTTTGTGCCTGCCTGTTCATGTTGGAGAGAGAAAACATTGAATACCCCCACCTTCTCCACATCCCCCAAACCTTCCGTGTCCAGCAACACCAGGGTGTGTTTCGGTTTTTTGGGGTGAGGGACGCACCACATCCATATGCCCTTCGTCTTTGACTGTATGGTGGATCCGAGGGCAAATCCTTAAGTGGTAGAAAGGACAGGACCAAGTTCAGTGCTAAACCAGTAAACTATAACTATTATTATTATTATTATTATTATTATTATTTCCTTCTTTTTTTGGCTCTTTTCTATCCCGTTTATGACATTTTGGGGTACTTTCTTTTCCATTACTCGAAAGATTACTGTGGTCTCAGATGGAAATTAATTTGCATGCGCTAGTTACGTAGAAATGCGACGGATGGGAAAATGTGTTATGGTGTTATTGTTTCTGACGGGGAATGACAGCCTCACCGTTTCTCTTCCCCGCCAGCCTGTTCATCAAGTATGACTTCCCAGTGCGGTACAGACCCACTACTGCCACAACGACCACAAGCTGATCGATCTGTTTCAGGATCTCCACAGCCTGTGGCAGGACGCGCAGGGTCCCGTCCTTGTCGTTCTCAATCAGACAGACCGGCTCACGCATTGAAACTGTGCCCTGGGACATGATGCTCTGCACAGACACGCACAGAAGGAGAAATACAGGGTAGCGACAAGGGGGACATTTGGGATACGTACAGTCGACCTCTGAATATTCAAAGAATACTGGTCAGTGAGCTGACCCCAGGCAATTTAGGACTCAGGATTGCTGCCATTTTGCCACCACTGCGCAAAATACCAAAATTTAATTTAAAATGGAGTGGTAACAAACTCTGCTCCTGGAGTCTCACAGGGTCCGATTGGATTTATTTATACATTAAATCAACATCTATTTCAAGGCAAAGGAAGTAGGTGAGTGTTTAACTGCGTAACTGCCTTCACAAAGGTTGGTCAACCTAATTGATCATTTTTTACCAGAAACATGCTTCCCTCCTGTGGACACATGAGGAAAGACAGTTTTCTGTAATAACGTGGTAGGCTGTGTCACATAGCCAATTTGTACACATTAAGGAATTGTGCATAATTCAGTTGTGAACTGAATTACGTTCAATTTAAAAGTGGTTTGAAGTTCCTAGGTCCTTTTGTCTAGGAGCTATTGAAATTGAAAGTTAAAATCCCAAACTAAATTTGTTTAAAATATCCAAACACTATTATGAATAAACCAATGGCTGTGCAACATTCATTTACACATGTTGAATAGTTTAAAATTGTTTTGACGTTTATAGTTCATGTGGTTGAAGAGGTATTGACTTTTGACATTTGTAATCTGTAATTTGCTGACGGTCCCTAACCATTTTCATTGACTTAAGCGGCTGGTTGTGAAGACCGTTGCATAGCGGCTCTGAACCCCGGGTTGAAGTAGGGTAGAGTCAGGGAAACTGGCTGTCAGAGTCTGGGAAATTGAATATCCAACTTGAAACCAACTTCACCTCGGTTGCTAAACGCTTGCAATGTAATGAGACAGCTGTCACTTTCCATATCTGTGTGCGAATACATTGCACGGTTCTGATTTGATCAGACTACAGCTTGAAATGCGCAGACAAATGTTACTGAGGAATCAACACCCAAGATATTGCGGAAGGACTCAGTGTGCCAGGGACTTAAAACGGGTTAAATAAATAAATAAATGGTTATAATATACATATATTTCGTCAAATTTGCCTACACTACTCGGGATTTCATTTAACTCCGGTCCATTTCGCTTTCGCTTTGTCAATTGAATGATTCCGGAAAGTTCACGAATTGCATGCCATTTGAAATCAGCCTACATGTTGCTGGTAAAACAAAAAAAGAAGAGCAGGGACACGAATAGAACAAAATTGCATCTCTTACCATTAGTTGACTTTTTTTCTCAATCAGGCAGGCTCGGATACTGTGTTCCTCTTCTGGGTTCAACACGCACTGGATTATCAGAGCGAAAGGAGAAACCGTGTGAGGTTGGTTTCACTTTCGATCGTTCGGTGCTAGTCGACAACTCAGGAACTGCTTGCCAAAATAGTCAGTAGGGCATAGGTCGAATTTGTGGTGTTTGGTTTGCAGATCAGTGGTGAAAATACCAAGACAACTGAAAATACAAAGATTAACGGGTTTAAAGTTACGATCTCGAAGATTTCCGTTTCGTTCTCTCTGGCGGTACCAATGGCGAGAAACGGTAATTGCCGGCGTGTTTTTGGACCTAACTTCCCAACTTCCAAACAGTGTCGCCTGTGTGACGTCAGTCAGTTGGCAACTGGGCCACGGTAACTGTAACACTTAGGTACTATTTACTGAATAAAAAATGGTTGTTATAAAAGTAACGTTATGTACGTACTCATTCATTGTCTAACATTAGGCTAACTTAAGCTGTCTTTACAACGCCGAGCCGGGTTATAATGCTGTAGCAGACCTGGGGTAGAATTAGTGATGATCAATTTCCACAGACGTTCTTTATCTACCTTTTGCCCGGTATGAACATCTTTAAACTTACACAGAGAAGAATCCGCGGGATTCGCTGTGGCTCGTGCAATTATGTATCTCGTGCACAATAAACATAGTCTTTCTCGTGAATGATTGTTGTGTGATATTTTTGAAACAACTGCCTTGCAAAATGTTACCCCTGGTGTTTTTGGTTTTGCTAGCTAAACTGTTCGAGATGCTGGGTGTTAAATTAGCAATCAGGACAAGAAGAATAAAACAAAAACAAAGGAGATTTCATCAAAAAAGGGCATCAACGCTAATCCATACTGCCGCATTTTTTTTATTTAGTTTTTTTTCCGGCTTGACATCTTTACACAGAAATACCTATACCTCCACCTATACCCCGGGGTTAATGCTCTGTGTAAAGACGGCTTTATTCCGATCATTATAATATATTGATGAACTTGATGGCAGTGTAAATAACGGTAACGTTAAGGCCAGTTCAGATCAATGATTCGCAACGAGACGAAACGGTTTTAGAATGTTGGAGAAAATTGCAGCGGTGTGAACTGGTTAGTTGCGTCTGAAGCCTTTGCCTGGGGTCTCAAAAGACCCACCTTGTCAAATCGCCAAGTGCAGTTTTAGAACGTTTACAATCGGGACGTCTTGGAATTTTGCAAGTTGCATCCAGTCTTGTTGCGAATCATTGATCTGAACTTGCCTTTAGTTAGCTACGTTGTAACAAGGTAGCATTGCATTCGAGAGACGGTTTGCGAGGTCGGTAGCGTTAGCTAGCGTTTTTTCTCATTGTTACGCCAAGTTACGCCTTGGCGGGGGCATGCCCCATACCTATACAGCACCGAGAGTTTGGCACTTTTCAGGGTTCCCCACAGAAATAACCACAACAGCCACAGACACTCAGCCCTTAAAAACATTAAATTCTATACATTCTGA
Source organism: Anguilla anguilla (assembly GCF_013347855.1). Taxonomy (NCBI): domain Eukaryota; kingdom Metazoa; phylum Chordata; class Actinopteri; order Anguilliformes; family Anguillidae; genus Anguilla; species Anguilla anguilla. The sequence continues at coordinate 85,727,710 of NC_049201.1, forward strand.
TCCCATTTCAACGGACAGATTTCATAAACAACTTCACATGTCCACACAATAAAGCCCCAAACTAAGGGGATTTTGCGTTTTCTCCTTCTTCTTCTTCTTCTCATTCTTATTTTTCCTGCCGCCTATCCCACTAACAACATGTCTCCCCATTGGACATTTTACCGACACCAGCCAAATCTTCACCTACACGACCCAATCAAAAACTTGCATACACACACAAAATACCCATACCTTTTTACTCTGAAACATTTCCAGTTTGAACAGGTAGCCTGTCTGTGCCCTAGTGGGCAATGTTACCGTCTTGGGAACATAGGGTTTTAGGTTCAAACCCAGCTAGGAACATGTTTCTATAACCTGCTTTTACCCTCTACTTCTTCTCAATTATTGCTTTTGCACCATATCTACCCGCCGTTCCCAGAACGTATACACTGCATTATGACGTACCGTCTGCACGTTCAGTTATTAACCGGCTACAATATTGCAAAGCCATATGGATTCAACGGGAGCTCTTCTGTCCTTACTGGCCTGTGTTCTTCTTTAAAACCACAGACAGGTTTCCTAATGATATTTCACGCATTGCATAGCTATGTCACGGTGCTGCACTAACAAAGTCACAGACTGGTAAACCTCCAGCTGAAGGATTGAATCTTGCCTCGCCCTCAGGCAGACAATTTCCTCTTTTACACTAACGTTTTTTTACGCTTATATTTGCTTTACCAAAACTCACTCACGGCCACCCATATGCATTTCATGACGGCAAATGTATTCCTTTTATTAAAAAGTTACACAAGTTCACCACTGTGCCATTTTGCTAACTATATTTCTTCACTTGGCTACCGTACAAAACCTTCTTATCAGTAAATGCCACATTTCTACATTCATGTTACCTCGCCCTGTTCTCTATCTAGCCACATACAAACAATTACTATGTATGTACGTTCTGCAACTCCCCATTAAAACATTACATTTAAAATCATGACTCACTCATAATTAAACTACTAATATTGAACATGAGAAAAGCACATCAGTGCAATATAGTTTACACATTACTTAACCTTCCACTTCAACGGCTAATATGTTATAGCGACTGTTATATATACCATTTGATAAGGACACTCTGCTCGCTCATTGTCACTTCATTCACTTCACACTATAGTCTGTGATCATGTCAACCTTCACCTACATGCCCATTCTGCTAAAAACATATTGTTTCAACTACGCAATTTCATCATTTCATTCTAATTTCTCTCACACTGTTGTTATTTTCTCATATGCAACGCCTACTTAGACATATGCGTCTGCTCCTATTCTCCACTATCAAGTTTTCCAGTTCTAGCTTAGCAAAACAATGAAGAGGATTCCTACCTGCAGATAAGCCTATCAAAATGCCTTACAAACCTTACAAACACTAAAAGTGCATCTTCACGAAATAACAGACAACGGAGCAGGACAGCAGGGTACACAAGTTGCAACCTAGGGAGCTCTAATTCTACGGGCTTGCTGATTCTTTTCTCAATCAAGGCTCCTTGGATGGCCGTCAAATCCGGGAGTACATACACTGGCCATATTCCACCTGCGTTTCTGGTGCGTTTACACTTACGCCACCGCACGCTTTGTGTGTTTTGTAATCTTACCATTTTACAATGTCATGCAAACTTTGTGTCAGATCAAAGTGTCAAATATTTCAAATTGCCTCATGGAACACATTGAAATTCATGTACAAAACTGCTGGCGAGTAACTACAGGAAGCATATTTCTCCAGAAAACATATGTATATACTTGCTTCCGAACTGAATTTGAGTACATGTACAAGTTGTTGTATATTTGCTACATACAATAAATACCGCATGTAAAATACATATTGTACATACATACATAGAGAACTTCTTTACCCCCATGGGGACATTTCCCTAGCAGCATGTTACATTCACATTTACGAACACACACTTATACCAAGAAACATACTATCATTCACACAACAGAAAGGCTGGGCAGCGAAATACATACATACCAATACAAATTGGACATACACACGCCTATTCAATCCATCTTGACTGTGAGAAAGTCATCCAAACATATGTTTGGCCTGTCCATGTAGCAAATGCTTATACACACAGGGCCAAGTGACTTGAAAGAATATTGGGTAATTTTGGGTAGCATTGCTTTGGAATACATCTTATTTAATTTCGGTGAGGCAAGATAGCCTATATTGTTTGTAGTACCGTAACTTGGCGTCATTTTTATATCAATACTTTTAATGGCAGGCCTGGACTGGTCTTGTATGTGTGAGTAACTTGGCATTTTTGTACATTGAAAACATGTTTTTGATGAGATTAAATATACGCATTAAACTGTTCACCACCTGCACCAGTGTAATGTCTTTGTAAGGAAGGAGAGTGGTGCAATAGCACCACCTAGAGGAACTACTGGGTCATTGTAAAGTTTCACCTCAGCATAAAGGACTCTGAACTCAAGTCTTGTCCTTAATTTTGATTTGCAATTAAATACATATAGTTAAGTTTTATTTTCTTCACACGCTGTTTAGCAAGTTCACCAATCACAATGCTATTTGGAGAAAAAACCTTTGTACGCAGCTAATAACTCAAATGTAACTGAATGTAAATCAAACGCAGAAGTCTTGTACAGAGGAGTGTGGCTCACATATAAACCCGTGTTGCATTGTGACACAGAGCATAGTGGAGTTTACATTACTTTACAGGCATTTAGCAGATGCTCGTATCCAGAGCGACTTACACAATTTTTTACATAGCATTTTACATTGTATCCATTTATACAGCTGGATATATACTGAAGCAATTCCGGTTAAGTACCTTGCTCAAGGGTACAACGGCAGTGTCCTCCTTGGGAATCAAACCTGTGACCTTTTAGGTTACAAGACCAGTTCCTTACCCATTATACTATGCTGCCACTACAAATCATGCTGCCAGGATTGTCTCAACAATCCACAAATGAATGCAAGCAACAGGTGATGCACAAATGTGAACCAGCTACATTTCTATGTGGATCAAACAGAATTTATTTTTGGATCGCCTATCTTTGTTTGTAGGTACATGTCAGCAGTTTTTGGCTGTAGGTAAATCTCAGCAATGTTTGCCTGTTGGTAACTTTCAGCAGTGATTGTTTATAGATAAATCTCAGCAGTGTCTGCCTGACTGTAGGTAAATATCATCAGTGTTTGGCTGTAGGCAAATCTCAGCTGTGTTTGGCTGTAGGTAAATCTCAGCAGCGTTTTGCTGTAGGTAAATCTCAGCAGTGTTTGGCTGAAGGTAAATCTCAGCAGTGTTTGGCTGTGTGTAAATCTCACCAGTGTTTGGCTGACAAAACAGAGAACATAACAGTGACTGCTTAGTGAATTAATTATTTATTTAAACAGAACAACATTACACTCATTTCAACTAACTGCTTTATGAAGGTTGTTTTGGTTTCTCTTTGTGCTAACTGCACACATTTTCCTAAATATTATTAGTTGGGGTTGAAAGGGTACGCTGGGCTGGGCTGGTGAGTCCACCTCAGGGATGGATCCAGGGGATCGCAGGCCGAGGGTTAGATCAGGATGGCTCCGATAGTCGCCCAGACTCCTGACACTGCTGCAGAGGCTGTGGTAGAGAGTCCTGCTGCCCCTGTCAATCAAACACAACGTCCTCCATCAGGGATTTTAGGGGTTTTGATCACAGTTTTTTTTTAAATGCTGGCCGATTTGCTGCAGCCCACACCGTCACTTCAAGAGAGTGCAGACAAGCAAGTAATAGATACCAGACCATGGGGCCCATCCACACACTGGAACAGAGCCTGAACAGATACCAGACCATGGGGCCCATCCACACACTGGAACTTAACAGATAGTTGACCATGATATCTCAGATCACACACAGAGGCCTAAATTCTAACATCATTGTTCGTGAATTTTGGCTAATTAAGCGCATGTGTTTCTGTTTTACACGCACAGTTTGGCCAGTTCGTAAATCATGAAAATCTCTTTGAAAAAAATGTTTGTACCAAAAAATTGTAACACTCATTTTGGCTGAATCCAAGCTGAACACAAAAAGCCCTTTGAAGGCCTAGTGGATCAGAGAGGAAGATAATAAAGAAGCAAAACGAATTATATTTTTTTGCGACTCTCTTTAGGGAGTGGACTTCACTTCCTTCCATACCTATTGACTGTAGAACAGCCACCGCAGATCCAGTAGCCACTGCGCCCCCATTGGCTACCGCCGCTGCTGACATCATGGAGGAGGCGACGGATCCGGCCGCAACACCGGCAGCCGTGAAGCCCGCTGCTCCCACAACCACTGGAATCACAACGGTGGCCGCACCTGCGCACAAAGAGACGTCCAGGTGTAGGTGTGCATTTCGGTAAAACTGGGAAATGGTGACAGGTTTTCCCAGACGTGAAAACAGTAAACCCGCCCAATCAGAGCCTCAAACCCGCCCAATCAGACCCTCAAACCCACCCAATCAGAGCCTCAAACCCACCTAATCAGACCCTCAAACCCGCCCAATCAGAGCCTCAAACTCACCCAATCAGACCCTCAAACCCGCCCAATCAGACCCTCAAACCCACCCAATCAGAGCCTCAAACCCACCCAATCAGACCCTCAAACCCACCCAATCAGAGCCTCAAACCCACCCAATCAGACCCTCAAACCCACCCAATCAGACCCTCAAACCCACCCAATCAGAGCCTCAAACCCACCCAATCAGACCCTCAAACCCGCCCAATCAGAACCTCAAACCCGCCCAATCAGACCCTCAAACCCACCCAATCAGAGCCTCAAACCCACCCAATTAAAAAAAAAACAAACAAACAATACATTAACTAAATGTTTTGGATATACGTGTATATATATATATATATATATATATATATATATATATATATATAATTTTTTTTTTCCTGGAAAAAATAACATAAGCTAGAAAAGTTAAAATTTTGTGAAGAATATGTAAATTTGCTCGCTTAAAGAGTATAAATTACTATCTCTGCTATGGTAGCAGCAGTATATCATTTCAGAGATGTATTAGGGTGTTACTAGGGTCTTATTAGGTAGTTCCTAGTGTCTTTCTATGCTGTTGCTAGGGTGTTGAAGGTGATTGCCAGGGTCTTACTAGGCAGTTGCTAGGGTGGACTAGGTGGTTTTCAGGGTCTTACTATGTGGTTGCTAATGTCTTGCTAGGTGATTGCTATGGTCTTAAATGAAAAAGAAAAAAAATTAAATGTCTCAAAAACCATAAAATATATCAAAAAGTTGAACAGAAGCATGCTAGAGCAAAAAAAAATAGAACATTTTTATATATAGTATGTCTCAGTAGCCCAAAAACTGTAGAAGGTTTGGTCTACAAAAAATGCCCAGAACAAAAATAATAATAAGAAGTATGGACAAGAGAGAGAGAGAGAGAGAGAGAGATGCTTAAAAGTAAACATGTCCCAAATATTTCCTTGGTGATACGTACCAGTGCCGAGTGCGGCCCCAAGTGCTACTCCAAGGAGTCCTAGAGAAAGAAATGCAATGCAATTTTGCAAGACAAACATTTATGATAATGCAGATAAATAATTTGGCATGGTTTCAGTCTATTCTCTAATACAGTATTGAGCCCCAGTCATACTTAGCAATTAACATGGTGCTGGAACAAAATCTGAAAACCTTTATCTGTTTCTGTCATTCTGTATTAAAGTAATAGGATACTCACCCATAATGCTGAGAAGGGTGTTGGTCTGAAACATGAAAATCAGTGTCTTTCATTGATACAGTAGGAATCCAAATATTTAGCAATTAATACAGCTCTTCTAATTAGACCCTCTGCCGTGTTATCATCACTGCATGAGAATCAGCTGTGATGGTAGCTTAAACACGTTGCATTAAACCCATTACAGAGGATGCCTGTCTAGCTTTGTGAGCCGTTCATGAGCATATTGAACTGATATGCGGCTAAAATTACTTTCTAAATTTGGATCTTAACAAGCATTTTCCCTTCAAGCCTTTATAATTTTACGTCTTTATTAAAAATGCAGTTCTCCGTACAGTATCATTGCATTCGTGCCATATTGAAATATTAAAATATTATGTTCAAAAGTACAGAAAACATCTGGATTGCTCAGGAGTTCAAAATGTGTGATGAAGGTTCTGTTTTGTAGGCAATACAATGTATCAAATAAGAAAGGCACAAGGCACTCTCCTGTCTAGAATAATGTATAAAAAGCCTTTAACATGATAGCACTCTCATGATTGAATATTTGAAATGATGTAAAAGAAGAGCTATCTTCCTCTCTGAAATAACATAATAAATGCAAAAAAATTCAATAACTTTTAGTTATATATGTGCTGTATCTGCAAATTCTCAGTGGTGTTCCCACAGAAGTGTACATTTATATTTATATTTAAGTCAGAACTTACCTGAGTTCTGTGGAGGACAGTAACTTTGTGTGTGAGGTGGAAAGTTCCAGCTGATGGTCCTTTATATAGTCTAATGAGTCTGGCTGGGAGAGGCCAGAGACTGTGTTAACAGAGAAAGAAAAGTGAAACTGAGTGATTTCACCAAGCTCTCTCTCTGCTGTTCCACAAGCAGAAAATACAGACACACACTGGTACACACACATACTTACACTGGTACACACACACTTACACTGGTACGCACACATACTTACACTGGTACCTGCACACACACTTAAACTGGTACACACACACTTAAACTGGTACACACACGCTTACACTGGTACACACACTGGCACACACACACTTACACTGGTACACACACTGGCACATACACACACTTACACTGGTACACACACTGGCACACACACACACTTACACTGGTACACACACTGGCACACACACACACTTACACTGGTACACACACTGGCACACACACACACACACTTACACTGGCACACACTCACACATGTACACTGGTACACACACACTTACACTGGCACACACTCACACATGTACATTGGTACACACACACACTTACACTGGTACACACATACACTTACACTGGTAAACAGTGGTGAACTGGGTTTACAATGAAAAGGTTGTGGGTTTGATCCCCTGCTGCTGTTGTATCCCTGTTGGCAAAACACTGAAGCTGCTTTAGCTCAAAATACTCCACAGTGGTCCTCCATATTGTTTGGGACAAAGACATATTTTCTCTTGATTTGGCTGTGTTCCGCAATTTTAGATTTGTAATTTTTTTATTTCACATGTGATTAAAATGCAGATAATCAGCTCTTATTAAAAGGTTTTTTTTTCACTTGGTTTCATCAAGATACAATATTGCTCCACAGTCATGTTGGTGGAATTTTATTCCAGTACAGCATAAGTAGAGTACATCCTCCCAATCACATGTAAGAACACATAACAGCAACACACAGTAAGTCCAAGTTATACTTCTCTTGAAGTGTTTCACTTCAAGAGAAACGGAACTGGACAGCTAGCATTCATATGGGGATACACCTCTAAAAAACAAAGAAAACACATTCCAGCATGCTGACGGGTCAGTTATGTCCTGATGCCAGTCCAAAAAACGTGACAGAAATGACAGAAACCTAGAACAATGACAATGACCAAAGCCAAGAATAAAGGCAATTAGTGGTGAAAATAGGTGTGCGGGTGTGTGTGCGTAGGTGCAGGTGTGTATGTGTACGGTATGTATGTAAATGAACAGGTGTGTCCCATCATAATTAGACCCTCTGCCGTGTTATCATCACTGCATGAGAATCAGCTGTGATGGTAGCTTAAACACGTTGCATAAAACCCATTACAGAGGATGCCTGTCTAGCTTTGTGAGCCGTTCATGAGCATATTGAACTGATATGCGGCTAAAATTACTTTCTAAATTTGGATCTTAACAAGCATTTTCCCTTCAAGCCTTTATAATTTTACGTCGTTATTAAAAATGCAGTTGTCCGTACAGTATCATTGCATTCGTGCCATATTGAAATATTAAAATATTATGTTCAAAAGTACAGAAAACATCTGGATTGCTCAGGAGTTCAAAATGTGTGATGAAGGTTCTCTTTTGTAGGCAATACAATGTATCAAAGAAGAAAGGCACAAGGCACTCTCCTGTCTAGAATAATGTATAAAAAGCCTTTAACATGATGGCACTCTCATGATTGAATATTTGAAATGATGTAAAAGAAGAGCTATCTTCCTCTCTGAAATAACATAATAAATGCAAAAAAATTCAATAACTTTTAGTTATAAATGTGCTGTATCTGCAAATTCTCAGTGGTGTTCCCACAGAAGTGTACATTTATATTTATATTTAAGTCAGAACTTACCTGCTGTGGAGGACAGTAACTTTGTGTGTGAGGTGGAAAGTTCCAGCTGATGGTCCTTTATATAGTCTAATGAGTCTGGCTGGGAGAGGCCAGAGACTGTGTTAACAGAGAAAGAAAAGTGAAACTGAGTGATTTCACCAAGCTCTCTCTCTGCTGTTCCACAAGCAGAAAATACAGACACACACTGGTACACACACACACTTAAACTGGTACACACACACATACACTGGTACACACACATACTTACACTGGTACCTGCACACACACTTAAACTGGTACACACACACTTAAACTGGTACACACACGCTTACACTGGTACACACACTGGCACACACACGCTTACACTGGTACACACACTGGCACACACACACACTTACACTGGTACACACACTGGCACACACACACACACACACTTACACTGGTACACACACTGGCACACACACACACTTACACTGGTACACACACTGGCACACACACACACACTTACACTGGCACACACTCACACATGTACACTGGTACACACACACACTTACACTGGCACACACTCACACATGTACACTGGTACACACACACACTTACACTGGTATACACATACACTTACACTGGTAAACAGTGGTGAACTGGGTTTACAATTAAAAGGTTGTGGGTTTGATCCCCTGCTGCTGTTGTATCCCTGTTGGCAAAACACTGAAGCTGCTTTAGCTCAAAATACTCCACAGTGGTCCTCCATATTGTTTGGGACAAAGACATATTTTCTCTTGATTTGGCTGTGTTCCGCAATTTTAGATTTGTAATTTTTTTATTTGACATGTGATTAAAATGCAGATAATCAGCTCTTATTAAAAGGTTTTTTTTTCACTTGGTTTCACCAAGATACAATATTGGCCCACAGTCATGTTGGTGGAATTTTATTCCAGTACAGCATCAGTACAGTACATCCTCCCAATCACATGTAAGAACACATAACAGCAACACACAGTAAGTCCAAGTTACACTTCTCTTGAAGTGTTTCACTTCAAGAGAAACGGAACTGGACAGCTAGCATTCATATGGGGATACACCTCTAAAAAACAAAGAAAACACATTCCAGCATGCTGACGGGTCAGTTATGTCCTGATGCCAGTCCAAAAAACGTGACAGAAATGACAGAAACCTAGAACAATGACAATGACCAAAGCCAAGAATAAAGGCAATTAGTGGTGAAAATAGGTGTGCGGGTGTGTGTGCGTAGGTGCAGGTGTGTATGTGTACGGTATGTATGTAAATGAACAGGTGTGTCCCAGCATAATTAGACCCTCTGCCGTGTTATCATCACTGCATGAGAATCAGCTGTGACGGTAGCTTAAACACGTTGCATAAAACCCATTACAGAGGATGCCTGTCCAGCTTTGTGAGCCGTTCATGAGTATATTGAACTGATATGCGGCTAAAATTACTTTCTAAATTTGGATCTTAACAAGCATTTTCCCTTCAAGCCTTTATAATTTTACATCGTTATTAAAAATGCAGTTGTCCGTACAGTTACTTTATATAGTCTAATGGGTCTGGCTGGGAGAGGCCAGAGACTGTGTTAACAGAGAAAGAAAAGTGAAACTGAGTGATTTCACCAAGCTCTCTCTCTGCTGTTCCACAAGCAGAAAATACAGACACACATTGGTACACACACACACTTAAACTGGTACACACACACTTACACTGGAACACACATATACTTACACTGGTACCTGCACACACACTTAAACTGGTACACACACACTTCATCTGGTACACACACGCTTACACTGGTACACACACTGGCACACACACGCTTACACTGGTACACACACTGGCACACACACACACTTACACTGGTACACACACTGGCACACACACACACACTTACACTGGTACACACACTGGTGCACACACACACACTGGTACACACACACACTTACACTGGCACACACTCACACATGTACACTGGTACACACACACACTTACACTGGCACACACTCACACATGTACACTGGTACACACACACTTACACTGGCACACACTCACACATGTACACTGGTACACACACACACTTACACTGGCACACACTCACACATGTACACTGGTACACACACACACATACACTGGTACACATATACACTTACACTGGTAAATAGTGGTGAACTGGGTTTACAATGAAAAGGTTGTGGGTTTGATCCCCTGCTGGGCTACTGCTGCTGTTGTATCCCTGTTGGCAAAACACTGAAGCTGCTTTAGCTCAAAATACTCCACAGTGGTCCTCCATATTGTTTGGGACAAAGACATATTTTCTCTTGATTTGGCTGTGTTCCGCAATTTTAGATTTGTAATTTTTTTATTTGACATGTGATTAAAATGCAGATAATCAGCTCTTATTAAAAGGTTTTTTTCACTTGGTTTCACCAAGATACAATATTGCCCCACAGTCATGTTGGTGGAATTTTATTCCAGTACAGCATCAGTAGAGTACATCCTCCCAATCACATGTAAGAACACATAACAGCAACACACAGTAAGTCCAAGTTATACTTCTCTTGAAGTGTTTCACTTCAAGAGAAACGGAACTGGACAGCTAGCATTCATATGGGGATACACCTCTAAAAAACAAAGAAAACACATTCCAGCATGCTGACGGGTCAGTTATGTCAGTTATGTCCTGATGCCAGTCCAAAAAACGTGACAGAAATGACAGAAAGCCAATGACCAAAGCCAAGAATAAAGGCAATTAGTGGTGAAAATAGGTGTGCGGGTGTGTGTGCGTAGGTGCAGGTGTGTATGTGTACGGTATGTATGTAAATGAACAGTTGTGTCCCAGCATACCTCAAACTCTTAGGATTCCATACCTTAAGACCTTAAGATGACAGGAGAGGGTTCATTTCCTTATAACAGTTTCCAAATAGATGTACTGTATTATAGATTAGCCTGAACCAATAATAATATATAAAAGGGAAGTGACGCATGTACTGTATCAAAGTGAGCCTCCGCCCCATAAGAGGTGGGCCTGTCTTTACTTTTGAGTGGGCCTTTGAGACTTCCATCCAGCGCCCCCCCCCCCCCCCCCCCCGCATCCCATGCCCACTCTACTCTTCACCAGTGCATAGTTAATTAATGATCAGTGAGGACCCAAGGAGTACCGATTTCTTCCCTTTTATATTTACTATTATTAATGGTTCAGGTAATTATTATCATTATTGACCCTATGACCTTAAAATGTCTTTTATTGTAGTGACATTAAATATTGATATTTGGAGAGCTTTTTGGGGGGACAGCTTTGGATATTATGGGAACGTTTGTGAGCTAAACTCAGCAGTGACACTGACTTCCGCTTTATTTCGGTATTTCTCGACCAGAATGTCCAACATAGTGCCTGTAGGTGTATTAAAGTACATTTTCAAATGTGGCCAGATGGTGGCGCTAATGGAAGGGTACAATAGAGCATTCTGAGATGGTCTGTTTGATCCCTAACATATCTGCAGTTTTACTGCAAAAACCTCAGACTTCGAGTATGTTGATGCCATAAGACAGGGTCCTTTCCAGGAAGTTGGGGCCTTACACGCAGTGTGTATCTTGCGTATGGACTGGACGGCACTAGGCACATGGAGAAAAAGCTTCATGTGTGCAGGCTCTATTGCGATCCTACTCGTTGCAGCTTAATTCTCACTAAAAATGGCATTTATCCATTACGTAAAACTGAATTTTCAACGACCTGAGTTGTTCAGTTCTGAACAGTAAACTACAATTGGTTCGTATTTACGCTAAATCCTTTGTTCAGTAGTGCTCCTACTGTCTTCATTTTACTAACAAGTCTCTCGTGTGATACATTATCAAATGCCTTTTGAAAATCTTAGTAGATAATATCTAATACCTTGCTATAATCAAAACACTTGGAAGCTTCTTCAAATAATACCAGAAGGTTTCTCAGACATGACCTTCCCTTACAAAAACCATGCTGGCTATCCCTTAGGATATTGCTATTTTCAAGAAATACTTCCAACTTGTCTCTAATGATAAATTCCAGTATATTACATATTATGCAAGTTAAATTTGCAGGCCGGTAGTTTCCTGAATATGCCAGCAGCCATACCACCATGCACTCTGCTCCTGCTGACTGGCTGAAGCTAAGCAGGTGTGGGCTTGGTTAGTACTTGGATGGGAGACCACCAGGGAATATTGAGTTGCTGCTGGAAGTGGTGTTGGTGGGCCAGCAGGGGGCAATCTTCCCTCTGGTCAAATAAACCCCAATGCCCCAGTGCAGTGACGGGGACACTGTGCTGTAGGAGATGCCGTCTTTCGGACGAGACGTTAAACCGAGGTCCTGACTCACTGTGGTCATTAAAGATCCCATGACACTATTCGCAAAGAGTAGGGGGTTCCCCGGTGTCCTGGCTAAAATCCCAGATCTGGCTCTCACAAAAACTTGCCACCTAATCATCCCCTGATTTAATTGGCTAAAAAAAAAATGTTCTCTCCCTTCAGTGGAGCTGCTGAGTGGCCAACAATAGAGGATGGTGGTTGTACTGGGCAGCTCCCAGGTGTGAATGTGTATGAGTGTGAAGCAGGGCGTTCCTGCAAAAGAGCATTCGTGCTCAGCGAACCTACCCTGGGTAAATAAAGGTTAAAGGAATACCATCAGGACCTGCTGCCTTGTTTGTCTTTAGACTGCCTTGTTTGTCAATGATAATGTGCATCATCTAAAGATGTAAAGGGAAGCTTAAAGCTGGAGTAGGCAATTTTTATGCTAGAATATTTTTTATCATATATAAATGTCAAGATACCATTAGAAAATGTTGATTGTGTAAAGGGTTTAAATGGGGTGTTATTCTTGGGTAGTTTGTGTGGAGCTCTGGATCACTACGTTACATGTGGCAGTGTACCTGTTTTGTATTTAGACTTATTGTAAATTTTAAAATAATAGCCTTAACTTATGTATTTTAACTGTAATTGAATTAAAGGATTTATTTGTGCATATTTGTGTCTTCAGCTGGCTTATACAAAACAGTGACAACCATCCAGAAGTATGGATGAGGGGTGAGCAGCTAAGTTGCTAACATTGGCTGTGGTTCTACCTGACCGGCAGTGATATTAGGCCAGAGTATCATTCTAATTATCCATGTTAACTTGGTTTCTGTGGTTAGAATTCATTTAGTACACTCACCAATTTTGCACTGTAAAATTTTTTATTTAAAATATCACAGTTTCCCTGCTGCCGTAAGGAAGTGGTCTTGTAACCACCGCCCTTGTACCCTTGAGCAAAGTACTTAACCTGCATTGCTTCATTGTATATTCAGCTGTATAAATGGATGCAATGTAAATGCTATACTATATATGTAATGAAGCTCTTGGTGGTTAGGAGTTTGTCAACAATATGGGGTGTCTGGTCAGGACACGGAGGCAGGAAATTCTTTTGGGGGGTTTATTATAAATGGAATGCAAATACACAGGCACAGGCAATCTCTGGTCTCCTCTTAGGTTTAAATCAGGTGGGTGTGCATCTGTGTGTGTGTGTGTGTGTGTGTGGTTCTAAATAAGGAAAAAGAAATACAGTTAGCCTACTTCTACACTTATTATCAGCTGTATATTATATAGGCTACATAAATCTCTCTATCACCCCTAGGTATCAAATATTATTTAACTAGCATCACGGTTAGAAATCTTGAATATCAGCTATACAATAACAGGAAATAAACGGTACTAATCACGTAGCTTACTAAACACAACGGAATATTCTACCGTATGTAGATGCACTGTCGCGAGGAATAACACTCTAATGTACCTATCATAAATCGCCAATCTGTGGTAAATGTTAACGGAATACTCCTGATAAAACGTGAACATTATGCTATACAAATTACTATCAGACAATGGATTCACTAATAATCTAAACTAAATATCCTTGACGATACAGAAAGGTGTACTTACTGCCGTTTATTGACGCACACAAAGGAAACTTAACTCGCTAGAAATGACCGTTGAACTGACTAACTTTGCACAAAATTAACCGCGGCAAGTGCGAGCCGTAAACAAAAGGGGCGTTGCCAGCAACAGGTTAGGTCTTCACTGTCCATACTCTGCGCCTTTTGCACAATATACTTTGCTCTGGATGAGAGCGTCTGCTAAATGCCTGTAATGTAGATGTTATCTGAACATCAGCGTAAAAAAATTACAAGTTACTCACACATTCAAAGCACTTTCTATAAATCATTATTTCAAACTTGCAAACTCTAGGCCTGCCATTAAAGCTACTGATATCAAAATTAGGCCAAGTTACAATATTGGCTGTCTTAGCTCACACAAATTGAACAACCTATACTCCAAAGCAGTGCCACCCTGTGTTTCCTAAATTTCAGGTAACTTGGCCTTGCGTTTTTTCATCTTACCATCTGAAGAGAATGTGGTCATTCAAAATGTATGTGTCACATGAAAGTGTCCAATGGCAATAATTTATAGAGGAAATAATCAGCAATTGAGCTGTCACAGCTAAAATGTCTTACATATGACAACACTACACATATGTTTGAATAATCGTCTACATTGAGTGTTTTGGGTGTATGAGAGGCACATTGTAAATAAAAAGCATGATTATTATTGTTGTTGTTGTTAGTAGTAGTAGTAGTAGTAGTTCGTGTTGTAATGTTGTTAAGGAAATAGTTAACAAATAAGATATTTTTTTATTTGACAATGTAGAAGAAATTCTATGATTGTAGGTATTTGGGTAAACTTTGTTTGACCCACAAGCATACAATACGTTAATGGGGCAAGCATAAACCAGTGTGTGTGTAAGAGTATCTGTGTAACTGTATACAGGCTATGGTTGACAGGAGCGTGGGCGTTAGCAAAAAAAGTTTCAAAATCTGATTGGCTTGACCAGACTCTGCAGAAAAAAATACTATCTATTGGTTTTTTTTTTTTTTAAATCATGCTGCAAAGATTGTCAGAACAATCAACAAATAAATGCAAGCTATCAGTTACATTTTTTTTATGAATCACCTGCATTTATTTTTTGTTGGCTACCTTTGTAAGAAGGTAAATTTCAGCAGTGATTGAATGTAGGTAAATCGCAGCAGTGATTGGCTGACAAAACAAAGAAGATAACAGTGACTGCGGCTTAGTGAATTTGTTATTTATTTAAACAGATTGTCAACTAACTGTTTTACGAAGGTTGTTTTTTTTACAGTTTTCAAAATTGCTTTTTGTGCTAACTGAAATATAGACACACTTACACTGGTACACACACACTTAAACTGGTACACACACTGGAACACACACACACATGTACACTGGTAACCACACTGGCACACACACACACTTACACTGGTAACCACAATGGCACACACACACACTTACACTGGTAACCACACTGGCACACACACACACTTACACTGGTAACCACACTGGTGAACAAACACACTCACACTGATAAACACTTTTTTCACTTGGTTTCACCAAGATACAATATTGCCCCACAGTCATGTTGGTGGAATTTTATTCCAGTACAGCATCAGTAGAGTACATCCTCCCAATCACATGTAAGAACACATAACAGCAACACACAGTAAGTCCATGTTACACTTCTCTTGAAGTGTTTCACTTCAAGAGAAACGGAACTGGACAGCTAGCATTCATATGGGGATACACCTCTAAAAAACAAAGAAAACACATTCCAGCATGCTGACGGGTCAGTTATGTCCTGATGCCAGTCCAAAAAACGTGACAGAAATGACAGAAACCTAGAACAATGACAATGACCAAAGCCAAGAATAAAGGCAATTAGTGGTGAAAATAGGTGTGCGGGTGTGTGTGCGTAGGTGCAGGTGTGTATGTGTACGGTATGTATGTAAATGAACAGGTGTGTCCCAGCATACCTCAAACTCTTAGGATTCCATACCTTAAGACCTTAAGATGGCAGGAGAGGGTTAATTTCGTAATTTACGCTAAATCCTTTGTTCAGTAGTGCTCCTACTGTCCTCATTTTACTAACAAGTCTCTCATGTGATACATTATCAAATGCCTTTTGAAAATCTTAGTAGATACTGTGTTTGGCTGACAAAACAAAGATAACAGTGACTGCGGCTTAGTGAATTTGTTATTTATTTAAACAGAACAACATTACACTATTGTCAACTAACTGTTTTACGAAGGTTGTTTCTGTTACAAAATTGCTTTTTGTGCTAACTGCATGCATTTTCCTAAATATTTTTTAGTTTGGGATCAAAGGGTACGCTGGGCTGGTCTGGTGAGTCCACCTCAGGGATGGATCCAGGTGATGGCAGGCCGAGGGTTAGAACAGGATGGCTCCGATAGTCGCCCCGGCACTGGACAGTGCTGCAGAGGCTGCGGTAGAGAGTCCTGCTGCCCCTGTCAATCAAACACAACGTCCTCCATCAGGGATTTTAGGGGTTTTGATCACAGTTTTTTTTTTAAATGCTGGCCGATTTGCTGCAGCCCACACCGTCACTTCAAGAGAGTGCAGACAAGCAAGTAACAGATACCAGACCATGGGGCCCATCCACACACTGGAACAGTGTCTTAACAGATACCAGACCATGGGGCCCATCCACACACTGGAACTTAACAGATAACAGTTGACCATGATCTCTCAGATCACACACAGAGGCCTAAATTCTAACATCATTGTTCCTGAATTTTGGCTAATTAAGCGCATGTTTCTGTTTTACACGCACAGTTTGGCCAGTTCGTGAATCATGAAAATCTCTGGCCACCACACCACCAGCAGCTACTCCGCCCCCATTGGCTACCGCTGACATCATGGAGGAGGCGACGGATCCGGCCGCAGCACTGGCAGCCGTGAAGCCCACTGCTCCCACAACCAGTGGAATCGCAACGGCGGCCGCACCTGCGCACAAAGAGACGTCCAGGTGTAGGTGTTCATTTCGGTAAAACTGGGAAATGGTGACAGGTTTTCCCAAACGTGAAAACAGTAAACCTGGCCAATCAGACCCTCAAACCCACCCAATCAGACCCCCAAACCCACCCAATCAGACCCTCAAACCCACCCAATCAGAGCCTCAAACCCACCCAATCAGACCCTCAAACCCGCCCAATCAGACCAACAAACCCACCCAATCAGAGCCTCAAACCCACCCAATCAGAGCCTCAAACCCGCCCAATCAAACCCTCAAACGCACCCAATCAGACCCTCAAATCCGCCCAATCAGACCCTCAAACCCACCCAATTAAAAAAAAAACAAACAATACATTAACTAAATGTTTTGGATATACATGTGTATATATATATATATATTTTTTTTTAATTTTTTTTTTAAATTTATTTATTTATTTTGTTTTCCTGGAAAAAATAACATAAGCTAGAAAAGGTAAAATTTTGTGAAGAATATGTAAATTTGCTCGCTTTAAGAGTATAAATTACTAGCTCTGCTATGGTAGCAGAAGTATATCATTTCAAAGATGTATTAGGGTGTTACTAGGGTCTTATTAGGTGGTTCCTAGTGTCTTTCTATGCTGTTGCTAGGGTGTTGAAGGTGATTGCCAGGGTCTTACTAGGCAGTTGCTAGGGTGGACTAGGTGGTTTTCAGGGTCTTACTATGTGGTTGCTAATGTCTTGCTAGGTGATTGCTATGGTCTTAAATGTAAAAAAAAAAAATTAAATGTCTCAAAAACCATAAAATATATCAAAAAGTTGAACAGAAGCATGCTAGAGCAAAAAAAAAATAGAACATTTTTATATATAGTATGTCTCAGTAGTCCAAAAACTGTAGAAGGTTTGGTCTACAAAAAATGCCCAGAACAAAAATAATAATAAGAAGTATGGACAAGAGAGAGATAGAGAGAGAGAGAGAGAGATGCTCAAAAGTAAACATGTCCCAAATATTTCCTTGGTGATACGTACCAACGCCGAGTGCGGCCCCAAGTGCTAATCCAAAAAGGCCTAGAGAAAGAAAAGCAATGCAATTTTGCAAGACAAACATTTATGATAATGCAGATAAATAATCTGGCATGGTTTCAGTCTATTCTCTAATACAGTATTGAGCCCCAGTCATACTTAGCAATTAACATGGTGCTGGAACAAAATCTGAAAACCTTTATCTGTTTCTGTCATTCTGTATTAAAGTAATAGGATACTCACCCATGGTGCTGAGAAGGGTGTTGGTCTGAAACATGAAAATCAGTGTCTTTCATTGATACAGTAGGAATCCAAATATTTAGCAATTAATACAGCTCTTCTAATTAGACCCTCTGCCGTGTTATCATCACTGCATGAGAATCAGCTGTGACGGTAGCTTAAACACGTTGCATAAAACCCATTACAGAGGATGCCTGTCCAGCTTTGTGAGCCGTTCATGAGCATATTGAACTGATATGCAGCTAAAATTACTTTCTAAATTTGGATTTTAACAAGCATTTTCCCTTCAAACCTTCATAATTTTACATCTTTATTAAAAATGCAGTTGTCCGTACAGTATCATTGCATTCAGGCCATATTGAAATATTAAAATATTATGTTCAAAAGTACAGAAAACATCTGGATTGCTCAGGAGTTCAAAATGTGTGATGAAGGTTCTCTTTTGTAGGCAATACAATGTATCAAATAAGAAAGGCACAAGGCACTCTCCTGTCCAGAATAATGTATAAAACGCCTTTAACATGATAGCACTCTCATGATTGAATATTTGAAATGATGTAAAAGAAGAGCTATCTTCCTCTCTGAAATAACATAATAAATGCAAAAAAATTCAATAACTTTTAGTTATATATGTGCTGTATCTGCAAATTCTCAGTGGTGTTCCCACAGAAGTGTACATTTATATTTATATTTAAGTCAGAACTTACCTGCTGTGGAGGACAGTAACTTGGTGTGTGAGGTGGAAAGTTCCAGCTGATGGTCCTTTATATAGTCTAATGAGTCTGGCTGGAAGAGGCCAGAGACTGTGTTAACAGAGAAAGAAAAGTGAAACTGAGTGATTTCACCAAGCTCTCTCTCTGCTGTTCCACAAGCAGAAAATACAGACATACATTGGTACACACACACACTTACACTGGTACACACACATACTTACACTGGTACCTGCACACATACTTACACTGGTACCTGCACACACTTAATCTGGTACACACACGCTTACACTGGTACACACACTGGCACACACACACTTACACTGGTACACACACTGGCACACACACACACTTACACTGGTACACACACTGGCACACACATATACTTACACTGGTACACACACTGGCACACACACACACACACTTACACTGGCACACACTCACACATGTACACTGGTACACACACACACTTACACTGGCACACACTCACACATGTACATTGGTACACACACACACTTACACTGGTACACACACACACTTACACTGGTAAACAGTGGTGAACTGGGTTTACAATGAAAAGGTTGTGGGTTTGATCCCCTGCTGGGCTACTGCTGCTGTTGTATCCCTGTTGGCAAAACACTGAAGCTGCTTTAGCTCAAAATACTCCACAGTGGTCCTCCATATTGTTTGGGACAAAGACATATTTTCTCTTGATTTGGCTGTGTTCCGCAATTTTAGATTTGTAATTTTTTTATTTGACATGTGATTAAAATGCAGATAATCAGCTCTTATTAAAAGGTATTTTTATTCACTTGGTTTCATCAAGATACAGTATTGCCCCACAGTCATGTTGGTGGAATTTTATTCCAGTACAGCATCAGTAGAGTACATCCTCCCAATCACATGTAAGAACACATAACAGCAACACACAGTAAGTCCAAGTTATACTTCTCTTGAATTGTTTCACTTCAAGAGAAACCGAACTGGACAGCTAGCATTCATATGGGGATACACCTCTAAAAAACAAAGAAAACACATTCCAGCATGCTGACGGGTCAGTTATGTCCTGATGCCAGTCCAAAAAACGTGACAGAAATGACAGAAACCTAGAACAATGACAATGACCAAAGCCAAGAATAAAGGCAATTAGTGGTGAAAATAGGTGTGCGGGTGTGTGTGCGTAGGTGCAGGTGTGTATGTGTACGGTATGTATGTAAATTAACAGGTGTGTCCCAGCATAATTAGACCCTCTGCCGTGTTATCATCACTGCATGAGAATCAGCTGTGACGGTAGCTTAAACACGTTGCATTAAACCCATTACAGAGGATGCCTGTCTAGCTTTGTGAGCCGTTCATGAGCATATTGAACTGATATGCGGCTAAAATTACTTTCTAAATTTGGATCTTAACAAGCATTTTCCCTTCAAGCCTTTATAATTTTACGTCTTTATTAAAAATGCAGTTGTCCGTACAGTATCATTGCATTCGTGCCATATTGAAATATTAAAATATTATGTTCAAAAGTACAGAAAACATCTGGATTGCTCAGGAGTTCAAAATGTGTGATGAAGGTTCTCTTTTGTAGGCAATACAATGTATCAAAGAAGAAAGGCACAAGCCACTCTCCTGTCTAGAATAATGTATAAAAAGCCTTTAACATGATCGCTCTCTCATGATTGAATATTTGAAATGATGTAAAAGAAGAGCTATCTTCCTCTCTGAAATAACATAATAAATGCAAAAAAATTCAATAACTTTTAGTTATATATGTGCTGTATCTGCAAATTCTCAGTGGTGTTCCCACAGAAGTGTACATTTATATTTATATTTAAGTCAGAACTTACCTGCTGTGGAGGACAGTAACTTTGTGTGTGAGGTGGAAAGTTCCAGCTGATGGTCCTTTATATAGTCTAATGAGTCTGGCTGGGAGAGGCCAGAGACTGTGTTAACAGAGAAAGAAAAGTGAAACTGAGTGATTTCACCAAGCTCTCTCTCTGCTGTTCCACAAGCAGAAAATACAGACACACACTGGTACACACACACACTTAAACTGGTACACACACACTTACACTGGTACGCACACATACTTACACTGGTACCTGCACACACACTTAAACTGGTACACACACACTTAAACTGGTACACACACGCTTACACTGGTACACACACTGGCACACACACGCTTACACTGGTACACACACTGGCACACACACACACTTACACTGGTACACACACTGGCACACACACACACTTACACTGGTACACACACCGGCACACACACACACTTACACTGGTACACACACTGGCACACACACACACTTACACTGGTACTCACATTGGTACACACACAAACTTACTGTGGTACCCACACACACACTTACACTGGTACACACACACACACACACACACACACACACTAACACTGGTACACACACACACTTACACTGGTACACACACTGGTACACACACACTTACACTGGTACACACACTGGTACACACACACACTTACACTGGTACACACACTCACAGTTACACTGGTACACACACTGGTACACACACACACTTACACTGGTACACACACTGGTACACACACACACTTACACTGATACACACACTGGTACACACACACACTGGTACACACACTCACAGTTACACTGGTACACACACACACTTAGGCTGGTATATATACACACTTACACTGGCACACACTCACACATGTACACTGGTACACACACACACTTACACTGGTAACCACACTGGTACACACATACACTGGTACACACACTGGTACACATATACACTTACACTGGTAAACAGTGGTGAACTGGGTTTACAATGGAAAGGTTGTGGGTTTGATCCCCTGCTGGGCTACTGCTGCTGTTGTATCCCTGTTGGCAAAACACTGAAGCTGCTTTAGCTCAAAATACTCCACAGTGGTCCTCCATATTGTTTGGGACAAAGACATATTTTCTCTTGATTTGGCTGTGTTCTGCAATTTTAGATTTGTAATTTTTTTATTTGACATGTGATTAAAATGCAGATAATCAGCTCTTATTAAAAGGTTTTTTTTTCACTTGGTTTCACCAAGATACAATATTGCCCCACAGTCATGTTGGTGGAATTTTATTCCAGTACAGCATCAGTAGAGTACATCCTCCCAATCACATGTAAGAACACATAACAGCAACACACAGTAAGTCCAAGTTATACTTCTCTTGAAGTGTTTCACTTCAAGAGAAACGGAACTGGACAGCTAGCATTCATATGGGGATACACCTCTAAAAAACAAAGAAAACACATTCCAGCATGCTGACGGGTCAGTTATGTCCTGATGCCAGTCCAAAAAACGTGACAGAAATGACAGAAAGCCAATGACCAAAGCCAAGAATAAAGGCAATTAGTGGTGAAAATAGGTGTGCGGGTGTGTGTGCGTAGGTGCAGGTGTGTATGTGTACGGTATGTATGTAAATGAACAGTTGTGTCCCAGCATACCTCAAACTCTTAGGATTCCATACCTTAAGACCTTAAGATGACAGGAGAGGGTTCATTTCCTTATAACAGTTTCCAAATAGATGTACTGTATTATAGATTAGCCTGAACCAATAATAATATATAAAAGGGAAGTGACGCATGTACTGTATCAAAGTGAGCCTCCGCCCCATAAGAGGTGGGCCTGTCTTTACTTTTGAGTGGGCCTTTGAGACTTCCATCCAGCGCCCCCCCCCCCCCCCCGCATCCCATGCCCACTCTACTCTTCACCAGTGCATAGTTAATTAATGATCAGTGAGGACCCAAGGAGTACCGATTTCTTCCCTTTTATATTTACTATTATTAATGGTTCAGGTAATTATTATCATTATTGACCCTATGACCTTAAAATGTCTTTTATTGTAGTGACATTAAATATTGATATTTGGAGAGCTTTTTGGGGGGACAGCTTTGGATATTATGGGAACGTTTGTGAGCTAAACTCAGCAGTGACACTCTGACTTCTGCTTTATTTCGGTATTTCTCGACCAGAATGTCCAACATAGTGCCTGTAGGTGTATTAAAGTACATTTTCAAATGTGGCCAGATGGTGGCGCTAATGGAAGGGTACAATAGAGCATTCTGAGATGGTCTGTGTTTGATCCCTAACATATCTGCAAAAATTTCAGACATCGAGCATGTTGATGCCATAAGACAGGATCCTTACCAGGAAGTTGGGGCCCTTTCCAGGAGGTTGGGGCCCTTTCCAGGAAGTTAGGGCCCTTTCCAGGAAGTTTGGGCCTTACATGCGGTGTGTATCTTGCGTATGGACTGGACGGCACTAGGCACATGGAGAAAAAGCTTCATGTGTGCAGGCTCTATTGCGATCCTACTCGTTGCAGCTTAATTCTCACTAAAAATGGCATTTATCCATTACGTAAAACTGAATTTTCAACGACCTGAGTTGTTCAGTTCTGAACAGTAAACTACAATTGGTTCGTATTTACGCTAAATCCTTTGTTCAGTAGTGCTCCTACTGTCTTCATTTTACTAACAAGTCCCTCATGTGATACATTATCAAATGCCTTTTGAAAATCTTAGTAGATAATATCTAATACCTTGCTATAATCAAAACACTTGGTAGCTTCTTCAAAGAATACCAGAAGGTTTGTCAGACATGACCTTCCCTTACAAAAACCATGCTGGCTATCCCTTAGGATGTTGCTATTTTCAAGAAATACTTCCAACTTGTCTCTAATGATAAATTCCAGTATTTTACATATTATGCAAGTTAAATTTGCAGGCCGGTAGTTTCCTGAATATGCCAGCAGCCGTACCACCACGCACTCTGCTCCTGCTGACTGGCTGAAGCTAAGCAGGTGTGGGCTTGGTTAGTACTTGGATGGGAGACCACCAGGGAATTCTGAGTTGCTGCTGGAAGTGGTGTTGGTGGGCCAGCAGGGGGCAATCTTCCCTCTGGTCAAATAAACCCCAATGCCCCAGTGCAGTGATGGGGACACTGTGCTGTAGGAGATGCCGTCTTTCGGACGAGACGTTAAACCGAGGTCCTGACTCACTGTGGTCATTAAAGATCCCATGACACTATTCGCAAAGAGTAGGGGGTTCCCCGGTGTCCTGGCTAAAATCCCAGATCTGGCTCTCGCAAAAACTTGTCACTTAATCATCCCCTGATTTAATTGCCTAAAAGAAAAAAAAAAGTTCTCTCCCTTCAGTGGAGCTGCTGAGTGGCCAACAATAGAGGATGGTGGTTGTACTGGGCAGCTCCCAGGTGTGAATGTGTATGAGTGTGAAGCAGGGCGTTCCTGCAAAAGAGCATTCGTGCTCAGCGAACCTACCCTGGGTAAATAAAGGTTAAAGAAATACCATCAGGACCTGCTGCCTTGTTTGTCTTTAGACTGCCTTGTTTGTCAATAATAATGTGCATCATCGAAAGATGTAAAGGGAAGCTTAAAGCTGGAGTAGGCAATTTTTATGCTAGAATATTTTTTATCATATATAAATGTCGAGACCATTAGAAAATGTTGATTGTGTAAAGGGTTTAAATGGGGTGTTATTCTTGGGTAGTTTGTGTGGAGCTCTGGATCACTACGTTACATGTGGCAGTCTACCTGTTTTGTATTTAGACTTATTGTAAATTTTTAAATAATAGACTTAGACTTATGTATTTCAACTTTAATTGAATTAAAGGATTTATTTGTGTATATTTGTGTCTTCAACTGGCTTATATAAAACAGTGACAACCATCCAGAAGTATGGATGTGGGGTGAGCAGTTAAGTTGCTAACATTGGCTGTGGTTCTACCTGACCGGCAGTGATATTAGGCCAGAGTATCATTCTAATTATCCATGTTAACTTGGTTTCTGTGGTCAGAATTCATTTAGTACGCTCACCAATTTTGCACTGTAAAAATTTTTATTTAAAATATCAGTTTCCCTGCTGCCGTAAGGAAGTGGTCTCATAACCACCGTCCTTGTACCCTTGAGCAAAGTACTTAACCTGCATTGCTTCAATGTATATTCAGCTGTATAAATGGATGCAATGTAAATGCTATACTATATACTTTGCTCTGAATGAGAGCGTCTGCT
This sequence comes from Anguilla anguilla, assembly GCF_013347855.1. Classification (NCBI taxonomy): domain Eukaryota; kingdom Metazoa; phylum Chordata; class Actinopteri; order Anguilliformes; family Anguillidae; genus Anguilla; species Anguilla anguilla. Next base: position 85,752,910 of record NC_049201.1, read on the forward strand.
AAATGCCTGTAATGTAGATGTTATCTGAACATCAGCGTAAAAAAATTACAAGTTACTCACACATTCAAAGCACTGTCTATAAATCATTATTTCAAACTTGCAAACTCTAGGCCTGCCATTAAAGCTACTGATATCAAAATTAGGCCAAGTTACAATATTGGCTGTCTTAGCTCACACAAATTGAACAACCTATACTCCAAAGCAGTGCCACCCTGTGTTTCCTAAATTTCAGGTAACTTGGCCTTGCGTTCTTTCATCTTACCATCTGAAGAGAATGTGGTCATTCAAAATGTATGTGTCACATGAAAGTGTCCAATGGCAATAATTTATAGAGGAAATAATCAGCAATTGAGCTGTCACAGCTAAAATGTCTTACATATGACAACACTACACATATGTTTGAATAATCGTCTACATTGAGTGTTTTGGGTGTATGAGAGGCACATTGTAAATAAAAAGCATGATTATTATTGTTGTTGTTGTTAGTAGTAGTAGTAGTTCTTGTTGTAATATTGTTAAGGAAATTGTTAACAAATAAGATATTTTTTATTTGAATGTAGAAGAAATTCTATGATTGTAGGTATTTGGGTAAACTTTGTTTGACCCACAAGCATACAAGACGTTAATGGGGCAAGCATAAACCAGTGTGTGTGTAAGTGTATCTGTGTCACTGTATACATGCTATGGTTGACAGGAGCGTGGGCGTTAGCAAAAAAAGTTTAAAAATCTGATTGGTTTGACCAGACTCTGCAGAAAAAATACTATCTATTGGTTTTTTTTTTTACAAATCATGCTGCAAAGATTGTCGGAACAATCAACAAATAAATGCAAGCTATCAGTTACATTTTTTTATGGATCACCTGCATTTATTTTTTGTTGGCTACCTTTGTAAGAAGGTAAATTTCAGCAGTGATTGAATGTAGGTAAATCTCAGCAGTGTTTGGCTGACAAAACAAAGAAGATAACAGTGACTGCGGCTTAGTGAATTTGTTATTTATTTAAACAGATTGTCAACTAACTGTTTTACGAAGGTTGTTTTTGTTACAGCTTTCAAAATTGCTTTTTGTGCTAACTGAAATATAGACACACTTACACTGGTACACACACACTTAAACTGGTACACACACTGGAACACACAAACACTTAGGCTGGTATATATACACACTTACACTGGCACACACTCACACATGTACACTGGTAACCACACTGGCACACACTCACACATGTACACTGGTAACCACACTGGCACACACTTACACTGGTAACCACACTGGCACACACACACTTACACTGGTAACCACACTGGCACACACACACACTTACACTGGTAACCACACTGGCACACACACACACTTACACTGGAAACCACACTGGTGAACAAACACACTCACACTGGTAAACACTTTGTTCACTTGGTTTCACCAAGATACAATATTGCCCCACAGTCATGTTGGTGGAATTTTATTCCAGTACAGCATCAGTAGAGTACATCCTCCCAATCACATGTAAGAACACATAACAGCAACACACAGTAAGTCCAAGTTACACTTCTCTTGAAGTGTTTCACTTCAAGAGAAACGGAACTGGACAGCTAGCATTCATATGGGGATACACCTCTAAAAAAACAAAGAAAACACATTCCAGCATGCTGACGGGTCAGTTATGTCCTGATGCCAGTCCAAAAAGCGTGACAGAAAAATGACAGAAACCTAGAACAATGACAATGACCAAAGCCAAGAATAAAGGCAATTAGTGGTGAAAATAGGTGTGCGGGTGTGTGTGCGTAGGTGCAGGTGTGTATGTGTACAGTATGTATGTAAATGAACAGGTGTGTCCCAGCATACCTCAAACTCTTAGGATTCCATACCTTAAGACCTTAAGATGGCAGGAGAGGGTTAATTTCGTAATTTACGCTAAATCCTTTGTTCAGTAGTGCTCCTACTGTCCTCATTTTACTAACAAGTCTCTCATGAGATACATTATCAAATGCCTTTTGAAAATCTTAGTAGATATTGTGTTTGGCTGACAAAACAAAGATAACAGTGACTGCGGCTTAGTGAATTTGTTATTTATTTAAACAGAACAACATTACACTATTGTCAACTAACTGTTTTACGAAGGTTGTTTCTGTTACAAAATTGCTTTTTGTGCTAACTGCATGCATTTTCCTAAATATTTTTTAGTTTGGGATCAAAGGGCACGCTGGGCTGGTCTGGTGAGTCCACCTCAGGGATGGATCCAGGGGATGGCAGGCCGAGGGTTAGATCAGGATGGCTCCGATAGTCGCCCCGGCACCGGACACTGCTGCAGAGGCTACGGTAGAGAGTCCTGCTGCCCCTGTCAATCAAACACAACGTCCTCCATCAGGGATTTTAGGGGTTTTGATCACAGTTTTTTTTTAAATGCTGGCCGATTTGCTGCAGTACACACCGTCACTTCAAGAGAGTGCAGACAAGCAAGTAACAGATACCAGACCATGGGGCCCATCCACACACTGGAACAGTGTCTTAACAGATACCAGACCATGGGGCCCATCCACACACTGGAACAGAGCCTTGACAGATACCAGACCATGGGGCCCATCCATCCACTGGAACAGAACCTTAACAGATACCAGACCATGGGGCCCATCCACACACTGGAACAGAGCCTTGACAGATACCAGACCATGGGGCCCATCCACACACTGGAACAGAGCCTTAACAGATACCAGACCATGGGGCCCATCCATCCACTGGAACAGAACCTTAACAGATACCAGACCATGGGGCCCATCCACACACTGGAACCGAGCCTTGACAGATACCAGACCATGGGGCTCATCCACACACTGGAACAGAGCCTTAACAGATACCAGACCATGGAGCCCATCCATACACTGGAACAGAGCCTTAACAGATACCCGACCCTATGGCCCATCTACACACTGGAACAGAGCCTTAACAGATACCAGACCATGGAGCCCATCCACACATTGGAACAGAGCCTTAACATGGTAAATGGACTGCATTTATATAGCGCTTTTATCCAAAGCGCTTTACAATTGATGCCTCTCATTCGCCAGAGCAGTTAGGGATTAGGGGTTAGGTGTCTTGCTCAAGGACACTTCAACACGCCCAGGGTGGGGTTTGAACCGGCAACCCTCCGACTGCCAGACAATCGGTCTTACCTCCTGAGCTATGTCGCCCCAGACCACGGGGCCCTGAGCTATGTTGCCTTAACAGAGACCAGACCATGGGGCCCATCCACACGCTGGAACTTAACAGATAGTTGACCATGATATCTCAGATCACACACAGAGGCCTAAATTCTAACATCATTGTTCCTGAATTTTGGCTAATTAAGCACATGTGTTTCTGTTTTACACGCACAGTTTGGCCAGTTCGTAAATCATGAAAATCTCTTTGAAAAAAATGTTTGTACCAAAAAATTGTAACACTCATTTTGGCTGAATCCAAGCTGAACACAAAAAGCCCTTTGAAGGCCTGGTGGATCATAGAGGAAGATAATAAACAAGCAAAACTTATACATATTATTGTGACTCTTTAGGGAGTGGACTTCTCTTCCTTCCATACCTACTGACTGTAGAGCGGCCACCAAACCACCAGCAGCTATTCCGCCCCCATTGGCTACCGCCGCTGCTGACATCATGGAGGAGGCGATGGATCCGGCCGCAACACCGGCAGCTGTGAAGCCCGCTAATCCTACAACCGCTGGAATCGCAACGGTGGCCGTACCTGCGCACAAAGAGACGTCCAGGTGTAGGTGTAGGTTATTTTTCCAGGCACAATAACATAAGCTAGAAAAGTTAACATTTTGTGAAGAATATGTAAATTTGCTCGCTTAAAGAGTATAAATTACTAGCTCTGCTATGGTAGCAGCAGTATATAATTTCAAAGATGTATTAGGGTGTTACTAGGGTCTTATTAGGTGGTTCCTAGTGTCTTTCTATGCTGTTGCTAGGGTGTTGAAGGTGATTGCCAGGGTCTTACTAGGCAGTTGCTAAGGTGGACTAGGTGGTGTTCAGGGTCTTACTATGTGGTTGCTAATGTCTTGCTAGGTGATTTCTATGGTCTTAAATGTAAAAAAAAAAAAAAAAAAATTAAATGTCTCAAAAACCATAAAATATATCAAAAAGTTGAATAGAAGCATGCTAGAGCATGCCTCAGTAGTCCAAAAACTGTAGGAGGAGATAGGTCTACAAAAATGTTCAGAACAAAAATAATAATAAGTATGGATGAGAGGGAGAGAGAGGGATAGAGAGATAGCGAGAGAGAGAGAGATAGAGAGAGAGAGAGAGAGAGAGAGAGATAGCGAGAGAGAGAGAGAGAGAGAGAGAGAGAGAGAGAGATGCCTAAAATAAACGTCCCAAATATTTCCTTGGTGATACGTACCAGCGCCAAGTGCGGCGCCAAATGCTAATCCAAGGAGTCCTAGAGAAAGAAATGCAATGCAATTTTGCAAGACAAACATTTATGATAATGCAGATAAATTATTTGGCATGGTTTCAGTCTATTCTCTAATACAGTATTGAGCCCCAGTCATACTTAGCAATTAACATGGTGCTGGAACAAAATCTGAAAACCTTTATCTGTTTCTGTCATTCTGTATTAAAGTAATAGGATACTCACCCATGGTGCTGAGAAGGGTGTTGGTCTGAAATATGAAAATCAGTGTCTTTCATTGATACAGTAGGAATCCAAATATTTAGCAATTAATACAGCTCTTCTAATTAGACCCTCTGCCGTGTTATCATCACTGCATGAGAATCAGCTGTGACGGTAGCTTAAACACGTTGCATTAAACCCATTACAGAGGATGCCTGTCTAGCTTTGTGAGCCGTTCATGAGTATATTGAACTGATATGCGGCTAAAATTACTTTCTAAATTTGGATCTTAACAAGCATTTTCCCTTCAAGCCTTTATAATTTTACGTCTTTATTAAAAATGCAGTTGTCCGTACAGTATCATTGCATTCGTGCCATATTGAAATATTAAAATATTATGTTCAAAAGTACAGAAAACATCTGGATTGCTCAGGAGTTCAAAATGTGTGATGAAGGTTCTCTTTTGTAGGCAATACAATGTATCAAAGAAGAAAGGCACAAGCCACTCTCCTGTCTAGAATAATGTATAAAAAGCCTTTAACATGATCGCTCTCTCATGATTGAATATTTGAAATGATGTAAAAGAAGAACTATCTTCCTCTCTGAAATAACATAATAAATGCAAAAAAATTCAATAACTTTTAGTTATAAATGTGCTGTATCTGCAAATTCTCAGTGGTGTTCCCACAGAAGTGTACATTTATATTTATATTTAAGTCAGAACTTACCTGCTGTGGAGGACAGTAACTTTGTGTGTGAGGTGGAAAGTTCCAGCTGATGGTCCTTTATATAGTCTAATGAGTCTGGCTGGGAGAGGCCAGAGACTGTGTTAACAGAGAAAGAAAAGTGAAACTGAGTGATTTCACCAAGCTCTCTCTCTGCTGTTCCACAAGCAGAAAATACAGACACACACTGGTACACACACACACTTAAACTGGTACACACACACTTACACTGGTACACACACATACTTACACTGGTACCTGCACACACACTTAAACTGGTACACACACACTTAAACTGGTACACACACGCTTACACTGGTACACACACTGGCACACACACGCTTACACTGGTACACACACTGGCACACACACACACTTACACTGGTACACACACTGGCACACACACACACACTTACACTGGCACACACTCACACATGTACACTGGTACACACACACTTACACTGGCACACACTCACACATGTACACTGGTACACACACACACTTACACTGGTACACACACACTTACACTGGCACACACTCACACATGTACACTGGTACACACACACACTTACACTGGTACACACATACACTTACACTGGTAAACAGTGGTGAACTGGGTTTACAATGAAAAGGTTGTGGGTTTGATCCCCTGCTGCTGTTGTATCCCTGTTGGCAAAACACTGAAGCTGCTTTAGCTCAAAATACTCCACAGTGGTCCTCCATATTGTTTGGGACAAAGACATATTTTCTCTTGATTTGGCTGTGTTCCGCAATTTTAGATTTGTAATTTTTTTATTTGACATGTGATTAAAATGCAGATAATCAGCTCTTATTAAAAGGTTTTTTTTTCACTTGGTTTCACCAAGATACAATATTGCCCCACAGTCATGTTGGTGGAATTTTATTCCAGTACAGCATCAGTAGAGTACATCCTCCCAATCACATGTAAGAACACATAACAGCAACACACAGTAAGTCCAAGTTACACTTCTCTTGAAGTGTTTCACTTCAACAGAAACGGAACTGGACAGCTAGCATTCATATGGGGATACACTTCTAAAAAACAAAGAAAACACATTCCAGCATGCTGACGGGTCAGTTATGTCCTGATGCCAGTCCAAAAAACGTGACAGAAATGACAGAAACCTAGAACAATGACAATGACCAAAGCCAAGAATAAAGGCAATTAGTGGTGAAAATAGGTGTGCGGGTGTGTGTGCGTAGGTGCAGGTGTGTATGTGTACGGTATGTATGTAAATGAACAGGTGTGTCCCAGCATAATTAGACCCTCTGCCGTGTTATCATCACTGCATGAGAATCAGCTGTGACGGTAGCTTAAACACGTTGCATAAAACCCATTACAGAGGATGCCTGTCCAGCTTTGTGAGCCGTTCATGAGTATATTGAACTGATATGCGGCTAAAATTACTTTCTAAATTTGGATCTTAACAAGCATTTTCCCTTCAAGCCTTTATAATTTTACGTCGTTATTAAAAATGCAGTTGTCCGTACAGTATCATTGCATTCGTGCCATATTGAAATATTAAAATATTATGTTCAAAAGTACAGAAAACATCTGGATTGCTCAGGAGTTCAAAATGTGTGATGAAGGTTCTCTTTTGTAGGCAATACAATGTATCAAAGAAGAAAGGCACAAGCCACTCTCCTGTTTAGAATAATGTATAAAAAGCCTTTAACATGATGGCACTCTCATGATTGAATATTTGAAATGATGTAAAAGAAGAGCTATCTTCCTCTCTGAAATAACATAATAAATGCAAAAAAATTCAATAACTTTTAGTTATAAATGTGCTGTATCTGCAAATTCTCAGTGGTGTTCCCACAGAAGTGTACATTTATATTTATATTTAAGTCAGAACTTACCTGCTGTGGAGGACAGTAACTTTGTGTGTGAGGTGGAAAGTTCCAGCTGATGGTCCTTTATATAGTCTAATGAGTCTGGCTGGGAGAGGCCAGAGACTGTGTTAACAGAGAAAGAAAAGTGAAACTGAGTGATTTCACCAAGCTCTCTCTCTGCTGTTCCACAAGCAGAAAATACAGACACACACTGGTACACACACACACTTAAACTGGTACACACACACTTACACTGGTACACACACATACTTACACTGGTACCTGCACACACACTTAAACTGGTACACACACGCTTACACTGGTACACACACTGGCACACACACGCTTACACTGGTACACACACTGGCACACACACACACTTACACTGGTACACACACTGGCACACACACACACACACACTTACACTGGTACACACACTGGCACACACACACACTTACACTGGTACACACACTGGCACACACACACACACTTACACTGGCACACACACACACATGTACACTGGTACACACACACACTTACACTGGCACACACTTACACATGTACACTGGTACACACACACACTTACACTGGTACACACATACACTTACACTGGTAAACAGTGGTGAACTGGGTTTACAATGAAAAGGTTGTGGGTTTGATCCCCTGCTGCTGTTGTATCCCTGTTGGCAAAACACTGAAGCTGCTTTAGCTCAAAATACTCCACAGTGGTCCTCCATATTGTTTGGGACAAAGACATATTTTCTCTTGATTTGGCTGTGTTCCGCAATTTTAGATTTGTAATTTTTTTATTTGACATGTGATTAAAATGCAGATAATCAGCTCTTATTAAAAGGTTTTTTTCACTTGGTTTCACCAAGATACAATATTGCCCCACAGTCATGTTGGTGGAATTTTATTCCAGTACAGCATCAGTAGAGTACATCCTCCCAATCACATGTAAGAACACATAACAGCAACACACAGTAAGTCCAAGTTATACTTCTCTTGAAGTGTTTCACTTCAAGAGAAACGGAACTGGACAGCTAACATTCATATGGGGATACACCTCTAAAAAACAAAGAAAACACATTCCAGCATGCTGACGGTTCAGTTATGTCCTGATGCCAGTCCAAAAAACGTGACAGAAATGACAGAAACCTAGATCAATGACAATGACCAAAGCCAAGAATAAAGGCAATTAGTGGTGAAAATAGGTGTGCGGGTGTGTGTGCGTAGGTGCAGGTGTTTATGTGTACGGTATGTATGTAAATGAACAATTGTGTCCCAGCATACCTCAAACTCTTAGGATTCCATACCTTAAGACCTTAAGATGACAGGAGAGGGTTCATTTCCTTATAACAGTTTCCAAATAGATGTACTGTATTATAGATTAGCCTGAACCAATAATAATATATAAAAGGGAAGTGACGCATGTACTGTATCAAAGTGAGCCTCCGCCCCATAAGAAGTGGGCCTGTCTTTACTTTTGAGTGGGCCTTTGAGACTTCCATCCAGCGCCCCCCCCCCCCCCCCCCAGCCCCCCCCGCCGCCCGCATCCCATGCCCACTCTACTCTTCACCAGTGCATAGTTAATTAATGATCAGTGAGGACCCAAGGAGTACCGATTTCTTCCCTTTTATATTTACTATTATTAATGGTTCAGGTAATTATTATCATTATTGACCCTATGACCTTAAAATGTCTTTTATTGTAGTGACATTAAATATTGATATTTGGAGAGCTTTTTGGGGGGACAGCTTTGGATATTATGGGAACGTTTGTGAGCTAAACTCAGCAGTGACACTGACTTCCACTTTATTTCGGTATTTCTCGACCAGAATGTCCAACATAGTGCCTGTAGGTGTATTAAAGTACATTTTCAAATGTGGCCAGATGGTGGCGCTAATGGAAGGGTACAAAAGAGCATTCTGAGATGGTCTGTTTGATCCCTAACATATCTGCAGTTTTACTGCAAAAACCTCAGACATCGAGTATGTTGATGCCATAAGACAGGGTCCTTTCCAGGAAGTTGGGGCCTTACACGCAGTGTGTATCTTGCGTATGGACTGGACGGCACTAGGCACATGGAGAAAAAGCTTCATGTGTGCAGGCTCTATTGCGATCCTACTCGTTGCAGCTTAATTCTCACTAAAAATGGCATTTATCCATTACGTAAAACTGAATTTTCAACGACCTGAGTTGTTCAGTTCTGAACAGTAAACTACAATTGGTTCGTATTTACGCTAAATCCTTTGTTCAGTAGTGCTCCTACTGTCTTCATTTTACTAACAAGTCTCTCATGTGATACATTATCAAATGCCTTTTGAAAATCTTAGTAGATAATATCTAATACCTTGCTATAATCAAAACACTTGGTAGCTTCTTCAAAGAATACCAGAAGGTTTGTCAGACATGACCTTCCCTTACAAAAACCATGCTGGCTATCCCTTAGGATGTTGCTATTTTCAAGAAATACTTCCAACTTGTCTCTAATGATAAATTCCAGTATTTTACATATTATGCAAGTTAAATTTGCAGGCCGGTAGTTTCCTGAATATGCCAGCAGCCGTACCACCACGCACTCTGCTCCTGCTGACTGGCTGAAGCTAAGCAGGTGTGGGCTTGGTTAGTACTTGGATGGGAGACCACCAGGGAATTCTGAGTTGCTGCTGGAAGTGGTGTTGGTGGGCCAGCAGGGGGCAATCTTCCCTCTGGTCAAATAAACCCCAATGCCCCAGTGCAGTGACGGGGACACTGTGCTGTAGGAGATGCCGTCTTTCGGACGAGACGTTAAACCGAGGTCCTGACTCACTGTGGTCATTAAAGATCCCATGACACTATTCGCAAAGAGTAGGGGGTTCCCCGGTGTCCTGGCTAAAATCCCAGATCTGGCTCTCACAAAAACTTGCCACCTAATCATCCCCTGATTTAATTGGCTAAAAAAAAATGTTCTCTCCCTTCAGTGGAGCTGCTGAGTGGCCAACAATAGAGGATGGTGGTTGTACTGGGCAGCTCCCAGGTGTGAATGTGTATGAGTGTGAAGCAGGGCGTTCCTGCAAAAGAGCATTCGTGCTCAGCGAACCTACCCTGGGTAAATAAAGGTTAAAGGAATACCATCAGGACCTGCTGCCTTGTTTGTCTTTAGACTGCCTTGTTTGTCAATGATAATGTGCATCATCGAAAGATGTAAAGGGAAGCTTAAAGCTGGAGTAGGCAATTTTTATGCTAGAATATTTTTTATCATATATAAATGTCAAGATACCATTAGAAAATGCTGATTGTGTAAAGGGTTTAAATGGGGTGTTATTCTTGGGTAGTTTGTGTGGAGCTCTGGATCACTACGTTACATGTGGCAGTGTACCTGTTTTGTATTTAGACTTATTGTAAATTTTAAAATAATAGCCTTAACTTATGTATTTTAACTGTAATTGAATTAAAGGATTTATTTGTGCATATTTGTGTCTTCAGCTGGCTTATATAAAACAGTGACAACCATCCAGAAGTATGGATGAGGGGTGAGCAGCTAAGTTGCTAACATTGGCTGTGGTTCTACCTGACCGGCAGTGATATTAGGCCAGAGTATCATTCTAATTATCCATGTTAACTTGGTTTCTGTGGTTAGAATTCATTTAGAACACTCACCAATTTTGCACTGTAAAAATTTTTATTTAAAATATCACAGTTTCCCTGCTGCCGTAAGGAAGTGGTCTTGTAACCACCGCCCTTGTACCCTTGAGCAAAGTACTTAACCTGCATTGCTTCAATGTATATCCAGCTGTATAAATGGATGCAATGTAAATGCTATACTATATATGTAATGAAGCTCTTGGTGGTTAGGAGTTTGTCAACAATATGGGGTGTCTGGTCAGGACACGGAGGCAGGAAATTCTTTTGGGGGGTTTATTATAAATGGAATGCAAATACACAGGCACAGGCAATCTCTGGTCTCCTCTTAGGTTTAAATCAGGTGGGTGTGCATCTGTGTGTGTGTGTGTGTGTGTGTGGTTCTAAATAAGGAAAAAGAAATACAGTTAGCCTACTTCTACACTTATTATCAGCTGTATATTATATAGGCTACATAAATCTCTCTATCACCCCTAGGTATCAAATATTATTTAACTAGCATCACGGTTAGAAATCTTGAATATCAGCTATACAATAACAGGAAATAAACGGTGCTAATCACGTAGCTTACTAAACACAACGGAATATTCTACCGTATGTAGATGCACTGTCGCGAGGAATAACACTCTAATGTACCTATCATAAATCGCCAATCTGTGGTAAATGTTAACGGAATACTCCTGATAAAACTTAAACATTATGCTATACAAATTACTATCAGACAATGGATTCACTAATAATCTAAACTAAATATCCTTGACGATACAGAAAGGTGTACTTACTGCCGTTTATTGACGCACACAAAGGAAACTTAACTCGCTAGAAATGACCGTTGAACTGACTAACTTTGCACAAAATTAACCGCGGCAAGTGCGAGCCGTAAACAAAAGGGGCGTTGCCAGCAACAGGTTAGGTCTTCACTGTTCATACTCTGCGCCTTTTGCACAATATACTTTGCTCTGGATGAGAGCGTCTGCTAAATGCCTGTAATGTAGATGTTATCTGAACATCAGCGTAAAAAAATTACAAGTTACTCACACATTCAAAGCACTGTCTATAAATCATTATTTCAAACTTGCAAACTCTAGGCCTGCCATTGAAGCTACTGATATCAAAATTAGGCCAAGTTACAATATTGGCTGTCTTAGCTCACACAAATTGAACAACCTATACTCCAAAGCAGTGCCACCCTGTGTTTCCTAAATTTCAGGTAACTTGGCCTTGCATTTTTTCATCTTACCATCTGAAGAGAATGTGGTCATTCAAAATGTATGTGTCACATGAAAGTGTCCAATGGCAATAATTTATAGAGGAAATAATCAGCAATTGAGCTGTCACAGCTAAAATGTCTTACATATGACAACACTACACATATGTTTGAATAATCGTCTACATTGAGTGTTTTGGGTGAATGAGAGGCACATTGTAAATAAAAAGCATGATTATTATTGTTGTTGTTGTTAGTAGTAGTAGTAGTAGTAGTTCTTGTTGTAATGTTGTTAAGGAAATTGTTAACAAATAAGATATTTTTTTATTTGACAATGTAGAAGAAATTCTATGATTGTAGGTATTTGGGTAAACTTTGTTTGATCCACAAGCATACAAGACGTTAATGGGGCAAGCATAAACCAGTGTGTGTAAGTGTATCTGTGTAACTGTATACAGGCTATGGTTGACAGGAGCGTGGGCGTTAGCAAAAAAAGTTTCAAAATCTGATTGGCTTGACCAGACTTGCAGATTGGCTCTGCAGAAAAAAATACTATCTATTGGTTTTTTTTTTTTTACAAATCATGCTGCAAAGATTGTCAGAACAATCAACAAATAAATGCAAGCTATCAGTTACATTTTTTTATGAATCACCTGAATTTATTTTTTGTTGGCTACCTTTGTAAGAAGGTAAATTTCAGCAGTGATTGAATGTAGGTAAATCGCAGCAGTGTTTGGCTGACAAAACAAAGAAGATAACAGTGACTGCGGCTTAGTGAATTTGTTATTTATTTAAACAGATTGTCAACTAACTGTTTTACGAAGGTTGTTTTTTTTTACAGCTTTCAAAATTGCTTTTTGTGCTAACTGAAATATAGACACACTTACACTGGTACACACACACTTAAACTGGTACACACACTGGAACACACACACACTTAGGCTGGTATATATACACATTACACTGGCACACACTCACACATGTACACTGGTAACCACACTGGCACACACTCACACATGTACACTGGTAACCACACTGGCACACACACACACTTACACTGGTAACCACAATGGCACACACACACACTTACACTGGTAACCACACTGGCACACACACACACTTACACTGGTAACCACACTGGTGAACAAACACACTCACACTGATAAACACTTTTTTCACTTGGTTTCACCAAGATACAATATTGCCCCACAGTCATGTTGGTGGAATTTTATTCCAGTACAGCATCAGTAGAGTACATCCTCCCAATCACATGTAAGAACACATAACAGCAACACACAGTAAGTCCAAGTTACACTTCTCTTGAAGTGTTTCACTTCAAGAGAAACGGAACTGGACAGCTAGCATTCATATGGGGATACACCTCTAAAAAACAAAGAAAACACATTCCAGCATGCTGACGGGTCAGTTATGTCCTGATGCCAGTCCAAAAAGCGTGACAGAAAAATGACAGAAACCTAGAACAATGACAATGACCAAAGCCAAGAATAAAGGCAATTAGTGGTGAAAATAGGTGTGCGGGTGTGTGTGCGTAGGTGCAGGTGTGTATGTGTACGGTATGTATGTAAATGAACAGGTGTGTCCCAGCATACCTCAAACTCTTAGGATTCCATACCTTAAGACCTTAAGATGGCAGGAGAGGGTTAATTTCGTAATTTACGCTAAATCCTTTGTTCAGTAGTGCTCCTACTGTCTTCATTTTACTAACAAGTCTCTCATGTGATACATTATCAAATGCCTTTTGAAAATCTTAGTAGATACTGTGTTTGGCTGACAAAACAAAGATAACAGTGACTGCGGCTTAGTGAATTTGTTATTTATTTAAACAGAACAACATTACACTATTGTCAACTAACTGTTTTACGAAGGTTGTTTCTGTTACAAAATTGCTTTTTGTGCTAACTGCATGCATTTTCCTAAATATTTTTTAGTTTGGGATCAAAGGGCACGCTGGGCTGGGCTGGTGAGTCCACCTCAGGGATGGATCCAGGGGGTCGCAGGCCGAGGGTTAGATCAGGATGGCTCCGATAGTCGCCCCGGCACTGGACAGTGCTGCAGAGGCTGCGGTAGAGAGTCCTGCTGCCCCTGTCAATCAAACACAACGTCCTCCATCAGGGATTTTAGAGGTTTTGATCACAGTTTTTTTTAAATGCTGGCCGATTTGCTGCAGCCCACACCGTCACTTCAAGAGAGTGCAGACAAGCAAGTAACAGATACCAGACCATGGGGCCCATCCACACACTGGAACAGTGTCTTAACAGATACCAGACCATGGGGCCCATCCACACACTGGAACTTAACAGATAGTTGACCATGATATCTCAGATCACACACAGAGGCCTAAATTTGAACATCATTGTTCCTGAATTTTGGCTAATTAAGCGCATGTTTCTGTTTTACACGCACAGTTTGGCCAGTTCGTGAATCATGAAAAACTCTTTGAAAAAAATGTTTGTACCAAAAAATTGTAACACTCATTTTGGCTGAATCCAAGCTGAACACAAAAAGCCCTTTGAAGGCCTTGTGGATCAGAGAGGAAGATAATAAAGAAGCAAAACGAATTATATTTTTTTGCGACTCTCTTTAGGGAGTGGACTTCTCTTCCTTCCATACCTATTGACTGTAGAACAGCCACCGCAGATCCAGTAGCCACTGCGCCCCCATTGGCTACCGCCGCTGCTGACATCATGGAGGAGGCGACGGATCCGGCCGCAACACCGGCAGCTGTGAAGCCCGCTAGTCCTACAACCGCTGGAATCGCAACGGTGGCCGTACCTGCGCACAAAGAGACGTCCAGGTGTAGGTGTGCATTTTGGTAAAACCGGGAAATGGTGACAGGTTTTCCCAGACGTGAAAACAGTAAACCCGCCCAATCAGACCCTCAAACCCGCCCAATCAGACCCCCAAACCCACCCAATCAGAGCCTCAAACCCGCCCAATCAGAGCCTCAAACCCGCCCAATCAGAGCCTCAAAACCACCCAATCAGACCCTCAAACCCACCCAATCAGACCCTCAAACCCGCCCAATCAGAGCCTCAAACCCACCCAATCAGACCCTCAAACCCGCCCAATCAGAGCCTCAAACCCACCCAATCAGACCCTCAAACCCGCCCAATCAGACCCTCAAACCCACCCAATCAGACCCTCAAACCCGTCCAATCAGACCTTCAAACCCACCCAATTAAAAAAAAATAAAAAATACAAACAATACATTAACTAAATGTTTTGGATATACATGTGTTTTGGATATACATATATATATATATATATATATATATATATATATATATATTATATATATATATATTAAAAAGTTTAATAGAAGCATGCTAGAGCAAAAAAAAAAAAAAAAATAGAACATTTTTATATATAGTATGTCTCAGTAGTGCAAAAACTGTAGAAGGTTTGGTCTACAAAAAATGCCCAGAACAAAAATAATAATAAGTATGGATGAAAGAGAGAGAGAGAGAGAGCGAGAGAGAGATAGCGAGAGAGAGGGAGAGAGAGAGAGAGAGAGATAGCGAGAGAGAGAAATAGCGAGAGAGAGAGAGAGAGAGAGAGAGAGAGAGAGAGAGATGCCTAAAATAAACATCCCAAATATTTCCTTGGTGATACGTACCAACACCGAGTGCGGCCCCAAGTGCTATTCCAAGAAGACCTAGAGAAAGAAATGCAATGCAATTTTGCAAGACAAACATTTATGATAATGCAGATAAATAATCTGGCATGGTTTCAGTCTATTCTCTAATACAGTATTGAGCCCCAGTCATACTTAGCAATTAACATGGTGCTGGAACAAAATCTGAAAACCTTTATCTGTTTCTGTCATTCTGTATTAAAGTAATAGGATACTCACCCATGGTGCTGAGAAGGGTGTTGGTCTGAAACATGAAAATCAGTGTCTTTCATTGATACAGTAGGAATCCAAATATTTAGCAATTAATACAGCTCTTCTAATTAGACCCTCTGCCGTGTTATCATCACTGCATGAGAATCAGCTGTGACGGTAGCTTAAACACGTTGCAGAAAACCCATTACAGAGGATGCCTGTCCAGCTTTGTGAGCCGTTCATGAGTATATTGAACTGATATGCGGCTAAAATTACTTTCTAAATTTGGATCTTAACAAGCATTTTCCCTTCAAGCCTTTATAATTTTACATCTTTATTAAATATGCAGTTGTCCGTACAGTATCATTGCATTCGTGCCATATTGAAATATTAAAATATTATGTTCAAAAGTACATAAAACATCTGGATTGCTCAGGAGTTCAAAATGTGTGATGAAGGTTCTCTTTTGTAGGGAATACATGTCATGGGTCTGGGGTGCAGTGGCCTTGTGCTGCCACTAGAAGGCATCTGGCGTCTAGGAATTTCTTAATTTGTTTTAGGTTCCCGTTTATTTTCACCTGGGGAGGTGCCTTTATGAGCGCTGACAGAACAGCCATCAGCGCTTCTGTGTTAAATCCCTTTTTCACAAAGCTGGTAAGGTATAGGTGCTCGGTGGACTCTGTACAGAATTGTGTTTGTGGGTGATTCTGTGTCCTCTTTTAAAGGCGTTCAGTCTCTTAGCGCAGTGAGCGCATTCTGACGCCTTAGGGTATTTATACTTTTATTTTGAGCTTGTGTGAGCCGTTGGGTATTGGGACATTGTCCCTGGTATTGTATTTTGTTTGTGTCTTTCTGAGCTGCGTCTCAGGCTTTTTCTTTTCGCTGAGTAATTTTGCTACTCAGTTGTCTTTATTTTTTAAGACCAGTTTTGGGTTTGGGACCGGAGCTTCGCCTCTGTACCACTGGTCCCTTTTCTTTTTCGCCCTGGTTTGTACGGGTAGTTGTTGGTTTCTCGAGCCAGTTTAACGGCTGGACAAGGTTGTCCTTCGGAGTCCTTTTTTATTCCGTGTTTTCTTTTGGTTTATGATCCTGTGTGTGCGGGAGTTTCTCTCCCAAGGATCTTATTTTGTGTTATTTTCTGGTGTTCCCTTTCCTTTGTCCTTCGGGACTTTGTGGTTAACGCTTCCTGTAGCGTTAGCTTTTCGTTCCCCTGTATTAGTCGGTTCTCCGACACCCCCCCACACCCACCCCACCCCACCATTATAATACAATGTATCAAAGAAGAAAGGCACAAGGCACTCTCCTGTCCAGAATAATGTATAAAAAGCCTTTAACATGATAGCACTCATGACTGAATATTTGAAATGATGATGTAAAAAAAGAGCTGCCGTTCGTGCGTGGCGGAAAAAATAGCCTCAGGGCATGGCGTGGGGCTCTCCCTTCTGCTGCCTGCACCAGTTAATAACACACAGCTACACCGAGGACCGGCAAACGCTCGGGTGGCGATGGAAGAATCAGACCACCGGAAGGGAAGTAAACAGTCGAGGAAAAGATAGTCGATGTGTAAGAATAACAGAACGTTCGTACTGTACTAACAGAACGTTCTTACTGTACTTGGTGTAGGCTGCCTGTGCGATTGTGTTCTGAAGCAGGCTGGTTTTTTTTTCCAGCTACGCATGGGCTGTAGAACTTCTTTATATCATTTTAAATGTTTCATCATGAAACAGCCATCATGTTAAAGGCTTTTTATATTTTTTTACAGAGAGAAAAGTGCCCTGAATTTTTCCTCTTTGATGAAATATAATTTGCAAAGCAAATTTATGTATATTCACATTATAGATGCAAGAGACCCTTTTACTTCAACTTCTTTGAATGCTCATTTAATTCTCATTTACATTGTACATAATATCTTTTCATTTAAAGTGAATACTACATTTGCAATATTTCATATGGATATACCTCTGACATACGGCATACACAGAAAACAGTATATACAGTACCAATAAATAACATAACAGATGCAACAAAATTTAAAAAATTTAGTTATATATGTGCTGTATCTTCAAATTCTAAGTGGAGTTCCCATGAAGTGCACATTTATATTTAAGTAAGAACTTACCTGAGCTCTGTGGAGGACAGTAGCTTGGTGTGTGAGGTGGAAAGTGCAAGCTGATGGTCCTTTATATAGTCCAATAACTCAGGCTGGGAGAGGCTAGAGGCTGCTTTTACAGAGAAAGGAAAGTGAAACTGACTGATTTCCCCAAGCTCTCCCTCTGCTGTTCCACAGGCAGCAAATACAGACACACACTGGTACACACTCACATGTACACTGGTGCACACACACACACATGCACACACACTTACACTGGTACACACACACACATATACACACACGCACACACACACTTACACTGGTACACACACACACATATACACACACACTTACACTGGTAAACAGTGGCAAACTGGGTTTACAATGGAAAGGTTGTGGGTTTGATCCCCTTCTGGGCTACTGCTGCTATTGTATCCCTGTTGGCAAAACACTGAAGCTGCTTTAGCTCAAAATACTCCACAGTGGTCCTCCATATTGTTTGGGACAAAGACATATTTTCTCTTGATTTGGCTGTGTTCCGCAATTTTAGATTTGTAATTTTTTTATTTTAAACGTGATTAAAATGCAGATAATCAGCTCTTATTAAAAGGTATTTTTATTCACTTGGTTTCATCAAGATACAGTATTGCCCCACAGTCATGTTGGTGGAATTTTATTCCAGTACAGCATCAGTACAGTACATCCTCCCAATCACATGTAAGAACACATAACAGCAACACACAGTAAGTCCAAGTTGCATATTCCACATAGAAATATGATGCAGAAATATGAACATAAACGCTTTGCATTTTTTTGAAACAATGTAATTGGTGTGAGTTGCTGTGGATAAAAGTGTTGGCTAAATGCTCAAATGCTATGCAGGGTGAGGAGATGTTCTCATGTAGCGTTAAATGATGAGAGGACATAAAGAGAAACAGCAGCGTTAAAATGTGACCCAGCTGCATGCTGTCCTGAGGCTTCACACACCTCGTGTGTTTCACTTTAAGAGAAACAGAACTGGACAGCTAGCATTCATATGGGGATACATATGGGGGAGGGGGGTGGGGTTTGTTTATTTATGTTATTTATTTAGCTGTTGTTTATTGTATATTATCCTGTATTGTCTTGGATATTTCTGTTTTTTGTGTCTTCTACACTCCAACTGATCTATGTATATATTGTTTTGTTTATCCAAAAAAAAAATTTGATCACAAAAAAAAGAAGGAAAACATATTCAGCCTCTGTGATTTCTGTGATTCCAGCACACCCATGGTTTAGTTATTTCCCGATTTCCTGTTATTCCAGCACACCCATGGTTTAATTATTTCCCGATTTCCTGTTATTCCAGCACACCCATGGTTTAGTTATTTCCCGATTTCCTGTTATTCCAGCACACCCATGGTTTAATTATTTCCCGATTTCCTGTTATTCCAGCACACCCATGGTTTAATTATTTTCTGATTTCCTGTTATTCCAACTTGGGGGCTGATAATGTCCAGTTCATTCCCAAATTTGGAACGGGCAAATTGTCTGCAACAACAACGACATTCACGGCGCAAACCACCGCTGCTGACTTGGGAGAGAGTAGAGATCGGCCAGCTGCTTCTTTACACACCGCAGACTACAGCCAAGCTTGCATAGAGCCGCCCGAGCCATCCTGCAGCCCCACAGGCACTGATAACACGTAGCAAGCTGTCATGTGATCAAATAGCTGTTATGCACTTGGAACTGTTAGTTATTTCCCGATGCCAGTTTGGCTGGGAGAAACGGCATTTCGTTCTAATGTATGAGAGTACTGAGGAATGACAAATAAAGAAATCTTGAATAATTTTTAAATTGGAAAGTCATTTTCAAAGCTTTTTCAAGTTTTTTTTTTAAAGAGCACTTGTGTGCATTAGGTGATTATATAGAGATTAAAATAAGTGCATTAAGCTGTTCTCCACCTGCACCAGTAAAATGTCTTTGTGAGAAAGGGGATGAGGCAGGGTCATTGTAAAGTTGAACCCCCGCATAAAGGGATCTGAACTCATCAGTCTTGTCCTTAATTTTGATTTGCAATTACATATAAAATACATATAGTTCTGTTTTTTGTGGACCAACTGCATTTATTTTTGGATCAGCTATCTTTGTTTGTTGCTTCTTTCAGCAGTGAGTGTTTATAGGTAAATCTCATAAATCTCATAAACAGTTGACCATGGGAGCAGATCCAAACAGCAGGTGGCAGCTGGGGTAGAGGGTGAGCGCAGTTCTGAGCAGTAGCAGAGAAGCATGCATAAGCAGAGCAGGCAAGCAGCAGCACTGAGAGGTCTGACTGTTGGTTTAAAAAGGCGGTCCGTTGGTGATGTGTGCCTGTGATTGGATGGGTAAAGGAACAGTGTTGTGTGTATGCAACTGGTGGATTAAGGAAACGCCTGAGTATGTGGTTACTGAGGCTGACCAATTTATCGGCTGCAGCCAGAGTTTCCTGGCTGAACTTGTTTTGCGCATTTCATGCACGCCGCCCATTAATGCGGATTGTGGATGAGATGTCGGATGTCAGTGGTCCATGTACTTTTTGGCCATGTAGTGTTTTAGTTGTAAATTCTTATTAACTCATATTCATGTTAACAACTATGTATATAGTCCATATACACGCTTTTGAATTTCTTACAATGGCTTCCACATCTATGGGTATTTCAAGGAAGACTCAACTGGACTCATTTTATCTTAAAATATTACAGTACTGGCATTAATTGTTCTGACAGGCAAACCCTAGCGTGTACTGTAAGAATGCCATCCCAGCATTCCAAAAATGAGTTCTAATTCTGAATTGTGTTTGGGTTGATGTACTTAAAATAATTTTTTGTTCTCCGCTTTTAAGTTTGTACAACTTTCAAGGTTCAATGTTCTGTGGATTACAAATTCTAAACTCTGATGATAAGCCTTCTATGTTGACAATGCAACCATAAATATGTTGTATGAACTCATATTGTGCTGTTCAGCTTACATTACATTACATTACAGGCATTTAGCAGACGCTCTTATCCAGAGCGACTTACACAACTTTTTTACATAGCACTTTACATTGTATCCATTTATACAGCTGGATATATACTGAAGCAATGCAGGTTAAGTACCTTGCTCAAGGGTACAACGGCAGTGTCCTTACCCGGAAATCGAACCAGCGACCTTTCGGTTACAAGCCCAGTTCCTTACCCACTGTGCCACACTCCGTCCGTACATGATATTTCAATAAAGACGTCGACGCGTCCAAAAGATATCTCACATAGAAACAGACTGACATAGGTTTTCCAGACCCACCGGTTTTACAGTAACAACCTCAGCTTGTCATGTAATGTTATTTCACAAACACATCTCTGGATCGACAGTATGAAGTGCATTAAAAAACGCTTCCGTTATTGTGCAATCTTTACTGTGGCTTAATGTTCTGTTTCATGTTAACTTTTAAAATATATATTTTCTGAATATATTTACTCAACTGTGGAAAAAAGGTTAGTCTGTCTGCACCTATTGCATTTCTGAATATCATACTCAGGGAGAGGCATGATGAATTGAAACAACTCCTCCCTTAGGAAAAAGCAGTGCATAAACATTTTTATTTTTAAGTTTCTGATCTGGTTCTTGTTTTCCTGTGAAAGGCTACATTCAGGTGAAAAACTCTCCACTGGTCTGGTGTTTTCTCATTCGCATTGACCAGAAAACCAAGAGACAAAAAGGCAGTTTGATTTCGATAAAATTTTATTTAAAAAAAAACAGTAAAAAATATTTTGCACTAATTAAAAAAATACAAAAAAAAAAAAACACCCTGAGTTCTTGGTGAGAAGAAATGCTATATAATGTATTCACTAAAATGTGTAATCATGTGTCTGGGTTAATACAATACGACCAAACAATCATATGACAGGTCAACATGCTGCTTAGCTGAAGAGGATGAAGGAGGCCAGGGGCACCAGGAGGAGGAAGAGGACTCTCTGTCCGATGCGCAGGGCGTTGTTGCACAGGTTTCCCTTACAGCATGCGTGCTCATTGTTTCTTGCATGGCACTTGTACACTGAACAGTCAGTTTGGCTCATACATCCCTTGTTTCTTATTTCCTGCCCATTAATGATCACTTCAAAAAGAATGGGGGGGAAAGTAATTATAAAGAAAAATATTGAAAAAATCAATGAATCAATGTGGTAAAGACAATTTTTTTTATCCAGAATGGTTTCCTTTACACAAATATTTTGCAATTTGGTTTGCTTTAAGCAACACAGCATCAATGCTCAAATAATAAAATGCCATATTTTAGTTCAATTTGTACCATGTCTATTTCCAGCATCAAATTCAAGACGTTTCTGATCCATTTCTCACCTGAGGCTGAAAAGCAGCCATCATCAGATTCCCGGCACTCCTCAGTATGTGTGCAGTCATTATCCTTACAGGTGAAACACTTCATTCCATTGAGATATGCAAGAGATGCTGTGACAGAAGAATAAGATAGTGAATTAATTCTGGACATCAACCCATTGAACAGTGGGCTTGGTCTGGCACGGTATCTGACACGCATGGTCCAGAGGTACTGGGTATACACACATAACAATCCAGTACATATACTAAAATATATGTGAATTTTTTTAATTAATTTTTTTATTGGGAAAACTATAAAGTTGCATAGAAGACCCCCCCCCCCCCCCCCCCCCCTTAAGGTAAAAAGGATTTACCTTAAATGAATTTTGTATGTAAACTTAAGTAGGCTAGCAAATCGAGTGAGAAGGGCTGAGCAACGGACTGTGACAGAAGACTATTTTAGCCCCGCACACGTTAAACTATATCCCAAATACCATTTATGACAATAATTTCAGTTTGCATTTTGTGTTGCGAATTTTCAGAAGAGCAGGTTTTAAACGGCATTACCTCCAGAGAAGAGCGCGCACGCAATGGCGAGTGTGACCAGCAGTTTCATTGCGTCCTGTATGGTGCTTGCAATCAACGCATAACGTAGCTTACTTGCGACCGTTTATATACCCTGAGCCTGAGAGGCGTAACCACGTTCAAATGCACGGAGTCAGGTCTATGGCAAGCCCTCTTAACGTTTAATAGCCTCGCTTGACCATCCATAATTAATTATCTACAAATGCATTTTGAGTAGTCATAATTACAATGTGTTTTGCCTAGTCAAAATATATGTGCAGATATCTTCAATTACCATTCTGACCAGTCACATTGTGATTATGACTATTCAAAATGCATTTGTACATATCTAAAATGTAATTATGGATAGTCAAGTGAGGCTATTAAATGTTAAGAGGGCTTGCCATACTGTACAGTATATCTAAAAAAAAATAAATTAAATAAAAACAGGTTTCAACGTAAAAAAAATAAATTAAAAAAATACCATGTTACTCAGGTATACACAGCAGTCTATAAGCCATTGATTAAAACTTGGAAAATCTATACCTGCCGTTAAAAGTATTGATATTAAAATGAATGTGCCAGGCTGGATGGACCGGCAGATGCCCCAGATCTGAAAACCTTTACTGGACACCACCACACAACACCACAAACACCTAGCTTCAGTCCGTGACTCACTATACCCACAGCTAGTGCTGGGAGGCCAATTGTGAAACCACAAAAACAAAAAAAACAAAAAAAGCAATGTGAAGAAAGAATGGAAAGTAAATGTTTTTGAGTATGCCTTACATTGGTTGTTTGAAAGAGAATGTTTGAGTAAAAAAAAAAAAGAATAATAATATTTGAGTTTCAGGTTGAGTATTGAAATGATATTGAAATTGTTATGGTAAGATTTATATGAGTTTGGCTGTGTTCAGTTAAAGGTTCAGTAAACTAATTACTCTGTGCTGTTCTACTTAAAAGGGGAGATGTGGCTTAAGCTTCTTAGTGCCCCTATCATAATGGTTTAGCCCAGAGCAGGGAATCATGGGGTATGGGAGAATGTTCACTCTCTTTTCAACTTAGGTAGCCAGGGAATGTCAACGTCACCCTGCTAACATCCTTAATGAAAAGTTATTGACTTGTTGCACCATTGCAGGTAAGTTTAAGTTTATTGTCATTCCTTCTCCTTACAGGTTATGCAAAGAGTAGAATGAAATACAGTGCCCCTGGGGCCATAGTGCAATACCTAAAAAAATTAAACAAGCAATAAAAACAAAGCAATAAAAACAGAACGTAGAACATTAAAAGCAGCAAACTTAAAACTTCACTTAAGATGAAGTATAAAGCAGCAGTGTGTCTGACTGTTAAAGTGCTGAAGTGCTTACGTAGGTCTAAAAAACCTTAAGGTAGGACAGTTCAGGAGACCAACAGCCTGTGGGGAAAAAGCTGTTTATGAACCGGGTGGTTCTGGTCTTGATACTCCTCAGCCTTCTTCCAGAAGGCAGCGGGTCAAACAATCCTTGAAAGGGGTGCGAGGAGTCCTTCATGATGCTGTGCGCTTTTCTTTCACACCTTACAGTGTAAATATCCTTGGTGGCGGGGAAACTGGCTCCAGTGATGTACTGGGCCGATTTCACAACCCGCTGCGGGGCCTTCCTGTCTGCAGCTGGACAGTTCCCATGCCAAACAGTAATGCAGCAAGTCGGTATGGGCTTTATGGTACACCTGTAGAACCTGGAGAGAATAGATGGGCACAGCCCAGCTCTCTTTAGCCTTCTTAGGAAGTACAGACGTTGTTGTGCTTCTTCACTAAGGAGGAGGCGTGCTGGCTCCAAGAGAGACTGTCTGTCTAGCAGGACGGAGTGTAGCACAGTGGGTAAGGAACTGGGCTTGTAACCGAAAATTCGTAGGTTCAATTCCCGGGTAGGACACTTCCGTTGTACCCTTGAGCAAGGTACTTAACCGAAATTGCTTCAGTATATATATGCTTCATGTATACAATGCACAATGTTATGTAAAAGTTGTGTAAGTCGCTCTAGATAAGAGCGTCTGCTAAATGCCTGTAATGTAATGTAATGTGCACCCCAAGAACTTAAAACTGTGCACTATTACCCACACCGTTGATTGAATAACATGACAGCAGCTAGTTAGTCAATAGGATGTCTTCCATTTGACTGGCGTATTTCATTTTTTTGTGCAATATCTGGTGCTTGCCCTCACAGCAATGAACTTCCAGCATGGACATTCAGCTAAATGTTCTGCCAGTGGAATATGCCCTGTAACCTGTTGGCTGTGAACCTGAGCGCTCAATTTACAGCTACTTGTTCAGTGCTAGTAATGCATACAAACTGCTGGAAGGATAGTCATTTCAGTGCGGCCTCAATGCGGCAGGGCCAAGGTTCCTCTTCCTGCGACGCACCCACAAAGGCTACAAGACCTAAAAAAATGACCAAATTCCTCCTATTGAATTTCCTATTCAATAGAAGCAACACCTAAAATGTAACCCGAGCATTGTGTCTGTTGCACTGGCAAGCCATTTCCGCTGCTGCATAGCGTACATGTTAGCATCACTCCCCCTCAAACATTGTTGTATTTGTTATTTACTGTCTGTGGCTTCCTGTGTACAGCAAATGGAAAAAACTTGTGGCAGGATGACCTAATTTCACATGCAGCATCGAATGTTCACATGCAGCATGAATGATGTAGTGCATGGAGGGTTTGACGGCTTTAATTGGTTCATTTAGTGTTGAATGACAAAAACCAGGACACTCTGCGGTTCTTCAAGAACAGCATTCCAGACCTGACTGGAACATACACTGTTAGTATTTTTTCCCATTCCTCCTGACAGAACTGGTGTAACTCAGTCAGGTTTGTGGGCCTCCTTGCTCAGACACACTTTTTCAGTTCAGTACATTCATTTTCTATGGGATTCAGGTCAGGGCTTTGTGATGGCCACTCCAGTTCTTTCACTTTGTTTTCTTTAAGCCATTTTGTTACAACTTTGGAGGTACGCTTAGGATCATTGGGCCTCATTCACCAACCGTTCTCAAGAAGAATTTTCTTCTTAAACCCCACTTACGCAGTTTTCACGAAGATTCTGACATTCACCAATGTTTTCTTATTTGGGATTTGTTCTTAGGTAAGAACAGAATCTATGCACACTGAAGAGCACACTTACGCACATTTGAGTGCTGTAAGTTTGTGCAAAATAATTGGTTATTGCGTTTTCTTCAATTCTACAGTTGTATAATATTACAGGATTAAAAATACAATAATATTTTAATAATATATAATATTTTTTAATTATTATTTTCATTATTTTACAAAGAATTAAGGTGCTAGGTTCCACCTCAGAGGGTGGTTGCCTCAGCGGGAGTTCATCTGTAGATAAATGAATAAAATAAATAAATTTTGGGGGGTTTCAATTATGCAATATTTGGTCTATACTGCAAAAGCAAATTTTGAATACAAACTAAGCACTTAAGTAACACTTTTTAAACACATGGACATGTTGAAGAAGAGAACACTTATTCAGAGGCGTCACTAGGGGTGTGCGGACCGCACCGGGTGACACCATCAGAGGGGGGTGACACCAAAATGACTGGCAATAAATTTTTTGTGCACCGACGGGTTTACTCCGATACAGTTTACTGCCGGTTGATTTAATTAGCGGTATTAATGTGACGAGAAGCGCTTTGTCGTTTGAATGCATAACACGCTATTCCTTGCGCCCACTCCCACCAGCATTTTTCTTTTTTTTTTTTTTTGCCTCATATTTGACATCAAACCATTTTTTTACTTCATCAGTTGTGCGCCCTTCTCCGGATACAGCGTTCACTGAACGAGTAATAGCACCCCATGCATCTTTTTTGGGTTATTTTATAATCACTACTGACGCTACTAAATGACAGGTCGTGCTGTTCACTTCCTGCAACAATACCTCCACTTCAGAACTATTCAAGTTTTTCTTACATTTGGAGTCCGGTGCTGCACCGTCTTTAGATTTTCGTTTGGGCATTATTGACTTCGCGCGCAACTTTTCTTTTCGATTTGTGTGTGCACACGGCCCTGCAGTCTCATGCCCTTTTATGGGTATTGGCGGGGCGTTTACCTATGCTAATTAGGAACAACTGGCACGCGCTTTCCATTTACGAGGACAATGGGATTCATCATTTTAAAAACACATGTGCGAACAATTCTGCGGTTTAAGACCACGTCGTGAATCTGACGTAGACTTTT
This sequence comes from Anguilla anguilla, assembly GCF_013347855.1. Taxonomy (NCBI): domain Eukaryota; kingdom Metazoa; phylum Chordata; class Actinopteri; order Anguilliformes; family Anguillidae; genus Anguilla; species Anguilla anguilla. Next base: position 85,779,983 of record NC_049201.1, read on the forward strand.
CTTAGGACCTTACTCAAGCACAAATTAACAAAAAACTTTATTAGTGATTAGTGAATGAGGCCCACTGTCCTGCTGGAAAACCCTAGATAATCCACCTATATCCCATCTATTTTCTGAAGTGCACCTGTCCCTTTTCCAGCAAAACACCCCCACAACACGATGCTCCCACCCCCATGCTTAACCTTTGGGATCGTGTTCTTCGGATTAAAAGCCTCATTCTTTTTCCTCCATACATAGTGCTGATCATTTTGGGCAAACAGTTCAATTTTTATTTCATCTGACCAGAGAATGCTCCTCCAAAAGGCTAGGTCTTTGTCCTGGTGATCACCTGCAAACTTCATTCTAACTTTTTAAAGCCAGTCTTGGAGTAGGGGCTTCTTCCTTGTGCGACATGGCCTTTCAGGCTATGGTGATGTAGGATTCTCTTAAAGATTCTCTTAAAGGTAGATGTAGATACTTTGGTACCTGATGCCTCCAACTCCTTCACCAGTTCCTTTGTTGTTGTCTTGGGGTTCAGTTCAACCTTTTGGAGTTAATTTGTGCCTCCTTCCTGAACGATGCAGTGTCTGTGTGGTCCAAAGATTTTTATATTTGCATACAATAGTTTGTACAGATGCTTGTGGTACCTTCAGTTGTTTGGAAATTGCTCCTAAGGAGGAACCGGACTTGTGGAGGTCCACAATTTTTTTTCTTAAGTCTTGGCTGAGTTGCTTGGATTTTCCCATGGTATCAAAGACAAAAAGGCAGTGACTCTAAAGGTAGGGCCTTAAATACAGCCACAGGTCCCAATTAACTCCTAATTATGGCAATTGGCCAATCAGAAGCTTCTAAAAAGTCATTACATCAATTTCTGGAATCCTCCAGACTCTTTAAAGAGACAGTCAACCTGGTGTATGTAAAATTTTGACCCACTGGAATTCTGATATAGTTAAAGATAAAGAAAAAAATTGATTGTTTTAAAAAAAAAAATTGTACGTCCTGGTTTTGATGTGCTCCCCCCATTGGTTTCTATTGACATCACGGTCTCTACATTGGGATGGCACGTATGCCATCCAGCCAAGTTGGCGGGCCATGCCCCATACCTATACAGCACCGAGAGTTTGGCACTTTTCAGGGTTATATTAAATACTCAGAGATAATATATAGACAGCGATGCCAATAGAAACCTGTGGGGACAGCATCAGAACCAGGGAGCACTATTTTTTCGCTCAACAGACGTGCTTAGTCGTGTCCTTGGGTCATGTGCCTACATCACGTGTACAACAAGGATAACCCAGACTTTGGCTTAAATAAATAATGAATAAATAATTCATATCTTTGTCTGTGTGGTAGAGAAAAAATATTTTACTTCGGAAAAATAATGTGAAAAATAAGTGATTTTTCTTCCTAACATAATGCACAGAGTTAACATCAATATTTTAGTGGAAGTATGTTATTTTTGCTGTCACACATGAATGGAGCCCAATGGGGATTACAGAAGGTTGTTACATCCAAAATCCACCCACAATGCCACAATGACAACATGAATTTGAGTGCAGCATAAAGTCCCTTGTGCCCAAAGCAAATCAAAGTGCAAAAGAAAATCCCAACATACTATAAACAACCCAGCTCATTATAAAGACACACAAAAACAGAAACCGAGACTATAAAGTACAAACAGTTGTAGGTGCTGGACACAACAGGAAAGGCTAAAGCAGGGCCTACAGAAGACTACTAACTCTAGCCTGCAACAAATGGTCATCTTTCTCTCGATGGAAACAAGAAATGGTCTGCCACAGGTTTCCTACTCTGACCTAAAACCGAAACAAAAACAAAAACATGCACCTAAAAGAAAATGAACCTTACCTGTCCAAATACCATATATGAAGACAAACATGAAAAAAACCAGTCACAAGGTTGTTCCATAATGCATCATCCAGCCACAAAACTTCTCCACAAAAGCCTCTCATATTCTTCAGCTGCAGCAGGCTTATGTAGAGCCACAGGCAGGTGAAGCCAATCAGGTAATTAGCAGCTCGTTAAGGTGGAGCACAGGTAGAGGGAGAAGCACAGATCACACGCAGGGGGTTAGTGTAAGCACCTGCATGTATCATCGGTAAATGCTGAGAAACATAAATGGTCTGTTGTGTTGCAGCTGCCTGGAAAAAGGGAGTTCAGGAAAAAAAAAAAAACTTGAGACAGAGCGAGTTTAATATTATTTTATTTTTAACCGAATGCAGTTTTCCAAGCCTTCACATGTATTGTATTTAAGAACACACATCTGTGTGAAGTGTAGCGCGCTGGCAAGACGTCCGCAGGTGTTGCCGGCGGAGACGGGCTCGCGGCGTCGCTGAGTGTGGGCTAGTCAACGCGTGCAGGCCAGCCACTGCGCTGAGGCCACCCGCCAGCACAGACGCCGTGCGGGTCAGGGTGCGGAATCACGGTCACATGTCCTGTCACAGGGTGTACACACCGCCCCTGACAAACACACACAGATCATGTGTCAGTTTTAAAGACACACAGCCTGTCACAGCGCTATGAGGGGGAGGAGCCAATCTCTCACAGCGCTATGAGGGGGAGGAGCCAGCCTGTCACAGCACTATGAGGGGGAGGAGCCAGCCTGTCACAGCGCTATGAGGGGGAGGAGCCAGCCTGTCACAGCGCTATGAGGGGGAGGAGCCAATCTGTCACAGCGTTATGAGGGGGAGGAGCCAGCCTGCCACAGCACTATGAGGGGGAGGAGCCAGCCTGTCACAGCGTTATGAGGGGGAGGAGCCAGCCTGTCACAGCACTATGAGGGGGAGGAGCCAGCCTGTCACAGTGCTATGAGGGGGAGGAGCCAATCTGTCACAGCGTTATGAGGGGGAGGAGCCAGCCTGTCACAGCACTATGAGGGGGAGGAGCCAGCCTGTCACAGCGCTATGAGGGGGAGGAGCCAGCCTGTCACAGCGCTATGAGGGGAAGGAGCCAGCCTGTCACGGCACTATGCAAAGTAATTGATTGTGCGACTAGACTGGTCAGATGTGTTCTGAGTGATAAATGTCACCTTGTGATTTTTCAGAAAATTCAGAATTCCGTTTTTTTATTATTACTACATTTGTAAGTGAGGCTCACAATGATCTCGACAAGAAACGTTCCCAGCATACAAAAATGCCAAACTGCTTGCATACCAAGTACTGTCTATAAGTCATTGTCAATAAGTCATTACTTAAAACTGGCTAAATCTAGGCCTGCCGTTAGAAGTGTTGATCATCAAAATGAGGCCAAGTTATTCTCTTCAGGTGAAAAAAATACAGCCATCCCCTTTTCATAGCGAAACAGCATAGCGGAGTTTTAGTTACTTACGACATGATTGTAGCGTGAACGCGGCCGCACCCACCGCCACTGCTGCAGTCCCAGCAGCGAGAACGACGGGCGCGGCCCCCACACTTGCAAGAACTCCTGAAGCTGTCAACGCGGCTTTACCTGCGCACATCACAAAGAGACATCCAGGTGTATGTGTGCCATTTGGTGAAACCAGGAACGTGATGGCGACTTGAGTTATTTAGACTAGAGCAGTGATAACCAATCCAGATCTACCGTCCTGTAGATTTTCACTCCAACCCTAAGAAAGCTAGAGCAGGGCTGGCCAACCCTGTTCCTGGAGATCTACTCCTGTAGGTTTTCATTTCAACCTTAATTTGGCACACCTGACTCTAATAATTCGCAGCGCAACAAAGATCTCTAGCTGTTGAATGAGGTGCAGCTTTGTTAGGGTTGGAGTGAAAAACTACAGGATGGTAAATCTCCAGGAATGGGGTTGCTTACCACTGGACTAGAGTAACCCTGGTGCTTACAGAGTTTATCTGCAAGAAGAGGACACTCAAATCAAATGAATAAATAAATAAATGGTGGAAAAGAGACTTCATCTGTGCCTTGAATGTCACTGTATGTAAATGGAATGTCACTGAACTATATACAGAATGTGTGCGTGAACCTGGAAACCTGTGTATAAAAAAATATGAACCCCAAAACACCAATAAATTGATCCTTGCTAATACAAACCTGCATTGTAGGCTGCCTCTACAACACAGCCTAGAGAAATATAAAATAAATACATTTTAAAAAGCTGATAAGAGAAAACTGTTCAGTCAAATCTTGTACACTGTTTTAGCCCCAGCCATTACATAAGGCTTTTTTCATAAAATAAATAAATAAATAAATAAATTAGCAATTATCCAAAATTGATCATTGCTAATACAAACCAGAGCTAAATGCTTTTCGAATTGCATCTGCAAAGAAATGAAAAAGAATGCTGATTAATACGAGAAAAATGTTCGGTCTAATCTCATACAAAATGGTTGGCGTCGCTGTCTCTTCATATTAAATACTTTAAGACTTCATGCAGAGACAGCGACGCCAATAGAAACCTATGCGGAGCGCATCAGTACCAGAAAGTTACATGCCTAACTCACGTGTATAATGAGGATAGCGCAGACATCGGCTAAAATAAATAGCAAATAAAAAAATCATATCTTTGTCTGGTTGTTAGGGAAAAAATATTTTACCTCGGAAAAATAATGTGAAAAATAAGTGATATTTATTCCTAATATAATGCACAGAGTTAACATCGATATTTGAGTGGAAGTAATTTTTGCTGTCAAAAATGAATGGAGCCCAGAGGGGAAACTTAGTTGTTGAGCGAAAATTATAAATATCAGCAGGGGGCGACATTACATCCGGTGCTGAGGTTGAGAACCGAAAGCTAGCCCCTTGGGGCAGCCTGGTAGGTTCCAGAAATCTATAATGAACATCAGGGCCAAATGACTGATCAGATACGTTTTGAGTGATTCGTGTCATGTCTTCGCCAGAAAATTCCAAACTCACTTTGACTTTTTTATTCTTTAATTTTCATTATCTCGGTTTCTATTACATGTGGAACGTCTTTATGAGGAATGAGACAAGGCCGAGTCTGGCGCAATAGCGCCATCTAGAGGAAGTACAGGGGCAAAAGTAAAGTTTCACGTCAGCAGAAGGGGCCCTGGACTTCGTCTCATCCTCAATGCTGGTTTGAAAATTTATTTTCTTCACACACCGTTTAGCAAGTTCACCAATCACAATTTTATTTTAGGAGAAAAGTTCTTGCACGCATATAGAATGCAAATGTGACTGGAATTAAGTCACAGGCGTATCATTTACAAAGCGAAACAGCATAGCAGAGTTTCAATCACGCACCATCTGCCTGTGGAACGGCCAACCCCACCCCACCCCACCCCACCCCCATTGGCTAACTCTGGTACTGACATCACTGAGAAAGCGACGGATTGGACTACTATACCAAAAGGGTTGAAAGCTCCAACAGGCAGTGGCTCCACGACCATCGAACCTGCACACGAGACAAAGGTACATGTAGGTGTAGGTGTGCGTCTCATTAAACCCGGGAGTCTGATGGTGACGCGTGTTATTCATTCAGAGTACTGGGTGGTACAAGAGTGGTGCTTACTGTATTTATCTGTGACAGAACATTCATTCCCATCAAATAAATAAATAGTGGGAAAAGTACTTTTCCCGTAGCTCAAATATCACTGTAGTATCAATTTGTAAATGTGCAGCAGGTAATACATTACATTTACTTGGCAGACGCTTTTATCCAAAGCGACGTACAAAAGCGACGTATATAATACCATATAATTCGTGCGTGTGCCCGCGTACATGTGTGCGCAAAATAATTACCAAACACCAATAAACTATTGGTGAAACCAGGAACGTGATGGCGACTTGAGTTATTTAGACTAGAGCAGTGATAACCAATCCAGATCTACCGTCCTGTAGATTTTCACTCCAACCCTAAGAAAGCTAGAGCAGGGCTGGCCAACCCTGTTCCTGGAGATCTACTCCTGTAGGTTTTCATTTCAACCTTAATTTGGCACACCTGACTCTAATAATTCGCAGCGCAACAAAGATCTCTAGCTGTTGAATGAGGTGCAGCTTTGTTAGGGTTGGAGTGAAAAACTACAGGATGGTAAATCTCCAGGAATGGGGTTGCTTACCACTGGACTAGAGTAACCCTGGTGCTTACAGGATTTATCTGCAAGAAGAGGACACTCAAATCAAAATTAATAAATAAATAAATAGTGGAAAAGAGACTTCATCTGTGACTTGAATATCACTGTATGTAAATTGAATGTCACTGAACTATATACAGAATGTGTGCGTGAACCTGGAAACCTGTGTATAAAGAAATATGAACTCCAAAACACCAATAAATTGATCCTTGCTAAAACAAACCTGCACGAATGGCTGCCTCTTCAACACATTCTAGAGAAATATAAAATAAATACATTTTAAAAAGCTGATAAGAGAAAACTGTTCAGTCAAATCTTGTACACTGTTTTAGCCCCAGCCATTACATAAGGCTTTTTTCATAAAATAAATAAATAAATAAATAAATTAGCAATTATCCAAAATTGATCATTGCTAATACAAACCAGAGCTAAATGCTTTTCGAATTGCATCTGCAAAGAAATGAAAAAGAATGCTGATTAATACGAGAAAAATGTTCGGTCTAATCTCATGCAAAATGGTTGGCGTCGCTGTCTCTTCATATTAAATACTTTAAGACTTCATGCAGAGACAGCGACGCCAATAGAAACCTATGCGGAGCGCATCAGTACCAGAAAGTTACATGCCTAACTCACGTGTATAATGAGGATAGCGCAGACATCGGCTAAAATAAATAGCAAATAAAAAAATCATATCTTTGTCTGGTTGTTAGGGAAAAAATATTTTACCTCGGAAAAATAATGTGAAAAATAAGTGATATTTATTCCTAATATAATGCACAGAGTTAACATCGATATTTGAGTGGAAGTAATTTTTGCTGTCAAAAATGAATGGAGCCCAGAGGGGAAACTTAGTTGTTGAGCGAAAATTATAGATATCAGCAGGGGGCGACATTACATCCGGTGCTGAGGTTGAGAACCGAAAGCTAGCCCCTTGGGGCAGCCTGGTAGGTTCCAGAAATCTATAATGAACATCAGGGCCAAATGACTGATCAGATGCGTTTTGAGTGATTCGTGTCATGTCTTCGCCAGAAAATTCCAAACTCACTTTGACTTTTTTATTCTTTAATTTTCATTATCTCGGTTTCTATTACATGTGGAACGTCTTTATGAGGAATGAGACAAGGCCGAGTCTGGCGCAATAGCGCCATCTAGAGGAAGTACAGGGGCAAAAGTAAAGTTTCACGTCAGCAGAAGGGGCCCTGGACTTCGTCTCATCCTCAATGCTGGTTTGAAAATTTATTTTCTTCACACACCGTTTAGCAAGTTCACCAATCACAATTTTATTCTAGGAGAAAAGTTCTTGCACGCATATAGAATGCAAATGTTACTGGAATTAAGTCACAGGCGTATCATTTACAAAGCGAAACAGCATAGCAGAGTTTCAATCACGCACCATCTGCCTGTGGAACGGCCAACCCCACCCCACCCCCATTGGCTAACTCTGGTACTGACATCACTGAAAAAGCGACGGATTGGACTACTATACCAAAAGGGTTGAAAGCTCCAACAGGCAGTGGCGCCACGACCATCAAACCTGCACATGAGACAAAGGTATATGTAGGTGTAGGTGTGCGTCTCATTAAACCCGGGAGTCTGATGGTGACGCGTGTTATTCATTCAGAGTACTGGGTGGTACAAGAGTGGTGCTTACTGTATTTATCTGTGACAGAACATTAATTCCCATCAAATAAATAAATAGTGGGAAAAGTACTTTTCCCGTAGCTCAAATATCACTGTAGTATCAATTTGTAAATGTTCAGCAGGTAATACATTACATTTACTTGGCAGACGCTTTTATCCAAAGCGACGTACAAAAGCGACGTATATAATACCATATAATTCGTGCGTGTGCCCGCGTACATGTGTGCGCAAAATAATTACCAAACACCAATAAACTGATCCTTGCTGCTGCTGCAACGTGTTCTAGAGAAAGAAATAAAACAAAATGCAGATAAATGTGTGTCCAGTCGAATCTTGCACACTGGGTTTTAGCCCCAGCATTGCCTGAGCAACATCTCAAAGCCATTCTTTCCGTAATTCTGTAAAAAATGTAGCGGGACACTCACCCATTTCAGCCGACTTTCAGTAGTTTTGCAAATGTGGATCTGAAGCATGAATGTGGAGGCCGTTCAGGGATCAAAGTCCAAATATATATCAATTCATGCAGCACTACTAGTCAGACACAATGGTAAAGCATCAGCAATTGATTAAAGTAAAACAGTAGAATACAGCTGTAAAAATCACTTTATAGAGGACAGTCAGCACTCTTTTCCTGTGTAAATGCTGTATAAATACATTAAATTGATAACTTTCTAAAATAAACTTTTTAAATTGTCATCTTCACAAGCATTTTCCTTTCAGACCATTATGATACCATGTCATTGTTGAAATGCACTGTTGCCAGTACACTGCTCTTATATGTACAAAATAAGTAATTGTACCTTACTGAACCCGTGTTCAGCAGTTGTCTACGATCATGAAAATGCACTTTTGAACGTCGCTTTGGATAAAAGCGTCTGCCAAATGAATGTAATGTAATGTAATGTTATATTTATACAGGAGTACAGCAATTTATGTTTCCCAGTAACTGCTTGTGATATTTTTCCTTTGCTTCCCAATGCAATTCTCATTGGCCATACATTGTACATCATAAAACAGTACATTCCCGTAAATAATAGTCGTAAAAATAAAGCCACTCTTAATATAGTTGTATATTGAAGTGGACATTACCTTAATTTCCCCCGGTCGGTGAGAAGAGTCCAACAGACTTACACACAACATTCAGTTCAGGTGCCTTTATTTGGCTGAATAGGAGAATCCACACGCCTCCTATGACTCAGGCTGGGAGAGGCTAGAGACTGCTTTTACAGAGAAAGATAAGTGAAACTGACTGATTTCCCCAAGCTCTCTCTCTGCTGTTCCACAGGCAGCAAATACAGACACACACTGGTACACACACACACTTACAGTGGCACACACACATGTAACCTGGTACTCACACAGACTTACACTGGTACCCACACACACTTACGCTGGTACACACACACACTAACACACAGTCCCGTACTGCTATCCTTGTGAGGACTTCCCATTTGCTACATTCATTCCGTAACCTCTAACCCTAACCCTAACCCCAACCACTACATGCCTAACCTTAACCCTAACCTTAACTTAATTGTACTGTAACCCTAACCCTAACCCTAAGTCCTAACCCTAAAACAGCGTCTTGACCTTGTGGGGACCAGCAAAAGGTCCCCACAAACATAAATTTTCCTCATCTTTCTATCCTTGTGAATACATTTGGTTCCCAAAAAGATAGTATTACAAGTCCACTGGTACCCACTCACACACTTACACTAGTATACACACACAGTTACACTGGTACACACACACACACACTGGTACAAACACACACTTACGCTGGTATACATACACACTTACACTGGTACACACACACACACTGGTACACACACACACTTAGGCTGGTATATATACACACTTACACTGGCACACACTCACACATGTACACTAGTACACACACACACTTACACTGGTACACACACTGGTACACACACTGGTACACACACTTACGCTGGTATACACACTCACAGTTACATTGGTACACACACACACTTACACTGGTAACCACACTGGTACACACACACACACACACACACTGGTAAACAGTGGTTTACAATGGAAAGGTTGTGGGTTTGATCCCCTGCTGCTGTTGCATCTCTGTTGGCAAAACACTGAAGCTGCTTTAGCTCAAAATACTCCACAGTGGTCCTTCTCATTGTTTGGGACAAAGACATATTTTCTCTTGATTTGGCTGTGTTCCACAATTTTAGATTTGTAAATTTTTTTATTTTACATGTGATTAAAATGCAGATAATCAGCTCTTATTAAAAGGTTTTTTTTTCACTTGGTTTCACCAAGATACAATATTGCCCCACAGTCAAGTTGGTGGAATTGTATTCCAGTACAGCATCGGTACAGTACATCCTCCCAATCACATGTAAGAACACATAACAGCAACACACAGTAAGTCCAAGTTACGCTTCTCTTGAAGTGTTTCACTTCAAGAGAAATGGAACTGGACAGCTAGCATTCATATGGGGATACACCTCTAAAAAACAAAGAAAACACATTCCAGCATGCTGAAGGTTCAGTTACGTCCTGATGCCAGTCCAAAAAGCGTGACAGAAAAATGACAGAAACCTAGAACAATGACAATGACCAAAGCCAAGAATAAAGGCAATTAGTGGTGAAAATAGGTGTGCGGGTGTGTGTGCGTAGGTGCAGGTGTGTATGTGTACAGTATGTATGTAAATGAACAGGTGTGTCCCAGCATACCTCAAACTCTTAGGATTCCATACCTTAAGACCTTAAGATGACAGGAGAGGGTTAGTTTCCAAATAGATGTACTGTATTATAGATTTGCCTGAACCCATAATAATATATAAAAGGGAAGAGACGCATGTACTGTGTCAAAGTGAGCCGCCCCATAAGAGGTGGGCCTGTCTTTACTTTTGAGTGGGCATTTGAGACTTTCATCCAGCGCCCCCCCCTCCCCCCCCCTTGGGGCCTACATGCAGTGTAAGGCCCCAAGTATGGACTGGACGGCACTAGGCACGTGGAGAATAAACTTCATGTATGCAGGCTCCATTGCGATCCTACTCGTTGCAGCTTAATTTGAAGGGCCATTATTGAACAATTTATTCTCACCAAAAATGGCATTTACCCATTACGTAAAACTGAATTTTCTATGACCTGAGTTGTTCAGTGCTGAACAGTAAACTACACTTGGCTCACATTTACGCTAAATGCTTTGTTCAGTAGTAGTATGGTGCATCATTTTAATGGTCTAGGCAACAGGATTCAGATTGTGGTTATTTTCCCCAGTAGTGACAATAGATTGTCTTCTTAGTATTTCTTGCAAGTTTTTAACCCAAATATAACCATTAAATTGTAATAAAAGGACAGGGAGGGTGTGTATCCTGCACTCATTAGTATTCATATCTGTAAGACACGTCATATTAAACCATTCCTCATCGCTAGCTAGGTTAGAGCCGGTCAGAGCAGTAACAGTACACTACCAGGCGAAAGAAGGCGACATAAACTAGACTTTACCATCACAAAGCTAACTGGAAAATCATTCAGTGTGTAATAATGTAGTAACACTGAGCTGCTGTACACGAGCATTAGACTTTATAGCAGTCTCAAACTCCAGACATTACACCAGAATAAAAAAAAGTCATTTATTCCACGTGTCTATGGTTGAAAGCCATCTAATCGTAACCTAATCATCATTAGCTAGTGGCAGGCCTACTTACTGATCCACCGCGTTCTGCAACAAGATCCAGGTTAAAATGTGCACTGCAAATAGCAAAGATACGGGTTACGGTAATACTGCGGAAGATGGGCTCCAGGAATAAAACTGGAACAGATTTCACTGGACTCAAGGTTTTTGTAACGTGACTATCACCCAGTTAACCCTACCCACTGAAAACCTGGCCTTTGGCCAAGGAGGAAAGCAAGCCATCTTTGGCACAAGAATCATTAAAAAATATCCCTTGGCCGTTTGTGAATGCAAAAAAGTATAAAAATAACACAAACTAAATAATTTGAGTTTCCTGGACCTTTAAAATTAAAGTAACTAGGAATGTGTGTAATACCATGATCAACTTCATAACAACCATGTTAACTGTTGTTGCTATTCTCGTTGTGTTAGTGTTAATCAGTTTAACCTTCAGGGTCCAAGTTGAACTATGCGGTTGTTCCCTGCACTTGGACCGGTACTTCCCTCTAGGGTTTTCGTCATACTTGTTCCTGGTTATGGTTATACACTTTGTTGTACGTCACTCTGGATAAGAGCGTCTGTCAAATGCCTGTAATGTAATGTAACCACAACCAACAGGACCGAAAAAAGAAAGAACATAACAGTGGCTGCGGCTTAGAACACAAGTGACTTTCAAAACAAAAAACACAAATCTATTACTCTATTTTCAATTAATCACTTGGTAAAGGTTGTTCCTGTTCATCAAGTTTGTTTCAGAGCGCAGGAAAAAAAAACAGGCATTACAGTTTTCAGCTTTCAGAATTGCCTGAAAGCTGAAAGCACATGTTTTCTCAGTGTCTCTCAGTCGGCGCTCAGGCTGGACTGGCGCGGCCCCTGCAGAGATGGACCCACGTGTTTCCCTAGCGACGGTCAGAAGAAGCGGGAAGCGACAGCTCCGACTGCTCCCCCGACGCCGGGCACCACCGCAGAGGCTGTCAACCACACACAACGTCCTCCGTCAGGTTTTTTTAGGGGTTTCGTGTTTTACACTTTTTACAGTTTTCCCCTGTTTTTCTCCCTCCCAGTGGTGGAGGCTACCAGGCCATGTGGCCCATCCTCACACTGGAACAGAGCCTACTCAAATACGGGACAGCTATAAACCCCTCCCCCGCCCTGCCTTTGGTAAGGCGGATCACACCTCCATTCTTCTCCTCCCAACCTACAGACAACGACTAAAACAGGAAAAACCGGTTTTTCGGGCGGTCCAACGCTGGAGTGAGGAATCCATTGCCACCCTCCAGGACTGTTTTGAAACCACAGACTGGCAGATGTTCTGTGTTGCAGCTGGCCGTGGCATTCCAGGCCGTGTCCTCAGCGTGTGTGCCGACCAGCTAGCAGAGGTATTCACCTCTATATTCAACCTCTCCCTGAACCAGTCTGCAGTCCCCACCTGCTTCAAACAGACCATCGTTGTTCCTGTACCTAAGAAACCTGCCATCTCCTGCTGGAATGACTACTGCCCTGTAGCACTGACCTCCATCATCATGAAGTGCTTCGAGCGGCTGGTCAGGACCCACATCTGCTCCCTTCTTCCTGACACCTTGGACCCCCTCCAATTCGCATACCGCCCCAACAGATCTACAGACGACGCCATCGCACTGACAGTGCACACCGCCCTCTCCCACCTGGTGTGGTGTGGATCGGGGCATGGCCCCACCGTGCCCCTCCCAGCCTTATAGGCATCAGCCGAAACCTGCCACCAGGCCGCCTCTTCAGGACCTAGGACAGCGCCCCACTAGGAAGCCCAGCCACAGGACCCTGGAGAGCGGCAGATTGAACATTCCTCAACTCCCTCATTGGCAGGCAGCACACCTGCAATCAATGAGGCAACACAGCTGCCGCCACTCCAGGGAGATGGCTGGGAGCTCAAAAGGAGGCCGTTTGTCTCCCTTGAGGGGAGGGGTTTTGGGCGGCAGGAGAGCGGTGAAAACTGTAAATAACTTTGTTCCTATTTTTGCAGAATCCGGTGGAGACACAGGACAACATCCCTCTTCCTGCGTTGAAGAGGGATCCCCCCAGCGGTCTCCCGGACACCGTTATTTATAATTTTGTTCGCTTTACTTTAAGTTAATTTCCGACAGGAGATTTTTGTTGTTGAGTTTGGTTTTGAGTTGTATATATACTTTTGGTTAATAAAAGGCCCTGTTGGGCTATTTTTCCCCAAACCTCCGGTCTGTGCATTTCTGTGCCGCCCCGCCTGCACCGTCACGCCCCGTGCGGTGCCACACTGGATAAAGGAGACACCTATGTGAGGATGCTGTTTATAGACTACAGCTCAGCATTCAACACAATTGTGCCTGCTAAGCTCGTTCCCAAGCTCAGGAACCTGGGTCTGAACACCTCCCTCTGCAACTGGATCCTGGACTTCCTGACGGGCAGACCCCAGGTGGTGAGAATGGGTAACCTCACCTCTTCTGCACTGGCCCTGAGCACCGGAGCCCCTCAGGGCTGCGTACTCAGTCCCCTCCTGTACGCCCTGTTCACGCACGACTGTGTGGCCACACGCAGCTCCAATGCCATCTTCAAGTTTGCAGACGGCACCACCATCCTGGGTCTCATCTCCAACAACGATGAGACCGCCTACAGAGAGGAGGTCAGTGTCTTGGCAACATGGTGCCAGGACAATAACTTCTCCCTCAACGTCTGCAAGACTAAGGAGATGATCGTGGACTTCAGAAAGCGACGGGGGGGGGGGTCACGCCCCCATTCACATCGACGGAGCTGAAGTGGAGAGAGTCTCCTGCTTCAAGTTCCTCGGTGTGGTCATAAATGATAACCTCACCTGGTCCAGGCAATCAGACGCAGCAGTGAAAACTGCCCAAAAGCGCCTATACTTACTGAGGAGACTCAAGAAGTTTGGCATGTCGGCTAAGACCCTCATCAATTTCTACAGGTGCACCATCGAGAGCATCCTCACTGGCTGCATTACTGCCTGGTACGGCAGCTGCTCCGCTGCTGACCACAAAGCCCTCTAGAGGGTGGTGAAGACAGCGGAGCGCATCATTGGCTGCCACCTCCCATCTGTGCAAGGCATCTACCACACACGATGCCTTAGGAAAGCACAGAAAATCATAAAAGACTTCAGCCACCCAGGCTATGGTCTGTTCTCACTGCTGCCGTCTGGCAGACGCTTCCGGAGCATCCGGGCACGGACGACCAGACTCACAAACAGTTTTTTCCCTCAGGCCATCAGGCTTCTCAACCAGCAACATTAATCTCTGGGATCACATTGATCACATGTCCTCCTGTGTATGCTATGTACGTTCAATGTACAATCTTATGCACATATTCATCAGCACTCCTGCACTTTATATATGGTTAATATTGAAATATTTAATACTCCTATTCCCACTGTCCATATCCCCCATCTGTACAGGCTGGTACTTATTTGCTGCTAATATTTAATACTATGTTTAATACTATGTGTATTTTTATTATGTGTGATCTTTCTTTGATATATTTTCGATATTTTCGATATTTTTGCTCTTGCTTCTACGTAGTTGCTGCCTGCCATGTCATAAGAATTTCTTTGCTCAGAATGACCTGTGTTATACTGTGCACTTGACGAATAAAAACACTTTGACTTTGACTAACAGACACCAGACCATGGAGCCATCCTGGTAGATTTCTGAGATCTTAGATGCATTGGCCCAAATGTGTGTGCAAGGCCACTAACCATGTGACTAATCATGTGACTTGATCTTAAGTGATTAAAGTCAGATTCTGAATCTCCAGAGAATTAAGAATGCACTTTTCATTAGTCATATTTCATTACCTTTTGCAGAGCAAGTTATCAAGAAACTGTCTACCCACCAGCAGTATGGTTAAGACTAGAGCCAGAAACTGGTGCAACACCACCACCTAGAGTATCTATAGAAGCTGTTCAACCTATGATTGCACACAAAGGCCTCAGTTCTATTAATATTTCTCCTTAATTTTGACTCATTTAAATGCATGAGGGATGGTGCCTTTATAACACACGGGCGAGTTTATAAATTTGCAGTTACTGCAGTTGAGTTTACTGTCATGTCAAAATTCAGGACAAACTCCAAGAGCCGCTGGAACTCCCAACATCACCACACCTGCGCACGGCACAAAGGGACGTCCAGGTGTGGGCGCGCATTTTCGTAAAACGTGAGCTTGGTAGCTTCCGTCCGGGCAGTCTGCACCTCCCTACTCTTTTCACTCTCTGACCTCCCGAAACTAGGGACTTGGGGGGCAGGGAGGTCACAGGGTGAAAAGGCTAGGGGGGAGCAGACAGCCCTATAATAGTGTGAACACAACATAAATCTTTTTAAAGCATAATTTTAGTGCAGGTCGCTTGGGATGTTAGGGGGTGAGGGAACGGGAGAGGATGTGTAGAAGTAATAGTCTGAAATGTCTTTGTTTAAACACTAGAAGTATAAAAAAAATATGTCTTTGGAACTTGAGGCTGCTATGAATAGTGGGGGCTATGACACTGCTGGAAAGGACAGATCTAGTAGGAGGGGTGGGGGTGTAGCTCTCTTTGTAAAATAAAATTTTGCATTGCTGAAAAAGTTTGTTTATCCCTGATTTAGACAACAATAACCCTGGTTGTTACAGGGATTAGCTATGAAAGGAAACCTCCCGGTCAAAAAATTCCTGGTCCGGACAGGAAAATGCATATATGTGAAACATAATTTGTGTGCATGTATGTGTATGTGCTTGTACAATTGTTGGTGTTCATGGTGTGTGTATGTGTGTGTGTGTGTGTGTGTGCATGTGCATGTGTGTCTGTGTGGAGCCTTAGTTCTCCCCTAAATGTAAACATATGTCAGAAATAGATGCATGGTGATACAAACCAGCTCCAACTGCTGTTCTGACCACAGCTCCAGCAGCTGTTTTAAACACGCCTCATAGAGAAAGAAATTAATTATTGAAATACATACATTCATGAAATACATACATGCAGATAAATCAAGGACAATGCTTCAGTCTAATCTCATATACTGTGTCACGATGAGGGGGAGGAAGTGCCGTTTACTACTTTTATTAATACTTGCGATCGAACGTTAGAGCACCAGTGAACCATCTAGACGTCTCCATCCGCAAACTCCGTCACGACCACCCTCTCCGTCAGGCTTCCTACCCTTATCCAGAATCGACTGCTGGCTAAGGGAAGCAGGGTTGGTAACTCGCTAGAGTAGCTACCCAACTGTGTCACTGATGTTGCCCTTGTTGAATGAACTCGTAGCGCTACCTTCTGCTTTCCAACAAGTTTGAAAGTAAAACTTGGAGAGATACTTTTTGCAAAAGCGAAATACAAGCGGTAAAGACGAGCATATATTGTAGCACTGTGACAGGTGGCTACTTTGCGTGAGGTACAGTGGCGGGACAGGGTAAAGAACTGTTAGGCTACTACAGTTTAATAAAATTCTCAGTCATTTACATATTCAATTCAATTTTATTTGTATAGAACGATCACAACGTGACTTTACAGAGTAGCAAGGCAAGAGACAGCAAACAGAGCAAACACCAGACACGGTCCTATGGGAAAAAAGCACTGGAAATCTGCAGAGGGAACCCATGGCTCAAAAATGCGAACTCACTTCCGTATTTTAGGACTACGAACTGTGACACTCCAATAAATAACACAGAGGGATAGTCAGGCCTTTGTAAATATGATATTAATATATTACATTGATATATGACTATAAGGCATTCGGCTGTGTGTTCTTCTTGTACGTCGCTTTGGATAAAAGCGTCTGCCAAATGAATGTAATGTAATGTTTACAATAGCGTTCAAAATGAATTTTCTTTCGTCCTGGCGATCGTTAGGTTCGTAGCTAATTGTTGTGATTGTTAATTTATAATGTCCGACAACGAGAGAGATGTTTGAGCATTATCATACCTTATCTGGCCTTTTCAATGCAGAAATCTCGCTGTGTCAAAAATAAAATGACTTTAGGACATCCGTCAGAGTCGTCAATTACCAACTTGTTGCAATGCAGAGCTTATTATGGCTGGTACAAAAACTAGCATGCACAGTGGGTTCCCAGCACTACGGCCTTGTCTGAATCAGCACACTTGCCTACTATTGAGTGTACAAGTTGTATGCAGGTGATCAGGTGACCCACTGATGCAGCAGCCTCAGTGAAGTGGATTTCGTCCACTATTAAATGGATCCCATTTTATCATCAAACTCAAGGCAAACTGTTTGCGAAATACGTAATTATAGCAAATTTGCTTCCTATGGGTATTTGCTAGCTGGTTTGTTATGAATATAAAGTGCAGGACTATGTTAAAAACAAAAAGAAAAAGGAATAAAATTTCTCCACAGATATCTAGATATGGATGAAAATACCCTCAAATTAAAGCGGACAGTCTGCACTTTAATTTATTACAATGCATTACATATTCACTGTTTCATTTCAAATCCAATGTGATGGAGTACAGAGCCAAGACTATAAAAACTGTCCCCACTGTAAATCCCAGCAATGTTTAACTGCAGCTAAATCTCAGTATTGTTCAAGCGACAAAAAAGAGAACAAGATATTAATTAATTTTAATAAACCAACACTACTCTAATTTCAACAAATCACATTGTGAAGGTTGTTTATGTTTGTGAGGTTTCTTCCATTTCTGAGAAAAAAAAAAGCATGGCATTTTTCAGCTTTCAGAATTTCCTTTTGTGTCAACAGCACACTAAAAAATAATAATAATAATAATATTTTTTTTTAGTTTGGGTTCCAAAGGGCTTGCTGGGCCTCTGCGAGCATCGTAGAGATGGATCCACGCGTTTCCCTAGCGACGGTTAAAGAAGCGGGAAGCGACAGCTCCGACTGCTCCGACTGCTCCCCCGACGCCGGACACCACCGCAGAGGCTGTGGTGGAGAGCCCCGCTGCCCCTGTCAATCACACACAACGTCCTCCGTCAGGTTTTTTTTTTTAGGGGTTTTGTGTTTTACACTTTTTACACTTTCCCCCCCCATTTTGTTTCTCCCTCCCAGTGGTGCTAACAGGTTGTGCTGATCTCCAGTTGGTTTACAGTCGTAACAGCATTCAGGACACTGGATAAAGACAGAAGCCACGATTACACTGAATGATTGTTACTGACAAATCACATTAAGGGTTCAGCTCATAAATAAACATACAGCTTTAAATAATGGAGGCATTTTTGTCCTTGATTTGTAATGCCGGCCTAGCTGCTGAACACCTGAAAACCTCACGATCGACTCAGAATTACTAGACAAATGTTGACTGAATGGAAGACGAATGCAGAAGGAGCACAGATGTGCGAGCGTGGACTTCTCTTCCTTCCGTACCTATGGACTGCAGAACGGCCACCGCCGACCCCGCTACCACTCCGCCCCCATTGGCTACCGCCGCTGCTGACATCATAGAGGAGGCGGTGGATCCGGCCGCGATGCCGGCGGCCTTGAAACCCAAAACTCCAAGAGCCACTGGAACTCCCAACATCACCACACCTGTGCACGGCACAAAGGGACATCCAGGTGTGGCCGCGTGTTTCCGTAAAACCGGGAGGCCGACCGTGACTCATCATTTAGACGAGAGCAGGGCTGCCCAACCCTGCTCCTGGAGATCTACCGTCCTGTAGGTTTTCACTCCAGCCCTAGCAAAGCACACCTCATTCAACAGCTAGAGCAGGGCTGCCCAACCCTGCTTCTGGAGATCTAGTGTCTAGTAGGTTTTCACTCTGACCCTAACAAAACACACCTCATTATATTCATGTTTGTGTTTGTGCGTATGGGTTTATACGTGTGTGTGTGTGTGTGTTTGTGTATGTGAGTGGGTGTGGTGTGTGTGTTTGTGTATTTGCATGTGTTTATCTCCGTTTGTGTGTGTGTGTGTGTGTGTCCATGAGACCCTTAGTTCTATCTCCTAAATATAAACATGTCCTAAATGTATCCACGGTGATACCAACCAGCTCCAAGTGTTGTTCCAACTACTGCTCCCATTGCTACATATCGAAGAGACCCTAGAGAAAGAAATGAATTACTGAAAGACGTTTATGATAATACAGATAAATAAGTAACATGGCATCTTTCTAATCCCCAACCATACATAGCACTGAACAAAGTCTGAAAACCTTCAACTGTTCCTGTCATTCTGCATTAATGTAACAGGACACTCACCCATTTCAAACGACTTTAACGTGTTCAGCAAATGCGATTCTGAAAGAAGAATATGGTCGTCTATCAGTGATATACATCCAAATGCTTACCAACAAATACAGCACTTCTAAGACCAATGATGCGTCATCAGTGGCCACGTGAACATGCACACTAAAAATGCGATATTTATGCGATTAAGACAATACTCTTGAGTTATGTAGAAGTCATGTAAGCACGATACTTGGTTTTTTTGTTTGTATTTTTGCGCTTAAGCTCTTAGTAACACTAAACATACTCACAGTAGGATATGTGGTGCATGACGACCATACTCGCATTATTTGGTAAACATCATAATCGCATTTCCCCGGAAATATACACGTTCCCACATAGCCCTGTCCTCAGTTAGGAGGTTGATAGTGCAAGAGGTAGGTTATCTTATGTGAGATTTATAGTGATAGGCTATTTTAATTTATGCCCCTTAAAATCTTTGGGTGAAGCAGAGTAGCAAGGCAAGAGACAGCAAACAGAGAAAACACCAGACATGGTTCTATGGGAAAAAAGCACTGGAAAACTGCAGATTATTACATTACATTACATTACAGGCATTTAGCAGACGCTCTTATCCAGAGCGACGTACAACAAGTGCATTAGTTCAAGGTGCAGATGGAACCCATGGCTCAAAAATGCGAACTCACTTCCGTATTTTAGGACTACAAACTGTGACACTCTAATAAACAACACAGAGGGATAGTCAGGCCTTTGTAAATATGATATTAATATATTACATTGATATATGACCATAAGACATTCGGCTGTGTGTTTTTTCCAATAGCGTTCAAAATGAATTTCCTTTCGTCCTGGCGATCGTTAGGTTCGTAGCTGATTGTTGTGATTGTTAATTTATAATGTCCGACAACGAGAGAGATGTTTGAGCATTATCATACCTTATCTGGCCTTTTCAATGCAGAAATCTCGCTGTGTCAAAAATAAAATGACTTTAGGACATCCGTCAGAGTCGTTAAAGGTAACCGTCTGTATTTTGGAAGGCGCGATGCATGCGCTATCGAAACCTATTTTCATACCATAGATATATAAATGTCTATGTTTTTATATAGTCTATGATGGAGTCCGAAAAGCCGGGTGAAGCAATTGGAGACTTCCGGTTACAGTATTTCAAACTAAAAGCTCGGTAAATGCAATGATTTCTTAAGTGCGATTTTTTCATTTCCCTTCTTGTAACAAATACAGTTGGATATAATTGCACATTATATACTCATATATAAACCCACATCTTTAACACTGTACAGTCACAATTGTGAAATGACGTTCCCGGAAATTGTTGCTGGTGTTTTAGTGTAGCCCGGCCATGCATTTCTATACACTGTCAGTTCAGTACTGGCTCATTGTTCACCAGATTACTGCCAAAACCAAACATTGTTACCAAATGAAAGGAGGCATACATTTACTCTACAGACCCATATCTTCAAGATTATGAAATCATTTCTTTGAAATCACGTTCCCAGCAATTGTTGCTGGTATGTTAGTGTAGCCCGACCATGCATACTGTCTCTCACCTCTTACTTGTCGTGTCCACAGGGAACGCGCACCTTTGGTTGTTTGTGTGAGCAGGGACCGAACACATATGGAGTGCATTTCTCACAGTTGTCTTTAGCCTTATTCCGACTGCGTTTGCCAGCCAGGCACGGACCGGCCTTCCCAGGAGCGATGAGTGAGTGAGGTAATGCTGGGACCGCGGCTGATGGACTGTATTTATATAGCGCTTTCATCCAAAGCACTTTACCATTGATGCCTCTCATTCACCCATTCACCCACACACCAATGGTGAAAGGCTGCCATGCAACATACCAATCAGCTCATTGGGTGCAATTAGGGAGTTAGGTGTCTTGCTCAGGGACACTTCGACACGCCCAGGGCAGGGGGATCAAACCGGCAACCCTCTGACTGCCAGACAGCCGCTCTTACCTCCTGAGCCATGTCGCCCCTGTCTTCGACTTCGTGCCATTTTCATTCAGCCTGCGTGCCAGGTCCAGGATGAAGTCACTCGTCAGTAACTCCAGGGCTTCCTCCGGTCCCGCTCACCTGCGTGATTCTGCCACCCTGTAGTCTGTTCAGAGTTTACCCACGAGTCGCAGTTTCAGTGAAAAACTGAAAGTATGTTGGAGGCGTTATCTCCATGGAGCTACAAGCCCATCATTTCTGTCACTACGATTCAAAAATATTGCACTGAAGTCAATGATCGAAGTAAACCTTAATCTGTAATTAATCAAACAATCGCAGTGAATTAATTTCATGTGATTACATGTGTGAAATTAGTTTTGATACCATTTGCCCCAGCAATTCTTATCAAAGCATGGGTCATTCAGTCGCTGAATAGCCTGCCAGAGGAGAGAGCAACCCATTCATGCCTGGGTATCAGCACAAGTTACCCATTAGTCTTGTGGGGGGGGGGGGGGGGGGGTGATATTTCTTTAATGAGTCGATTTTTTAGAATTCTAACAACACAGTTATTTTAAGCCCAGCTATTCATGGGCATATGATGACCCAGTTGTAATTGTGGTTGTTCTAGCTAAGCATCTCTCTTTCCTGCTACTGACAGCCAGCAAGCTGAACCTATTGTCCCAGTTCCATCCCTGCCCTGTGCCCAAGTTCATCTTTGATCTTACAGATGCTCCTGGTCCTGGTTCTAATATCCCATCCTCAGGGGCACCCCTGAGCTTTTTTTCTTTCTTTTTATTTTTGGGGGGGGGCTCTTGCATTTCTGCATTTTAAGCACTGCTTATACGCTAAGGCAGTGGCCCTTTTTGCACGCGGGGGGGGGGGGGGGGGGGGCGCACATGGCTTGGATGTTTTTAAGGTTCGTTGCACCTACGGGGCGTGGTTTGGCGCTGAAGCAGCTGGGGAGACGCTGCTGCTCGCCCCCTGCGCTGTGCCCGCTGTGCTCTGCTGCTGCTGCTGCCAACGCCGAAAAATAAACGCCTTCCTTTTACGGCATTCCCCCGGGGCCGCAGTGTCTTCTGCTTTTTAACGTGTCCCTAAAGAGCCTGCACACCTAAAGCAGCTGCCGGACGAAGGGAAAATTAAATCACAAAAAACAAGCAGACCACGACCCTCCGGTACTGAATTAGAATTGTATGAAATGACATTTTGTATGAAATGTGCTAATGCGCTCTACAAAGTAAACTTTCCTCCCCTTGCCTTGATTTCTCCTGATATTTCAAGGATCCACCCAAAAGCGTTTGGCGAGGACCTGACGAAAGAGCGAGCGAAATGAATCGACCAATCAAATTTGAAATAAACGAGCGGAGTCAGCAGTGACCTGTCGTGCCGTGCCAACGCAGTCCCTGTCTCAAACGCTGCGTACTCGGAAGTTCTGAACACAGGAAGCACGCAGGATGCAGAGTGGGTGTTTTTTTTTGTTGTTTGCTTTAAATGTCAGCATGTAAGACTTTCACCAGAGCATCCTCTGCTGGGACCACAGACTGACCCACTTATATTAGGCATTTGGACCACTGATCAGAGGAATCTTGAGCCCCAGACTGGGCAGGTGCAGGCTTCACACCTCTGAGAAGAGCCAGCATGCACGCCCGCCTCGCTACACTGTTCATCGCCATCAGTGAGTTCCTAATTTATTATTATTATTTTTTTTACATTTTTCATGTTTTTAAAATAAGGTTACAATAATGTTTTCAAATACTTTCACACAGGCTACACATAGGCTTCCTGGTATCATAGTGGAAGAAAATATCAAGGAGTGTGTGTGTGTGAGAGAAATAGCATACAGTATGTGTTTGTGTGTGTGTGTGTGTGTGTATAGAATCAGTGTGTGTTCACAGAATTGCAGGATCTCCGTGAAACAAAATATAATGACATTCACATCTGGAAAAACTGCTGGTCACAAGTGTCATTTTATCATGTTTTCAAGAAGCAAAGGTAACCTAAACTGTTCTGCTATGCAGAATTTTAAGGAAAGCGGGGTGTTAATGTGGCAAAGGCTCTAATTGGAGTACATTATATAAAGTCCCCTCCAAAAGTATTGGAACAGCAAGGTCAATTCCTTTGTTTTTGCTATACACTGAAGACAATTGAGTTTGAGGTCAAAAGATGTTCATGAGATGACAGATTCGAATTTCAGCTTTTATTTCCTGGTATTTTATCTAGATTTGTTAAACAACTTAGAACATATCACCTTTTGTATCAGACAACCCAATTCTTAGGTGAGCAAAAGTATTGGAACATGTGACTGACAGGTGTTTCTTGTTGCCCAGATGTGTCCTGTTAGATTGATTGGTTAAGCAATAAATAGTTCTGAATGTCTACTCTTGGTTTTAGCCTTGGGTTTTGCCTGTGAAAACTGCATTTGTGTTATAAAAGATAAACTAACATGAAGACCAGAGAGCTGTCTTTGGGAGAAAAGCAAGCTTAGAAAAGAGGGGAAATCGATCAGAGCCATTGCACAAGCATTGGGGATAGCTTGTACGACAACTTGGAATGTCCTGAAAAAGAAAGAAACCGCTGGCGTACTGAGCAACAGACATCGAACAGGTCGAACAAGGAAAACAACAGCAGTTGATGACAGAAACATTGTGAAAGCTGTGAAGAAAAACCTCAAAACATCAGTCAGTGACATCACAAACAATCTCCACAGGACAGGGGTGAAGGTATCTCAATCAACCGTTCGAAGAAGACTTAGAGAGCAGCAATATAGAGGCTACCACTCATCAGTAGTAAGAATCGGAAGATGAGATTACAATTTGCAAAGAAGTACAGAGATGAGCCACAAAAGTTCTGGAACAAAGTGTTATGGACTGATGAGGCCAAGATTAACCTCTACCAAAGTGATGGAAAGGCTAAAGTGTGGAGAAAGAAGGGATCTGCTCATGATCCAAAACATATAAGCTCATCTGTGAAGCACGATGGAGGAAGTGTCATGGCTTGGGCTTGCATGGCTGCTTCTGGAGTGGGCTCACTAATCTTTATTGATGATGTAACTCATGATGGTAGCAGCAGGATGAATTCAGAAGTCTACAAAAACATTCTGTCTGCCAACTTACTGGATGCCGAGAAATGCGTCCAAACTAATTGGGAGGAACTTCATCATGCAGCAAGACAATGACCCAAAACACACTGCCAACACAACAAAGGATTTCATTAGGGAGAAAAGTGGAAGGTTTTAGACTGGCCAAGTCAATCACCAGACCTTAACCCAATTGAGCATGCATTTCACCTCCTGAAGAGGAGATTGAAGGGGAAAAGCCCTGAAACAAACAACAACTGAAAGAGGCTGCAGTAAAAGCCTGGAAAAGCATCACAAAAGAAGAATGCAACAGTTTGGTGATGTCAATGGGTCGCAGGCTTGATGCAGTTATTGCAAGCAAGAGATATGCTACCAAATATTAAGTGTTATTTGCTTTCATTTACTTAAATACTCTCTGTTCCAATACTTTTGCTCACCTAAAAATTGGGTGGTCTGATACCAAAGGTCCTATGTTCTAAGTAGTTTGACACATCTAGGTGTAAATACCAGGAAATAAAAGCTTAAATTCTGAACTCTTGTCTCATGTTCATCTTTTTATCTCAACCCCAAATGCATTCAGTGTATTGCAAAAACAAAGGAATTGGCCTTGCTGTTCCAATAGGAGGGGAGGGGAGTGTATATCGCACCATGGTAATATTCGCTGAAAATATCCGCATTGTGTCGCGTATCTTTTCACAGCTCTGACAGGTCAGAAACTGTCCGCAGAAACGGAGACGCGGTCCGCCAGCGCGGGCGAAACCGTCTCGCTGCGCTGCGATGTCGCCCACGAGAAGCAGACGCTGTGGTTCGGACAGCGCTGCGGCGAAGCCCCGTTCCTCGGCGTCTCCGCCAGCTCCAAGGGCTACGACGCGCGCGCGCTTTTCGCGCAGTTCGTCCGGGGCGCCGACCCGCGCCTGGCGGTGGAATTCGACGCGGCCGCCGAGTCCGTCCTCCTGAGGATCGAGAACGTGACGGAGGGCGACGCGGCGTTGTACTTCTGCGCCTCCATGCGGAGGGGAAGTCTGTACTTCGGGAACGGCACCAAAATCGTGATATCTGGTGAGTTCACGCACATTTCCGCGTATTTAATTTCCTTATTCTGTTTTTTTCTTCTTCAGTAGTAATAGAATAGAGTTAGGCAGGCATGGGTTACGTCCTGTTACATTACAGGCATTTAGCAGACGCTCTTATCCAGAGCAACTTACACAACTTTTTTACATAGCATTTACATTGTATCCAGTTATACAGCTGTATATATACCGAGGCAGTGCAGGTTAAGTACCTTGCTCAAGGTTAAAACAAGTGTCCTAGCGGGGAATTGAACCTGCAACTCCTTAGCCAATCCTGTCATGAACCCAGAGCCCAGCGTTCAACTTTACGATACAAAACAGTACTTCCTGCATTTGGTTTGTTATTCCCAGGGGCATAAAATCAACTAAGATAACCCCCCCCCCATTCCATCTCTGTCTCTCAGGTAGTGAGCATGATCCCCCCCCCCTCTCTGCTGCCCCCCGACTGTGTTCTCTGCTGTGTGCATCTGACCTTCGTCTCTGTGGTCTGTGTTGTGGTCTGCACCCTGGGTCTCTGCTACTGCATCCGGCAGGCAAGGGCTCGACACACACACGTACACATGCACGCACGCACGCACACACACACACACACACGCACACACACACTGCATCACACTGCATCACACTGCATACACACACACGCACACACACACTGCATCACACTGCATACACACACACGTACAGACACACACACACTCACACGCATACACACATGCATGCACGCACACACACACTGCATCACACTGCATATACAGACACACACGCATGGATGCACACACGCACACCACACACACATATACACACACATGCACACAGCCACCGGCACACACACACGCACACACTGCATCCACACACACGTACACATGCACGCACACACATGCACACACGCACACACATGCACGCACGCACACACACACACTGCATCACACTGCATACACACACACACACACGCATGCATGCACACACATACAGACACACACGCACACCACACACACACATATACACACACATACACACACACACGCATGCACGCACACTCATGTACACATACACACATACGCATTCATACACACAAAAACACACACACACACATCGCCACAGGCACGCACGCACGCACACACACACACACACACACACACATCGCCACCGGCACGCACACACACATTCACGCGCACACACACACACACACACACACACACACAGAAAGAATGGTACAGTACCTCCAGCGGGAGAGGAGGAATAGATGATGTCAGGACACAGTGTTTAATTTGATAATGTTTGATATTCTTTTCAGATGTTAAAGAAAAAAAGCCCAGAAGAGAGGGGACTGCCAGTTGCTTCTGGGTAATTATTTCTGTAATGACGTTTTTCCCGTTTTTTCCAAGGCCATGAAATGTAACAGACCCGTAATTCCCAAATCACACAAATTCATATTCATACTGATAAAGATTTGGTCTGTGAACATGGAACTGAAATACAACTGCGCACCATGAAGGTATAGTCGGTTTAGCGGGGGTATTTCCGGTCACCCTCCCGGTGTGGAAGGGGAAAAGGTCTCCGCTCCTGCACCGGTGCTGAAAGAGCTGCCGTTTGCCTCTCACATCTCAGCTTTGGCAGAGCTCCTGCTGGGCTTTCTCAGTGCCCAGAGCTCACGTTTTTTTAATACTAAGGGCGAGACAGGAAAGAGAGACCCACCTGTGTCGATGAGGACATTACATTACATTGCAGGCGTTTTAGCAGATGCTCTTATCCAGAGCAACTTCACACCGGTCCGTCCATTTTCTGTGTGCCGCCAGACTGATGCATTACATTTACCCAGCGAGACCTTGGATTAAATCAAATTAAGTTAAATCAGTTCATCACTGTGGCTCTCAGAGGACTGGAAGGTCCCACAGATGAGAGGATCACAGAAACAGTCACGATCAGAGCAGTGAACACTCAGGGCTGCGGGTTACCAGATGCAGGTTTATTCATAAAAACCCAACACCAGAAACAGGGGTCTTACATACAGGAGGACAATAGAAATATAGCTGTAACCAACCTACTATGTGCTACAAATACAAGAAAAATGTAAAAAATAATTATTTTATAAAAGTTTGGTAAAAATATTTAATCTTTGTAAAGGATGAAGAGACGGACGCGCAGGACTGCAACATGAAAACAGAGGAACGGCGAATGAACCCTCCATCGCACGCATCACAGCACGTTTCCTGGGCTTTTTATTTGGAACGTAAGGCAGAAGTGCCCCCCCCCCCCCCCCCCCGGTTCACTGCAGTCACCCTCAGTGTGGCATGCTGGCATTGTGTCGGATGTTTGCACGGCAGCCTGTGCGATCGCTTGCGTGCGTTTCTGCGTTAGCGGCTCGTGGCTTCCGGCCTTGCGTAATGACCGTCTGGTTTGCGCCGTCAGGCTACAGGTGTGACTTCCTGTTCACTGTTGCCGGGCGACAAAGCACAACTCTTTCACATTCCACCGCGCGGCATCCAGTCATTATACATTCAAATGTCAAAATACAACATTGCATAAATAGAAATAAAAAATGAAATAAAATATGTAAATTCTTTACATTGATTCTGACAGTGGTATCGTCAAAGTATAAGGCATGAGAGAATTTAACTGTTGGTCCAACAGGAAGTAACGCCAGACCCCGGCTACATCCTGTTCTGATGCAGTGATCTTTATCAGGTTAGGAGTCTGACCTTACTTTCCTTATGCATGTGTGTGTGTGTGTGTATTTATGTGTGTGTGTGTGTACGTACGTGTGTATGTGTGTGTGTGTGTGTCAATTTCACTTACAAATCTCACTTCTGAAAGTTGTCAAAAAAAATTCTTATTTCTCAGATGTCATGACACTTCACACCAGGAGGGTCTTGTTCCCAGACAGGACACTGCTGGCAGCTTGATTCAATACCCAGCCTTACAAATGGGCACTATGCAAAAATGCAACAAAAAAAGTGTTGTGCAAATATGAACCCTATGAGAATGCCCATAACGTGTAACGTAACGTAATGTTTACACCTGGATGCTTGTGGGAACCTGGAGGTTACATTGGTCAGCCAGTAGGGGGAGCTCTTTCACAGAGAACAAGTCTATGTGATATCCCACTGCAGTGGAGCAGGCAGCGGAGGGTATCAGGTATTCACGGGGTGCGTCTCAATACTTCTCCACTATAATGCATATTCATTGTGTTCTCCAAAATCTGTAAATCGTACTACGGTAAGAAAACCGTGTGGCTCGGTAGCTAATTGAGCTGCAACTGCACAACGTTTTTTACGAATCCAGTGACCTACTTCTCTTAAAGTGACGGTAACCTACGTCACCGTTTTAACAAAGTTCACAGAGTTCTTGTATTAAAAAATATTATGCTTACATTCAACGATTAAACAAAAAATACATTAAACAAAAATACAGACTGCGCTTCTTTATCAAACTAAAAAATATATAAATGTAACTTGGCTCCCACATACCGGCCCCTAATTGTGCTCTTAACCGGAGACAATTACCAAAATATACAACATGTGGAGCCAAAGAAATTAAAGTCCTCCTGTGTAAGCACTCTTCTTTCTTTGTTGCTTGATTTACCGTTTACATCATCTATTACACCGGGAGACAGATGTCACCCGCGCATAGCACCTAGAAAGAAAACAGTATAAGCACCGCCTCATTCAGCTTCCTGGAGGAGGCAAATCTTCGTTATGGGCCTATCCAGTGTGCTGGTCTTGGTCTTGATACGGACCTGACGTACCAGCCCAAACTTGTCTGGGACTGTCTGGATGACCTTTCCCATGACCCAGGAGTTGCGTGGTGCTGAGTCGTCGACAATCAACACAATGTCTTCAGTGGCAAAGTTGCGAGATGGATGGGACCACTTGTGGCGCTCTTGCAATTGTGGTAGATATTCTCTTGTCCATCGCTTCCAAAATATGTCTGCCATATACTGGATCTGTTTCCACCTCCTGCATGCATACAGATCCTGCTTATCGAACAGGCCTGGGGGTAGAGACGGCTTGGTCTTGAGGAGCAAGAGATGATTAGGTGTAAGCGCCTCCAGATCATTTGGATCGCTGGACGCCTTGGTTATAGGCCGACTGTTGATGATGGCCTCTGACTCACATAGCAGGGTGTGTAGGCCCTCCTCGTCAAGTGACTGCAGCTTCAGGGTGGCGCTCAGGATCTTCCTTACGGACCTAATCAACCTCTCCCAGACTCCTCCGTGGTGGGATCCGGTAGGAGGATTAAACATCCACTGGATGCCACTCTGACGTAGAGTGTTCTCGATCTTGGAGCTATTCCACTCTTCAATGGCTCTCTTCAGCTCACGCTCGGCTCCAACAAAGTTCGTTCCATTGTCTGAGCGGAGGATTTTCACTCGGCCTCTTCTAGCTATGAAGTGACGAAGAGCACTTATGAAGGAGTCCGTATCCAGTGAAGACGCGACCTCTAAGTGTATTGCACGAACGGCCAGGCAAGTAAAAATGACGCCGTACCTTTTCACCGTACTTCTTCCACGTTTCACTTCGAATGGGCCAAAGTAGTCCACTCCAGTGTTGGTAAACAGAGGCTCGTCTGGTAGGACTCTTTCTCGAGGTAGGTTGGCCATCTGTTGTTGCCCTGCAGCTCCATGTGAGCGTCGACAAACATAGCACTTAGATAGGATTCTCCGTATAGCTGAGTTTGCGCCAGGGATCCAATACTTGGACTGCAATTTGGAGAGCACATGATTGCGACCGCTGTGACCCAGGTTCTCGTGGATTTCTCTGAGGATCAGCTTTGTGACGTGAAGATTCTTGTCCAGGATCGCTGGCTGCTTTGACTCCTCAGGCATAGCGGCTCTGCTGAGTCTTCCTCCTACTCTGAGGATGCCCTCTTGGAGGACTGGATTAAGCTTAAAAAGGCTACTACTTCTCTTTACGCCTTCACACCTTTGAAGTGCAGAGATTTCTTTGGAGAAAGTCTTTCCTTGACAATAGCGAAGGATCTCCTGCTCTGCTTCTGTAAGGTTCTCCACAGTGAGCTTACGAGAGTCTGCACTCAAGAGACCTGCCTTGAAGTTCCTCATCTCCTTATTGATCTCGGATGGAGAGCGAGTAGCATTCAACTCTTTCCTCTTACGACACAGACTCAGCAGAGTGCTCTTAACTTTAAGCATCCAAGCGACGGCCTTCCTAAGGCGAGTCCAGGAAGAGAAGTACTGTATGAACTCCAGTACTGCATCCCTCTGATCTTCAGCTGCAGTAGCACTGACCACGGCGTTCCTTACCTCTGGGTCCTCCGTAGTTAGGTCCCCAGGGTGGTCTGGGTTCTCAGGCCAGTCTTCTATAGGCTTGGTGAGAAAGTCACCTTGATGGTAGGCCAGTTCAGGGCCTTGTTGATATATGCAACTGAAATGTTGTAGGCATTTCCAAAATGTTCTTCCAGAAGTCTCTTGGCTTCACAATAACCACGCTCAGGTTCCATATGGAGACAGCTCCTTATCAGCTCCCTGGGCTGTCCGCTGGTGTACTGCTCCATGAAGTAGAGCCGGTCTTTGCTGCTCTCTGTTTTGTCCTCACTCCGTGTTCGAACGCCCTTAAGAACAGCCGGTATTCTAGGGGTTCTCCCCTGAATACAGGAATGTTTTGAGGAGGTAGAGTAGATAATCTTTGCTGCTTAGCTGAGTAGTTGTAGCAGTTGATCTCTGGACATTGTGTCGAATTTCATTACTCTGCGCTACTTGCCTGTCTGTAAGCGAGGAACACTTTGGTTGCCTATGAGCTAGCAAATCTACAGATTTGTTTGAATCCAAATAGGAGTTAATTCCATCACGACTTGATGCTCTGGATGAGATAGGAAGCCCTTCAAACTCATTCAAGATCTTAATTTTTGCATCAGATGCTGCTAAAGCAGTTTGAATGTCTAGCTCCTCTCTTTCTCTTTTTATTTTAGCTTCCTGTTCCTGTAAAATTTGTCTCTGTTTTAGAGCAGATGCTTGGGCTAACAATGTAGCTCTCTCCAATTCTGCCTTTAGACGAGTAGACGAAGCAGAAGATGATGCACGAGAAGAATGCACAGAAGCTACCTTGGAACCATGCCTTAATGCGGAGAAAGATGTGATGGACACGCTATCTGATGGCTGCACCTCTTCATTGCATTTTGTAGCTTCTACAATGCGTAAATGAGCCTCATCCATCCAAGCCTTAGCCCTCTCTGCAAAATCCTTAAAAGCATCAGCCTTGGGTTCAAACCAGTTAGCTTGATCTTTGTTCATTTCTTCCTCAGAAATTTGTTGAAGTATCCCTTTAACATTGGTATGCAATTCACAGAACTCTCCAAACAGCCTGTTGAACTCCACCATTAATTTGGTTTGAATTACTGTTAAGTTATCATCGTCACCGTCGTCCGTTAATTGGCGTATTTGATTCATTTTACCAGTTAACTTAGCTAGCTTGGCCTTTCGTGAGTTAACTGCACGTTACAACTTTTCCTCCATTGCCTTAGCTGTGACTTTCACCACCCTAGCATCCACAACTGTAGCTCTATCTTCATTTCCGTGCTCCATTCTTCACGAGAAAAACTGGCTTTAACTAGCTTAATGTGAAACGGTTCAGAGTCTTATAATTACTGTCCACAAAGTAGCATGGTTAAACAGCAAGAAACCGCTTTTCCTTTACGATGATATCGGGGCTAGTCAGCTAGCTAACGCATGGAATTACACAGCACGTTATAGGGAGAGTTGCGAATTGAACCTTTACTCACGATACTGTATCTTGAATTAGTTGTGCTTCTTTCCTTGCGATTTAAAAACCTTTCACCAAATATCCATACATCCAAGTGGAGCTAGGTTTTCTTACGAATGTGGGGGCTGCAGCTCCTACGTTTGCCTTGGCTTAAGTCGTGTACGTTAACTTGCCTTGGAAAAACTTCCACAGGACTCCGATGTAGTAAAAGACAGAACAAGTAATTTTATTCCACAGTTTGCATTATCTTCCTACAGGAGTATTCAAAGTTAAGTTCTCCAAAATCTGTAAATCGTAATACGGTAAGAAAACTTTTAACAAAGTTCACAGAGTTCTTGTATTAAAAAATATTATGCTTACATTCAACGAGTAAACAAAAAATACATTAAACAAAAATACAGACTGCCCTTCTTTATCAAACTAAAAAATATATAAATGTAACTTAGCTCCCACATTCATATACTGAAATAATGGTAGCTTATTTATATTTAGAGTCATGTTCTTTTAAACGAAATTCACGTAGACGTGAGCAAGTAAAAAATATCCATGTATAGAGCTGGATATATACTGAAGCAAAGCATTACATTACATTACATTTACTTGGCAGACGCTTTTATCCAAAGCGACGTACAAAAAGTGCATTTCATGGTCATAGACAACTGCTGAACACAGGTTCAGTAAGGTACAATCCACGCCAGTCCTCATCAGCCTCCTGATGAACTCACCTTCCACCGAGCGCACAGCGGTCTTCATTACGTGTCCCGTCGCAACGTCGATGACGGAGTAGCTGCCTTCATCTGCGAACGTGACGCGATCGAGCCGTAGCGTGTTGTTCTCGAGTGCCGCGCGCGATGCGTATGCATTGGCTGGTGTTAGCGTGTTCTGCCGCACGGTGCACACGTCAGCCTCGGTGGAGTTTGACGCCGGCATGAACCGGACTCTCGCGCTTTCCGTCACAGGCAGGCCTATCGCCAACGTTTTCCCGAAAACAACGGAAACATTTTCTTCATGGCCTGCGCACAGAAAATAGAATTCCACACAGAATTTGGATCTCCTGTTGACATTGAAACATTAAACAGTACAAGTACCACCCAACATAGACATTGACATTATCGGCCAACCAGACGCACTACCCATTAATGCAGACAGAGCCAAAACAGGTACCAGACCATGGGGCCCATCCACACACTGGAACAGAGCCTTAACAGGTACCAGACCATGGGGCCCATCCACACACTGGAACAGAGCCTGAACAGATACCAGACCATGGGGCCCATCCACACACTGGAACAGAGCCTTAACAGATACCAGACCATGGGGCCCATCCACACACTGGAACAGAGCCTTAACAGATACCAGACCATGGGGCCCATCCATACACTGGAACAGAGCCTTAATAGCCCTTTGTAATTTTACATTTTGAAATACAAAAATAAAATAAAAAAATTTTTGTAAATGAGGGTACAGGCAGCGGAGGGTATCAGGTATTCACGGGGTGCGTCTCAATACTTCTCCACTATAATGCATATTCATATACTGAAATAATGGTAGCTTATTTATATTTAGAGTCATGTTTTTTTAAACAAAATTCACGTAGACACAGCTAAAAAAACAGCTTCCCTGTCTTGGTGAATTTGCAGAATATCAGTCATTATGGGCAGCTTATCCAGAGTAACTTACACAAATTTCTTTTACAGAGCATGTAAAAAATATCCATGTATAGAGCTGGATATATACTGAAGCAAAGCATTACATTACATTACATTTACTTGGCAGACGCTTTTATCCAAAGCGACGTACAAAAAGTGCATTTCATGGTCATAGACAACTGCTGAACACAGATTCAGTACGGTACAACACTTATTTTGTACAGCTATTTCTAGCCAAGTACACAGTTCACAGTGAACACTATTCTGACCTAACCTCTGCAAAGCCAACTAGGCAGAAGAATAAGCTACAGCAGTGGTGTCAAACTCGTTGCCATGGAGGGCCGTGTGTATGCAGGTTTTCATTCCAACCAATTAATGCTGCCTTAATTGAGTCCAATTACTAATTTAGCCATATGCGTTTAACTGCATTGAAGCACAGAATATAAGAAAATTTTTATTTAAACAATGCGGGTCACCATTGTTCACAAACCTGCATCCCTAATTCAGCAAATAATTTAACTAATTATATAATCAAGATCTGAGGCTGGAATGAAAACCTGCATACACACGGCCCTCCATGGCAACGAGTTTGACACCACTGAGCTACAGTATTAGGACAAATACAAATTACCAAAAAGTGCTGGGATGGGGCACCATGTAACAAGTGTCATGAAAAAAAAGGGGGGGGGGGGGAGATTTAGAGTGAAATATACAGCGTGGTGGTGGTTAGCGTAAAAATTAACGTAATGTCAGATCCTGAGGGATGGGATTTCCATCTAAGTGGGCATGAGCGCGATGATGTCGCCCAGAAATGTGAAAAGACTTCTGCGATAGGATGCATCGAGGAATCCTTTGTCCGGAGGAGGCGAGGAGCCCAGTTTGAGGCCGCTTCGCTTGTCTCCTCCAATACTGGGACTGGAGGTGGGAAGGACACACAGAACGGTTTCTGGGGCAGGGAGGAGACGATGAGGTGGTGGAGGAAAGGAGGATGCATTTTTTTTCATTTTTGGGACGCATCCATGGCTTCACACACACAAGATGGCGGTGACCTTTCACCTTGTCCTGGGACACAAGCACCGAAATCACCACAGCGGATCCCTGCTGACCTGCACAACCACTGACGATGAGGACAGACGTCTTCACTTCTCCTCCACGTCCCCAGATGAATTAATCTCTTAAGGGGAACTGCTCTTCAGGCTGCTCTGCTCTCCTCGTTTCCCGCTCCATCTTTCTTTCGGTGTACAGTTTAATAGCACACACTGAAATGTGCACTAGTAGTACTAGTAGTAGTAGTAGCACACATATTCCTGCTATTACCCCAACAATAAAGCGCCAGTCTGGAACAGAAAGAAAGCATTGGAAATAAAACAAAGCAGGAACACACCTGGTGTTTTATGTGTCATTAAATACACTCAGAACAGGTGCAGGCAGTGTGCAACTTTTTTCTTTAGTGCATTGGGCTCCCCCTCTATAGGTGAGTTCTTCCTGAGATTCCTTCCCATCAGGGAGTTTTTTTCTCGTCACCATTTGAAGGTTTTTCTCCCCACTGGGGAGTTTTTTTTTACCATATGTACTGTGCTATCTGGGGGTTCAGGCCTGGTTTCTGCTCTTTTTCTGCTATTCTATAAAGAGTCTCCTTTTCTGTAAAAAATTGACTTGATCTGATTTGATTAAATACGGATACACCTCTTACCTGTGCTTTGGTTTCCAAAAGGTATGGTTTTGGTTTTGAGAGTGAGGGTCAGGATGGTTCTTCCTCCCATTTTCTCCCGTACAATGTACTTCCCTTGATCCTTTGCAGTGAAGTTGCTCAGTGTCAGGGATCCGTTCTGCACAGTAAGCCTCTCCATGTGCCCCTGGCACACTCTGTTCACAGTGGAGTTCCCTGCCGGTCCACAGAACTCGATGTAGGGCGAGCTCAAGCAGCAGAGAGGAATGGAGAGGTTCTCGCCTTCGTGCAGTTCGCGATTCTCCACCAGACCTGCAGAGGGCAGCACCATCGCGTGTGTGACACTACACCAGTGGTGTCAAACTCGTTGCCATGGAGGGCCGTGTGTATGCAGGTTTTCATTCCAGCCTCAGATCTTGATTATATAATTAGTTAAATTATTTGCTGAATTAGGGATGCAGGTTTGTGCACAATGGTGACCCGACATCTATGGTGACCCGCATTGTCTAAATAAAATTTTTCTTATATTCTGTGCTTCAATGCAGTTAAACGCATATGGCTGAATGAGTAATTGGACTCAATTAAGGCAGCATTAATTGGTTGGAATGAAAACCTGCATACACACGGCCCTCCATGGCAACGAGTTTGACACCACTGCACTACACCATACACTACTGCAGTGGTTCCCAACCTCAGTCCTGGGGTACCCCTGTGTATGCTGGTTTTTGTTCCAACCACGATTGCAATGCCAGAATTTTAACACGTTTTTCATTTTTCTTAATTGGGTGCGTTTCATGTTTAGAGGAATTATTAACCCACTTAAGCCACATCATGTCAAAAATAGCCATGAACAATAAAGTTCCCATGTTCATATTGTGCTTTATTGCAAACAATTACATAGAAGCGGTAGCAAACTTTTTGGACCAATTGAAAGACGGAGATTAATCAGTAGACCCCTGAACATGTAGCGGAACATGTTCAATTTCCTGAAATGTATTAAAACAATGCAGGTTTGGCTCGTTATCATTTGCTTTGTCTTTGAATTCTTCATTATCTTCCTGACGGTTAGTTTTAGTGGCCAGGCGTCCACACTTTGACCAACTAGAAGCCTATTGACTCACCTCAGTCTTTACTTTGATCTGTTAAAAATAATTTACCTTTTAAAGTACTTTTTTTGCAATGTAGCACAATAAGCACAGTATGGATATGGGAATTTTATTCTTTGTGGAATCCTTAGCTATTCCTGACATAATGTGGTTGAAGAGGGTAAATAATCCCTCTAAGCATGAAGAGCACCTAATTAAGAAAAATTAACAACTAGTTATAATTCTGGAATTGCATTTGTGGTTGGAACAAAAACCAGCATGGGGCCCATCCACACACTGGAACAGAGCCTTAACAGGTACCAGACCATGGGGCCCATCCACACACTGGAACAGAGCCTTAACAGATACCAGGCCATGGGGCCCATCCACACACTGGAACAGAGCCTTAACAGATACCAGGCCATGGGGCCCATCCACACACTGGAACAGTACCTTAACAGATATCAGACCATGGGGCCCATCCACACACTGAAACAGAGCCTTAACAGATACCAGGCCATGGGGCCCATCCACACACTGGAACAGTGCCTTAATAGCCCCTTGTAATTTTACATTTTGAAATACAAAAATGCTTTTTTTTTTTTTTTTTTTTTTTAAATGAGGGTACAGATTTCCAAATATTCTCACCTTGAACGATAAGCTGAACACTTGCGACATCTTCACCAAAAGAAAAAGCCCTTGTCTTTTGCAATTGACAATAGTACTTTCCCTCATCCAATAATCTGGTTTCGTTAATGATGAGGTGGTACAGATGCTTTGAGTTCTTCTCCTTGGATATCTCAGTTCGTTTGCGGTAGTCACCATAAGAATGGGATTTTCCCTCGGTGAACTCACAGACGAGTCCATCATTAGTGACCCACCAGATGTACAAGTTGTCCTCTGTTTCACCGTTCATGTGCGCCGAGACATTGCAGGGCAAAACAGCCGTGTCCCCCACCTGCACCTGCACCTGCACCCGCTGCACGGGCTGTCCAAGCTCGGCCTGGTTTCCTACCGCTACGGACACATGGTTATTAGAATGAAAACGGGTTTTTAAAATGGCTGCAAGTTCTCACCATCCAAAAAAAAAAAATCTTATTTCATACATTTGCTGCAACCTTTCTCTCACACTCCAACACTCACAGATTGCCCCTTAATTTCACAACTCTGGAATAATGCCACCTAGCACCCCCACCACAACATATCTTCACCAGATCCATAACGCTGGAAATACCGGATAATAATGTGCCCAGTGCACCATACTCCCTTAAGGTCAATTAAAACATTCATTCCAAGTAACCTTACCCTTCATCCTTAAACAGTCACAACCAAACATTTACACATTTATGATCAGCAATCGTTGAGCTTAATCACACTTATGAACATTATCTTTTGTCAATAAAAATAACAGTTTAAACAGGTTTCCACTTACAGCGAAAGACTGTAGTCAAGAGGACATACAGCAAACACCTCCTTAAGCTCATTGGTGACTGTAAAAGACATAAAAAACAATTCATGGATTAAAATTGACAGCAAATTGGTTGTACAAAACTAAAACAGTCTCTTTCCAAGTTGTAAATGCAACATATTAGATTTAGCAGTACCTTGCTCAAACGTACAACGGCACTGTCCTACACAGGAAACTAAGACTGTAGCCCAGAAGTGCGTCGAATTTCAGAATACCAAAAATTTCTTTTTTATCACAGTAAGAAGAGATTTGCTTTGATATGGTAAAGGCGATAGCGAAATTAAAATTTATAGTAACTTTTTAATAACCTATACTTCCTCGGAAAATGTAAGCTGAATAAGATGATAATTAGGTATGTTCATGATCGCTAGCTACTGGGGTTTTTTTTTTTTTTTTAAACTGCGTCACTAACAGGTTTCACTTTCACTGTAAATATGTACATGCTTTGTGCAAATCATTCTATAACATTAATGATAATGTACGGGTACATTAATTCAGAAATAGCAACAGAGCCTTAATTTATAACCGTCTCCACAAATAACAGTGTAGTTGAAAAAACAAAACATTAAATTACATTACATACAAAACAGCCAACAGCGAAATACGTAGCTGCATATTCTTACCTGTACGCGGACTTTTTGGCTATTTTTAAAAAAATTCCGAAGGAGCGGTCAGACACTATTTGACGAAATATCACCGTATCAGACTCTTGCATGAAGCCACTGTTGTCAGGATCTGAGGTAGAACTCAACAGCAGACCCGAAAAATCAGGGAAGAACTTGGCGGTTTAACAACAAAGCAACAGAATCAGCAAACAGTCCCGTAAACCACAATCCAGGCGAAGGTCGAAAATCCATAACAGTCCAAAAATTCCAGACAGGCAAAGGCACAAAACGGGTACAGAGATCAGAACAGAAAAACAGGCAGGAATTCGTAACCAGAAGCAATGGTAATCAGAGGAGTCAGGCTAAATTCGTAAACGGCGAAAAGAGGGCAAAAGTCGAAAACCAGGAAGTAGGCTACAACTAGACACAGAAAATGGCTTGAACGGCACTGAATTACTGTTGCCTTTCTATAAGCTCGAACCAGTCTGGCCATTCTCCTCTGCCCTCTGCCATCAACAAGACATTTTTTCCCAGCGAACTGCCGCTCACTGGATATTTTCTCTTTTTCGGACCATTCTCTGTAAACCCTAGAGATGGTTGTGCGTGAAAATCCCAGTAGATCAGCAGTTTCTGAAATACTCAAACCAGCCCGTCTGGCTCCAACAACCATGCCACGTTCAAAGTCACTGAAATCACCTTTCTTCCCCATTCTGATGCTTGTTTTGAACTTCAGCAGATCGTCTTGGCCATGTCTACATGCCTAAATGCATTGAGTTGCTGCCACGTGAATAGCTGATTAGATATTTGCGAGCCGATATTTGAGGGCAGTTGAACAGGTGTACCTATTGAAGTGGCCGGTGAGTGTATATATACTGTGCAAAAGTCTTAGGCACCCTAGATTTTTAAATATTATATATAGTATATATTTCGTCTTAGAATTTTATTTTTTGTTTTCTGCATTAGTGTGTCAGTAGAAAAGAGCAAATTTGAGATTTCCAAACATGAATTTTCCAAAAAATGAAAGTTTGCAGATACATTTTTATATTTTGTTAAATAAAGTAATATTTTAAGTAACAGACTACTTTTCAGATAAAAAGAATTGATCAAGGGTGTCTGGGATTACCTGGAGAGCCAGAAGCAAGCGAAACAGCCAAAATCTGCAGAAGAACTGTGGAAAGTTCTCCAAAATGCTTGGAACAACCTACCAGCCAGTTTTCTTATAAAAATGCAGGACAGTGTACCTAAGAGAATTGATGTAGATTTAAAGGTGGAAGGTGGTCACACCAAACATTGATTTTATTTAGTTGTAAACATTGATTATATATTGTGGCGCCCCGAGGCCCTATCGGGGCTCCACAGGAGAGCACGAGAAGCACCAGGGCGGCCGGGCCTCCCGCCCCCGGCAACTGCTGGGACAAGTGGTGAGTGGGCATTACCTCCCGTCTGAAATATTGGAAGATTTCAGGACCAGGGACAGCAAGCTGCAGACCAGGTGAGCTCCAAGGATCAGCACCAAGGACAGGGCTGCAGCAGAGTGCAGGTATGTGGAATTTTCCACTCTGCTGCAGCACACCTGAGACTGCTCAGCTGATTGCCTCACAGAAGGTATAAGGAGCAGCACAGAGGAGTGAGGGCTGCGCCGGACTAGGGAGAGTTATTGCGCCTGGCCTCACCTCAGCCGTTCCTGGGGCGGTAAGCGGCTGTGAGCCAACCCAAAGAAGAGGAAGTCTCGGATTGTGACTTGTAACCTTTCTTTCAGACTGGAAGGAGTGGCCTCCCCACGCTGAAGAGGACAGAGGAGTGGAGACCGACACAGAGGAGTGGAGGCTGGCCAGGAGCTGAGTTCATGCTCCTAACCACTGTGTACTTGTCTTTCTAGGAGGATTGTACTCACCCAGTAGAGGAAGACTGATACCCCGACCGGGAAGAAGTTTCTGTTCTTTTTGCTCCCCCTTCCCTTCCCCCAATATTTAGTACAAATAAATGCGTTTTCTGTTAACTGATTCTGGGACTCACTGCACTGGTTCTTCTACTGCTGTGGCAACTACAACCTCTGGCGGTTAGGAAGGCCACAATATACATATATATATATATGTAATGCCCTGTACACATAGTAGGGTCTCAGGAGGATAAGCAAAAATTATTGTATGAATATAAATAACAAAAACCTTTGATAGTTATCACACTCAGGGCTGCAGGTTATCAGATGCAGGTTTATTCATAAAAACCCAACACCAGAAACAGGGGTCTTACATACAGGAGGACAATACAAATATAGCTGTAACCAACCTACTATGTGCTACAAATATAAGAAAAATGTAAAAAATAATTATTTTATAAAAGTTTGGTAAAAATATTTCATTTTTGTAAAGGATGAAGAGACGGACACGCAGGACTGCAACATGAAAACAGAGGAACGGCGAATGCACCCTCCATCGCACGCATCACAGCACGTTTCCTGCGCTTTTTATTTGGAACGTAAGGCAGAACGTAAGGTGTGTGTGGCTTGGCTGTGTGTGTGTGTGTGAGTGTGTGTGTGTGTGTGGCTTGGCTGTGTGTGTATGTGTGTGGCTGTGTGTGTGTGTGTGTGGCTGTGGCTGTGTGTATGTATGTGTGTGTCAATTTCACTTACAAATCTCACTTCTGAAAGTTGTCAAAAAAAGTTTATTTCTCAGATGTGATGACACTCCACACCAGGAGGGCAGCAGCACTTGGTAAACATTTTTGTTCACAGTATTACTTGTCATTCCGTTTCTCACCGTTATTAGTGCATGTTTACTGTACAGGAATACCGAAATATACATC
The DNA here is from genome assembly GCF_013347855.1 of Anguilla anguilla. Classification (NCBI taxonomy): domain Eukaryota; kingdom Metazoa; phylum Chordata; class Actinopteri; order Anguilliformes; family Anguillidae; genus Anguilla; species Anguilla anguilla. The sequence continues at coordinate 85,821,545 of NC_049201.1, forward strand.
ACAAAATTCATTCCTGTTTGTTCAGTTCGCTCGTAGTATTAAGCATTTAAAAGAATGACTTTGGTCATGTAGGCATTATCCTGTACCAGTGAGTTTCAATACAGCATCATTGTCAAATGAGGATATTAACGTTTAAAAAATGTAAACTGTGAAACACATCTGAGGAACACAATTACTACCTGTGTGAGCTGAAGTCCATCAATCCATCCATTACCTATACCCACTTATCCCAGGCTGGGTCGCAGGGGATGGAGCCTATCCCAGCATGCATTGGGCAAGAGGCAGGATTACACCCTGGACAGGCTGCCAGTATATCGCAGGGCACACACACACCATTCACTCACACACTCATACCTATGGGAAATTTAGCATCTCCAATTAGGCTACCTGCATGTGTTTGGACAGTGGAAGGAAACCCATGTGGACACGGGGAGAGCATGCAAACTCCACACAGAAAGGCCCAGGCCAGGATTCGATCCCACAACCTTCTTGCTGTGAGGCGACAGTGCTACCCGCTGCACCACCGTGCCGTCCCCCAAACGGAATGATACACTATATAATATGAAATATATAAATGTTAAATATAATGTAAAAATAGAATTATGATATTGCACCATTGTATTTGAATTCATGGCACATTACAGTATAAACACTTGGCAGATGCTCTTGTTCAGAGCGGGGATCAGGCACATCGTGGACAGCCTGGGAGCCATGGTAACGAACTGCATACCTAACCCTAACCCTGCCCCCACCATGCATGCACTGTGGCTGAGCCGATATAGAGGTATAGGAGAACACGATTTTAAAAAACAGGTCGATTAACAGAAGCAGCCATTTAAGGGTGAAAATGAAAGGACAGCCATGTCCTCTGGATCTTTCGATACTGATAAAGTTAAAAACATTAGTGGGTATCACAGTGACGGAACTGGCCAGGTAGCCTAAAGGTTGCAGGTTTGATTCCCAGACAGGACACTGCTGGCAGCTTGATTCAGTATCCAGCCTTACAAATGGGCACTATGCAAAAATGCAACAAAAAAAGTGTTGTGCAAATATGAACGGTCTGGAGAATGCCCATAACGCTATGTTATGTAACATTACACCTGGATGCTTGTGGGAACCTGGAGGTTACATTGATCAGCCAGTAGGGGGAGCTCTTTCACAGAGAACAAGTCTATGTGATATCCCACTGCAGTGGAGCAGGCAGCGGAGGGTATCAGGTATTTACGGGGTGCGTCCCAATACCTCTCCACTATAATGCATATTAATATACTGAAATAACGGTAGCTTATTTATATTTAGAGTCATGGTCTTTTAAACAAAATTCACGTAGACGCAGATTTAAAAAAACAGCTTCCCTGTCTTGGTGAATTTGTAGAATAACAGTCATTACAGGCAGCTTATCCAGTAGTTACGTACCTTCCTCAAGAGTACAACACAGTGCCCCACAGAGGAATCAAACCTGCAAGCTTTAGGTTACAAAACCAGCTCCTTACCCATTATACTCCACTGTCTAGATCTTGAAATGAACTGGCATTTTGCGTGATAACAGGGTTTCCCCCAGAAAAGTTGTTAGGCCCGGTGGCAAGTATCTTTTGACAGGGCCCAGCGGCCCGGCGGCCAAGTGTCTTTTTTGACGGGGGCCCGGTGCGGGCCAACGACAGACTGATGGCAGCATGAAGGTAGGGCCCTATAGTTTCTGTGATAACAGAATCACGGACAGAATCGGGGAATTGAGAATTTTAAAAAGCTATGACACAGATTCCATAGGGCCCTACATTAAGTCAGCGCTAAAAGCTGACTGGAGATTTGAAAATATGACTACGTAATGTGAATGTTGTTATAAATAAGTCATTTATTCAACACACATTTTAAAAAATCAACAACTACTTACAGCATAGCAGAGTCTTACAAAGAATCTGACAACAACGTACAGTCTTGGAATGCTGTGTTTTCAACTACAACAAAAGAAATTAAATTAAAATAAATAATATCAAAGTTTTTGCACTCTACAAAAAACTTGTATTCAAGTCCTGATTGGCTATTGAATCTTACAACAAGCCTTGGAATGCTGGGCACATTTAAACATTTAAAAAACTGTCTAAGGTTTTTTGCTTTTGCAGTAGGCTATCTTTCCTCCTTGACATTATCCCTAAATGGCACCAAGGAAGTATCTGTGTTACTGACTGTTTGGCTATCTAGCTAAGTTGACCACGTTGTCATAAAATTTTTCCTTACCGTGAAAACTGTCTGACTTGTTTACATTTTGGACAGATGTGGCTCCTGTGTAAATCTATCGTTGTTTCTGTCGCAGCACTTTAGACACAAGCAATATCGAAAAAATCCTGAAATTTCTTCTTACCGTGAAGAGTGCCTGCCCCTCAACCGTAGCGTTTTTTTACCCAAAGATGGTATTTCTAGATATAGCCTAATTTTGGCTATTTCTTTGCCGGCCAGGCGCTCTTCACCGTAAGAAGACATTCTAGGATTTTTCCGATATTACTTGTCGAAAGTGCTGGGAGGGAAACAGCGATGGATTTACTCTGTAGCCACATCTGTCCAAAATGTAAACAAGTCAGGCAGTTTTCACGGTCGGGAAAATTTTTATGACAGCGTTGTCGTGGACATCAATGTCATCAAGCTAACGTTATTAATAAACAAGTGAAGTCGTTATTTCGTTGGCGATGAATAAGTCATGTGATGTTACAATATATCGAACGTTACATCCATGCTACTGGTTTAACGTTACCTACGCACTGCTTAAGTTAATATAAAAAGAATGTACTTACCAACGAGATTAAGTGATAACGCAGTTTGTAACGAGGTTAGTTAGCCTACTAAATAAGAAATGGTGGCTTGCTAGGTAACGTTAGCTTGTGATAGCTGGAAGCGTGTTGAATGCAGAGACCGTAAAAAGGTTGAATGTCACTCTAGGCACAATGAGGGTAAAGAACACTGATCTCAGCCTGATGTTTTCCTATTGCGTTCACGTTTTAACCAACAGATGTCGCTGGTGAGCTTTTCAACCGAGCCGCCCCACAGTATGAATGAATGAATGAATGAATGAATGAATGAATGAATGAATGAATGAATGAATGAATGAACGATTGAATGAATGAATGAATGAATGAATGAATGAATGAATGAATTTTATTATTGTGTCATGCATCACATGGATGCCCAGCCCACATGGGCTTATATGACACCAACATTTTGCATATAACAGATCCAGAGTAAATCCTAGACCTATTGAAATGCTACAGACACATCTGATACATATACCCTGTACACAAGAGTATAGTCTCCATAACCAAATTGCATCAAGTTCTTTAGTCCATGGGGTGCGGTGTAATTTATCCCAAAGAAAGACATTTTTGGTTATCCTATCCTCTGGCATACTGATCAGGCGGTTCCACAGGCGGACCATCTCACATTTTTGTGGTATAGGACCAGGCACCCACCCCATATCACCCTGAATAGCTAGAACTGGAGCAAATTTAGGTACACCCGGAAAACAACGTATGGCTCTGTTCTGAATAGAATTGGCATTTTTTGACTCTTTAAAGCCCCATATGTCAGCAGCATAATTCAGTACAGGAGAAACACAGGCATCATAAAGTTGTGAATATGTTGAGTAACCAAGATCTTTGCACACTTTTAATTTATTAATCACTGAGCCTAACGCTCTCCCAGCCGAAGTCACTAGGGATTTTATCCCCCCCTCATAGGTCATAAATTCATCCAGAGCAAGCCCCAGGTATTTATACACACTAGCATATTCTAGTGGTGATGGTCCAAAAGTGATAGTGTACTTCTTGCTGTGCCCTTTTTCCTGAAATGCATTATCTGGGTTTTACTCTGATTTATTGTTAATCTCCACCTAGAGCACCATAAGTTCACAAGGTTTAACATATTTTGTAAGTCAACTTTGCATTCAGCAATAAGGGCTATATCATCTGCATAGAGTAAAATACCAAGTGTTGTATCCTCCAGACTTACACCTAGGTTTGCATCCTTAATTTGTTGAGCCAAATCATTCACATATAAAGCAAACAGAGTCGGAGAAAGAATGTCACCTTGTTTGACTCCAAAGGGAGTAAGAAACCATCCAGTAAACATGCTATTTATCTCTACACAGGCAACTGGAGAACTGTATAAAGTTTTAATTACTTTGTAGAATTTACCATCAATCCCAGCTTTAATAAGCTTGAAGGCAAGCAGATCCCTATTGACCCAATCAAAGGCCTTTTGGAAGTCGACAAAGCAAACAAATGTAGATTTTCCTTCCTCTGTTCTGGCTCTAAGTACAGATAATACTGAATAGATATGATCAATGCAAGCTCTACTTTTCCTAAATCCATTCTGCTCATCAACAAGATATTCTGTCATTTCCAAGTACTGAATTAACCGGTTATTTAAAATGTTTGAGTATAATTTATAAACTGTACTTAAAAGGCTGATGCCCCTATAGTTAAGGGGAACCCTTGGATCATTCTTAGCTGACTTTGGGATCGGTTTAATAATAGCTTTATACCACACAGAAGGAATGATGCTATCTTCAAAGCAAGTTTGAAACAGGCAGCGTAACACCACTAGTAATGACGGAGACTTTAGGACTTCATTTGGGATTCCCTCTACCCCTGATGCTTTCTTTAACTTTGCCCTGTCTACAACACACTTTACTTCCTCCCGTGTGATATTATTATTCAAGAATTGATTTGGGATGTACCCAGATTGATTCATGGTTTTCTCCAACTCATAATTTGCATTACATGTATCTTTTAGAAAAGTATCATCAAAAACCAGTGGAATATGATTTCCTTTTTTATTCTCAGGATCACCATTACTTAATACAATTTCCATTGGAATTTTTGTTGATCTCCTAGTGCCCAATTTATTTATTTCGTTCCAAAACTGATGTGGATTGCTGCACTAAATTTTTCCTTTAAGAGTCTTTTAGTCATTTGATCTTTACACTTTAGGAACTCATTTTCAGCTGTTTTTCTATCAATCCATAGTTTTTTGAGCTCCAAGTTCCAGTACGGTTTAGATCTACCTATTTTAAGGTATGCATTACCTTTACTACCAAGGGCCGATTTTGCAGGTAAACATTCAACCATTTCTTTAGATAACATAGCACATAATAATTTATACAACATGTCAATATTAGCTTGTGTTTTCTGACAATGTTCAAGTTTGTTAATAAGCTCCAATAAATCAAAACGACACCTGTCAGAAGAGAGGAAACAGGGAAAACTCTAGGCAGACTCTTAATTGGAGTTACAGCAAGCTCAGAAGTGCACCCATCCTCCATGCCATCACAAACTTTGAATTTTAAAAACAACAAAGAATGGTCAGGTAATCTACATCTGTCCCCTATCAAACCAATACAATCGGAGCCATTACTATCCAAAAGATCGGATGAGGTAAACACTTTAAACTCTATGCATGTATTCAAACAGTCATGGGGAGTTATGTAGTCCACCACTGCTTTGCCTTTTGTTGATATAGATGTAAAGTTATCGTTTGCAGGGTTTAGTCTGCCATTTAGGACACAGCACTTAGAATCCCTACGAAATTCAATAAGAGACTCTCCATGGCTGTTTGTAGTTGAATCCAGGCTAACTCTTGGTGGAAGACTATCAATGTCCCCAATACAATCTTCTTTATCCGAAATACGACTGTTGAAATCTCCACACACATAAACAGCATCAACGTCCAGAGAATACACCTGAGCCAACAAGTGGCTAAAAAAAGTAATGGAGTCCCGTCCTCTCGTAGACCCCTCCGGCGGTAAATAACAAGAAAAAATAACAAAACAATATTGCAGCTCTCGATGTTCAAATCGTACCTCTATTATACCATCTATGGATCTGTCCACCACATTTATTTTAAAGTGTTCAAACAAATTGTTTTTCACCAGAATTCCAACTCCCCCCGAAGCTTTACAGGCTCTTATGTGAGTATTTCTATTATTACCGTACCACGAATAGCCTTCATAGTCAATTAAAGAGTCACCGGGTAAATGGGTCTCATTTAATGAAATGATATCGGGATTTAGGGACTGCAGTAATAAAGTTCTGAGCTCACAGTTTGAGGTAGTCCATCCATTAATGTTCCAGTGAATCAAAGAACAAAACAATGCCTCTGAAGCACTTACGGGCTGGGCTGGTGTTTCTCAGCGACTCTCCCCTGCAAGCGTATGACCAGTGGCAGCAGAATCAGGGGGAGCCCGCCTCAGCAATCGCCCATTCCCCGATATGTAGAAGCCCTTAACAGCCGGTATCTCTCGAAGAAGCGTTTTAAAGTTCAGCTCGATGATTCGATCTGTATGTGACTTAGCCGATCTAATATAGACCTGTAACTGGAGTTTTAAAACATCTTAAAAATACTTTTTTAAAAAGAATTTCCCCGATACTTAGGCCCGGCGGGGGGTCAACTTAGGCCACTTCGCCTCCTCCAATACTGGGACACTGGAGGTGGGAAGGACACACAGAACGGTTTCTGGGGCAGGGAGGAGACGAGGAGGTGGTGGAGGAATGGAGGATGCATTTTTTTCAGTTTTGGGTCGCACCCACGGCATCACACACACAAGATGGCGGTGACCTTTCACCTTGTCCTGGGACACGTGCACCGAAATCACCACAGCGGATCCCTGCTGACCTGCACAACCGCTGACGACGAGGACAGACGTCTTCACTTCTCCTCCACGTCCCCAGATGAATTAATCTCACTTAAGGGGATCTGTTCGTCAGGCTGCTCTGCTCTCCTCGTTTCCCGCTCCATCTTTCTTTTGGTGTACAGATTAATAGCACGCACTGAAATGTACACTAGTAGTACTTGTAGTAGTAGTAGCACACATATTCCTGCTATTACCCCAACAATAAAGCGCCAGTCTGGAACAGAAAGAAAGCATTGGAAATAAAACAAAGCAGGAACACACCTGGTGTTTCGTGTCATTGAATACACTCAGAACAGGTGCAGGCAGTGTGCAACTTTTTCTTTAGTGCATTGGGCTCCCCCTCTATAGGTGAGTTCTTCCTGAGATTCCTTCCCATCAGGGAGTTTTTTTCTCGTCACCATTTGAAGGTTTTTCTCCCCACTGGGGAGATTTTTTTTACTATATGTACTGTGCTATCTGGGGGTTCAGGCCTGGTTTCTGCTCTTTTTCTGCTATTCTATAAAGAGTCTCCTTTTCTGTAAAAAATTGACTTGATCTGATTTGATTAAATACGGATACACCTCTTACCTGTGCTTTGGTTTCCAAAAGGTATGGTTTTGGTTTTGAGAGTGAGGGTCAGGGTCAGGACGACTCCTCCTCCCATTTTCTCCCGAACAATGTACTTCCCTTGATCCTTTGCGGTGACGTTGCTCAGTGTCAGGGATCCGTTCCGCACAGTAAGCCCCTGGCACACTCCGTCCGCAGTGGAGTTCCCTGCCGGTCCACAGAATTCGATGTAGGGCGAGCTCAAGCAGCAGAGAGGAATGGAGAGGTTCTCGCCTTCGTGCAGTTCGCGATTCTCCACCAGACCTGCAGAGGGCAGCACCACCACGTGTGTGACACTACACCATACATTACTGCAGTGGTTCCCAACCTCCTATGGTATCCCTGTGTATGCTGGTTTTCGTTCCAACCACAATTGCAATGCCAGAATTTTAACAAGTTGTTCATTTTTCTTAATTGGGTGCGTTTCATGTTTAGAGGGATTATTAACCCACTTAAGCCACATCATGTCAAAAATAGCCATGAACAATAAAGTTCCTATATTCATATTGTGCTTTATTGCAAACAATTACATAGAAGCGGTAGCAAACTTTTTGGACCAATTGAAAGACCGAGATTAATCAGTAGACCCCTGAACATGTTTAATTTCCTGAAATTTATTAACACAATGCAGGTTTGGCTCGTTATAATTTGCTTTGTCTTTGAATTCTTCATTATCTTCCAGATGGTTAGTTTTAGTGGCCAGGTGTCCACACTTTGACCAACTAGAAGCCTATTGACTCACCTCAGTCTTTAATTTGATCTGTTAAAAAATTTACCTTTTAAAGTAATTTTTTTGCAATGTAGCACAATAAGCACAGTATGGATATGGGAATTTTATTTTTTGTGGAATCCTTAGCTATTCCTGACATAATGTGGTTGAAGAGGGTAAATAATCCCTCTAAGCATGAAGAGCACCTAATTAAGAAAAATTTACAACTAGTTATAATTCTGCATTTGTGGTTGGAACAAAAACCAGCATGGGGTCCATCCACACACAGGAACAGGGCCTTAACAGGTACCAGACTATGGGGCCATCCACACACTGGAACAGAGCCTTAACAGATACCAGACCGTGGGGCCCATCCACACACTAGAATAGAGCCTTAACAGATACCAGACCGTGGGGCCCATCCACACACTGGAACAGAGCCTTAACAGATACCAGACCATGGGGCCCATCCACACACTGGAACAGAGCCTTAACAGATACCAGACCATGGGGCCCATCCACACACTGGAACAGAGCCTTAACAGATACCAGACCATGGGGCCCATCCACACACTGGAACAGAGCCTTAACAGATACCAGACCATGGGGCCCATCCATACACTGGAACAGAGCCCTTTGTAATTTTACATTTTGAAATACAAAAATTAAAAAAAGCATTTTTGGAAATGAGGGTACAGATTTCCAAATATTCTCACCTTGAACAATAAGCTGAACACTCGCGACACCAAAAATAAATAAATCTGGCTTGCCCAGTATACAATAGAACTTTCCATTGTCCGATAACCTGGTTTTGTTAATGATGAGGTGGTACAGATGCTTTGAGTTCTCCTCCTTGGAAATCTCAGTTCGGTTGCGGTAGTCACCATGAGGGTGGGATTTTCCCTCAGTGAACTCACAGACGAGTCCATCATTAGTGTCCCACCGGATGTACAAGCCGTCCTCTGTTTCACCGTTCATGTGCGCCGAGACATTGCAGGGCAAAACAGCCGTGTCCCCCAGCTTCACCTGCACCTGCACCCGCTGCACGGGCTGTCCATGCTCGGCCTGGTTTCCTACCGCTACGGACACATAATTATTAAAATGAAAACAGGTTTTTAAAATGGCTGCAAGTTCTCACCATCCTAAAAAAATCTTTTTTCATACATTTGCTGCAACCTTTCTCTCACACCCTAACACTCACAGATTGCCCCTTAATTTCGCAACTCTGTTATAATGCCACCCAGCACCCCGACCACAACATATCTTCACCAGATCCATAACGCTGGAAATACCGGATAGTAATGTGCCCAGTGCACCATACTCCCTTAAGGTCAAAATTAAAACATTCATTCCAAGTAACCTTACCCTTCATCCTTAAATAGTCACAACCATACATTTACACATTTATGATCAGCAATCGTTGAGCTTAATCACACATATGAACATTATGTTTTGTCAGAAAAAATACCAGTTTAAACAGGTTTCCACTTACAGCGAAAGACTGTAGTCAAGAGGACAAACAGGAAACACTTCCTTAAGCTCATTGGTGACTGTAAAAGATATAAAAAACAATTCAAGGATTAAAATGTTGACTGCAAATTGGTTGTACAAAATTAAAACAGTCTCTTTCCAAGTTGTAAATGCAACATATTACATTTAGCAGTACCTTGCTCAAAGGTACAACGGCACTGCCCTACCCAGGAAACTAAACTGCGACCCTTAGTTTACAAGACCAATTCCTTACCCTTTTATACTACACTCCCGCCCAGTATAAACGAATGACGACATCAAAGCAACCTTCACGCACAGATTTATGTACTTATGAATGAACTTGGTTACGATGAGTCGATACTGCTAAGTGAGTATTATGAAGTCTAAGAAATGCAGGCACCGGGGAAGGTGGACTGTAGCCCGGAAGTGCGTCGACTTTCAGAATACCAAAACTTTTACTTTTTTTATCACAGTAAGAAGAGATTTGCTTTGATATGGTAAAGGCGATACCGAAATTAAAATTATTTATAGTAACTTTTTAATAACCTATACTTCCTCTGAAAATGTAAGCTGAATAAGATGATAATTAGGTATGCTCATGATAGCTAGCCACTTGATTTAAAAAAAAACAGCGTCACTAACAGGTTTCACTTTCACTTTCACTAAATATGTAAATACTTTGTGCAAATCATTCTATAAAATTAATGATAATGTACGGGTACATTAATTCAGAAATAGCAACAGAGCCTTAATTTCTAACCGTCTCGACAAATAACAGTGTAGTTGAAAAAAACAAAACATTAAGTTACATTGCATACAAAACAGCCAACAGCGAAGTACGTAGCTGCATATTCTTACCTGTACGCGGACTTTTTAGGCTATTTAAAAAAAAAAAAAAAAACCGAAGGAGCGGTCAGACACTGTATTTGACGAAAGAAATAATGTATCTTCCCATAAAAACCACCGTATCAGACTCTTGCATGAAGCCACTGTGTCACCTGCTTGTTTAATTCTCCGAAGGCTCTGTATGATCAGCCAGTTAAAGTCACTGATCCCACTCGTCACGCGAGCGCTTTAATAATCTGGGACATGTGCGGGGATGTAACCCGCAAGGAAAAGAGGACGATCTACAATTTGATGGTTTTTTTAAAAGATTTCAACAACTATGCTTTATTCTCCTGAGACTCAGGGGGAAAGGTTCGAAATTATTATTTTAAAATATATTTTCAGTGTTTATATTTTTTAATAAAAAATAAAAAATACAAATATTAAAAAAAACAAAAACAATCTGTTTGAGAGGGTTACAGTCAGGGAGAGATGGGATCACAGTACAAAAAACAAAAGGGTACATGGTTGGGAATAGAGCCCATGGCCACACTGGCCCTGGGGGGTGGGTGGCCTCCATCTGTGTGCTGCTGCATTCTGTACACGTTGTAACTAATTACTTTTTTCTGTAGACCAGACAGGAGAGCACTGCAATAATCAAGCCATGCAATAATTTTTCCGCATCAGCCTGAGAGAGAAACGGTCGGACCTTTGCAATATTTCTCAGATGGTAAAAGGATAACTGTGTCACATTTCTGATTTGGGCCTCCAGATTTAAATCTAAGTCAATATACCTGCAGACGCTGCGGCCCTCCAGGACTGGAGTTAAACCTGCAGACGCTGCACCACCTCCAGGACTGGAGTCAAACCCGCAGTCCCTGCGCCACCTCCAGGACTGGAGTCAAACCCGCAGTCACTGCACCACCTCCAGGACTGGAGTCAAACCTGCAGTCACTGCACCACCTCCAGGACTGGAGTCAAACCTGCAGTCACTGCACCACCTCCAGGACTGGAGTCAAACCTGCAGACAGGTAATTGGCTCTGGCAAATGCCTGAATGGAATCCCGGCAGAAAGACCGACAGTGAAGGAGAAACTGAAGCACGAGCCACATTCCCAGGCCAGCGAGGGAGACGTACCACCAGCACTAAAGAATGGGTGCAGGCTGACTATGCCAACCATGTTTACATTTATGAACACACACACCTGGACCTCCATCACATTATCTCAGCAGAAGCGGTTATCTGGAGCAGCTTTCAGAGAGAGAACATGAGGAGCATTCACCAGAGTAACGTACACGAGCAACACTGCAGGAACTGGTGAACAACATTCCCAGACCAGTTAGTCAATAAATCAATACATACAAGTAAACTTGTATGTATTCCAATCCAGAAGCATATTATTAAATCATAAATAATCATCCCCATAAAACTGTACAGTTGACCTGAAGTAAAATAGAGCAGTAGGGCTGTGAATATGACCAGAACCCAGATGGAGACTGAAGAGGTCAAGTCTTCACCTACTGTGGTAGACCCCCGGTTATAACAGACCATGACCTCTATCTAGAATACAAATGAGAAAAGCTTTCGGATGAAACGGAAACGTAACGTGCACTTCCGTCTCTTCTCCGCTTTCAATTCATAGTTTGTATTTTTTTACCTTTTCTTTATTATTCAGAATATTAATAAATATGTTTTTAAAAACGTGGACGGTGGGAAACAAGCAGGAAAAAGGCTTCCTCAACCAGAATTCGTGTGCTTATAACCGCCACCAGTTTGACTCCACCACGTCACGGCCGACAATGACTTCCGGACCGACAGCTGTGTTCACCAACAGAAAGAAACATTTAAATCCTTTTTCCTGCAAATTGAATCGGCATACCACAGTTTATGGAGCCATTTCGGACACAGCCTATAATTTACCCGCCTGTTTTCGAGTTCGCGGAATAGAATTTAAATACCTCCATCTGTTGTGCATGGCGCTGAGAATTTTAAGGGCGTGCAGTATTATTTTACAAAGTAAAAATGTTGTTGCTCGCCTCTGTCTTTGCGCAAAAAACCTTTCTGTGAACATCCTATATGTTCCTCATCTAAGAGCAGCTTATTGAATACACTCAAAATTATTGAATTTCGTGAAGCCAAATTAACAAAGATACCCCTATGAAAACTCAAATAGGACGTGGAGAGGGACCACCTTATGATATGTGACGTACTGTATGTTAGATGAAAATGCCGTTGGAACCGATTGGCTGGAGTAGAACAGCGCGAAAAATACAAAAACTATAATTGCCGGCAAAATGCGCCAGAACAGTCATTCATTCAATACAGTTCCAGTAGTTAGTAGCTAGTGTCTATTTAGCGGTACCAATATTACTTCGTATTTTAAGTTTCTTACTTTTTATCTGCACTTTATCTTTATACAGCTATCAAGCTACCAAGTGGGCGAGTCACTGCATTATCCATCATCATTATTTTAAACTACGAGTGAGAAAACAAAGATGCTGTCTTCAAACCCTGCAAACCCGACACCACTCTCACCAAAAAAAGAAAACCAACGTATCAACGACGAAAACACCGTAAGTTGAAATGACCGATCTTGCCAACACGTTGCAAATTGATCTGCCATAGAATCCGTAGGTGTTAGTTGATTTCTTTTCAGCTGCTGTTAACACAGTCCGATTCTCCTCAGCCACCTTCGTTCAGCAAAACGCGGATACTGGCCTCTCAAACGGCTCGCAAGATTTTGGCGGATGCGAGCAACACTAACACTAAGGTAAGGTGGCTAATGCTAAATATCAGTCAGTCTCCATTGCAGAACGAGTGGCTAGAAATCTAACGTTAGTAAGTCAACTATTCGTCTAAATTAAATGCCAGCAGTGTGCTGTCTTTGAACTTACGCGCTTGTCTGTATTGTTACAGAACCAGAAGAGTCTATCATCCAGTCGCACAGAGGTAAGACGAACAACAAGCCTGGTAACTTTGACAAACACGTTTAACTTTTAAAATTGCTTTGAAGTTATTCAATTTGGTAGATTGCTATCTTGTTATTGTGTTCCTTTTCCAGATTTGGCGGGATAGACACTTGGCTAGGTAGCTAGCATTAACTAGCCAGCCAGCCACGTAGGCATCAGTCTTTAGCACTCTTTGAAATATCGTTTTTAATTGAGGTACATCTTATTTTATTTAACAAATAGTCCACGTTGCCGGATAGATTAATACCAATGAATATCGAACGGAAATAGAAGCATATCACCCGCAAGCTGGGAGCTGCTGGCTAACGATTATAACGAATAATTTACGATATGGCAGGTTGCGTTAATTTGCCGACCTGCACAGAATATTTAAGTGCCCACAAGTTATGCATCGAGCATCTCTAAGTCCCTGTTTGATAAGCTTTGTGCTATTGTGCTGCTTTAGAAACTGAAACGTCTTGTCGACATAAAGGACGAACCGTTACTTCGTGACAACCCCAGACGGTTTGTCATCTTCCCCATCCAATATCACGACATATGGCAAATGTACAAGAAGGCGGAAGCTTCCTTCTGGACCGCGGAAGAGGTACCGTCAGTTCCCGCCACTTCCGGTCGTGTTTCACAACTGCTAATTAAATATTCAGTCATGCGCTTATTTTACTTGTACGAATGAACACTGACCACGCTTTATAAATTTAATTTGGGTAAGAATGTGATTTAATGATAAGCTCTGTATGCCAATGTTATTAATATTTGCTTGTGAATTGCCCTCTAAGTTGTGTGGAAAGCACCTGCTTGTGTGAATGGGCTGGGTGGTTACAGCAGTGAACCTGGCCAAATGATGGTCACATTTTTAAGAAGCCACAGATGTGTGTTCTGGAAAGACCAAACTAATAGGTGATCTGCTCAAAAATGATTTCTCAATCCGCCACTCAAAGAGTAGGGACTTCAGTAGGCAAAAGAAACAGGGGAGCTGACTGTAGGGTCCCTGTGGAGATACTCTGCTCCGGCGGTGGCTGACTTTGCTTGTCCCCTGCAGGTTGACCTGTCCAAGGACATGCAGCATTGGGAGGGTCTGAAGCAGGAGGAGCGCTTCTTCATCTCCCACGTGCTGGCCTTCTTCGCTGCCAGCGACGGCATCGTCAACGAGAACCTGGTGGGTGCAGTTGCCATGACTGACCAGAGGGGGCAGCAGGCACCAGCCTGCACAAAATGGGTGTAATTTGATTGGTTGTTCTCACTCGGGCGATCCCCTGTCCACACATGGGGTAGATCTGTGTAATCTCTTAAACTGGAGTACCCCCAACCCCCCTGGAGTGCCCGTGGCCTCCACAACAAAAATTTAGTGAAAATGATGTTTACGTTTTCAGATTTTACCAGTTGCATCTTTCCCATCCTTTGCAGTACTGTGATGGGTGTAATAGTTACATATTTGCTGTGTGCCGAATGGCGGCACATTGGATTGGCTCCTTCTGACTCCTCTCTCACCTGTGTACAGGTGGAGCGCTTCAGCAAGGAGGTGCAGGTGACGGAAGCCCGCTGTTTCTACGGTTTCCAGATCGCCATGGAGAACATACACTCTGAGATGTACAGCCTGCTGATCGACACCTACATCAAGGACTCTGCTGAGAGGTCCATCTGTCCGTCCGTGTGCGTGCGTGTTTGTGAAATTTAGTCGATAGTGATTAAAACACATGCAGAGCTTGCTCATTTTTAAGTGCATTTATTTTATGAAGAGTCTTTTTGTTCCTGGTTTCTTCTTTACAGGAGAGTGTGGGCTAGCATTAACCCTCACCCTGGCCCGCACTGTTGTGCTGTTTGTGATTTCTGCCTGAGGAACACGCGTGTGAAACATGCGTAAAAATCAGCGCTGGGATTTAAATCGGCTGAGTTTGCGAAAGGGTTTCTGACCGAACGTGTCCGTGTGTCCTCAGGGAGTTCCTGTTCAACGCCATCGAGACGCTGCCCTGTGTGAGGAAGAAAGCTGATTGGGCCATGCGCTGGATCGGTGACAGCGATGCCTCTTTCGGTGGGCCTGACTTTCTTCTTGTTTTTTATGGGATGTTGCAGGTTATTGGTCGATTTGTTGCTAGGCGTGTGCTGTGGTTCCTTTGTGGCTGTAGTGTGTAAATACTCCCGAGTGCATCATTCTGTGACCGTTCTCTGAGGTGAGTTTGTGGTTGTGTTCTGTGCGACTGATTTTTTTTTTTTCTCTCTCTCTCTCTCTCTCTCTCTCTCTCTCTCAGGCGAGCGTGTGGTGGCGTTCGCGGCTGTGGAAGGGATCTTTTTCTCCGGTTCGTTTGCCGCCATCTTCTGGCTGAAGAAACGAGGCCTCATGCCGGGCCTGACCTTCTCCAACGAGCTCATCAGCCGAGACGAGGTACAATCACACACACTCACACACACACATACACTCACGCGCACACACACACACTCTCACACACTCGCACTCTCTCACGCACGCGCACACACACTCACTATCACTCTCACACACAGACACACACGCACTAACACTCACTCACACTCTCACACGCACGCACACACTCTCACACACACTCACAGTCTCACACGCACGCACACACTCTCACACACACTCACACGCACGCGCGCACTCACATACTCTCACTCACTCACACACACACACACTCACACACATGCTCTCACAAATACACTCACACATACTCACACGCACTCTCTCACACACTCGCACGCACACACACTCACATACACTCACACGCACGCGCACTCACTCGCACACACTCACACACACACTCGCTCACACACCCAAACACACACACTCACACACATGCTCTCACAAATACACTCACACATACTCACTCGCACGCACACACACACTCTCTCACTCGCACACACACACATACTCTCACACTCTCTCACTCGCACACAGTCTCACACACATACTCTCACACTCTCTCTCACAGACACACATACTCTCTCACACACACACACAGTCCTGCAGTAACCCTAGACTGATTTTCCCTGTGTCTGCTTCCCCCAGGGCCTGCACTGTGACTTTGCCTGCCTCATGTTCAGCCACCTGCGGCAGCGCCCGTCGGAGACGCGGGTGAAGGAGGTGATCATGGACGCCGTGGCCATCGAGCAGGAGTTCCTGACCGGGGCGCTGCCCGTCAGCCTGATCGGGATGAACTGCACGCTCATGAAGAGCTACATCCAGTTTGTGGCCGACCGCCTGCTGCTGGAGCTGGGCTTCAGCAAGGTGAGCCAGGCCCCTCCCCCCCCCTCACCTGTGCAGGTGAACCACCCAACCCCTCACCTGGGCAGGTGAACCACACCCCTCCCCCCCCTCTCACCTGTGCAGGTGAGCCAGGCCCCTCCCCCTCTCTCACCTGTGCAGGTGAGCCAGGCCCCTCTCCCCCTGCTCTCATCTGGGCAGGTGAACCACCCACCCCCTCACCTGTGCAGGTGAGCCAGGCCCCTCTCCCCCCTCTCACCTGTGCAGGTGAACCAGGCCCCTGCCCCCAACTCTCACCCGTGCAGGTGAACCAGGCCCCTCCCCCCGCTCTCACCTGTGTAGGTGAACTGCTCCTTTTTGCTTATCATTGAAGTGTGTTATGTGTATTCAAAATATTTGATTTGATGTTTGTGTGTGTGTGTGTGTGTGTGGTGCAGATGTACAATGTGGAGAACCCCTTCGACTTCATGGAGAACATCTCCCTGGAGGGGAAGACCAACTTCTTTGAGAAGCGTGTGGGGGAGTACCAGAAGATGGGGGTCATGTCCAAGGCTGTGGACAACACCTTCACTCTGGAAGCTGACTTCTAAAAACCTGCTCCAGAGGACCCAGTTAACTGCCCTCTAACCTCCCATGCTTTTTAAACGCCATTTCTCTTAAGCGCAATGATTTTTTACTATGTAGATAAATGAAAATAGCTTTTTGCAGGTTGTATAGCCCCCTAGTATTTTAAGAGGATGTGTTTGTAAATATTTAGGCTGTATGGACTGGATTTGTAAAGAAATTTTTATTTGCTATATACCTTTCCACCAGTGCTCAGCTTGCTCAGATAAGCACTACTAATGTTCACAAAGGGCTTGATGGGAGATGTAGGCCACAAGCGATCAGTGTTCAACCTGTCTTCCTGACTTCAACTCCCGGTCTATCCTCTGCCAAAAGTATCTGCTTATAGTTCGTCTGATCTCTTGCAGGAGCAATCAAATCCTTTGATGCTGTTTATTCTGGGGGTTTTTTAAATATTGCATTAAGCATTTAGTGTAAGAAAGTTGATGCCAAATGCATTGGAATTCAGTCTTTAAATGTACATATCTTGTAAATGTAGTTTTAATATTTTGTATAGAAAATATTTATAATAAATAACACTGAGTGCAAGTGAAAAAGGTGATGTTGCTTTTAGTGATCTAGTGGAGGAGTGCGTGGTTTTGAGTAGTTATGGGTTTGGGTGGATGATGGCATGGTTTTGAATAGAGGTTTGGGTGGAGGAGGGTGTGGTTTTGAGTAGTTATGGGTTGGGTGGAGGAGGGTGTGGATTTGAGTGGTTATGGGTTGGGTGGAGGATGGTGTGGATTTGAGTGGTTATGGGTTTGGGTGGAGGAGGGTGTGGATTTGAGTGGTTATGGGTTTGAGTGGAGGAGGGTGTGGATTTGAGTGGTTATGGGTTTGGGTGGAGGAGGGTGTGGATTTGAGTGGTTATGGGTTTGGGTGGAGGAGGGTGTAGATTTGAGTAGTTATGGGTTGGGTGGAGGAGAGTGTGGATTTGAGTAGTTATGGGTTTGGATGGGAGTGGTTTTGGGTGGAAGGTGGGCATGATTGGTTGAAGGGCAGTGAGGATTTGATTGGGGGTGGTTTCCGGTGGGTAAGGATGTGGTTTTGAGAAGTGGGTTTAGGTTTAAGTGAAACACAATTGTGAGTTTTGGTCAGGGTGAGAACCTCCTAGCACAGGAATACTCTGCCAGAGTTCTTTCCCCCCTGATGGTTGATGGTTAATGATGAAGGTCTCCAACTGGCCAAAGATCTCACTCACCTGGTGTCTAGAGTCTAAATCAGTCCCCGATTTGAAGGGAATAGCAAAAATCAGAAGTACTACTGGTACTGGTCCTGATTTAGTCCGGACTTCTCCCCGGCAATGGCCACGCCCCCAGAGTCAGAGTCTCCTCCCTCTCCAGGCTCTCTGTAACTCGCACTAAACTTAGTTTTGCTCAGAAGTTTGAAACTCGCCTCAAGGGCACAACTGCAATGACCTGCCCCAGATTCACGCCAAAAAACTCCATGATCCCCTGAGGACACCCCCCCCACCCCCTCAAGGTCAAAGGTCTCCCCGCCCCCGCCCCCGCCCCCGCCGTCGCACTGCGGCTGCTCCTGAACTCGGCAGGCCGTGCGGTTCTGCTGTCGGTCTGCATGGTAGCTTCAATCCCAGGGTGTCTGAGGTCAGGCACAGGCGTCTGCAGGTTTGAGGCTTTCCCCACACTGCCGGTGTGTGCTATAACAGTTAGGGAGCTGGACTTGCAACCTAACTCCCAGGTGGGACACTGCTCACTGCTGTTGTACCCTTGGTCAAGGTACTTACATCAACGATGAAAATACGACAGCTGAGGGTGTAGGAAATGCCTGTAACGTAATGTAGACTGATTCAGTTAATCAACGAATTATTGTCTTCAGTCAGGGGTCAATCAGTTCAATCAGGTGTTTTAGGTTCTGGGATAGATCAATGGTCTGTACCCATACTGGCTTTTTCAGATAAAATGTGCGTTTCAACTCTGTAGTACTTAAGTCATTAGCCTGAAAATTGGTTACTGACGGAAATTAGAAAAATATATAGAACTGCGGCCCTCCAGGACTGGAGTTGAACCCGCAGACACTGTGACCCCCCAGGACTGGAGTTAAACCCGCAGACACAGCGCCCCCTCCAGTACTGGAGTTAAACCTGCAGACACTGTGACCCCCCAGGACTGGAGTTAAACCTGCAGACGCTGCGACCCTCCAGGACTGGAGCTAAACCTGCAGACACTGCGGCCCTCCAGGACTGGAGTTAAACCTGCAGACGCTGCGACCCTCCAGGACTGGAGCTAAACCTGCAGACACTGTGGCCCTCCAGGACTGGAGCTAAACCTGCAGACACTGTGGCCCTCCAGGACTGGAGTTAAACCTGCAGACGCTGCGACCCTCCAGGACTGGAGCTAAACCTGCAGACACTGCGGCCCTCCAGGACTGGAGCTAAACCTGCAGACACTGCGGCCCTCCAGGACTGGAGTTAAACCTGCAGACACTGTGGCCCTCCAGGACTGGAGATAAACCTGCAGACACTGTGGCCCTCCAGGACTGGAGCTAAACCTGCAGACGCTGCGGCCCTCCAGGACTGGAGCTAAACCTGCAGGCACTGCGGCCCCATGTGCAATGCCCCTTTGATCCACTAGGTGGCAGCCACATCCTGTCTCCGTCACGGAACTGGGCCGGGTGCTCTGCCACTGGAGAGTCGCAAGCTGTCCTGCGCCCGATTTAGCCGTCCTGTCCTCCAGCAGCAAGTCATCATCGCCATTTAGCCCCAGTCCCACCTGTGGAGTTTCACTCTATAAATAGCCATGGTTTCATGAGGCGTGGACTGCAATCAAGTGAAAGAATGTTCCAGAAACACTTCTGAAAGGTCCTGGGACGTCCTTTCCGCACTGGTTTCAGTTCCTGGTTTTTGTGTGCCGGTCAAACCCCGAGGTTTGCTGGTTTTCCTTCTAGTCGGTCTGTTGATCAGTTTTGGTGAAAACCCACGTTTAAGTGTTCGTATGATTTTGCAAGTTTCTTCATAGTTGGACAATGCAGATTTGCTCATTACATTACATTACATTACAGGCATTTGGCAGACGCTCTTATCCAGAGCGACGTACAACAAATGTATAACCATAACCAGGAACAAGTATGACAAAACCCCTAGAGAGAAGTACCAGAAGGTTAAACTGATTAACACTAACAACGAGAACGGCAACAACGCAGTCTATGGAAAAACTACAAGTAGTCGTTAAGACAGTTAATGCGCCTAAGTCACCTACGAAACAGCTGCCTAGTTACAAAAGCTTACAGTCATTTACAGGGGGGTAGGGAGGGATGGGGAGAGGTGCAGCCTGAAGAGGTGAGTCTTCAGTCGTCGTTTGAAATGGGTCAGTGTCTCAGCTGTTCTGACCTCCACAGGGAGGTCATTCCACCATCGTGGGGCCAGAACAGACAGGAGACGTGTTCTGGAAGTGCAGATGCAAAGAGGGAAGATAAAGCATTATTGTTTGCTTTATCTCTGGACTGTTAATTTTCCACAACTGGTGTAGTTTCAGTGGCTAGCTGTCCACGCGTTCAGCATTGAGGACTGATTTCATCTGCAGGTCTTTCAACTAATCAGATGTGGCCTTCTTTTACACCTTCTCTAGCGGACATTACAGAAAATTTTAACCTACCTGCATGTCTTTGGACTGTGGGAGGAAACCCATGCGGACACAGGGTGAATACGCTCCAAGCCGAGATTCAAACCCACAACCTTCTTGCCGCGAGGCGACAGTGCTACCCAATGAACCACCTGCACATGTGTCATGCATCCCATGTTGGTTTTTTGTTGGAACATTTTTAAGAACAAAAGTAATAATTTAAGAAATGTTTTGTGATTGAGGCCCAATAACAGCATGTGTAAAAAGAGAGATTTTTCAGGAAGGACTTAAAGCAGGAGAGAATATGTCACTTAAGACTGAAGACTGGAGGCTTCACCCTTTTACTGCACAGAACTGCGTGACGTTAAAATCTCAGCAGTGCTAAATGCCCGCTGATCCAGAACCAGAACCGCTCTCACACTGAAGAGCATAAATGCCATCACACGGTCAAACTCTACCAGTGCTGTGGAGAGATCAGTGCTGTGGGGAGATCAGTGCTGTGGAGGAATCAGTGCCGTGGGGGAGATCAGTGCTGTGGAGATATCAGTGCTGTGGGGGAGATCAGTGCTGTCGGGAGATCAGTGCTGTGGGGGAGATCAGTGCTGTGGGGAGATCAGTGCTGTGGGGAGATCGGTGCTGTGGACATATCAGTGCTGTGGAGAGATCAGTGCTGTGGGGAGATCAGTGCTGTGGAGAGATCAGTGCTGTGGGGAGATCAGTGCTGTATAGAGATCAGTGCTGTGGGGGAGATCAGTGCTGTGGAGAGATCAGTGCTGTAGGGAGATCAGTGCTGTGGGGGAGATCAGTGCTGTAGAGAGATCAGTGCTATGCAGGAGATCAGTGCTGTAGAGAGATCAGTGCTGTGTCACAATAAATCCAATATTTCTCCGTAAATGTATATTATTCATCCATTTATATATTTAATGTACATGTTATCTAACCAAGTGTTATTAAAGAATAAAAATATAACTAATACCACACCACCTTCCATGTTTGTCTAAAATTATTATTACAAAAAAAACTGGCTTGCAGCTTTTGGGAAAGCCGTCTCCATGGTGACAGGCTGCTGAGGGTGGCCCATTGGTGGGTGGGAGATGGAGGGGGAGGGGGGGGTTCTGTGCATTTCACAGGATTTATCAGGTTGGAAGCATCTTGATACGGTTCCTATGGCAACTGGAATGCCCCCCCCCCCCAAAGATAACCCCTCAGGGTTCCAGGAGTCTGCTGGAAAGCGAGACCCTTACCCCCCCACCCCCCACCCCACGGGTTACAGTCTTCAGCTCTGCTCTATGAGCTCATCAGTAAATGCTGGTAGAGATATTTTGAAGATCACATGTATGACGGGGGGCTGATCAAATTTTGTAGCTTGCATGAAATCCAGAAACGGATCAGGTACCTCTGGGAACGGACTGCCGCTTCTGCAGAGCTGCTTCAGCACACTGAGCTGACAGTCTAACATCTCTGCCTCTCCCTCCCCTCCCCCTCTTTCCTTCCTTCACTTTTCTTCCTCTGTATGATTGTCTTCTCTCATCTGTGTGCCTTTCATCCTGCGCTCTTACCCTCCCTCTTATTCCTCCTCTCATCTCTGTCTCCTTCATTACTTTCCCTGAGTACCTCTCCCCCTCTCTCTTTCATCCTCCCTCTCTCTCTGTCTCCTTCCCCCTCTCTCCACTCTCTCCCCGCCTACAGTGGAAGTTATTTGATGCTGTAGAGCCCCACACGACCCTGCTCCTCCCCGCCCTACTCCTCCCCACCCTGCCCCACCCTGCCCTGCTCCTCCCCACCGTGCCCCACCCTGCCCTGCTCCTCCCCACCCTGCCCCACCCTGCCCTGCTCCTCCCCACCCTGCTCTGCCCTGCTCCTACCCACCCTGCTCTTTCCTGCCCTGCTCCTCCCCACCCTGCTCTGTCCTGCTCCTCCCCCGCCCTGTTCCTCCCCACCCTGCTCTGCCCTGCCCTGCTCCTCCCCACCCTGCCCCGCCCTGCCTGGCTCCTCCCCACCCTGCCCCCCCCTGCCCTACTTCTCCCCACCCTGCTCTGCCCTGCTCCTCCCCACCCTGCCCCGCCCTGCCCTGCTCCTCCCCACCCTGCTCTGTCCTGCTCCTCCCCCGCCCTGCTCCTCCCCACCCTGCTCTGCCCTGCCCTGCTCCTCCCCACCCTGCCCCGTCCTGCCCTGCTCCTCCCCACCCTGCCCCGCCCTGCTCCTCCCCACCCTGCCCCGTCCTGCCCTGCTCCTCCCCACCCTGCCCCGCCCTGCCCTGCTCCTCCCCACCCTGTCCCGCTTCGTCCTCATAAACCAGGTTTCCGTTAGGCAGTCAATCCCCTTCACCATGTCAACCGAGCATGAGTTGAGGAGCTCTCCAATTCCTGTGCAGCAAATTTCATTCATGCACATGTGTGTGTGTGTGTTTGCGTGTGTGAGTGAGTGTGTGTGTGTGTGTGTGTGCGTGTGTGTGTGTGTGTGAGTGAGTAAACAATTTCTTTACGAATAAGACAGGAAGGTATCCTGTGATTGAGAAACCGGATGTGTGTGTGCCTGTGTGTGTTACCCTGGCCCAGAATCTGTGTTACACTGTACGTTAGTATCAGACTAACTGCTTATTTAAAACTATTTTATGCTGCTTAAAAGCTAACCAGCTCTTTCTCTGAATCACATTGTTATTCCAAATTCAATATAATGTTCAAGGTTGGTCAGTGCGATGAAACTGAAAACATTTTGTTCTTGTCACTAAGAGGTGTGACAAGTGAACTCATCTCTGAAAATCACTGTAAACAACCGGTGCTTCCAAACTTAGGGGAGCAATAACTGTAATTTTGAGAAAGGTCACATGACAGTGGTGTCCTTATGAAAAGTTATTCCTGTTCATAGGAATAGCTATTCCTGGTGAGGTTGGTTTCATTGTAGCGGGCAAACCTAATAAACTTTGAGCCCAAGCAAAACATAATAAAGTTGGTATTTTCAATGAAGCTCATAGGAGGGGCTCGATGGAGCTTGTTGTCTCTATTGAGTGCTGTCTGTCTGCATGGCATGGTGTGTCTGAGGTGAGTATTATTATTATTATTATTATTATTATCCTCACTGCACATGTCCGGATGTGATATGCTCTGTGTGGTGTGTTTTGAGTGAGAGAGACGGCAGGAGCATCATGCCTGGCTGGCCCAGTTTGGCATTCCTGTCAGGGAATGAATCCCCAAAAGTCTGTTTTCATTTTTAATAGCCCAGCACCACTGTAGCATCCATTATTCATAGCCCAAGCTCAGTCTACAGACAGGCTAAATTTAACATGCTACAGCTAACAGGTGCGCTGCAGCTAACATGCTAAAGTTAACAGGTGCACTATAGCCAACATATGAGCTAAAGCTAACATGCTAAAGCTAACAGGTGCACTACAGCTAACAGGCAGGCTAAAGCTAACATGCTAAAGCGAACGGGTGCACTACAGCTAACATACGAGCTAAAGCTAACATGCTACAGCTAACAGGTTCACTACAGCTAACAGGCAAGCTAAAGCTAACATGCTAAAGCTAACAGGTTCACTACAGCTAACATGCTGCAGTTCACAGGCCAGCTAACGCTAACAGATGGGGCACAGACAACGTGTGACTCTGTGCGTAGGGTGTAGACTGCTGGTGTTACAAGCACAGACTGAACATGTAAAAAGGGTGATTTTTTTTGTTGTTGAATTAATTCTGTAAGAAGCTGGACAAGGCAGAATTATTAGAGATGACACAATTCCACACTGATATTTGGGATTTTTCTGTACACAAAAAATGTCCGTGCTTCAAGGGAGAGTTATTCCGCTTCTGTTGCTCTTGTTGAGCCCTTCTCCTTCTCATCTGCTCCTGCCTCTATAAAACACTGTGTCGGACAGTATCATTAATATTCAGGAGACAGACATTGATTTTTGCATTTCCCGGCCTTGAAATGCACAATCGTCTCCCAGGGCAACGCTAAGACGAACACCTGACAGGCAGTATTTATGAGCTTAATTATCAGTGTGTCATGCTGAGGCAGGTTCACTCATTTACAGTTAGCAGGCCTGAGCACCAGTCAGCAGCTGGACCCACACGCCGCGCCACAACATCAGAATCCCCCGTGAGAACCCTCACACCCCCCGAGCCCAACCCGCCCCCCCCCCGCCCCCCCCCCCCCCCCTTCAGGCAACTGGCTCCAGAGACTGTGACATGCCACCTGCATCTGTGTACTGAACATCAATTCACTGACCCACAAGCCAGTGAGTATCTTACACCCTACAACCCACACACAGTATTACTACAGGGGATCCAGTGAGTATTTTACACCCTACAACCCACACACAGTACTACTACAGGGGATCCAGTGAGTATTTTATGCAGCCCATCCATATTTTACACCCTACAGGCCATACACAGTACTACAGAAGGGCCTGTGACTATTTTAAACCATACAGGCCAAAAAGTACTACAGAAGAGCCAGTGACTATTTTACACCTTACATGGCACACACACACACACACACACATACTCAATGATAGCCCTGAGTATTTCAGACACATCTCTCACACTTGTAACATTAAAGATTAAATATTTTGTAAACTGGGTCATCAGTTATTTTAACACATTTCTGTAATTATGAGACTGTGAATTATAAAGTACTGTGAACGCTTTCCCTGTGCTGGGGTCTGCTCCTCGAAGCTCAATTACTGCTCAGCGCAATCAATTACATTCCACCAATGAGAGGAGCTCCTTCCAAACGGCCTTTGTGGGATTCCGGGGGTGGGGGAGTTAATCTGCTGGACTGCAGTCCAACACTTTGTCAGGCAAATCAGGCTGTTGTGCGTCAGTTTAATAATAATAATAATAATAATAATAATAATAATAATAATAATAATAATAATAATGGCAGTTTTCCCAAAAATGGAAAGACAAAATGAGTCTCTTTCTTATCCCGGTCCAGTCACCCAACTCTGGAAGCCACACCGTCCCGCTGCCAGCCCAGGAGACAGCGCCTGACGGAGCCTGAGGTGCTCATCAGTCACCCGCCTCCGGGCACTCTGCGCCCAGGCTGGACTTCCTGACCTGGGGAAGAGCGCAGAGCATCCATCTGGCTGTCCCCTCCCTCCCTCCCTCCCTCTCCCCTCCCTCCCTCCCTCCCTCCCGAATCCCACAAACAAAAAAGTACATTTTCCACACGCCTGCGTTTGACTTGCGAATTTGGATCCCCGGAGAGGGAAAAATGGATTTGCGGAGAATCCGGGGGTCCTCCGTAATTGGGAGAAGCCAGCGCTCGGGGAATTTTTGCGAAGATGAAGACTAATCTGGAAATTTGCATGGAAGTGTGAATGGTTTCGATTAACGGTGAGCCCGGCGAAAACTGAGCCGAGAACTGAGCTCTGAGCATTACTCACATTACATTACATTACATTACAGGCATTTAGCAGACGCTCTTATCCAGAGCGACTTACACAACTTTAACACAGCATTTTACACTGTATCCATTTATACAGCTGGATACATACTGAAGCAATTCAGGTTACAACGGCAGTGTCCTACCCAGGAATTGAACCTATGACCTTTCGGTTACAAGTCCACTTCCTTACCCACTGTGCTACACTGCCGCCCTCGGACCATCGTCACTGATGGTCTTTCGTGGTGACTCTTGCACCACTGGTTTGACTGTAACAGGCAGTCTGCATCAAACATGAGTTCTGGAGCCATTTACATGTCATACATACATATCATACATATTTGCCATTTTATGAATCTACTGTATTTTCATATCATTCACTTTTACATGTCATTTTTACTTTTAACACTGGGGGTGTACTGAGCAACAGGAAGTCAGCTGTTGCTGATTGGGGAGGCACGCAGTTTTTAGCCGCGTCACCATGCTTGCGTTTGGTGAGCTCACTGCACTGCCTGTTTGCATTGAACTGCTATTGGGAAGTATTTCCTGGATTTCAACTGCAACTCTCAATAGCGTATACGTGACTAATCATGTTCCTGGAGATCTACCGTCCTGTAGGTTTTCACTCCAAACCTAACAAAGCACACCTCATTCAACACCTAGAGATCTACCGTCCTGTAGGGTTTCACTCCAAACCTAACAAAGCACACTTCATTCAACACCTAGAGATCTACCGTCCTGTAGCGTTTCACTCCAAACTTAACAAAGCACACCTCGTTCAACATCTAGAGATCGCGTTGAGCTGCTAATTAGTAGAATCAGGTGTGCCAAATTAGGGCTGAAATGAAGGCCAAATCTGTACCTCCTGCAAAAGAATGTCTTGATAAAACCAGCTGCATGACCCCCCCCCCACTGATAATACATTCAGAATAATCCAGCCCAGTTCCCAGGTGTGCCTCTGGTTCCGAATATACCAACATTCACCAGACGCTCCCACTTCACCACGCCCATGCCCTGCTCTGAAAAACAGAGCCAAGAGTGTCAGAAAACCTGATGAATTCATTCCCCCACAGACCTCAAATAAAACACTATTTTTAAGGACCTGCAGTGGCACTGATTGATGGGAGGGGAAATTAACTCATTTTTAAAATGGCAGCCGCGTGGGCTGCAGTCCCGCCGCTTCGCTGCGGCCCGCGCGTTACGCAACACCTCGGGCTCGGCCATCTCTTTCACCACAGCCCCCGCTCAGTCAGCACGAGCATCAGCCCCTCTCACATCTACATTTTACGTGCTGTCCGTCCAGGGGGGGCATCTTCCCGAGTAAAAATCGGGTTGAGTAGCTCAGAGGAGCGCAGGCGGTGAGGCTGTAACATCCGCGTGCGGAGCGCGGCTCTTCAGCCGCTGCAGGACCCAACGCTGCCGATGCAGCCCGTGGGCTCGGGATAACCAGCAGGCCGCCGGCGTCCCGGGCTCTTCATCTACGCCAGCACGCAAGCCACGTCGTGGTACGACGCCTCGGGGTTTCGATTAAAGTTTCCCGGGTGCCTGTGCGCGAGCGGGGCTCCCTCCGCCCGCGAGTTCTCTGGGCCGAATCCTGCGCGGCAGCCTCGCCGGAGAGAACCGCTTAAGGTTCCCAGAGACGATCGTTTCAGATGACCTACCGACCTAATGTGACCGCTCAGGTCCTAATGTGACCGCTCAGGTCCTAATGTGACCGCTCGGGTCCTAATGTGACCGCTCGGGTCCTAATGTGACCGCTCAGGTCCTAATGTGACCGCTCAGGACCTAATGTGACCGCTTAGGTCATAATGTGACCGCCCAGGTCCTAATGTGACCGCCCAGGTCCTAATGTGACCTACCGGTCTAATGTGACCGCTCAGGTCCTAATGTGACCGCCCAGGTCCTAATGTGACCGCCCAGGTCCTAATGTGACCGCTCAGGACCTAATGTGACCGCTCAGGTCCTAATGTGACCGCTCAGGTCCTAATGTGACCGCTCAGGACCTAATGTGACCGCTCAGGTCCTAATGTGACCGCCCAGGTCCTAATGTGACCGCTCAGGTCCTAATGTGACCTACCGGCCTAATGTGACCGCTCAGGTCCTAATGTGACCGCTCAGGTCCTAATGTGACCGCCCAGGTCCTAATGTGACCGCTCAGGTACATACTTAACTTCCCTGCGTCTCCCAGAGGGATGAGAGACAAGGGGGAGAGAGGGGGAGAGAGAGAGAGAGGGACGGGGGAGAGAGAGAGGGATGGGGAGAGAGGGGGGAGAGGGAGAGAGAGAGAGGGGTGGAGAGAGAGAGGGGGTGGAGAGAGGGACGGGGGAGAGAGGGAGAGAAAGAGAGATGGGGAGATAGGGGGGAGAGGGAGAGAGAGAGAGAGAGAGAGGGAGGGGGGGGGACAGCCCCAAGGATAGCAATCCGATATTTAGTGGCATAATGGCGTGGGGAGGCGTCACAATCTAACAGCGCGCATTCATAAACACTACACAATAATAATCAACTCTAACAGGGCTCACAATCATCATTATCACCATCACCATCACCATCACCATCATCATCATCATCATCATCATCATCACAGACTCACAGTAGCTGTAACTAGCTGGACTGTAATGTTCTGATATTAATAATGTGCGCACTCAGCCTGCTCCAGGCCCTGGGTGTGAGAGGGACGTCGGCACTTCATATTTCATCATAATCAAGACACTTATAGCTTATTATGGCTTATAGCTTAATCCGCATTTTATGCATCAGAACGTGTTATCACAAAACATTATTATTGTATTTAAACAACAAAAGTAATACGTACAGGGATAGAACAATAATAATCCTCTTGCTGCTACTACTACTACTACTAATAATAATAATAATAACAAAATATAAATATTTATTATTATTATTATTATTATTATTATTATTATAACAACAACAATACCACAACTATTAATAACAACAATAAAAACATGTATTATTACAGTTATTATTGTTATATTATTATTGTTATTATTATTAGCAATATTATAACAACAGCAACATTATTACTACTGCAACTAATAATAATAATAATAATAATAATAATAATAATACATTTTTGACCTAATATCTCTAAAAAACTGCGGTGGTGTGATAGTACCACAGACAAGTTTTTAAAAGAATTCATCTTTCATGCATACCACGCGACTGATCTTGAATAGCCTGGAACACAAGCACTGGCAGAAAGGGAGATACTGCCTCCGCGCGCCTTCACGGCACAGTGACGCCCACCTGCGAAGCGGCAGCTGTCTGGAAACGCCACGACGTAATCTTGCCAGCATCACACAACCCCCCCTCCCCCCCCCCCCCCCCCCTCCCCGTTTCATCCACTGGATCTGAGGATAAGAGTTCCTCCTCTCCTCCTCGCATCATTCCCCGTGGAAACACTCACAAAGGTTCGTTTCCGCGGGACACCACAGCATGGTTTGCAAAGCGGAGCAGTAGATCTCCTGTGGCATCACGTATTCTCCCTCTCTCGCTCTCTCTCTTTCTCTGTCTCTCACTCTCTCTCTCTGTCCTCACGCAAATATAACCATATTTTCCACGCTGACGGGGAGCCGGGCCAGTATCACACGGTAAGATGAACGATCGTATGTTATTATCCTTCATCTGGTTAGAATATGAAACGCGTCGTAGCAATGAGTGAGTAGCTTTGCCAGCGTTTTGAATGAAGTCTTGGTGACCGTCGCATGGCCGAATCAGTATTTATTCCCGTGTAAACGGTTGATTACATTTCCAGTGTCTCCAGTATGTTTCTATTCACATAAACATTACATAGGCCTACATTTAGCTGCAAAACAACGGAATGGGTGCATCGTTACTGTTAGCTGTCGTCAATACAAAAAAAAAATACACTCCCTGTGCTGTGATCTCATGTACTCTTACGAGATGGATACACTGGAGTAAGTGACATTATTCGTTTCACTGCGATGCTCGGCGCAGTGTAGCCCGGCATATTGTCTCTTCTCCGATTGTGTTGCGTGTCGCCTCCCCCCGTCCCAGTACCGCGTGCAGCGCGGAGCTTAAAGTGACAGCCGGACCTGGGCTGGGCGCGTGATGAGGCTCGTCGCACACCCGAATGCTGGGGCCTGTTTAAATCCATTTTTAATAGAGAGAGCGTCGTGGGAGAGGGGTTCCCTTCCCTGCGCGCTTTTATTGCGGTGTAATTTTCGTGATTTATTTCCAGTACAAAATAAAGCATCATTAAGTTTGCTAAATCAAGCAATTAAATGAACGCACGATAGCTGTGTTCAAATGGCCTTTAGTTGAATTCCTCTAGCGGTATTTCGGATAAACGCAAATGTTTACTGCTCGGACTGGCGTCACGATGGTATTTAAGTCAACCAATCATTCAAAATCGCTCTGGTGGCAGCATGCGTTTGAATATATTCAACACGAACGGCCTGTAGATGTGGGGAAGTTACGCTTACACACGTCGCTTCTTTACACGGTAAAATGTTCAGTGTTAAATCGACTCTTACAGAATGCGATATCGTTCATACTCGTGCACTGTTAGGCATTTTTACTGCGCATGAGCGTGAGGAAAACTCCATGCATTGACATTTGTGTATTAAAATGGTTCGGAGGTGCTTGCGGTAGCCTCAGGAAGTGCAGTAATTTAGAGACATTAGCGGTGATTTCCGAGTCCCGGCGAGGTTGTGGTCGTGCAGCGGGGCGGAATTAATGTACTGTGGAGCGTGTGTTGCTCGCGGTATGACAGCATGTGTGCAGGTCTGCGGGAGAGTTAGGTAGGGCCTATGTATGCGTATATTTAACAGACAGCGTCGAACAGAACCCGAATCCTGCTACCTGCTGCAGACCGCACTGTCTCACCGTTACTCAAAGACCCGCTTTTTCAGACTGAACTTCGACACCTCCACCCTGACCCCCCCCTCTAGCATTTTTACCCGCCCGAACGCCGGACAGAGTGTAACTATTTACTGTCACTGAGCCTGCCCTTGTTTCTTGTTTGTGTGAAGCACTTTAATGCAGATCAGTAGGGTAGCTGATAAGCAGTTTGGTAAGTTTACAGTCTTGGCCCTCTAATGATACGTTCCCCATTAGGAAATGACTGTGCTTCCACCCCCGATCTTTGCACTTGAGCCTGTTTGCTCTGGGTAAGAGTGACTGCTAATTGGGGTGTATGGTAATGTACTCACGCTTAATTGATGAATTAAAGTTGGTGATTACCCCGTTAACTCCACTCAATCTTGCTTTCTCAGGCCTAAATTCAGGTTCTGATTTTATTGGTGAAAAGGACAACTAGTTGGGAGGATCTGGGGGGACGGGGGTGGCTGTGAAAGGGGGTGGAGTTTCACAAATGGGCGGGGTTTGTGAAAGGGGGCATTCCTCTGTCCTGTATTAGTGAACAAAGGGCACACTGCCCCTCCCAGTGTCAGGCTTGTGCAGCACTGTGATTGGCTGTTACAAAAGTGTTATTTTTTCCTTTTTTATCCATAAATCCTTCATTGCAACCCTCCTACCCATTCAAAACCTCTTCACTATTTCTCTCTCTCCTCCTTCCCCTTCTCCCTCACTTTCCCTCTCTCCCTTTCTCCCTCACCCCTTTCTCCCTTTATCCTTCTTCCTCACTTTCCCTCTCCCCCTCACCCTCTCTCTCCCTTTCTCCTTCTTCCTCTCTTTCCCTCTCTCCCCTTCCCCGTCACCCTCTCTCCCCTTCTCCCTCACCCTCTCTCTCCTTTTATCCTTCTTCCTCACTTTCCCTCTCTCCCCTTCTCCCTCACACTCTCTCTCTCCCTTTCTCCTTCTTCCTCTCTTTCTCTGGCCCCTCCCTCCCTCTGGCTGTCTCTCTTTTTCTCAGACAGTCCCCTCTTTCATGGAGTTTGTGTGGAAGTCAGACTGTAGTCGTGAGGGGGCAGACGTTCGCTGGGATGGAAAGAGATCGGGGAGGTCATAGCTGCTCACGGTGGTCCCTGTATGTGTTTATGAGCACAGGACTAGCAGCAGGACTATGATCTCTGCTCGTAACGCAAAGCTCCAGTATTCAGGGCCTTAGGGGTCATGACCTCTCTGTAGCTCTGCGTGTCAGTGCTGTAGACACACCTGATACTCCCTGCCGTCAAAGCTGAAGCATCATAATTATAATTTCATTCTGAAAGGTAAGGGGTCTGCTGAAGGATAGCACTGTGGCGGTGGACGTTTCGTGCATGTGATAGAGCAGCATAATTTCCGGCTCCCTGCTGGGACTTCCTGTTTTTGAGAGGTAGGTGGGGTGGGGAGAAAACAGGAGCTGACTGTCTGCTGAGTGTATAGAATCTGTGATGTCAGCCCCACCCCACCTGAATGGAGCATTGACACCATCCTATTGTGATGTCACAGAGGTGAATACCATGTGCTTTCTATGACGCCATATTCAGGCCTTTGACGGTCCAGCAGTCGGTCTGGTGATACCTTCAGGCCTGGTTGTGAAGCCCAGTGCTGGTGAGGACCAGGATTTGTGCGTGCGCTGATTGGTTGTGCCTCAGCTCTGACGGGATCAGCTCTCTCCCCTGGCCGTGGCTGTTTTTTGTGCGAAGGTAAGGCGGTGCAGGTGCTGTAATCTCTGTGCGTTTGGTGCCACAGGGCAGAGATCGCATGAAAGACTCGGTCATGCGCGGTCATGCGCGTTCCGTCCTGATTGCATCAGCAGAATCGCTTCTGCGGGAAACCACAAATGGAACGGGGGAAGATGGGATTGGCGGGTGTGGCTGAAAGCGGGAGAAAGGAAGAAGGCTAATTTGTGCGTCCTGTGGCAGTAATGCTGTAATGACCCACTCCAGCGTGACCACAGGCGCTGGGAGTTAGCAGCCTGTCTGCTCTCTGCTCTGACAGAGGAGCAGCTCCATGCACAGTGTGGGGGTTTGGGGTGCAGTTAGTGCTGTGACATATCGGGGTACAGTTAGTGCTGTGGCATATCGGGGTACAGTTAGAGGTGTGGAGTATTGGGGTGCAGTGAACAGTGTAGGCTTTTGGAGTACCGTGAGTGGTGTGAGTATAGGGGTACATTTAGTGGTGCGTGGTATAGGAGTACAGTGAATAGTGTGGAGTACTGGATTACAATTAGTGGTGTGGCATATTGGGGAACAGTTAGTGCTGTGGCGCACACACACACACGCACACATGCACACACGAGCGCACACACACATGCACACGCACACACACATGCACACACACGCGCACACACACACGTGCGCACACACACACGTGCACACACACAGACGCACACACACATGCACACACGAGCGCGCACACACACACACACACGCGCACACACACATGCACACACGAGCGTGCACACACACACACACACAGAACACAGGAGTGAAATTACCTCACTGAAACCCCGCTCTCTTGTCACAGTCACTACGGTGAGCGTAATTAGGTAATTTGGCACAGCTACGATTATTTTGACTTCGTAACTGTGATAATTGGCGAGTGTGCAGCTACGCTCAGAGGAGTGACTGTGTGATGTTCCTCGAGGGATATGGGGGCGGGGTTTCAGAGAGTGTGTCAGCCATCTCCGCTGGGGGCCTAATTTTGGAAATTGCGTTTTATATTTAATTCCGCGCCGTTTGCAGTTCGCCCTTCGCCATCGGACCGGGGGACTCACCGCCACCAAGGACACAGCCTGGATCTTATTTTTACCGCCGCGATTATCTGATTTCCCTGGAGGGGCACTCACAGAATCTCCTTGCTGATCTGGGTCAGGACTTGACCCCGCGTGGTATCTTTAGTAAAAACCTGCCCCGAACTTGCCCCCCTCCCCGCCCCACCCTGCCTGTTCTACCAGCTCAAGGAGAATCAGGAAAAATCTGAAACTCGGGACGTATCAGAGATCTTGGAGCGGGAGGAAAGGGAGAGATCACACAGCCATTTATGAATGCACTTCCTGTTGGGCCAACATGTGGCCGTATGTACCATAGAGATTTGGACAGTGTGTACCATAGAGTATGTACCATAGAGATTCGGACGGTGTCTACCATAGAGTACGCCATAAAGATTACGACAGTGTGTACCATAGAGTATGTGGCATACAACAGTGTGTACCATAGAGTATGTACAATAAAGATTACGACAGTGTGTACCATAGAGTATGTGGCATACGACAGTGTGTACCATAGAGTATGTACAATAAAGATTTGGAAGGTGTGTACACCATAGAGTATGTACCATAAAGATTACGACAGTGTGTACCATAGAGTGTGTGGCATACAACAGTGTGTACCATAGAGTATATACCATAAAGATTAGAACAGAGTTGTACCATAGAGAATGTACCATAGGGACTAGGATAATGTGTACCATAGAGTATGTACCATAGAGATTAGGACAGTGTGTACCATAGAGTATGTACCATAAAGATTACGACAGTGTGTACCATAGAGTATGTGGCATACGACAGTGTGTACCATAGAGTATGTACTATAAAGATTAGAACATTTTGTACCATAGAGTATGTGGCATATGACAGTGTGTACCATAGAGTTTGTGAAATAGAGACTAGGGAAACGTGTGCTGTAGAATCTTGGACAGTTTGTGTTCTCCAAGGATAATATGTGTCATATAGACTGGGGCAGAATATGGCAGAGACGAGGACAATGTGGCAGAGTCCCTTACAGTTTATGGTATAGAGACGAGGACAGTATTGGTATAGAGACTAGGACAGTGTATGGCAGAGTCTAGGACAGTTTTTCGTATAGAGACTAGGACAGTACATGGCAGAATCTAGGACAGTGTATGGTATAGAGACGAGGACAGTATTGGTATAGAGACTAGGACAGTGTATGGTATAGAGACTAGGACAGTTTTTGGTATAGAGACTAGGACAGTATATGGCAGAGTCTAGGACAGTATATGGTAGAGAGACTAGGACAGTTTTTGGTATGTCTATGGAAGGCCAGTGAAATGTAATATGGCCTTCCCTAGACATACTCTGTTACCACTGGATCATTGAGAAGGAATAAAAAAAGGTTTTATTCAGTTGCAGTAAGAATTGCGCCTTTGTCCAAGTCAGCATCTGCACAGTGTTAGCCTGCCTTCCCTCTAGTGACAGAACAATAAGTAGAGAGTAAAATACCACCCTCTAGTGGCAGAACTGTGGGTAGAGCGTAAAATACAGAAATCAGTAAAATGTGTCTGTAAAGTGAAATGTCTGGAAAGCAGTTTGTGCACACGCAACAAAATTATTATTGGCTGTGTTTCCAAGCAGTGAACAGATGCAGCTCCCCTCACTGTGGTTTGTAAGGGTGTACCCCTCACCCCGCACCCCCGCACCCCCGCACCCCCCTGCTCCTCTCTGGCTCCGGGGGGAAACGCATGGGGGGGTTTGTTAATGAGGTCAAGTCCATGGATTTGCATCCAGTAATCTAATTTCAGAATTAATTCTTGTGATTTTGCCCCCGTGACGCAGCTGTCAGTGGTGGGGGTGGGGCACCCCTGTGAGGCAGCTGTCGGCGGGGGTGGGCCACGTTTATGGCAGGTTAAGTCAGGAGTGCAGGTGTTGACATCGGGAGGGTGGGGGGGTTTTCAACCTCTGGCTGGTGTTGCAGTTGAAGGCCATTAACCCTCTGAAGTGTTGTAGGCTTTTTTGGAATGTTTCTTCGTTTTTGTTTTTTGCTGAATTCTAAGTCAGTGTTCCAGAACTCCACTGCTTTCAGTCACCAGCAGTGATTGTTACTTCAGCATTAGAATGTTCAGTTAAGTTGTCTGAAGTTGTCTGGAAAGGCAATGTGATTGGTTGTGACCCTAAACTAACTTGGCTGGTTGGGGTGGGAATGTTTGGACCCAGGCTCTGTGATTGGTTGGTTGTTGACTGTGGGTGGCTCTGATTTGATCAGGGGGAGAGAGACTTGTCGCCATGGGGAAACAGAACAGCAAGCTCAGGCCTGAGGCGCTCCAGGACCTGCGGAACAACACCGAATTCTCCGACCACGAGCTGCAGGAGTGGTACAAGGTGAGCACAGCGCCTCCATCAGGCTGGAGGACTAGTGTACCATCAGGCTAGTGTACCATCTTTCATTTCAGCACAGACAGGCTGCAGAGAAAAGCTGCGAGACGGGAGTGCAATTCATAAACCACTATTCATAAATCATTATTCATAAAACATAATTCATAAACTATAAATCATTTTTCACACTTTCTTCTGCAGGGCTTCCTGAAGGACTGTCCCAGCGGGAACCTCAACGTGGAGGAGTTCAAGAAGATCTACGCCAACTTCTTTCCGTACGGCGACGCCTCCAAGTTCGCCGAGCACGTCTTCCGCACCTTCGACACCAACGGCGATGGCACCATCGACTTCCGGGAGTTCATCATCGCACTGAGCGTCACGTCACGCGGCAAGCTGGAGGAGAAGCTCAAGTGGGCCTTCAGCATGTACGACCTGGACGGCAACGGCTACATCAGCCGCGATGAGATGCTGGAGATCGTGGAGGTGGGTCAGAGGAGGAGGAGGGCATGCTGGGAGCTGTAGTTCATTCACACTGTCCTCGTACTTTGCAGGGGTCAGACCTTTTTTAAATGTCTTACTTAAAGGGGCAGTTCACCCAAAAATACAATTAAGCTGGATTTCCACTTACCTTAATGCTACTGGTCCATACAGATAGTTTTGCTGAGATTTGATGAGTTGGGGGGGGAGTGAGGGGGGGAGTAGGGGTGGTGTTTCAGGTGCCCATGGATTACATTTTAAATTTAGTTAAATTTTACTGGGTTCATCATTATTTGTCATGCAATCATTATTTGTAATGCAAATGTGGCGGTGGTATCGTTTTGGCTGTGTTACCATTTGGCAATTGTCTCTCTGTTTCTCTCTTTCTCCTTCTGTTTTGTCTCACTCACTCCTTCCCTCCCTCTCTCCCTCTCTGTCCCCCAGGCGATCTATAAGATGGTCTCCACAGTGATGAAGATGCCAGATGACGAGGCTACTCCTGAGAAGAGGACAGATAAGATCTTCAGGCAGATGGACCTGAACAATGACGGTGAGTCGGGGGGGGGGGGGGGGTAACATTGCTTTGGGGTGGGGAGGGGGGGAATTAACAGAGGCCAGCAGGATAAGACAAGGCCATATGAGAGAGAGAGAGAGTTACAGCAGTTTCAACCTTACAGTCTTGTCTGAAATCTTACTACCTTACAGTCTTTCTGAAATCTTACTACCTTATGGTCTTTCTGAAATCTTACTACCTTACAGACTTTCTGAAATCTTACTGCCTTACAGACTTTCTGAAATCTTACTGCCTTACAGTCTTTCTGAAATCTTATTACCTTACAGTCTTTCTGAAATCTTATTACCTTACAGTCTTTCTGAAATCTTACTGCCTTACAGTCTTTCTGAAATCTTATTACCTTACAGTCTTTCTGAAATCTTACTACCTTACGGTCTTTCTGAAATCTTACTGCCTTACAGTCTTTCTGAAGTCTTGGAGGAATTAAGGGAGAGTGGTGATGACCAGCAAGTTCATATGTGATGCAATTAATGATAGTCTCTGTCCTCCTAACCACTCTATTTCACTGTTCCTCTTCTCCATCTGTCATTCCTTATCTCGCTCCCTCTCTTTCCCTCTGTCTTCTGCTCCCTCTCTGTCCCTCTCTCTCTCTCTTTCCCTTCTCTCCCACTCCCTCTCTTTCCCTCTCTCTCCCTCTCTCTCTCTGTCCCTCTCTCTTCCGCTCCCTCTCTCTCCCTCTCTCTCTGTCCCTCTCTCTCCCTCTCTCTCTCTCTGTCCCTCTCTCTCCCGCTCCCTCTCTCTCCCTCTCTCTCCCGCTCCCTCGCTCTCTCTCCCTTCTCCAGGCAAGCTCTCTCTGGAGGAATTCATCAGAGGTGCCAAAAGCGATCCCTCCATCGTGCGACTACTTCAGTGTGATCCCAGCAGTGCGTCGCAGTTCTGAAGATCCCCCTCCCCCGAAGGGAAACAAACACACACTGCATGAAAGTTCCTGTCTTTTTGTGTATCGGAGGGAAGGGGAATCCTTATCATTTAATTTGTAAAAAGCATAATCATTTAAAGAAAGGAAAGGAGGTAGTGGTAAAGGGGGTGGGGGGGAGGGGTGGGTGGGAGCTTGAACTGCCGGTAGTCCATCATGCATCACTCCCCGGTGATGTCATGGAAGGCACTGGAGCGGCCTGCCGTTGTGTTCTGAGCTCCCAGCTCAAACAGGGCGCGGCAGGCGGTGCTTGGCGTTCCGCGTGTTTCCGATCGTTTTCTTCCCGAGAGCACAGATTTACTTCCACGTTTTATACTCGTTTCTAAGGGTCTGTCCATCTGTCTGTCTGTCTGTCAGTCTGTCTGTATGTCCTGAGTGTGGGTGTGCATGAGGATGCAAGTGTATGTGCATTTAACAGGCTGCGTGACTGAGCTTTGTATTAATGTGCTGCTCAGCTCCCTGAGCCAGTAGACCCAGGTAACATGAGGGCCTGTGATTGACTGGAATTTCTGGGAATGTTCCCTGATTGGAGCTTACAGCCTACGGGGCGGGACACTTAATATCCAATCAGACTTTTGGCTGTTTTTAAGGGGTGTATTTTGTGTGTGGGGGTGGGGGGGTCTTTTGAAATGACATGTTTCCAAGGCCTGAATCGCCCTCAGGGCAGAATGTTGTGAGTTCCAGGTCTTTGCACTGCATTATGGGAAATGTTTCTCTAAGCAGGGACATTTAAAACATTTTTTTACACTGAAAAAGAAAAAATGACAGATGGAGCAGGTACAATACTGGAGGGTGTGTGCACGTGTGTGTGTGTGTGTGTTGATCAGATTGAGTGAGACAAGCCTGTCTAGGACATAACAGTGTGTGTTAAGGTTAATGGTACCACATAGTGTGATCTTTCTTTGCAATTTCTGATGACAGCATATGGATCCAAGCATTCATTTTAAGATAAATACTAAAGCAGCAATGTCCCCACGTGGTCACTAGCACATGACATAGCATGTTTAAGAGGTAGCGTGTGCTTTGCTTCTTTAATGGCATTAGGAGTAAAACTACAGTGTGCAAAATTCAGATTATACTGAAGTATTATTTATGCAACTCTGCCATTCTCTCCATGCGCTGAGGCAGTTGTGCTGTTTCTAGAACAGAGAAGGGAGAAAAGGGAGAAAGCTGCTTTGATTTCTGTCCTCAAACTGAACAGGTGCGTCCAAAAACAGCCTGCTTCAGCTTATAAGATAGCAGTGTGTGTGTGTGTGTGCATGTGTGAGTGTGTGAGTGTGTGCGTGCGTGTGTGTGTGTGTGAGTGTGTGAGAGAGTGTGTGTGTGCGTGTGAGAGTGTGTCTGAAATACTGTGTGTGTGTGAGTGAGTGTGCGTGTGTATGTATGTGAGAGAATGTGACTGTGCTTGTGTGAGCATGTGTGTGAGAGTATGCATATGTGTTGTATGTGCATGTGTGTATTTTTTTGGTGCATGATAAACTAGGACGTCATGTATGGTGTGTCCACTTTTGTCAGACTCAATCAGGAATATACTCGATTGTTTGAAAACCGGCTGATTTGTTTTTATTTAATTTTTCCCCATATCTGTGTGAAGAGAAATGTTGGCCGTTCACAAAAAGAACAGAAGGATGAAGGAGAGTCATTAGTGCTTTACATTATATGCAGCTTCATAATGCAGATACGAAGCTTAATAAGTCCTGCACTGGTGTCATAAGGCTACATAAAGCACTAATCATGTTCATTTCAGTGAGTGCATGTCCTAAATTGATTTGTGAATATGTGAAGGTTTTAAAATTTCAGCTGTAAAGCATGAAAAAAAAATTCAGAAAGAAACCTTTATGTGGCTGTTGTGGTTTTCTGCTGTAGCATTTAGGTGTGATTGATGTGCTCGTACATTAATGCTTGGCGAATTCAGCGTACAGCTAATAATAGACCATTCTGGAGCTTCTCTAGCGTGGACATCTCACACAGCAACAAATAAGTGCGTTTTCATTGGTTTAAACGAGTCATTGGCACATAGACATCACCTGAACCATAGCATGGTGTCAACCAATAAGATCTATGGCCTTACTCAGCCCTCAGAGTCCAACTCCTCACACTGAAGGAACAGAGATGTGCTCAGATGCGATATGAAACACCCATCACATTCGCATATTCAGTATTAATGGGAGAGATTTATTTAGAAAATATAAATATGGTAGCATACTGTGTAAAACGTCCCTAATACAGCGTTTCTGCGGATAAGTAAAACCACAGGCTTTCCTGGCAGTGGGAGAGGAAAAAAAAAAACACACAAAAGAAAAGAAAAAAAAAAAAAAACACTTCAGGACTTTTTGCTTGTGTCAGTATCAGCTGGTAAGTTACTGCAAGGACATTAAAGTTTGAAATATCACAAGTTTAGGGTTTAGCTTGTGTGAAGATGGTGGTGGTCCCTGAGCGATGGACCCAGCACACACACACACACGCACATATATGACCCTTCTGCGTGTCAGTTGAGCAGGACGTCTAAGCTGCACCGAGCTGCCCAGGTGGTTGCCTGGCGATGGTTGCTCGGCGATGGTTGCCTGGCGATGGTTGCCTGGCGGTGGGTCTGCGTGTGTGAGCAGGGGAATGATGGTGTGCCAGCAGACTAACTCAGTACCTGCCTGGACCTGGACATTTTTAGAGTTTCAGACACACCTCAGTGACCGAAATTCAAACTTATATAAAAACCTTTTAAAAAGACTGTCTACAGAGAGTTCTCCAGTAAAAAAGTTAAGTTGAGCTTTCATAGGCTCTACATAACCATTCATAAAAAACTTTATATCAGTGGTCATAGGGTGGATTGTATGTCACCATCAATATTGCGACATCACCATATCGTGGCCAATCAGGACACTCTTCTGATATGGAGTATTAAAAACATGAATGGATGACACATACACGCTATGAGGCACAGATTTATGAAGCTCTGCCGTAGGGCCAGCAGGTGCCTCCTTTAAAAGGCTTTATTTTTACAGGAGACTTAACTATTAACAGGGAAAACAAAGCTAAGATTGAAAGGAAAAGACAAAACCAGAGTGACCCTCAGGTACCCCCAGAAGGGTGCTGGGGTCCCCCCATCCTACCGTGAGGAGTACTGATGCAGGCAGACCTGGATCTGATACTCAGAAATATTAGAACCACTAAGACACCAGTAAATGTTCTTGTACTTGGATCTTTTTTTTCCTTTTTTTTTTAAAAAGAAAATGCATCCATTTCCACCAATGTTCAGAACCAAACTCCCTCTTTAATACATGACTGCTTGTGTTTAGGTTTCGTACCAAAATTCCCAGAGATCTTTGGGGGGGGCGTTAAAATTTTTTTTCCCCCAGTAATGGAAAGAATGCATTTTTGGATGCATCTTTCACCTTTGACCCGGATGTGCTGTCCAATCAGCCGCCAGATTTCACCTTCGACCCGGATGTGCCGTCCAATCAGACGCCCAGACTCAGGCCCACTCTGTGCCTGACTGGGCGGCCCGGTTCAGCAGCTCGTGCTGCTCTCCCGGCACAGCTTCCTGTCCCGCCTCCCGCACTGGGGTCCGAGGTGGTGATGTCATTTCCTCTGGTATTTGCATACGCACCTGAAGCAAAAGCGTGAGCGTAAAGCAGTGGGTCATACGGACTGATCTGCTGGGATAAAATGAGGTCATGAGGTGATGAAGTGGGCGGGGCCTACCCTGCGGGCGTTGACGATCCTCCTCCGGCGGCAGGGGTTTCGGCCGCACATGAAGGACAGGCACGCAGCGAAGCAGCGCCCGGAAAACACCAGCTCCACCGCGCTCATGAGAATCAGAGGGACCCACAGGATGATGGTGGTGCCCTGGGGGGGGGGGGGGGGTGGGGGACACATCACCATTATCATCAGCGCCGTCATCATCATCATCATCATCATCATCATCATCATCACCACCATCATCATAATCACCATCACTATCGTAACCATCATCATCATCATCACCACCATCATCATCATCACTGCCATCATCATCATCATCGTCATCATCACCGCCATCATCATCATCACCACCACCACCACCATCATCATCATCACTATTGTAATCACCATCATCACTATCATCACCACCGCCATCATCATTATCATCATCATCATCACCACCATCATCATCATCACCATCACTATCGTAACCACCATCATCATCATCACCACCATCATCATTATCATCATCATCATCATCACCATCACTATCGTAACCACCATTATCACTATCATCACCGCCGCCATCATTATCATCATCACCACCATCATCATCATCCTCCTTCTCATCATCATCATCATCACCATCACTATCGTAACCACCATTATCACTATCATCACCGCCGCCATCATTATCATCATCACCACCATCATCATCATCCTCCTTCTCATCATCATCATCATCACCACCATCACTATTGTAACCACCATCATCACTATCATCATCACCGCCATCATCATCATCACCACCACCACCACCACCACCACCATCATCATCATCACTATTGTAACCACCATCATCACTATCATCACCACCGCCATCATTATCATCATCATCATCACCACCATCATCATCATCACCATCACTATCGTAACCACCATCATCATCATCACCACCATCATCATTATCATCATCATCATCACCATCACTATCGTAACCACCATCATCACTATCATCACCACCATCATCATCATCATCACCACCATCACTATTGTAACCACCATTATCACTATCATCACCGCCGCCATCATTATCATCATCATCACTATCATCATCACCACCATCATCATCATCCTCCTTCTCATCATCATCATCACCACCATCACTATTGTAACCACCATCATCACTATCATCACCATCACCACCATCATCATCATCATCATTATCATCACCATCACTGTCGTAACCACCATCATCACTATCATCATCACCACCACCATCATCATCCTCCTTCTCATCATCATCATCTCCATCACTATCATTATCACCACCATCATCATTATCACCATCATCATCATCATTATTAGTCAGTATAAGCTTCTGGAAGTGAATTCCAAGTGAATTCAAAGTGAAGCACATGAAGCCGCCCATCTACATTGAGAATGTGTGACTGTGTGTGTGTGTGTGTGTGTGTGTGTGTGTGTGTGTGTGTGTGTACATTTACACAAATGCAAGAGAGCAGAACTTGTTGTTTTTTGTGGTCACATTCACAGAGGCCACGCCCTGCCACCCCAACCATGCCCACTTTCACTCACATAGATACGGGTGGGGTCAAAGGGGCACTCGTTGGTGATGCTGGAGTAGCCAATGG
Organism: Anguilla anguilla; assembly: GCF_013347855.1. NCBI lineage: Eukaryota > Metazoa > Chordata > Actinopteri > Anguilliformes > Anguillidae > Anguilla > Anguilla anguilla. The sequence goes on from NC_049201.1 coordinate 85,864,862, forward strand.
CATCGGGGAACTTGCAGTGGGTCAGCAGACTCCGCCCACCTTGGAGGATGGCATTCACCATGGAAACGGTCAACCCCACGGTGGCAGCGGTTGCTAGGAGACCGGCCAGCAGGCTGAACACCAGCAGCAGCCATAACTGAAAAGAAGAGGGGAGGGGTTAACACACTCAGACCACACCCACATTCAGCAAACAGAGAGGCCGCTGTGTGTGTAAAGAGTGTGTGGAGAGTGTGTGCTGTGTATTTAAAGTGTACGCTGTCTGTGTAGAGCAGGGGTGCCCAATCCTGTTCCTGGAGATCGACCGTCCAGTAGGTTTTCATTTCAACCCTAATTTGGCACACCTGATTCTACTAATTAGCAGCTCAATGAGATCTCTAGCTGTTGAATGAGGTGTGCATTGTTCAGGTTGGAGCGAAAACCCAGAGGACGGTAGATCTCCAGGAACAGGATTGGGCACCACTGGTGTAAAGTGTGTGTGTGTGTGTGTAGCAAGACTAAACCTGAACCGCCTAAATTCCCTAAAATGCCCCAGTGGGAAGAAATCTCCAGAAAAGCCTGAATAGTGATCAACTGGCCCAGCATCAACAGCTACAGGCTCGATAAAGGGAAGCGGAAAGGCAACGTGAAATCTACAGGAGCAAACAGACAAGACAGCCGCGCAGATTATAGCCAGGGGCTATTAAACCGGCAGCTAAAGAGCTTCACTGAAGGGTCCATGCACACGTTCCGTCGCCTGTTTGGCTTCCCACAGAAGTGGAAAGTGTGCGAACGAGAACACGCTGAAATGAACCGCGTGAGGCAATCAGCCGAACGCCAAACTTAACCTTTCACGCCCGAAGGCGGCGGGCTGTGTAAACACACAGAGCCGCGCTGCTGCGCCCTCAGGCAGCGCTGCAAAGGCCTGCTTTATCAGGGCATTATCTACAGAGACAGCCGTCAGAAACGCCGCTCTGGAATGTGTGTGAGGGCAGGCCTACGGGGAATCAGGTTACTGATCAATGGTGCTGTCAGGACGAATACATGTATTGTGTGTGTGTGTGTGTGCGTGCATGTGTGTGCGTGAATAAAAGACACAGAGACACAGGCATAGACACAGGGCAGTACTGTAACAGTGAGAGAGAGAGAGAGAGACAGACAGACACAGGGCAGGACTGAACCAGTGAGAGAGAGAGAGTGAAAGAGAGAGAAGGGGGAGGGGAGGGGGAGGAAAAGTAGAGAGGCAGGGAGAGAGAGCAGGAGAGAGAGAGAGGCAGAGAGAGAGAGGGAGAGAGAGAGAGTGTCAGTTGCACAAAATATTTACAAATTAGAAAAAAATATTTCCAAAAATGATCCCAAATTATAAATAACTTAAATTTCAAATCAAAAGAAGAAAAACGTGCAATTCTTTTAGGGGAAGGATCAACAGCCCCAATTGCGGCACAGTTCATTTCAGCCTGCCATAACCTGAGGGACAGTGAGTCACCACCCACCCCATATAAACATTGTACATATTTATTGATTTACTTCTGTTGCTGTCATTGCTGTTATTGTTATATATTGTTACACTTATCATTATTATTTTAATATTATTATTATTTTACATATTATATATGTATGCTTTGGCAATAATTACATTTGTATTTCATGCCAATAAAGCAACTTAAATTGAAAATTGAAATTCAGAGAGAGACAGAGAGAGACAGACAGACAGAACTGTACCAGCGAAAGAGAGGGAGAGAGAGACAGAGAGATAGAGAGAGAGGGAGAGAGAGACACAGAGAGAGGGAGAGAGAGAGACAGACAGACAGACAGACAGAACTGTACCAGCGAGAGAGAGAGAGATAGAGAGAGAGGGAGAGAAAGGGAGAGACAGAGAGACAGAGAGACAGAGAGACAGAGTGGGCAGATGGCAGTACTGTACCACCGGTAGACTCCTCTTATTCTTGGACAGGACGATGGCAGAGATTCCCGCGATGACCGCCTGCAGGTGCAACACACACAAAGGTCAGAGGTCAAAGGGCAGATGGCAGGGGTTACAGCCAAACGTAAACCCGCCTCACTCGGCACCGACACCGCCGTTTCCATGCCGACAGCTTAAGAGCTGGGTTTCAGCGGAGCTCCCCGTGAGCACAGGCAGACGCTCGTGACGGACAGGCCAAACTGACGCAACGTTACATATCACGGGTCTCTGGAAGGCCCGCAGATTAGCACCAGTAGCGACGCAGGCTAAAGAAATGAAACACTGGCTCTGCCAGGCCTCTCTGCACAGCGCACACACACTGACTCAGTGTATGCAGCATGTTCATTAGCCTGCACAGCGCACACACACTGACTCAGTATATGCAGCATGCTCATTAGCCTGCACAGCGCACACACACTGACTCAGTATATGCAGCATGCTCATTAGCCTGCACAGCGCACACACACTGACTCAGTATATGCAGCATGTTCATTAGCCTGCACAGCGCACACACACTGACTCAGTGTATGCAGCATGTTCATTAGCCTGATCAGCGCACACACACTGACTCAGTATATGCAGCATGTTCATTAGCCTGCACAGCGCACACACACTGACTCAGTATATGCAGCATGTTCATTAGCCTGCACAGCGCACACACACTGACTCAGTATATGCAGCACGTTCATTAGCCTGCACAGCGCACACACACTGACTCAGTATATGCAGCATGTTCATTAGCCTGCACAGCGCACACACACTGACTCAGTATATGCAGCATGTTCATTAGCCTGATCAGCGCACTGGGTAATCGAAGGCCTGTGTGGGCCAGGGTATAATGTTTAGTGCAACAGCCAGCACAGAGGCACAGAGGACTTAACTACACACACACACTCACACATTTGTGACATCATGGGTCACCTGACATGCTGACATCACTCCGGCTCAGATACATATCTGAAATTGTCTTTAAATGCTTGTAAAAATGTGAAAACTTCCCTGAGAGGATCCCTGAGAAATTTCAACAAAACACTATAACCAAACCAAAACGTGCTATCGTATGAAAGGACTATCTTGTTCTGCAAGTAAGAAAAGTTGGTGGTTTTTAAAATTCAGTTTTAGGAACCATACTACACCTATGACCAGGTTTAAGCATTTAAAATAACCTATATGTCTCAGGTCTGCAAATGTCCCATCATTCCCCACTGCCTGGCCTTCCCACTTCGGTTTTAAATCTTAGCTCGCCCCTTGCCCAGGTCTCCCGGGGAAGAGAGATCACTGAAGGCCAGCAGGATGTCCTGGCAAAATAAGGGTGATATTAAAAATAAGAGTGATTTCCAACCCTGGTTTATTTCCCCCACCGCCCGACTCTGCAGTCGGAGCCCGGTGTATTTACGGGGACGGGGAGCTACGGTGTCCCAGCGGGGCCAGTCTCACCACCAGCCCGGCGACCAGCGCGATGACGTTGGAGATGGCGTACTCCATGGCGCGGGCCTGGACGTGCAGGTTGATCCGCCGCAGCACCGCGCCGTGCACCAGCGCCCCCAGGAGGAAGTTCACGTGCCCGACCAGCACCAGGCCCAAACCCATCTTCATCAGGGCCTTGCTGTCCTTCAGGCTGGCACAGCACACACCTGGAGCAGGGAAACCGGGCACCACCGTTACTCAGCAGGCGCAGAGTGATGACACGGCGGGCGCAGAGTGATGACACGGCGGGCGCAGAGTGATGACACGGGGGGGCAGAGTGATGACACGGGGGGCAGAGTGATGACACGGGGGGGCAGCGTGATGACACGGGGGGGCAGCGTGATGACACGGGGGGGCAGCGTGATGACACAGGGGGGCAGAGTGATGACACAGTCTCAACCTGTCTTAAAGCAACCCTGAATGTCTCCAGCAGTAATCCACAGTAACACAACCACAGTAACACAGCCCTGCACAGCCACAGTAACACAGCCCTGCACAGCCAGAGTAACACAGCCCTGCACAGCCACAGTAACACAGCACTGCACAGCCACAGTAACACAGCCCTGCACAGCCACAGTAACACAGCCCTGCACAGCCAGAGTAACACAGCACTGCACAGCCACAGTAACACAGCCCTGCACAGCGACAGTAACACAGCCCTGCACAGCGACAGTAACACAGCCCTGCACAGCGACAGTAACACAGCCCTGCACAGCGACAGTAACACAGCCCTGCACGGCCACAGTAACACAGCCCTGCACGGCCACAGTAACACAGCCCTGCACAGCCACAGTAACACAGCCCTGCACAGCCACAGTAACACAGCCCTGCACAGCCACAGTAACACAGCCCTGCACAGCCACAGTAACACAGCCCTGCACAGCCACAGTAACACAGCCCTGCACAGCCAGAGTAACACAGCCCTGCACAGAGACAGTAACTCAGCCACAGTGAAGGTGTTCTAACTGCTGAGAGCATGGTTGTTTCAAGTGTAGAGCTGGGTGAAATACGGTGATAATTATCAAATGCAGTACCGGTTGTCGCCACTCTGTGGTGCACTGCTTTTCTTTTAGTCTTTTTTCTCTGTAATTACACCTGATGCAGAGGTAAACAACCAAGCTTCAGAGGCCGTGCGAAATGCCTCCGGAAAAAACATCAGTGATATCTATTGGGTGACCATAAGACAGCCAATCAGCAGCTTCCACGTGATTGACAAAAACACATGATCACACAGAACCTGTACGACCTTGGCTACGTTTTTATTTTATTTTATCTGGAAGCATTTTGTGCAGCCTCTTTAGTTTGGCTGTTTACCAAATGCTTGAGATACAATTTAAAAGAAAGAGAGGAAATGAAAAGGTAATGCACCACATGGTGGTGAAGACCTATGTCATTGGATAATTACTGTTGCGGTGCATCGCACAGTCCTATTCAGGTGCTGTGTTACCTTTGCATAAGCCTGCTCCCCCACCCACCCCCCCAAGGGTGAGTCACGCTTCTTCAAAAACATGAAAGAGACTGCGAGAGACACACGGAGAGTGACTGAGGAAGATGAACCGGTTACAACCGGCTGGCTTGTAATGATGACATCAGACCACAGGAGGAAGAGGGCAGGGGCAGAGGAGGAAGAGGGTGGGGGAAGAGGAGGAAGAGGCCGGGGCAGAGGAGGAATACAAATAAAATTTGATTGATTGATTGGAAGAGGCTGGGGCAGAGGAGGAAAAGGCTGGAGCAGAGGAGGAAGAGGGCGGGGCAGAGGAGGAAGAGGCTGGAGCAGAGGAGGAAGAGGGCGGGGCAGAGGAGGAAGAGCGCAGGGTGGAGGAGGAAGAGGGCAGGGCAGAGGAGGAAGAGCGCAGGGTGGAGGAGGAAGAGGGCGGGGCACACAGCACTGACACAAGCGCTTCCAGATGATCCTCAGAAGCCCTACCTGCACTTACACTCCGGAGCCTTAACATCTTCATAAGGGCTTAATGAGAGGGGGGGGGGGGGGGGGTGTTCAGGTGGGAGTTGTCTGTGTTCAGTATTGGAAACAGAACAGGGACTCAGGCAGGAGAACACAGGGTGGCCTTTCTCTGAGCCCTGGGGAATTTCAACTGAATGCAAATAATTCAGTTTCTAAGGGGGGGGGGGGGGGGGGGGCAGAAGTGTGGTTCCAGAGAGAGAGACAAACAGAGAGAGAGACAGAGAGGGAAAGAGAGAGAGGATAGGCACATTGGGGGCTTGTCCACTAACCGTGGGGTCTAAGACTCCACGATATCAACATGGCCCCCCTTCCAAACCTGGGGTAGTTAGGCCAAAAGTGCTAGTGTTGGCACCCCGCCTAGCCCCTAGGGGTATTGACAGCCTAAACACACCCAGGGTCAAAGAGACAAGTCTAGACTCCACCCAATCTCCTCGTCCCACCCCCGACTTCGACACATTCCATTGAGTGCTTCCAACAGGTCAGTGCGTTACACACCCACTGCCCACAGTTCACACCCATTTCAGTCTCTCTGGAAATGTTTTAGAATATCAGTCACCACCCCCCCCCCCCTCTCCCAAAAAAAACAAAAAAAAACAGAGAAGCCTAAAAATCCATAACCCTTCCTCAGTACAGCAGCTTATTTCTCCACATAGGCTAAATATCAGATTATTCAGCTTCAAAACTATTAAAATACATTCAATGATATTCCTAATACGCGTAAAACTCAACACAGTTTTGTTTATCACGCCCATTTTTTAAAACTGGGAAGGCAGTTGTTCCGCCCTTACAAAAAAGACGAGAGACACACAATACCATTGCCGGAAAGACGTCGTACTTCCTTTATGACTGTAACCTAACCCAACCCCACCCGAAAAAAAACGACTACGGCTGGTTTTGAGACTAGTACTTTATGCATGTCCGTTTAGCAACGTCTCCTCGGTAAGCGAAGTCTATCGGAACCGAAGTAACTCACCTAGATTTACCATGTTGAATGTATGTTTGGTTTCAAATCATTACAAATCCGTTTTCGTCATATTTTAAACTCTTCGCTCGAAGGCGCGTTCGGCGGGCGAACTCGTCTCTTCCCCAGTACACCAGAGAGAGCAGCTCGTAAACACAGGTGCACACTTCGCGCAGGCCACGCCCCCGACCACCTCCTTAAAGCGACAGAAGCGCCTCTGTCTGGTTCGACAGATACTTATGCAGGTGTGCGGAAGATTTGCCTTCAGCGGCTACCTTTCGTCAAACGAATGGCGATGTATTTGGTTAAACACGCGAAGTATCAAACCTTTGTTGGTATCAATGCTGCTTCACCTGATTGGTGATTTGTTAAATAAAGCCCTCACTCACAAACACGGAAATGCATCGAGTAATAAATATAACTTACGAACCTGCAACTTTTTACGTCAGATTGAATTTGAAACCTCATGGTGAATTATAGTAACTTGTAAATTGTAACAATTTATCCCCGATTCACTGACCTGTCAGGGAGGCTTAGTCAATCAGAATCTAATCAGTCAATGATCAATTAATCAGTTCGCCTGAACAGCCACACCTGTATTCAGTGTTCTCGTGCGGTGGTTCCCAACTTCGGTCACGAGGACCCCCGGGGTATGCTGATTTTCGTTCCAACCACAACCGCAATCACTGAAATTTACAGAGATGTTCATTTTTCTTAATTCGGTGTTTTTCATGCTTTGAAGAATAAAAAAAATAAATTGTTTACATTGTTCTTATTGTGCTTTTATTGCAATTACATAAAGATGTGACAAAAACTTTGTTTAAAGCTGAATCAGTAAATGTTCCCAATTAGGTTCCTGAACACGTAATCTTTCATAACTTTTTTTTCTTTACACAATACAGGTTTGGGTCGTTATTTTCTTTGTCTCTGAATCGTCATTATCTACCAAATGGTTAATTTTAGTCGACATGTGTTCACACGTTCACTAATTAGGAGCCTATTATGTCGGTCTTTAATTTGATCAGGTAAAAATTTTGCTTCCTCTTTTAATGACATTCTATTCAATATAGCAGAACATGGGAAGTTTGTTATACACCGCATGCATAGCTATTCCTGATGTAATGTAGTTTAAGAGGGCAAATAATCCCTGTGAACAGGAAAAGAACAGAATTAAGAACAACTAACAGTTTGTTAAAGTTCTGAGATTGCAATTGCGGTTGGAACAAAAACCAGCATGCACAGGTGCAGCCCTGAACCCAGACAGGGAACATCTGTTCAAGTTGATTCTTTGTTAAGCGTCGCTTCGAGCTTGATTGACAGAACGTCATATAAACAGTTAATAATAACGAACACCTGAAGCAGAACGCTATTTGATGGACGAAGCCCGATCAATTAACTCAATAAATACAACTGAAACGAATGGCGCACGTTGCCAATCTCGCTATTGTGATGGCAGAAACGTTCTAATACTTTTAACCGCTCCAGATTGTTGGTCTTTCTTCATGTTTGGCATCATTAGTGCCGCAGAAATGTGGCGACTATCGCTGTGCTTCTGGCTTTTTGTAGGCGGTATATCGTCCGCTATTTCGGTTAGAAACGCCGATGGTTCACTGGCCGATCATTCCCCAGAGCCGGGGGGCGTAGCGCAAAATGCGTGGTACCCCGGTGTTTCTCTGCTTGGCGCCGTTGACGGACACTCTTCCAATCGGCTGACGTCGGGCTCGGGTGCTGCAGGCGGGAAGCGCGAGAGTGCGGATTTGGAGCTGGAGATCTGGTGTATCGGTGACCAGCTGACCCTGGGTGTCGGAATGAAGCTGAACGGCGCTGAGTTGAACCCGGAAGCGCTCACCCTGGGAGATGGCTGCAAGGGCAACGGGCTGTCCGCGCGCTACCTGTGGTTTACGTACGACCTGTCCCAGTGCGCTACCAGAGAATCGGTGAGGGGATATGGTGGTGGGTTTCTCTCTTCAAGCTACCATCTGGTAGTTACTGCTGTACTGCTATCAACATCCCCCTCACTACCCATCTTCCGCCGTGGCCTGAAGACTCATCTCTTCAGACTATACCTAAACTAACCACCACCACGCTGTATATTTCACTCTAAACCCCCCCCCCCCCCCCCCCCCCCCCCCCCCCCCCCCCCCCCCCTCATGACGCATGTTGCCCCATCCCAGCACTCTTTGGTAATTTGTATTTGTCCTAATACTGTAGCTTATTCTTCCTAGTTGGCTTTGCAGAGGTTAGGTCAGAATTGTGTTCACTGTGTGAACTAAACTATGTTCTTGGCTAGAAATAGCTGTACAAAATAAGTATTGTACCTTACTTAACCTGTGTTTAGCAGTTGTCTATGACCATGAAATGCACTTTGTACGTCGCTTTGGATAAAAGCGTCTGCCAAATAAATGTAATGTAAATGTAAATCACAAAGGGTATTTGGTGGGAAAAACTTTTACTGTCGAATTGGCATTACTTTCAGTTCTATGGCCCAGATTCAGAAGTGTAGTAGTTTCATGACTTTTGAATATAAACGAACCTTTCATGGGCATGTAAATTGCACGATGGTACAGGGTCTTTAAAATGCGGGTTTAAATTGGCGCACCGAGTTGTGCAGTGGTAAAGATGTGAGCTCATGGTCGGTCCTTACAGGTGCTCAACGGCGATGTGGTGTACATCAACGTCATCCAGTACACCCCAGGCCCCATCAACCCATCCCTCAAATGGGTCGAGGCCTTTTCTCTACCTGTGCACTGTACTCTGAACAGGTGAGCGCCCTAACTGCAGAGCTGTACCTGCGGCTGTGTGTCACCGCATTGCCTCTGGCGTCGCGCAATTCTGCCGTCTCTGCATTTCAGACACCAAGGTATTGCGAGTCCCGTTTTGATGTCGCATCCTGTTCTGATGTCACTTCCTGTTTCCACGCCCAGCCCCGACCCTGGCTTCGCGCTGAGGGCTATGAACCGTGAGTCCCTCCGGTGATCTGGCGTGCTGAGGCCTGTGCCTAACCCTAACCCCTCGTGCCGTCGGTCACCGCTTGGGTTTGCGCTGTTGAAGGTTCCTGGACCGGTGCCATGGAGACCAACGTGTACCGGCGGGGGCAGGCGGTCCACCTGCAGGCTGCCGTTGGGCGGCTGGAGGAGGAGGAGCAGCTGTACGTTCAGTCCTGCCACGCCACCGCGTCCCCCGACCCGTGGTCCCGGCCCAGAGTACGCCTCATCGTGAAAAAGGGGTGCGTGCCGCTGGGCCCACTGCGAGCTGGGCCCCTGCCACAAATTTCAGACTTGTACTACTTTGCTTTTGAACATCCAACTTTATGAACAAAGTTTCAGGGAGCAACAAACAATTTGTATTGTGTGTTTGCAGCCAACTGTTCGAAGTGGCTTGAACACAAACTTACTGTAACTCCTTTGGTTAGCTCCTCCCACTATGGGCATGACTCTGCTCTGGGCAGTTGAGCATCTCTTGTACATTAGATGTCCATGTTGCTGATTTACATCTGGTAAATGTTTGGTCTGAAGCAAACTGCTGTTTATATGGCTGCGGAACAAAACTGAAGCTATTCACCAACCATAGGATAACTGGTCTGACGCAACCCCCCCCCCCCCCCCCCCCACATGGGTTTACCTGTCCTGCAGGTGTGTTGCGTACGTGGTGTCCAAGCGAGGCCACGCCAGGTTCGTGCTGTCCGAGAGATCCGATGTGGTCAATATAAAGTTCGCTGCCTTCCATTTTGGCCCTCCTGAGGTATGCTGGGCCTCTGTGGCATTTTGGTAACTGAAACTTTGCATTTGGTCTGTTTCTAATGATGTGTTTGCATGGGATAATATTGGGTTTAAAGACCAAGCTTGAGTTCTACAGCCAGGGAAACTGATCATACTTTACTACCTGTTAGGGGCAAGGTCTTCAATAATTGATGTTTGTGTGCTGCTAGCCTCTGAACTGTTATACATACTAATGATTGTACTTGAAGCTGCTCCACAGTGGGACTCTGCTTCTGATACCTGTGATTTTTCCACAGATCTACATCCACTGTGAACTGGCTGTTCTAGAGCAGGAAATGACCTCTGCCAGCAAATTCTGCAACTACAACCAGAAGCAGCAAAGGTGGGTGTCCTGCTTTGCAGCGGCCTGCTGGGGGCGCTGTTCAATAATGCTCTGACAAGTTCCACGAGCAGAGCTGGAATATAACTAATCAAAAGGCTTTCCGTTCTGTTTGGGAGCACTGATTGGTTTAAATGGGTGCATCACTGATTCAACATGGGTGGTGTAGTATAGTTAAACTGGGATTGGAACAAAGGTTGCAGGTTTTATTCGCAAGTAGGACACTGCTGTGCCCTTGAGCAAAGTATGAGTTTCAGCATGTACACAGTTACCATGTAAAAATGAAAATCTGTTACTAATTTTGTGCATGAGAGCATCTGCTGAATGTCTAAAATATGGAAGCTCTGCTTTTAAACCCCATTTTCTGATCTCTGCTTTTAAGGCCACAGAGGTGGGCGGGGCTTGTTAAAGCCGGTCTGTTTGCTTTTCAATCCAGTTTGTGCACCTGACCTGCCTTGTTTCATAGATTTGTGTGCAAAAGGCCATGCTGTGGCAGTGTTGAGGCCTGACAGGGTGATTGACTGTGTGGTTGTGGTGGTGGTGACGGCTGACTGGATGGTCTTGCTCTGCTAGGTGGGAGGAGCTCAGCGGTGATCTTGCTGTGTGCAGCTGCTGTAGGACTGAGTGCAATGACGCCGCCCCAAGCAGTGCCCCCCCAGGTCAGTACGACTTTAACCCCAGGGGCTCCTCCTGACCTGAGAGACCTGCAGGTTCTGCCGGTTTGTCTTCATCTTTAGACTGGCAACCAGGTCAGACCCCAGAAACTAGGTGACTTGGCTGTTGGTGAATTGGCAACATAGGGGGCGACATAGCTCAGGAGGTAAGACCGATTGTCTGGCAGGGTTGCCGGTTCAAACCCCACCCTGGGCGTGTCGAAGTGTCCTTGAGCAAGACACCTTACCCCCAACCCCTAACTGCTCTGGCGAATGAGAGGCATCAATTGTAAAGCGCTTTGGATAAAAGCGCTATATAAATGCAGTCCATTTACCATCCATTTGAATTCTTACTGGTTTTCTTTTTCAGGCTGTACTGAATATTGAAAATTGACACCTTGGTTGCAGAATTAGAGTTTTTGGTGAGGGGGGATGTCTAACCTGCATCAGATCAGTCTGAATTAAAGATGTTAAGGCTGCTTATTTCACGCTTCTGCTTTTACCCTCTTTGACACCGTGCTGTAATCTGTTCCCCCTTGAGGGTCCTTGGTTGTGTCACTCCTGTATTTCCCAGCATGCTGTGCTTCTCCCTGCAGGTCCCCAGGCGCTCGTGAGCATTGGCCCCCTCATTGTTGTGAACGGCACCGCAGCGGGGAACGCCGAACCCGAGCTTTCCGCCCCCCCGTGGAGTGAACCACCGGTCGCTGTGGAAACCACACCCTTTCCACCCGTGTCTGTTCCGACTGAATTCCCAGAAGAGTCTCGTCCAGGATACCCCGACGTCCCCCCCCAGGGTTGGGCGGAGCTAATTGCCGCAGACGGTGTGGCCTACCTGGATGGGATGCCGGTGCAGGAAGGGGTCTGGGGGCAGCCCCAGGGCGCCCCCCAGGGGTGGCTGGCTGCTGGTTCGGGCTCTTCAAGCGTCACATGGCTATACCCCCCAGTGGTGGCTGATGGCGGGGTGCTGATAGTCAGGCATGTCCCTGAAGAGCCTGGTATGGACGTGGTGGTGGGGCATGTCCCTGTAGAGCCGGTGGGTTGGCAGAATGAGGCTTTTGGGAAGGGGGAGGACTCCCTTGTGTCTCTACAAAACGACGACAGTGACATCATACGGCAGTATCACCGTGACGACCCCTCTGCCCTGGAGGCCTGGAGGCGGGACTCTTCTGGACTCCTCCTGTCGCCGCCCGTCTCGGACCCGGTTCTGGATGAGTCCAGGCGGAAGCGGTGGGGCGGCGGTCTGGGAGCACTGGTCCAGAACCAGCAGCAGCCAGAACCGGCCGATCGGAAAGGGGATCCGAATCGTCATGGTGACAAGGACCCTCTGGGCGGGGTTGGCGTGGAGGACGAGGGCCTCCTGGTGCAGAGGACGGAGGTGGTGATGCACAAGGGGCGGGGCCAAACTGACGCGGCGGTGCTGTCCACGTTCCGATCCAGTCTGGCGCTGACCCGGACCAAAGGTGCCATCCAGAAGCTGCGCTACGAGGAAGAGGAGGAGGGGATGGCTGAGGAGGCGCGAGCGATGAAGAGGAGGGTCCTGCTGGAGGAGGACAATGTCCAGCCTTCATCCCTGCGGGCTGTGCTGAGGTGAGGGCAATGTCTGGGTCAAGGGTCAAAGGTCAGGTGTATTCAATGCTGCCCCGACCAGGAATGGTGAGAACATGCAGGGAGTTTGTGGCCTTGTCTTAAACTGCTTGTTCACCTAATGAGTGTGCATTTATAGCTACTTGACAGTATGCAAGTGAGCTGTTTAGACAGAGTATGCAGTAGTGCTGAACACGGGCATAGTTTACCGTAGAGGGTGATTTTATTCAGCCAAGTCGATTGTCAACTTAATGGCTCCCATCATAGTATTTCTGAACTTGCTGTCCCAATACTAGCTGTAGCATCCTGTGATTTCCTTTTATTTTTTTTGGCGGGGGGGGGTGCGGGTGGATGCTGAAATTCAGTGACATGTCTAATGCCTCTCTCCCTCTTTAGGAGAATGTACAAGGTGGAGTGATTCCCTCACCCAGACTCTTTCCAATGGTGGCTGAGCACACAAATGAATAAAGAAGTCTGCATCTTCACACTGGGTTTGGCCTGCCTCTTATTGAAATAAATGGGGTTACTGAAATGCATCTGAAGTAGTCTTCTCCTTTTAATGTCTGTTTGGAGGGGATGGGCTTGGGGTTTGAGTGACCAAGCCTTCTGTGTAATTCAAGCGGGCAGCAGTGTAGTATGGTGGGTAAGGAACTGGTCTTAAGCAATGCAGGTTAAGAACCTTGCTCAAGGGTGCTTCAGTATGTATCCAGCTTTATAAATGGATGCTGTGTGAAAGTTGTGTAAATCGCTCTTGTCCAGAGCATCTGCGAAGTGCCTGTAATCTAATTTGAATTGTAAACCTGTGCAGACACTGCAGTGCACCATCGCCTCTGGGGCTCGTTTACAGTTCCGTTACCAGGGCTGTGATGGGGCTTCATGGTGCTTGGAGGTCACTAACTTGATTGCATTTGAGTTTGACGACAACTTGTCTTCCTCATCAGCATCTAAACAAATTTGGTTTGCGGTGGATTTGAACATTACTGAGCTGCCAGGTCTGAGTTCAGTACTGTGGCCACAAGGGGGCAGCCTCCTCTCGAGTCCTAATCTGCATTTGGTTTCTATTGATGCTATTTTGGCCTTGTGCATCGCCCCACCCACATTGGGTCTTAATGGAGTCACATGTTCCATTAGTTTGCCAGAACAACATTTTTAAACCGTGTGGCCTCAGTCTTGTGCTTGCAGGTTTAACTCGTGCTGAAGAGGCGCGTTAGTTCATCTGAGTTTGCCCTTGCTTTCGGGCCTCTGAAATGAAGGGATTTTCTGATCTCTCAAATTTAAGAGCATGCCAGCTTGAGTTGCTGGTGGGGACCAAAGAGTAGTCTTTAGTTTTGTTGTACCAACCTTTTCTAGTGTTGGTGTTCAACATTGCTGAACAAAGGGTCTCATTTTGTGTGTGTTTCAGTCCCAAGCTCTTAAAGCATGTTAATGATAGGAGCAAACCCCTCAATTGTGGCTTCCTCTGTAGTACATGGCAGCCATTTTGTGCTAGATTACTCACCAGGAAAAAAAAGCTGGGGGGGGTGAGGCAGAGTGGGCCATAAAGTTCTGGTGACAAGTTTCCAGACCTGTCAATCTAAGCTAGTTTTGTTTTCATGGCAACCATGGTTAATGAACTCTCTGCTGATTGGACAGAGGCTTGGGAAGAGATCCAAGGCAAGGCTGAAACTGCGATGGCGTTAACCTTCAAGGCCTCGTCAGGGATGATCGCACGTCTCCGTGAACAGGATGTTTGGCAGATCCTCATGCATGCAGATGTGTAACTGCAGAGGACTTCTTCTTTGGTGGTAAAGCAGGGGGGTTTGTTTCTCTATGGTTTGTGGGATGGATGGGTGCCTGGGTCCAATGACTCACTGCATGTGGAAGGTCTGAGCTGGAGCTGCTGCCGTCGTCTTGTTCAGGTGGGCCGTGCTGTCTGGGCTGCAGTCACGATGAGCGACCCGCTGCAGTGCGTTTGATAAACGAGCGGGCCTGCGGTGGACGTGGAGGAGCAGGGTGCTGGTGCCTCTGCTGCTGCCGGGACGTCCTGCTCTGACTCGCCCGGCTCTTTTGGCGTTGGTTTCAGAATGTTGCAATTTGTTCAGAGTGAACACGGTGTTCATGGAGTAGAAATCTCAGACGTGCCCGATGTGTTTACTCGGTGTGATTCTTTATGAAAGGGTGAACTCTCATCGTTTTCACAGACTGCATGATTTTTTTTCTGAAACCAGACGTTTGGCACAGCCTTGGCTTGCCCGGGTCTGTGAAGAGGAGGCCTTGTTTCTGTGGTGCTAGAGCTGTGGGTGCAATGGCTCCTCTGACTCACTGAGCTGAGGGAGAGCGTCACTGCTTCTACTCTGATCTGCTTGGCCTTACACACACTCCTCTGTCTTACACCCACACACACACTCACTCCTCTGTGTCTTACACACACACACACACACACACACACTCTCACTCCTCTGTGTCTTACACACACACACACACTCTCCTCTGTCTTACACACACACACACACACTCTCTCTCCTCTGTGTCTTACACACACACACACACTCACTCACTCCTGTGTCTTACACACACACACACACACACACACACACTCACACACTCCTCTGTCTTACACACACACACTCACTCCTCTGTGCCTTACACACACACCCCTGTGTATCCGTCTATTCATGCTCAAATCTCCACAGATTCACGGATCTATTGTTCCAGGGCCACACCTGCTCTGAACTGACGTTTGTGGATGAGGGTTTTGAGCGCTTGGTTCTTTATGTAAAGGGAAAAGACTGAGACCACATCAAACGATCAGTTTCACAGTGTATGGGCATGTGTCTGTGTAATTAACTTTTGATATTCTTTCAAGAACTATTGACCGCATTTGATTTTAATCCCAAACAAAAATATTGTAACTCAGAGCATTTGTTTGTTGGGTGTTTTTGTGCAGTGTGATGTGTTTCTACCCAGTGGGAGGGGAAACTCGATTTGCCAGGCAGACCTGCCCAGACGAGATTCCTGCCTTTCTTTTTTTTTTTAAATCACTGCCACACCCACAAAAGGAATCCTAGTCTCTGCTCCTCGAAAGCCACAATGTTTGCACTTTTTTTTTTTTTTGGCTTCTTTTCAGAGTTCTTGGAAATAATGAATCTTTACCCAATCAATGCCCATCTATGTACTGAAACACTGTGAAGGCTAGCAGATGGTTTGGTTTGGAGAAGGAATCCAAACGCTTGACTGAACTGTGCAACATCTTCCCACATGTAAAAAAAAAAAAAAGAGGGTTATGATGGCCATAAAGATGCATTTTGTAGTTGAACATAACGTAACATAATGATGAGAACAGGCCATTCAGCCAAACAATGCTCTACCACTAAAGCGTACCTAGTGTTCAGCTGTAGATAGTATCTCATCAAAAACACGTTTTCAACGTACAAAAATGCCAAGTTACTCACACGTACAAGACATACACCGTCTATAACTCATTCATTCAGACTGTCAACATCCAGGCCTGCCATTAAAAGTATTGATATCAAAATGACGCCAAGTTACGGTACTACAAACAATATAGGCTATCTTGCCTCATCGAAATTAAATAAGATGTATTCCAAAGCAATGCTACCCAATATTTCCTCTATTATTTCAAGTCACTTGGTCCTGTGTGTATAAGCATGCACTACATGGACAGGCCAAAGATATGTGTGGATGGCTTTCTCACAGTCAAGATTGATTGAAAAGGCGTCTATATGTCCAATTTGTATTGGTATGTATGTATTTCGCTGCCCAGCATTTCTGTTGCCTGAATGATTGTATGTTTGTTGGTATAAAGCTCCCTAGGTCGCAACTTGTGTACCCTGCTGTCCTCCTCCGTTGTCTGTTATTTCGTGGAGATGCACTTTGTGTTTGTAAGGTTTATAAGGCATTTTGATAGGCTTATCTGCAGGTGGGAATCCTCTTCGCTGTTTTGCTAAGCTAGAACCGGAAAAGTTGATAGTGGAGAATCGGAGCAGACGCATATATCCCAGCAGGCTTTGCTTAAGAGAAAATAACAACAGTGTGAGAGAAATTAGGATGAAATTATGAAATTGCGTAGTTGAAACAATCTGTTTTTAGCAGAATGGGCATGTAGGTGAAGGTTGACATGATCACAGACTATAGTGCGAAGTAAATGGAGTGACCATGAGCGAGCTTATTTTCCTTATCGAACGGTATATGTAACAGTCGCTATAAAATACTCATTATTAAAGTGGGTGGTTAAGTAACGTGTGGAATGTAACGTAATGTTTTATTGGGGAGTTGCAGGACATACATACAATTGTATGTGGCTAGATGGAGAACAGGGCGAGGTAACCTGAATGTAGAAATGTGGCGTTTGCTGATAAGAAGGTTTTGTATGGTAGCCAAGTGAAGAAATATAGTTAGTAGAAATGGCACAGCGGTGAACTGGTGTAACTTTTTAATAAAATGAATACATTTGCCGTCATGAAATGCATATGGGTGGCCGTGAGTGAGTTTTGGTAAAGAAAATATAAGCGTAAGAAAATGTTAGTGTAAAAGAGGAAATTATCTGCCTGAGGGCGAGGCGGGATTCAATCCTTCAACCGGAGGTTTACCAGTCTGTGACTTTGTTAGGGCAGCACCATGACATAGCTATGCAATGCGTGAAATGTCATTAGCAAACCTGTCCGTGGTTTTAAAGAAGAACACAGGCGAGTAAGCACAGAAGAGCTACCGTTGAATCCATATGGCTCTGCAATATTGTAGCCGGTTAATAATTGAACGTGCAGACGGTACGTCATAATGCAGTGTATACGTTTGGTGAACGGCGGGTAGCAAAAGCAATAATTGAGAAGTAGTAGACAATTATTAGTGAGGGTAAAAGCAAGTTAAAGAAACACGCTCCTAGCTGGGCTTGAACATACGACCCTGTGTTCCCAAAACTGTAACCTTGCCCACTAGGCCACAGGCAGACTTGCTGTTTGTCCTGAAAATGTTTCAGAGTAAAAAGGTATGGGTATTTTGCGTGTGTATGCAAGTTTTTGATCGGCTCGTGTAGGTGAAGATTTGGCTGGTGTCCAATGGGGAGACATGTTATTAGTGGGATAGGCGGCAGGAAAAATAAGAATGAGAAGAAGAAGAAGAAGGAGAAAACGCAAAATCCCCTTAGTTTGGGGCTTTATTGTGTGGACATGTGAAGTTGTTTATGAAATCTGTCTGTTGAAATGGGGTCAGAATGTACAGAATTTAATGTTTTTAAGGGCTGAGTGTCTGTGGCTGTTGTGGTTATTTCTGTGGGGAACCCTGAAAAGTGCCAAACTCTGGGTGCTGTATAGGTATGGGGCATGCCCCCGCCAAGGCGTAACTTGGCGGGATGGCATACCTGCCATCCCAATCTAACACCATATCAAGCTTGGTCTGGAAAATCCCCAGAATTTTTGCTTCTACTACATGACCGGGTAAACTATTCCACACAGTGACTACTCCCTGTGGGGAAAAAAATACTTCCTAACATCTGTGTGAAATTCACCTTTTGCTAATAAGATGAAGTAGCAGATAGTGCACCTTCAGCTGGAGGTCCCCAACCTACAGTTGGACTGCAGAGTTTTCTTTGACCATTTAGACCAATTTTATCCCTAAAATGTTCGCTCATTTTGCATCACCGGTCTCTCGGGACATATCCAGCAGGTGCGGCTGATCAGGATGTTTGTGTGCAGTGTGATGTTTTCCTATCCAGTGGGAGGGGAAACACAATTGGCCAGGCAGACCTGCCCAGTCAAGTTTCCTGAAGAAGAAATCCAAGCAAGAAAAAGATGTAGAAGCTCTGGAAAATGTTCAAAGAAGGGCAACCAAATTGTTTCCTTGTATTAAAGACAAAGGCTATGCGGAAATACTTGAGATGCTTAATCTCTTCAAGCTTAGTAAAAGGAGATTTAGGGGTGATTTGACTGAGGCTTTTAAATTCATAAAGGTGGTTAACAAAGTGAACTACAAGTGATTCTTCAGGTCCTGTTAGTAGAAGGAGGGAACATAAATGTAAATGAGCAAAAGGTAAATTCTGTAGACATAAGGAAGAACTTTATCATGCAGAGAGTAGTCAATGTGTGGAATAGCCTGCCAGGTCACGTAGTAGAGGCAGAAACTCTGGGGATTTTCAAGACTAGGCTTGATACAGTGTTAGATACCATCTAGTCTGAAGGTAATCAGAGCACTAGATACAATATAGTTTGGTCTGTTCTCATCATTATGACGTTATGTTACTTGACTGAACTGTGAAACATCTTCCCACATGTAAAAAGATGGTTATGATGGTCATCAAACAAAAACGATGCATTTTGTAGTTGTGTAGAACATAACGCAACATAACTACGAGAGCAGGCTATTCAGCTGAACAATGCTCACCACTTTCCTACTGCTAAGTTGTACCTAGTGCTCTGATTATTTATAGACTAGATAGTCTCCAGCAGCAAAATACTTCCTAACATCTGTGTGGAATTCACCTTTTGCTAATATGATGAAGTAGCAGATAGTGCACCTTCAGTTGGAGGTCCCCAGCCTACAGCTGGACTGCAGAGTTTTCTTTGACCATTTAGACCAATTTTTTCCATAAAATGTTTGCTCATTTTACATCGCTGGTCTCTCAGGTCATATTCAGCAGGTTTCTCAGTTAGGAGAAACACTGATTTCTTTCTTTAGGATACTGAATTGTGTAACATCTTCCCCCACGTGTATAAAGAAGGTTACACAACATCAAACAATACAACTGCATTTTGCAATCATGTCTGACGCAATAGTTCATATGTGGGCGGCGGGGGAAATAAAATCTTTTTTCTGAAGTTTGGCGTTGAATTCCTATGGCAACGTTCAATGAATGTGTCAGGTAACAATGGTATACGTGTGTTGATGAATCTGTGCGTGTGTCTTTCTTGGTCGCTGATAGGTGATTGTAGAAGAGATGTGATATGTTAATTTTTCATAAATATGTTTTTAGTGCTCGTAAACATGAACAGCGATGGCACAGATGCATGGCTGACTCTGTCATTTATTATTTATCAAAATAATGTACAAAAAAGCAGGAATATTTCATATTTAAAGCCACTTTAAAGTGTGTTTGTTCCTGAAGGGTGTGGAGAGATTTCAATCCAACTGGAGGCTTTGTCCTCTTGCAGAAGCCAGTCGGTCCAGTTTAGAACAGCATTCATTTAAACCCTCCCCTAGCTTTCACACAGTTTGTGAAGGGATTAATGCTCTCTCTCTCTCTCTCTCTCACTCTCTCTCTCTCTCATTTTCAGAGTTTACAGGAGTGGATCATTTTGACGTATGTAGCGGTTTAAAGAACACAAACGTGTTTGTGCTTCAGCATCCTGCTCTCCTGGCTGAGGAGCGCTCGGCTGCAGAGGGGAGACTCGGGGCAATCGAGCTCCTGTGTACAAACATGTCAAAACAAAGGGACATCAAACCCCAAACAAACTCGCAAGTTCCTACAAACTGGCAGACAAATATATAATGTGTTAAAGATATGTAAACATTGTGCTGTCGTGTCTGGGAGACTGACTCTGTGGTAACCCCCCCCCAACCCCCCCCCCCTCCTTAAAAAAAAACCTGCAAGCGACTTATTTGGCCCTCTGAGTAGGCAGTGAATCAGTGCATCCAAACAGCTGCTGAACAGGACAAAAAAAGTCCCTCAGGAGCTATACTGTAATCAGAATATCATCATCATCATCATCATCATCAAAGGATATTTGCTTCAGCAGAATCAGGGCCCAGAGGAAGAGGGTTCAAACATGACTGCTATAATCCAGTGATTAAATACATGTTTTGCATACACATATACCTGACATGCAACCTACCCCCCCCCCCCAAAACTCCTCTTTTCTGTTGCTCTTTCGTGAATGCTCGGCACCTGTCAGGTGCGGAGAGCTGTTTTTGGATGGGGGGTTTGTGCTCTCTGCTGTAACCATGGTATCCATATTCGGGTACAGCGTTTTACTAGAGAGCACTGGCAACCCCCTGCCCTGCTCTACCTCACTCCACCTCACTCACCGCCAGAGACTCAGGACGTCAGTGAGGAATCAGAGTGTGGATGTTTGTGTGTGCAACGTGTGTGTGTACACGTTTCCTCTCTTAGAAAATGAAATAATACAGATCAAACACGGGAGGCAGTGGAAGGTTCTAGAAGTCTCTGGAAGAAGTCAAAGAGAATCTCAGGCAGTGGAGGACTGGTTGGGGGCCCACATTTTGGGTGGGTGGGGGGGGGGGGGGGGGGTTCCATGTGTAGGTGGGTCATGGGCAGGTGGCGGTCCAGGAAACTCGGAAGAAGACGGCCACCTACACACAACCCCGTTTTGCTGATAAAGGGAACGAGTCAATGTTTCAGCCTCATTTTAACTTCACCCTTTAAAATAATGAAATCGTAAAAAAATAATAATAATAATAATAATAATTATTATTATTATTATTATTAAAAAAACAGGCGGCAGTGGAAGGTTCCGGAAGAGTCTGGAAGAAGTCGAGGGGCCCCCTGGGGCCCTCAGGCGGCAGTGGACAGGTTGGGGGCGGACGCCCGCATTTCGTCGTTGACCCTGAAGGTGGGCTTGAGGTCGAGGCGCTTCATGGGCAGCTGCTGGTAGCTTCCCCGGTCCTCGTCCTTGTACCTCTGGTGCTGCAGCTCCACCAGGCGGTCGCGGCTCTTCATCTTGCGGACGACGCGCGCGATGCGCTTGGCGATCAGGTAGATGATCTCGCACACGCTCAGAACGATGCACAGGGCCGAGGCGCCCACCATGAAGTAGGTGAAGACCTTCTTCTCCGTGGGGTGGCCGATGTAGCAGTCCACCTGGTTGGGGCAGGGCTTGACTTCGCACTTGACCACCCGGGGAAGGTAGAAGCTGTCGTAGATCATGTGCAGCAGGTAGAGGAAGACGATCTCGATGCCCGTCTTGAAGAAGAGACTCAGCAGGTAGGTCCACCACAGGCCGCCGTGCTTCCTGCCCGTGTTGTCGTAGAGCTTGGTGTCCTCGCCGAACTTGGCCCGGTACTTGCGCTCCCGCTCGTCACGGTACGCCACGTGCATCACCACCATGAGCGAGGGGCAGGTGACGAAGATGAGCTGCAGCGCCCACAGGCGGATGTGGGAGATGGGGAAGAAGTGGTCGTAGCAGACGTTGGGGCAGCCTGGCTGCTTGGTGTTGCAGTCAAAGTCCTTCTGCTCGTCCCCCCAGACGCGCTCTGCCGCGACGACGTACACCAGCACCCGGAACACGAACACCACCGACAGCCAGATCCGCCCGAATGCCGTCGAGTACTTGTTCACCCCGCTAAGGAGCGCTTGGAACATCTTCCAGTCCATCTTGGCAGCTTCAGGTACTCTCCTCCTCCTTCTCCAAAAACTGTTCCTTCTGAAACCCTCCTTTCTCTGGATTCCTCTAGTTTTTCATAAGTGTTATTCAGTAAGCCTGGAAACACACAAAAACACATCACAAAAAAGATTAGCATAGAACTCTTGAATTAGATGATACAGACAGTAGATCAGGGGTGTCTAGTCTTACCTGGAAAGGGCTGGAGCTGGAGTTTTTCTGGTAGCCCAGCACCTAAGACACCTGATTGTGATCTTCAATCAAGACCTTGATAAGTAAAAGCAGGTGTCTTGATGCTGGGCTAAAACTAAAATCTGCACCCACACCAACCCTTTCTGGAGAAGACAGGACACTCCAGCAATGGATGATTGACGGACAGATGAAATTGAAAGTCACAATAGGAAAATAAGGACAGATTGAAAAAGAGACCTTATTAGTCCTCCATGGTGTAAATGACTGTCACCAACATGGACTGCATCAACACACAGGTAGACAACAGGAAGAAAGAGCACATGACACACCTGCTCAGGTACTGATACACGGTGGACCAGGTGCAAACCACAGTAGATTGATTTATAAAAACAAATAATAAAAGGTAAAAATCCCAGGGTATTTGCCCCAAAGGTGCATGACTATTCCTGGGCAATGTACCTGGTTTCCATTCTTGGCAGAAGCAAATGTGTTTCTTAGGCCAGGATAACCTCCACTCTGCCCTGTGGTACATACCTTCTCAACTGCTAATCCACTGCAGCATGACCCAGTCTCTCCAACAACATCTGCATAACAAAGCCATCGATCACCAAGACCCACTCTCTGAGGGCACGGTCTGTTTGAATCAGAAGACGCTCCATTTGAACTTTTCAACTGACCGATGATACGGCCTCGGTAACAGTAACTTGTAAATAATATGTCCATAAATACTGAGCCGTGCTGACGTGTGTACTGTTGAATCCCATGTAAAAAGGATTTGGTAAACCAGAGGTGGGGGTTATGGTTTACATTTGCGTATCTGGCCGAATCATTTGGGAGAATTCTTTTGTTCAAATAAAGTCTGTATTGTACAACCAGTTCTCCATCTTTTCTAATGGTTCTTTTCCATACTCACTGACGGGTGAGTATGGCGACATAGCTCAGGAGGTAAGACAGGAGGGTTGCCGGTTCAAACCCCGCCCTGGGCGTGTCAAAGTGTCCTTGAGCAAGACACCTAACCCATAACTGCTCTGGCGAATGAGAGGCATCAATTGTAAAGCGCTTTGGATAAAAGCACTATATAAATGCAGTCCATTCACTGACGGGTTTTTCTGGAACCCACAGAAAGTATTTCAGATGTATTTTAGCCATGTCAGCATGATCTGTCTCCCACTCCCTTGCAGAGAGAAAGAACACTACAGCTATAGACTGTGATTTTCTCCAACACTCACAACAAGCAGTGGATCTCAAACTTAGTCCTGAGGACCCCTGTATGATGTTTTTAACACAATGCAGGGTCAGTTCGTTATCACACACAGTACTACAGGAGAACAAGTGACTATTTTACACCCTACAGGCCACAGTACCACAGGAGAACCAGTGACTATTTTACACCCTACAGGCCACGCAGTACTACAGGAGAGCTAGCACCTGTAGGAGAGGTACTGTCACAAGTGACAATAGCTGGTGACACATGCCCTTGTACCCACTTACCACCATCCCAGCTAACACAAAATGTCCTTACAATGTTGCTGCCATGTAGTCCAATGTAATAACATTGACACAACATTCTAGTAACACTGTGAGAACGCATTGTGTCAGCTGGGATGCCCTGTATTCAGCCTTCCAGAGGAATGGATGAGCTGTGAACCTTACAGGACATGGGCGGAGTTTTAAGGGACAGTCGCCATTTAAGACGCCAGCGTGGTGGTAGTGTGTGATCCGGACAAACGATGCAAAAAATCTTCGCAAAAATCTCTCTTAACAGCCACTCCTGAATTCCAGGTGAAACACACACACCTGCTCACCGAGAATGTTCTCTTTTTCAGAGAAACTTCCTCAACCGGTGAGTAATAAACCCAGTGCAGGCACAGAAAGTGTGATAAACCCAGTGCAGGCACAGAAAGTGTGATAAACCCAGTGCAGGCACAGAAAGTGTCTGGGGCACAAGAAAAACAAAGAGTGAACTGCAGCATGCTTAGCTGGAGTTTAAGCCTCAGTTTTAATCTCTAAGACAGAAACTGATTACAATTTGTAAGTTCAAAACTTACCTTTTTAACCTGGTTTATATCAGATTTTCTATTTTTTATCTGGGAACTTTTATTTACTTATTTTCTATTATTTTTTTTTTTACATTTTTATTCATCCATGTATTTATTTTAGCATTTTATTCTTAAATTCTGAAGAAAATTTTTTGTGTATGCTAGGCTACCTTATTTTATTGTTTAACTTTTTTATTCTTGTTTTACATTGTTTCTTGTCAATCATATCGGTATTTGGAAAGGAGTTTGAACTGCATTTACTTGTACGAAAGGTTCTATATAAATAAAGTTTGATTGATCGATTGACTGAACTGGAACAATTATCTAAATCCGTGAAATAAGGGTTTGTTGTTACGGGCATAATGCAGTCCTGGGGTTTAGAGCTTTAAAGTCCAGCTAAGCACACTGCCATTGACCCTCAGGTACTATGTATTAAAAAATAAATGATAACAACAAAACTAATCTGTGTGTGTCTGTGTTACATAGCACCTTTCTTACACAACTGTAATCCAAAGTGATTAAAAATATAAAATGAAGATAAAAAAGGCAAGTAAACACATTTTCACAATTCATGATAAAAAAATTAATTCAATAGAATGGTGCCTCCATTTTGAAAGCGCTGAAACATCTATTGCTAACTGCACCAGCTGTCTCTAGTGGGCCAAGGCTCTCTCACTGTGAGGGAGGTGATTCTGGACTGATGGAGCCCAGGACAGACCTACAGACAGAGCCAGGTCTCCCTCCCGTCCAGACAGACAGTGTCTGGGCCGATTCAGATTAAGATGGAGAAACGGGGGTCTGTCTGATCTGATCAGTGGGTTTGGAATCCACAAGGACAGGTGAGGTGGAGGTGCAGGTGGTGGTGGAGGTGGAGGTAAGATTCAGGTGGCTGTGCAATGTGTGTAGTTAGAGTGTGTGAACTGGCCAACACAGAGAAGATCTCCCCAGACCACAGCCTCCCATCTCCCATCTCCCTCTCCCAGTCTGTTAACAGTCTGAAGCGTGAAGTTACCAGGAAGCAGGAAACCCACTTATCTCCGTCATAACATCGGCTGTCCTGTTTTGGCAGTTTGCATTATTTTAGATCTCATGCCTAGGCAAATGATCACAGAGATCATGGAGTTTTCCCATGTGTGGCCCCCCACCAAAATGAGTCATGTGACCTGCTGACACCCTGCGGACTGCAAGAGCCTCCAGCACAGTCCAAAACAGCAGGTCAGTTCAGGCAAATCGCAAACAAATGTGCTGCTCTGTATTCGACAAAATATACTCACATTAAAACACGAAACAAAGGAAAACAGGTTTGAACAAAATCTAGTTTGGAAAGAATGCACACCAACTTTGAGCAACAGCACACATTAGTAGTTATTATATTCACCCGCTTATGCAGCTATTGGTGCTGCTAATCAAAATAACTATTTGAAACATGAAAAATGTAACGAAAACTAGTAGCATTTTTTTTTTACTAAATGGGAAGCAATCATGTTGTTTCTGAAAGACTAGCATCCAACTAACCATGTGTCTGTTGATTTCTAGAATTCCTACGATTCCCAAATCCCGATTTCAAGTCAGGAATATGTAAGCGTTCAGGTGCAACCTTTCACTTTCCCCCAAGATTCCGGCCTCTTTCCTGCTGTAACAAGGTTAGGTAATGGACCGATAGCCTTACTGCCACAGAAGATCGTAACGCAGGTGAACGTAACGCAAGGAAAGCGGAAGACAGAAGAGCAAGAATGAAGACACGAATATTCTAGATCTAACACACGCGGCGCTTTTATTAAGCAAACGCTTCTAAAAATTAGCAGAGAGCCCAAACGAAATCTACGCGATAAATCAACTTTCTATGATTTACAGTCAACTAACAGGTGGGTTATTCAGGACAAGTAATTCCGATGAGGTAGACGATTTGACATTTCATTAACATTTCAACGAGCGGTAAAAATCATGTTTCATTTCCAAATGGTTAACATTATCGTTTAATGGTTTTAAATCAATATATGTTTGTTATATTCAGCACCTACACAACTGATTGTGTCTATCTAATTCGGGCAAATTAAATTCGGGGTCTTAATCCCTCTCCAACTTGAATAAAAACAGAACTCATGGAGAGATCAGTTAATCATATACTTACTGAAAGTGTGTGCGCTCTCTCAGTCCATTTCTGCGTATTAAAATACGAGGCTTATTCGTTTGATTCGCGTGCTTCTATCGCCTGTCGGTATTTTTGCCAAATACCTCAAAACTCGAACCGAACAGGATTCGTCACTCCCAACGCTGATGTCCTGAGTTACAAAAAATGTTCTTGGTTTTTGTCTAGGGGTGTGGTTAAAGTAAAAAAAAAAAAAGAGCGAAACTTTGCGAAATTGGCTGGATCCGTTGTTTTTCTCTTCGCATGCATCGTTCCGTGACTCCACAGTGGAGTCTGGACGAATCACACGAGCGCCTGGGAGCAAACGCGTAGAATAAAAATAAAACAAAACAAAATAAATGAATGTCAATTAAAATAAATAAATAATTGTTCATTACATTGCACACAGGCGCAAAAAGAGAAAAGGAGCAGTCTGTTTATATAATATGTTTCCATGGTAATGATGAATACAGAGGTGCCCAGGTAATTGTACAATTTTATTCTGCTGCTCAAGGCAAGAAATCAGGCTGCTCACAGCTTCGAGCGAAATGAATACAGGCCTAGCTCTCACATAACCACGAAATAACTCAGCAGAGTCTTATTTACTATCCTTTCAATTTTGGTCAAGTTCAAAAAGCACCCTTCGTTCTCAGAGAAAGGGAGGGAGACAGGGGTGGAAATGACACTTTCACCATCTGATTTCTGGGTAGGATTTCTCCGAACACCCGCGTACAGTCGTCATCCTGGGGTACTTTAAAGTCTGTTTTCTTCGCTGGTCATACAATTTTATTGGTGTGTGTTTTTCATTCCTTTGTCGAGTCGTGGCATTTCCTACCAGTCCTGTTTGTACCTGTCAGAATTCTGCGTAGCGAACACAAAAACTCAGCCGCACCCCGCGGTGAATAGGAGCGTTTGTGCTCCGTATGCCCACCCCTGATTGGTGGAGATTGCATCAGAGTGTGATGTTGAACTTCTTCCATTGTCGGTGTGGGGGAGTGGGCACTTTATACGAACAAAAGGGCTCCTTTCCTGAAAAAAATAAGAGATCTTTTCACACCCCTGCTTTGGATCTGGTTACCATTCCTGAATGTCCCTGATCCTGTTTCCTCTCTAGTGTGCATTCATATTAAGCTCGTCTCCCAGATTAATTGTGTACCTGTGCTTTTGTGCGGAAGGAGATAAGAGTCCACCCAGCTAAGAAGGCCTGCAGTAAGAAGAGGATGCTAGAAGCTAAGCCATGTGTCACGCTTTTGATTTAATTGACATTATGAAATACCGTTTTGCCTATTTAACAGAAGAACTTTCTGCAATACACAACCTGCAGCCATCACTCACACTGAAACTGGCTCATTTGACACACACATACACCAGATCAAGTGCATGCCAAATCAAATGGATTGACATTCAGTCGATGATTTGAAAAATGGTGGTAATGTTTCAAACAATGACAAAAATAAACTTCAAATAATTACCCCAACTGAGTGAGCTGGAAAGGAATTGACGCACACTCTTCACACTCACAGTGAACGGGTGCACAGGGATGGTGCACCATGGGAACATTCAACAGTGAGCATGGGAACTTCCGGACTGCAATCTTGACTTCTTGCAAACCTGCTTTGGACTTCATCTCCCATCATGCCTTCTGTGAAGCCAATGTTCTGGTACACTTTACCTACGGACAGTACCCACAGCTGTTTATCGCAAAGGAACAAAGATAAAGATATACTTTACTGAACTCCGTGGGGTAATTTGTCCTCTGCATTTGACCCATCCTAGTTAATAGCCACAGTGCAGTGCCCGGGGACCATCTCCAGTTCTGAGGCCAGTGCGTTGGTCAAGGGCAACTGCAGGAGTGAACTTAACATGCATGTCTTTGAGTGTGGGAGGAAACTGGAGTACCCAGAGTAAACCCACGCGAACACGGGGAGAACGTGCAAACTCCGCACAAAAAGACCCCAAGCCGAGATTCAAACCCACACCCTTCTTGCTGTGAGGCGACAGTGCTAACCACTGTGCCACCGTGTCCGCCCAACAAGAAGGCTGATTCCTCTCTAGCTTGCTCTTCAGTATGGCCAGGATGCCCAAACAATGAAAAAAAGAATATATTAAATATTTATATGAATACCTGGTGAGGTTTTATAATATGTCAAAGCAAGGAGGTTTACAAGACATAGATATACTGGCCTCTCTGGCCAGAGTGGCTATGTACACTGTTGCAGCTTTCAGAGTGTGTAAATAAGCCACTTCCAGTATGCTCTGCAATCTTTCAGTATACTGCCTAACCTGGTACCACAGTATGATGTGAAATTGCATCAGAAGCTAAAAGTTTGTGTGTGTATGTTTCTGATCTCTTCAGTGTGACATCAGCAGAGAGGTCAGAGGTCGTTGGGAGCGGATAGGCCGCTGTTGTCGCTGAGTGACTGTGCAGAACCCGCCGTGCCCGAGCGTGTCCCATCATGCACGGGGCGGAGATTGACATCAGGCGCGGGAAATTTCGCGGCCTCCGTGTCTGAACTTGCTCTCTCGCTCGTCTGAACTTTTCCGCCCGCCGGGCGTCCCCAAACCGCCCCGCCCCCGCCCCCGCGCGCGGCTCATATTCATCACCTGCGATGGAATGCTCGCGTGCCAGAGAACCTCCAGCCTCACCGTCCTGTCCCTCCTCGTCATTCTGCCGGAGGTCCCGTAGACCCACCTCGTACCCCATCTTAATGCTAAATAGATTGTGACATCATATCCTCTCAAGCCTTGCTCTAGCGCGTATTCCATGGGCCTACCAGGTACTCTGCTCTGAACTGTTAATGCATTGTGACATCATAGCATCTAAGGCCTGGCTTCTGAGGGCTTCTAGAACAGATTCTACAGACCAACCAGACACTCAACTCCGGAACACTGAACGTTCTGTTCCTTTGAAGTTGAAACATTCCAATCTGACACATTAAAACTCGGTAAGGGTGAATATGATCTTTGTGTATATTCCCATATTGCATTTGTGTGATTAATTTAAAGGTGACAGCGAATGTATGAAGTGGAACAGGAAGTGCTGGCACAGAGAGTACACAGGGAAGCAAACACCAGGAAATGACCCTGCGTCCAGTTCGGGTTTCTCCTGTTCGCCAGCTGATTGTTAGGAAGGTGGAGGAAGGAAGCGGAGTGAGCTGGGGACAGAGTGCTGACAGCAGATGGGTGTGAGGAGCCTGCCTGCTCTGTTTTTCCACTGAACGCTCAGTCCAGCCGCAGAGCTGGCTCTCGCTCTGTCTGTGAGACACAGCGTAGGAATGCGACTGTGACTCAGAGCCTCCCCACAGCCTGCCCCGACACGCTGCTGCTACATCTAACCGCTCTGCTCCTCACTACTCCTCTCTGGTCCTCACTACTCCCCACTGCTCCTCTCTGCTCCCCACAGCCTGCCCCGACACGTTGCTGCTACATCTAACTGCTCTGTTCCTCACTACTCCCCACTGCTCCTCACTACTCCCCACTGCTCCTCTCTGCTCCCCACAGCCTGCCCCAACACACTGCTGCTACATCTAACCGCTCCTCTCTGCTCCTCCCTACTGCTCACTGCCCACTCTCTTCACCATACCAGCATCGGGCACTGACCGCTCTCATCGCCACAGCAGCATCGGGCACTGCCCGCTCTCTTCACCATACCAGCATTGGGCACTGCCCACTCTCTTCACCATACCAGCATTGGGCACTGCCCGCTCTCTTCACCATACCAGCATTGGGCACTGCCCGCTCTCTTCACCATAGCAGCATCGGGCACTGCCCGCTCTCATCACCACAGCAGCATCGGGCACTGCCCGCTCTCTTCACCATACCAGCATTGGGCACTGCCCGCTCTCATCACCATAGCAGCATCGGGCACTGACCGCTCTCTTCGCCATAGCAGCATCGGGCACTGCCCGCTCTCATCGCCATAGCAGCATCGGGCACTGCCCGCTCTCATCACCATAGCAGCATCGGGCACTGCCCGCTCTCATCACCATACCAGCATCGGGCACTGACCGCTCTCATCGCCACAGCAGCATCGGGCACTGCCCGCTCTCTTCACCATACCAGCATTGGGCACTGCCCGCTCTCATCACCATAGCAGCATCGGGCACTGCCCGCTCTCATCACCATAGCAGCATCGGGCACTGCCCGCTCTCATCACCATAGCAGCATCGGGCACTGACCGCTCTCATCGCCACAGCAGCATCGGGCACTGATCGTTCTCTTCACCATACCAGCATTGGGCACTGCCCACTCTCTTCACCATACCAGCATTGGGCACTGCCCGCTCTCTTCACCATACCAGAATTGGGCACTGCCCGCTCTCTTCACCATACCAGCATTGGGCTTGCCGTATGTTCTTGCCGAACATGTAGCTTCAAAAAATAATTTGGCAAAATAATTAATTAATTCCCTACTGTCTCTACGGTAACAGGGAAGAAAATACGCAGAGACACAAAGACAAAGACACACACACACACACATACATGCACAGACACACAGACAGACACAGACACACACACACACATGCACAGACACACACACACACACGCACACACACACAGTACTGGGTGAGGGTGGGTGAAGGTTTTGTGACCCTGTTAATATCTTATATTGACTGTGAGGCATTCTTTTTTCTGTTTTCAAAATCCACCCTCAAAACAAGAGCCTCTCCAGTCTTGGGGCAAGACAAGACCTGACATGAGCAATTCACAAGACAATGAGAAAGGAAGGAGCATACTGGCTCCAGGTGTATCTGGATTATGTAGTGAATATGTGTGTGTGTGTGTGTGTGTGTGTGTAGGAGAGAGAGAGAGATCGCCCCAAGCTAACACCCAGTAGAACAATGAATCCCATCTCAACAAAATGCACCAGCCCCACCTGAATCAACCACCCAATAGCCCGTTGCATTATGGGATTCCAACCCACCTGCATCAACAACCAAAAAGCCTGTTGCATTATGGAATTCCAGCCCCACCTGCATCAACCACTCGAAAGCCAGGTGCGTTATGGGATTCCAGCCCTCTCTGATGAGCCAGGTGCATTGTGGGAGGTGTTGTGCAATAGGTATCCTCTTAGGCCCAGTCCACAGATAAATGAAGGAAGAGAGAAACCAACCACAGAGAAAGAAGAAACAGTCAGAACACACTGTGTTTGTGAATGTGATTGTGATTGTGAATGTGAATGGGATGGTGAATGGGATTGTGAATGTGATTGTGATTGTGAATGTGATTGTGAATGTGATTGTGAATATGATTTTGATTGTGAATGGGATGGTGAATATGTTTGTGGTTGTGAATGTGATTGTGAATGGGATGGTGAATATGATTGTGGTTGTGACTGTGATTGTAATATGAATGGGATGGTGAATGTGATTGTGATTGGGATTGTGAATGGGATGGTGAATGGGATGGTGAATATGATTGTGGTTGTGAATGCGATTGTGAATGGGATGATGAATATGATTGTTGTTGTGAATGTGATTCTGAATGGGATGGTGAATATGATTGTGGTTGTGAATGGGATGGTGAATATGATTGTGAATGGAATTGTGAATGGGATGGTGAATATGGTTGTGAATGGGATGGTGAATGTGATTGTGAATAAGATTGTGATTGTGTATGGAATTGTGGTTGTGATTGTGGTTGTGAATGTGATTGTGATTGTGAATGGGATTATGGTTGTGAATGTGATTGTGAATGTGATTGTAATTGTGAATGAGAATGGGATTGTATTGGGAATGCATTGACTGTTTTTGCTTTTACATTTATTTTTCAGACAAGTGCAGGGCTGCCCAAGATAAAGTGTTTCCTTGGTAAGTAGTGTACATACCTCAATCATTATTACATTCTTTTCTGTTTAAACAGCCAGTATTTTTTTAAATAAACGTCTAAATTAGTAATGTAAGCACCGTAATCAAGAAAAAATGAAAAAAAAAAAAAAAAAACCCAGTAACAATGCCACCATGTCTAGCATTACGGAAATTGTGTTCTTTTGAAATTCTTGCTTCTGTGGGAAATTCTTGCTTGGCCAAAAACCCTGTCAAATTTTTTTTTCCGTAACTTCCTGGATCCTGCTTTGGGTTTGGCTTCTCTACAGTCTCCAAAAGACCTGTGGCTTTTTTGGTCCCTGGTGAAGAGATTATGTCTGTAAGTACTTTCTCCTGAGAATGATGAAGATCAACTGCTGAAATTGTTGATACACATCTGCCTGTACACAGGCATTACTGTGTACTGGACAGAGATAGCAAGGTTCTCAAAAGATTTTTTTTAGAAATGCTATGTTTCTGAGGTTGTTTTCAAATTAATTCTGCATTCAGGCCATTACTGGATGGATTTTAATTGTGATTAGTTTTACCTGCCAGCACCTGATACTTCTGAATATTCACAGAACAATGTGAAAAGTGTGTATAAAACTGTACAAATGTATAAACATTTATTAACCAGTTAATTCCCAGAGATTAGTCATCGTTAGTGTTCAGTGGCTAAAGCAGACGTTTTGCACCGGTGTTCACTGAGAAGGACCCAGATCACCGGCAGGTATATCACAAGGACAGTGTGTAAATGTGAATGTGAAATGGTCATCAGGTGACCTGTTGACCTGTTTCTGGCTCGGCCAGACCAGGCCAGCAGCATTCCCAGGCCAGCAGCATTCCCAGGCCAACAGCATTCCCAGGCCAGCGACTACCTGCAAATATGCAAATGACCTGTGCTTCGCCCAGACCCTGGCTGCTGAATGCACTCAAATTACGTAGAATAAAAACAGAAAACTAAAAACATTAAAAATGTACGTATAACCATTAATGCCATAACCTGAATTAATATCCATGCTATGGGAGTAATGAAACGCAAACAGAAGTATGAAAAATACATTTTTATTTATTTACTTGTTGCATTTGTTTCAAATCATGGCATGCATGAGGTTTGTTTGTATAAAACTGCAAACAAAATGAACATCGTACAGATGGGAACACACTGTAAACACAGGAATTAATAGACAGTTCTGTAGTAATAGCATAAACGTACACTTAAGTAAATGAGCAAGGGCAGTGTTTGTTCACAGAGTAGCTTTAAACTCTGAACTCAAGTAAAAACATTTAAACATCAAAACTGAAGAAAACAGAGTGGCCACCAACAACAAAGAAGACTGTGCAGTGTTTCAAAACATAGACCAGTACTTTAAAAAAACAATAAAATTAACAAGAGCATAGGAGATCGGAGCAGGCCAAACCAGGCCAAAATGAAAGGTTCGAGCGCGTTTTCCTGTAGCTGTAGAGCGATGACGCACGAAGCGACCCGCCCTTAAACTGTCTGAGGCGGACGGTCGCCTCGGGCAGCGCGCCGGCGGGCCCAGGCCGCACCCAAACGCCGCCGCACGCACGGCACAGCCAGCTCTGCTCCGGCTCCGCACCCGTTCAGCCGAAACTCGACACCCCCGCCGCTCACGAGCAGGACTGCGCAAACGAAGCGGCCCTTATTTTTGGTTTTTTTACGCAAGCCGATTTTCATCGACGGTACATTTGGTTTAAGATACAGAGATAAAACGATAGGGTAAAGGGCTAGGGGTTAGGGTTGCCTCCTTGTATGTGTTTTTCGGGTAGAGGCAAAGTTTTGGATCTGTGACAAGTTCCGAAACGAGTTCTTCCTGCAGCTGCAGTTTTCTGCGATCTTGCTCGCTCTATCCGAACACACTTCCCGTAAAACACCGTAGATAAATGACCAGTCTGCAGGTTGGGAGCAGCAGTTAATCCTTGTTTTTGAGCGGGGCTTGTGGCTGGGGGGATGCCCAGCTCTGAGCCTATTCAAAAAGAATGTAAATCCAGACGGCATAAATGTAAACGCTCACTCTGCGCTGTCATATATACATTTTTTACCCTTCACACAAAACGTGGGCCTTTTAGATGGGTGAAAACCACAGCTGTGGTCCATTTCAATACAATTCAGTCAATTCAGGTAGTCAATGGAAACAGGCAAGCGTGCACCCTCTTCTGAAGCTGAAACACCAACACATTTTTGTTCTTAAAGGATAAACACATCTAAACAGACCTTGGGGCAGCTGGGTGGCCTGTCCTGTTCTAGTGCATAGAGGGGTCCCACAGTCTGGTATCTAATTCAGGGTGCTAATTAATAGTCGTAGTAGTGGCAGTAATCACTGAATTAATTCAGATATCACAGGCCTCCATTGCGTTCAAATTCCTTACACAGAGTCGACGCGAACTGGACATCGCTGTAGGGTGGAGCCTTGCCCCGGTTGTTGTCGTGGTTACTCAGTTTGACGGACCGGGTCTCCACCACGGAGAGGCCGTCTTTGCCGTTGACCAGCGAGGTGTGGACGGGCACCAGGTGGCGGGAGTGCCCGAGGGAGGAGAAGCACTCCCGACAGCGCTTGCCCACCAGGTAGACGATCTCGAAGAAGGTGAGCAGGATGCAGACCAGGCTGGTGACCACCATGAAGAGCGTGAAGATGCGCTTCTCCGTGGGCCTGGAGATGAAGCAGTCCACCGTGTTGGGGCAGGGCACCTGCGTGCACTTGACCAGCGACGGGAAGTCGTAGCCCTCGTAGATGTAGTAGAGGAGATAGACGAAGACGGCGTCCACCACCATCTTGAAGACCAGCGTGAGGACGTAGGTCCACCACAGGCCGCCGCGCTTCTTGCCCGTGTTCTGGTAGAGCCGGCGGCAGCCCTCGCCGTTCTTCAGCTGGTTCTTCTTCTCGCGCTCCTCGCGGTACGACACGTGCATCACCACCAGCAGCGACGGGCAGGTGACGAAGATGAGCTGCAGCGCCCACAACCGCACGTGGGACACGGGGAAGAAGTGGTCGTAGCAGACGTTGTGGCAGCCCGGCTGTGCCGTGTTGCACTTGAAGTCCTTCTGCTCGTCCCCCCACACCTTCTCCGCCGCCACCACGAACACCATCACCCGGAACAGGAAGACGATGGACAGCCACACCCGCCCGAACGCCGTCGAGTACTTGTTGACCCCGCTGAGGAGGCCCTGGAGGAAGGCCCAGTTCATCCTGGAGAGCGCGCTGTTAGCGCAGTTGAACTTCCCCCCGAAAACTCACCACCTGAGCAGGTGACACCTGTCCTCCCGGTGGAAAAAGGTCCACTGGCTGCAGCCCTGGGAGAAACAGAATCGGGGGAAAAAATGTCTCCAGCAGGTTCAGTGATCTGTCAGGGCGAGAGAAATGACTCCATCAATCAGCTCTTTTTTTTCCATGAAGCACAGTTCACAAAACAAACTCACAGCTCTGCTGAGTGTACAGTACAGGCCATAATGTACATGGGGAAAATGTTTGCTTAGCATAGATTTTCCAGAATGCCGGACATGCTATCTATTCTCTGAAGATGTCATGGGTTAAATGCAGTGCCCCATCTGGGAGTCAAACCTGCAACCCCCAAGATCGAATCACATATACCATCGACTTAATCAGCTGAAATTAAAACATTCTTCCGCGGCTGTTTGGGCATATCATTTTATCGTTGTCAGGCAAAACTCTGTTTGGTAGTTCTATTTGCGCTGTTGTTAAGCAAAAACCTCTGGTCGTTAATGCTATCAAAACAACGATTCTACCAGGAAAAATTGTTCCTACTCGTTTTTATACCATACAATTAGCACCAATTTCGGTTATTTTTGTCATTACATTATTTAAGGAAATTACAAGAAACCATTACTCATTTCACAGGGGTTAATCGGGTTGGAATAGAAGCTAACTCACGTTACTGATGTTACCTAGACAATATAAAAATTCAGCTGGGTTTTAGGTCAAAATGGTTTCACGGCAGACGCTTCTAAAAGCTGAGCCAGGCTACGGGCATGTGGACGGCAGTTTCGTGCGCAATCACAAAATCACACACAAAAGAAGCGTTACAAAATATCAACACATCTGAACCGGTTCAGGAGGTTCTGTCGCAACTATCGCGGAAATACGACATTCTCGCTATAATGTAAATCCAACACTTACACTGCACAAAGCCGGTTTGCACATGCCATTGTATATTATCTTATGTTATAAGCGGAGTCAACACGCATTCCGAATGTACCACGATAAGGTTAGAGTTTCTATTAAGATTAGATTAATATAGTACAAGCGATGTTTATATTTTAAAAGTACATTATGTTGAATTAACAAGGTAATCTTATTTCTTGTTTTCCAAATGACTTTGGGGTTATTTCAAAATACTTACAATAACGTTAAAGTAAACACACTGAAATAACTCAAATAACAGAAGTAATTTTCAGCAATACGTTTTTGTGTCACAAGCAAACCTGTTCGCCACGCGTGTATTTAATTACAAAACTTGTTTATGTAATTTCTGCGGTATGAAGAGATCATAAATGGAAGCAAGTGGCTATAGCACGGTACGCTTCAACTTAATTCACACTACGCGAAAAATAACGTGTACCTGTGCAATCAACGATTATCTACAACCAGTGTGCATTCATTATACATTCATCACAAGAATACACCCGTACTGTACGAAATAAGTCCGTGTATAGCTCACTGCTGAATACAGACATGATCGCTACGTTCACGCACGCTCTGGATTAACTTTTAGATCTCTTTACATTCTTTTATTTATATACATTACACATAAAAGAAGATACAATTCTATTATATATTATATTAAAACACTTACGAATACAGATGTTTATTACTTTGCGAGAGCGCAGCGATGTTGCTAGAAGTGAATGCGTTCGTAGCTCCGGGAGAGAGAGAAAAGCTCCATTCCTTTTTCCAGATTGGCGAACAGTGCTGTTTTTTTTTCTGAACCGCGGGGAAGGGGGAGGGCAAGGCTGGTTCGCACGCCCCTCTGTTTGGATAATCATGCGAATCGGAACTGTGCAACCTGCCGAAAGGTGTGTCAGGGAGGTGGCACCGTTCTTACTGTGCCACTGCCGCACAACCTGTCCTGTATCAAAATAGCTTAACCCTTGTTTGGGTTGGGTCGAACTGACCCGTTCTAGTTTTAATAAAGGAAGAACATTGACATTTCTGAGAGATGTATTTCATAACCAGTGACTAAACCAGTGTAAATTTGGTTCTTGTTTTGTGATTGTATTTGTGTTTCTTATAAAAATGAATGACCCTTTTATTGTTAAATATCATCAAGCAATGGCAACCATTAACCAGATGTATTACTTACATGTTTATAATTAAGATACAAATAATAGCTATATATTAAGTATTTTTGTATACATTTCATTTCCATATTACTTTAAAATCCCAATAATGTCCTGGGTATATTTCACCCAGGCTAACAAGTTTCACAGAGGCTAAAAAGTACACAGAACACCATGGTAAACAGGGTAAATGTTACTGTGGAAAAGCCATTTAATTGCTAAGCAGACATTGTAGTAATTGCAATATTACATCAAACAATGAAAATGTACAGGTCATACGTGTGTAGATATTGGATAATAATAATAATAATAATAATAATAATAATAATAATAATAATGATAATAAAGTCATTAAGTATTGGTTTTGTAATTATTAGAAGTATTGTTTGCATTGTTATTCACACAACATATAATTATAAACCTCTTTATTAATTCCCACGCTGAACCATTAAAAAAATACTACATTATTTATTTGGCAGTAGTTCTGAGTACCGCGTTTGATTTTCCCTCTTGGTCTAATAACGATTACTTCCTGCATCAACCCGCGATGCGATGGGGTCAGAGGTCGATGCCAGAGATCGGCTCCAGTACCGTTTCGGTACCATTTCCTGCGCGCGCCAGCATCGCGGCAGACAGTGACCCCGCTGTCACCTTCACTTGGCTGCGAGGAAGCCCGGGGACGTCCGCGGCGACGCCCGCATCACCGCGAGGCAGCGCGCCGTGCACGGGCGGGCGAGACGGGGGGAGAGCGACGCTCGCATCACCTCGTCTGCCGCACTCTGTCAGTCAATCTGCGGCTACCGCACTGGGAGGTAAGCGAAGGCGACAGTCCCGTTATTTCCCCTCGCTTGATCGTTAAGCGAGCCGAGAAGACTGGCGGCTGTGTGCACGTTACTAGGGGTGGACAAGGCTTCCTATCTCCCGTCGCGTGCGCGGACAGCAGCTGCTGGGTATTGTTGCCACTGCAGAAGGGAGGGGGTAGGCGCGTGGTCTATCTGATTACGATAGGAACGTGTCTCCGAATAATATTGATAAAAATCCTCCGCGACATTTTAAATTTATTTTTAGCATAGTGGCGTTTATTGGCATACTGCATTTGGCAGAGTAAGCTATGCTTGTTTTTAATGTTTTGTGTTTAATTATATTTTTCAGAATTATCTGCACCGTCGCGCTCTCTTAGGATGCTCTCCCTGTGTGTCATTAAGCTCCTCAGCCTCCGCGAGCCATGCGACAGTGGTGCCTTCCGCCCATAGCTCCCAGCTCGGAACCTCTTCTGACGGGTGTACAGTCTCCCCAGCTGCCTGGCGCGCCGTTAGGTACTGATCTGCTTTGTGAAATAGCGCTACAGTGAGACGTTTAACGCGGTTATCACGTTGGTTATATATTTATTGCGTGTGTGTGTGAGGATGGTTGTCCTTAAAAGACTTTGTGACATGCATCTGCAGATGGTGCTTCTACAGAACTCCCTGTTCCTCTCCGCATTCATCAAGGTTCTCATTAATGTTTTTTTCTGGGCATCCTTGGCCCATCAGTGATTTAGGTCCAAAAGCCTCTGTTTTTCCTGAATACCCAGAATGCATTTCTTAAAAGAGCCCAAGGAGAGAACGAACACTCAGAACCAAATCAAACCTATATTACTATTCATAATCTATGGGTTCTTATTGAAAGATTACCATCATGCACATGTTACATTTCACAGCGAGTGCCACAACTGTCTGTCCTTCAGGTGAATCAAGAGCATCACCTGAGAGGGCACAGGTCTGAGTTACACCCTGAGACTGTACATGTTGTGGCTGTTTTACTCCCTACAGACTATGCACAGTACTGCAGGAGAGCCAGTGACTATTTTACACCCTACAAGCCGCACACAATACCACCGGAGACCCAGTGACTATTTTACCCCCTACATGCCACACACAGTACTACAGGAGAGATCTAGTGCTGATTGGAGAAGAGGTTCTCTGGCATGTAGCATTGAGGGAACGTAAAGCAACTGTAACCTGCCAGTCCCTGGGTGACTTAAATCCCCCCCCCCACCTGATGGGACCCCACCAATGGCGTTCCGCCACAGGGGGGGCTTCTCTGAGTCTTGGCTTGAGCCCTGCAGTGGCAGAGTCCAGTCTGTTCCGCTACACTGCTGTGGCACTCCGTTAGCAGAGGCTTTTAATCCTGAATCATCTCCAGTGGAGTGGAACGTGTGCGTTAGTTATTAACCTCCCAGGAAATGCCCATTCGTGTTTGTCCTCTGCTGGGAACACGAGTCTCTGGTCCTAATCTCAGGAAGCGTACGCTCTGCCGCAGCGTGCTGAAACCTGCACTGCAAGCAACGTGCAACACAAATAAAATCAATCATATTACTGCTCATATTTTCACTGTGACATGTTTTTTTTCTCATCCAAGACGCTTGTGTTATGTCATAAAATTAAAATGAAAATACTCAAACTTCTTCTCTGGCAGGTTTCAGTAGGATAACCGACGTTCCCAGACCTGCGAGGCTAAGGGCAGCAGGCCTTCACATGCGGAGCGAGCTTCTCAGGCCGCCCGAGCTGCCCAAAAGCCGAGAGAGGAACATCCTCCTCAAAACGTGCTCTCCATTCCGCGGGCTTTCGGGAGGGCTGTTTACACCCACACCCATAGCAACAGGGCAATAACACAGGAAGGCTCTGAAATTCCATCAGAATGTTCCAGCGTTCCGGAGGGCTGTAGAGGAAATGAGAGCTCCACGGACAGTCTTTTAGGGAGGGGGACCTTTTGACCCAACTGCGCCTCTGCCCCGCCCACCCCGGGGCGGTCTGCTCCTCATAAAAACGGGCGTGATGTGGTTATGGTCCATTTGACGGGACGGGTGTGTCCCCTGGCTGTGTCCCCACGGACAGGATTCAGGCCTGCCTGCGTGCCTTAGAGCCTACAGAGCGTGATCGCAGTCAGTCAGTATTCATATGGAGCAGGGGTGCCCAGTCTGAGAAGCGACGGTGTTGGTGCAGGTGTTCTAGCCCAGCGCCGAAAAGGGCTGGTGTGGGTGCTGGTTTTTTATTCTGATTCAAGGACAACCACCTCATCCGATAAAAGAGTAAAACCTCCCTTTTTGTCTTTATTGCTGAAGGCCTGTAGGAGCTGGAACATTCTGGACTGTGTGTAGAGGTAACCTCTAATGAATATTTTATAAATACGTCCAATCAGAATGCTTCAGCTTCAGTGGTAGAGAGACAGAACCGGTAAACTTCTGCAAAGCGACGGTTACAAAGCTGATCTTTTGATTGGCCTTGTACACTCTGTGCTGGAGCCATTGTATTCCAAAGACGCTGAACGCAGAACATTCCTGCCTGATACGTTTTCAGGAAGTTCTTGACGAAGGGGCGGGAGCCCGTGCCGTACTGGGGCAGAGGCCGTTCGGCACTGTGCTACAGCCCCGGGAGGCCTGAGGCGACCCCAGGACCCTACAGCAGGGGGCCGGGCCGGGTCTGAATCAGCACACTCGCCTACTATTGAGTACACAAGTGGCACACGAGAAGTATAAAAACTTGTGTACTCAGTAGTAGGCAAGTGTGCTGATTCAGATACAGCCCTGCTCTTGGAGAGTTCTTACTCAGCTCTTAGTTGATCAATTAAAGCAGATCGAGCCTCACAAATTCACCTCACTCCTCATTTTTTTTTTTCTCTGATCTAGTTGCAGCATTTCTGGTGAACGCTAGGCCGAGCAGGCGTCCTCATTTCTTATTTTTGGGACTGAAAATATCCGTCCAGGCGGGATTTCTAAATTCCTAAAAACTATCCATCCAGGCGGGATTTCTAAATTCCAGTGGCCAGTTAGGTTTTGCGCATTTCATAGACTGTATATGACCATATATATGTATTATCCTCATAATGCCCACCCACCCCGTCCTCTTTCTAACAGGATATGGTCACTCTAGTGAAAATACAGAGCCAGAAAAACCTGTGGCTCTCCAGGACCAGAGCTGAGGCCTACTGCTCTATAGAATCTGTGGTTGAGTTCACCCCTGACCCCTGACCCCTGAGCTCTGTGTTAACACTTCAGATGCCAGGATGGAGTACTGTGACGTGGAGCCTCGCTACACCATCGAGCAGATCGACCTGCTGCAGCGGCTGCGTCTGTCGGGGATGTCCAAACCGCAGATCGTCCACGCCCTCGAGTCCCTGGAGAGGCTGGACCCCATTCCAAGCCCCGCCCCCACGACGGGCCCCGCCCCCACCCCTGCCAACGCCCAGTCCTCCTCCTCCCTCTCCTCCTCCTCGTCCCTCACCTCCGCCACTACTCAGACCCCCAGCCTGGACGCCTCGCCGTCACCTAGCAACAGCTATGAGGCCTCCCCCCCGCCCCTCTACCCCGTCAGCGGAGGTCAGAGGTCGTTCTGTTATGACCTGGCAGAGGAGGACTGGGACGTGGAGGAGAAAGTGGAGGAGTACATGAGGTAATACCATAGAAATATTAATCACCAAAGTGGCTGTTCTCTGTGGTCCAGCAATGTGGTCATACCATAGAAATATACATCACTAGGGTGGCTCTTCTCTGTGGTCTAGCAATGTCGTCATACCATAGAAATATTCATCACCAATGTGGCTCTTCTCTGTGGTCTAGCAATGTCTTCATACCATAGAAATATTCATCGCCAAGGTGGCTCTTCTCTGTGGTCCAGCAATGTGGTCATACCATAGAAATATTCATTCAAAAAATTACAGACAGCTGTAAAAAATGAAACAAGTTGAAAAGCAACCACACAAAAAGCCTCTTAGAAAGTGCTCATAAAGACCACAAGTAATTTAAATAAACACAGAACTGAGTAATATGCACGTGTGCTGGTGTGTACAGGTGTGCTTCTGTGTTTGAAATGGGAGGGGTTATATGTGTATGCATGCTTGTCTGTTTTTGTGTGTGTAACTTTGTCTGATTGTGTGTGTGTGTACGTGTATGTCTGTGTGAACGTGTGCTTGCATGTGTGTGTGCGTGTGTGTGTGTGCGCGTGCGTGTCTGTGTGTGTGTGTGTGCATGTGTGTGTGTGCGTGCGTGCGCGTGTGTGTGTGTGTGCATGCGTGTCTGTGTGTGCGTGCGTGTGTGTGTGTACGCGTGCGTGTCTGTGTGTGTGCGTGCGTGTATGTGTGTGATTCCAGACGGGACAGCAACATGGTGAAGGAGGAGATCAAGGTGTTTCTGAACAACAGGAGGATCTCGCAGGCGATCGTTGGGCAGGTGACAGGTGAGCTGTGTGTGACACACCTGTGTGGGCCAGCTCCGCCCACGGATGGAATGTAGCGGCGTCGCTCTGTCTGCGCTAGCGTCTCAGCGCTCCCCTGCGCTGCCCCTGCACACGCCTCCACTAGCGTCTCAGCGCTCCCCTGCGCTCCCCCTGCGCTGCCCCTGCGCTGCCCTTGCGCTTCCCTGCGCTCCCCCTGCGCTCCCCCTGCGCTCCCCCTGCGCTGCCCCTGCGCTCCCCTGCGCTCCCCCTGCACACGCC
Source organism: Anguilla anguilla (assembly GCF_013347855.1). Classification (NCBI taxonomy): domain Eukaryota; kingdom Metazoa; phylum Chordata; class Actinopteri; order Anguilliformes; family Anguillidae; genus Anguilla; species Anguilla anguilla. The sequence goes on from NC_049201.1 coordinate 85,907,806, forward strand.
TCCGCTAGCGTCTCAGCGCTCCCCTGCGCTCCCCCTGCGCTCCCCCTGCGCTCCCCCTGCGCTCCCCTGCACACGCCTCCACTAGCGTCTCAGCACTCCCCCTGCGCTCCCCCTGCGCTCCCCCTGCGCTCCCCTGCACACGCCTCCGCTAGCGTCTCAGCGCTCCCCTGCGCTCCCCCTGCGCTGCCCCTGCGCTCCCCCTGCGCTCCCCTGCACACGCCTCCGCTAGCGTCTCAGCGCTCCCCTGCGCTCCCCCTGCGCTCCCCCTGCGCTCCCCCTGCGCTCCCCTGCACACGCCTCCACTAGCGTCTCAGCACTCCCCCTGCGCTCCCCCTGCGCTCCCCCTGCGCTCCCCTGCACACGCCTCCGCTAGCGTCTCAGCGCTCCCCTGCGCTCCCCCTGCGCTCCCCTGCACACGCCTCCACTAGCGTCTCAGCGCTCCCCTGCGCTCCCCCTGCGCTCCCCTGCACACGCCTCCGCTAGCGTCTCAGCGCTCCCCTGCGCTCCCCCTGCACACGCCTCCACTAGCGTCTCAGCGCTCCCCCTGCGCTCCCCCTGCGCTGCCCCTGCACACGCCTCCACTAGCGTCTCAGCGCTCCCCCTGCACACGCCTCCGCTAGCGTCTCAGCGCTCCCCTGCGCTCCCCCTGCGCTCCCCCTGCGCTCCCCTGCACACGCCTCCACTAGCGTCTCAGCACTCCCCCTGCGCTCCCCCTGCGCTCCCCCTGCGCTCCCCCTGCGCTCCCCTGCACACGCCTCCGCTAGCGTCTCAGCGCTCCCCTGCGCTCCCCCTGCGCTCCCCCTGCGCTCCCCTGCACACGCCTCCACTAGCGTCTCAGCACTCCCCCTGCGCTCCCCCTGCGCTCCCCCTGCGCTCCCCTGCACACGCCTCCGCTAGCGTCTCAGCGCTCCCCTGCGCTCCCCCTGCACACGCCTCCACTAGCGTCTCAGCGCTCCCCTGCGCTCCCCCTGCACACGCCTCCGCTAGCGTCTCAGCGCTCCCCTGCGCTCCCCCTGCACACGCCTCCACTAGCGTCTCAGCGCTCCCCCTGCGCTCCCCCTGCGCTGCCCCTGCACACGCCTCCACTAGCGTCTCAGCGCTCCCCCTGCACACGCCTCCACTAGCGTCTCAGCGCTCCCCTGCGCTCCCCCTGCGCTCCCCCTGCACACGCCTCCGCTAGCGTCTCAGCGCTCCCCCTGCACTCCCCCTGCGCTGCCCCTGCGCTCCCCCTGCGCTCCCCCTGCGCTGCCCCTGCACACGCCTCCGCTAGCGTCTCAGCGCTCCCCCTGCGCTCCCCCTGCGCTCCCCTGCGCTGCCCCTGCGCTCCCCCTGCACACGCCTCCGCTAGCGTCTCAGCGCTCCCCCTGCGCTCCCCCTGCACACGCCTCCGCTAGCGTCTCAGCGCTCCCCCTGCACTCCCCCTGCGCTGCCCCTGCGCTCCCCCTGCGCTCCCCCTGCGCTGCCCCTGCGCTCCCCCTGCGCTGCCCCTGCGCTCCCCCTGCGCTCCCCCTGCGCTCCCCTGCACTCCCCCTGCACTCCCCCTGCGCTCCCCCTGCGCTGCCCCTGCGCTCCCCCTGCGCTCCCCCTGCGCTCCCCCTGCGCTGCCCCTGCGCTCCCCCTGCGCTGCCTCTGCGCTCCCCCTGCGCTCCCCCTGCGCTCCCCTGCGCTGCCCCTGCGCTGCCCCTGCGCTCCCCTGCGCTGCCTCTGCGCTCCCCCTGCGCTCCCCCTGCGCTCCCCCTGCGCTGCCCCTGCGCTCCCCCTGCGCTGCCCCTGCGCTCCCCTGCGCTCCCCCTGCGCTGCCTCTGCGCTCCCCCTGCGCTCCCCCTGCGCTGCCCCTGCGCTGCCCCTGCGCTCCCCTGTGCTCCCCCTGCGCACGCCTCCGTCTCTCAGGCTCCTCTGCTCTGAAGAGCTCAGGGAGACGCACGAGGACGTCTGCGGCACACGCTGCTGATTCGTTATTGGCTTTTTGTGTGAACCTTGACTAATGTTTGCATTTTAATGGGTTTTAATGCATTTTAGTGATCAGAATATATTTTCCAAAACAAGAACAATACTCCCTTTACATCCTAATCTTAAGGTGTGTTTTTTTACTCCCCTTTCTACTCCTCTTCTCTGACCCCTGACCCCCTGGCCTCTCCCCTGCCTGCGGGGGCCTGGTTTTTTTTTGGGGGGGGGGTTTCTCCAGGGATCAGTCAGAGCTACATCTCCCAGTGGCTCCTGCAGCAGGGGCTGGAGATGAGCGACTCCAAGCGCAGGGCCTTCTACCGTTGGTACCTGCTGGAGCGGAGCAGCCCAGGTGAGCCCTCACACAGGCCCCGCCCACACAGGTGAGCCCTCACACAGGCCCCGCCCACACAGGTGAGCTCTCACACAGGCCCCGCCCACACAGGTGAGCTTTACAGGCCCCACCCACACAGGTGAGCCCTCACACAGGCCCCACCCACACAGGTGAGCTTTACAGGCCCCGCCCACACAGGGGAGTCTGTGGCATACTCACTATCACTAGTGAGAGGGAACCTGCTCCGTAAGATAAATCCAGACTTAAGTCTAATGTTTAGACCCGACTTAAATACTGATTTATTTTCTCGTCATAAGCCATTAAGTTGCCCAACAGCCCTTGGTCAGACATATTACGTATTACATATTTTCAAAATTTTAAAGCAGTCCAGCAGATCCTGGGAAATTTTTAAAGAAAACCAAGAACATTCTTGCTCTGAACATTTGTGAAAATTGCTTTTGCTTACTGGTAGCCCAGGGGTTAAATGCATATAGAATCATTCATGTGTGGTCTCTAATCAGATCGGTATAACAGTGCCAGTAAAAAAATGCAGCCCACTCTAAGAGATTATGTTGGGGATGTTTTGAGCTTTATTGTGTAAGGAGCCTTCTCGTTACTGCCCCCTGCAGGAGCCACGTTGTCACTGCGGCCTCTTGTGAAAGAGGAGCCGGACTGGAGGGCCAGCATCAGCCCTGGGGGAGGCGGGGCCGTGCTGCCTGTGGGCGGGGCAGGAGTGGCACCTGTGGGCGGAGCCATGAGGCTGCGCAGAGGCAGCCGCTTCACCTGGAGGAAGGAGTGCCTGTCAATCATGGAGGGGTGAGCCAATCACTGCCCTCCCTGCAACTGTGCTGTCCAATCACAACCTGTGCAACCGGGTAGGCCAATCACATCCTTCTCTGTAACTGTATAAGCCAATCACAGCTTCCTCTCAATGGTGTAGGCCAATCATAGCCCTTTCTGCAACAGTGTTGGGTAACAGGCACTGTATTAACCACACATTTACCGTACAGTAAACTGTGGACCTCATAAATGGAGTTTAATGATTTTGTGTGTGAATGTGAGTAAATGATGTTAGGAGTTTAGCAGCCATTAGTAAGGGCAGAGAGACTGATCAGGACCAGGGATGCAGTGCTGGGTGCTCATTGGGCAGCAGGGTGATTGACAGGCTGGGTGCTCATTGGGCAGCAGGGTGATTGACAGGCTGGGTGCTCATTGGGCAGCAGGGTGATTGACAGGCTGGGTGCTCATTGGGCAGCAGGGTGATTGACAGGCTGGGTGCTCATTGGGCAGCAGGGTGATTGACAGGCTGGGTGCTCATTGGGCAGCAGGGTGATTGACAAGCTGGGTGCTCATTGGTCAGCAGGGTGATTGACAGGCTGGGTGCTCATTGGGCAGCAGGGTGATTGACAGGCTGGGTGCTCATTGGGCAGCAGGGTGATTGACAGGCTGGGTGCTCATTGGACAGCAGGGTGATTGACAGGCTGGGTGCTCATTGGACAGCATGGTGATTGACAGGCTGGGTGCTCATTGGTCAGCAGGGTGATTGACAGGCTGGGTGCTCATTGGACAGCAGGGTGATTGACAGGCTGGGTGCTCATTGGTCAGCAAGGTGATTGACAGGCTGGGTGCTCATTGGACAGCAGGGTGATTGACAGGCTGGGTGCTCATTGGGCAGCAGGGTGATTGACAGGCTGGGTGCTCATTGGTCAGCAGGGTGATTGACAGGCCTAGTGGAGGTGCTGATCTGCTCTCATCATCGTTTCAGCTTCTTCATGGAGAACCAGTATCCTGACGAAGCCAAGCGGGAGGAGATCGCCAACGCTTGCAACTGCGTGATCCAGAAGCCAGGTTATTATTATTATTATTATTATTATTATTATTATTATTATTTAGCTAACGTTAGCTGACTAGTTTTCATTATTAAAACGGAACGATTTCACCAGAATTAGCGCTGTGACTAGAGTAGTACAGAAATACGATGCTGGAGCTCATCGTTTATTCTGACCTCGATTCACACTGGCAACAGTCAGCCCCTGCATACAGGGGTAACCCCGAAAATTCAGGGATAACCCCGCCCTGGAGCAGGGCCCGCTAACCCTAGGCTAACGTCGGGGTTAGCCCACTTTGGAACTTGCCTGTGTGAAACGTCTGGTAACAAAGGGTTAAGAGCCCAGTCAGCCCCAGGGTTAAAACAGTTCCAGCATGCATTTAGTCCAGGGTTAAAACAGTTCCAGAATGCATTTAGCCCAGGGTTAAAACAGTTCCAGAATGCATTTAGCCCAGGGTTAAAACAGTTCCAGAATGCATTTAGCCCAGGGTTAAAACAGTTCCAGAATGCATTTAGTCCAGGGTTAAAACAGTTCCAGAATGCATTTAGCCCAGGGTTAAAACAGTTCCAGAATGCATTTAGCCCAGGGTTAAAACAGTTCCAGAATGCATTTATCCCAGGGTTAAGTGCAGTGTGAAAACCCCTTACTACTGGTAACTGAAAGCGGTAAAGTTCTTAAGCACTGTACTTGGAATTTTGAAAAAGCATTCCAAGAAATCACTTGCAGGGTTAGGTAGCAGAAGGGTTTGAGAATATGGTGTTAGACGTAGCAGAGTTAAGTGATAAACAAGTCTATTTATGGAAGAGATTCAGGTTGAGTAAATTGCTCAAGGGTGCAACGGGAATGCCCCACCTTGGAATCAAACCTACAATCCCTGAGTTACAAGGCTTGTTTCCTAACCAGGGGAGTTCCCTTGACTGTTGTGCAGAGCACTGATGATTGACTTCTGTTTGTATAAATGTGTGTTATGTGAGTTATGCTGATCTGTTGAAAAGTGTGTCAGTTATGCAGACACAGTTTGTCAGTTATGCAGACGTGGTGTGTGTTGTCATGTCGCTCTAGGGTGCAAGCTGTCCGAGTTTGAGCGTGTCACGGCACTGAAGGTGTACAACTGGTTCGCCAATCGCAGGAAGGACATGAAAAGGCGGGCTAACATAGGTGAGACCCCACCTGAAAAACCTTAGAGAAGAGTTCAGGTAACATCTGCACATTTACCGAGTAACAAACAAAAAGCACAAACATTTTCTTCAGTTTCCACCTAACACAGAAAGATGAGCTTTGCATAAAAGTTATCTTGAACATGGCTTTCCTCGAAATAGCCTGTTTTGGCTTTCATGACAATTTGATTATTGGGAGTCTATTCAATAATTTTGCAAAAGGGTGGTTGAAGGGAGGTGGAGGGGTAATTAAATAGCGTGAAATCTTACCTTCCGTAAGTTTAAAAAAAAACTCCAGGTAGCTTAATACCTTTAGTAAGTAAGTGCAAGTAAAATAGGCACTAAAGTTGCAAGAAATATTTCAAAGTACAACTCATCTTTTTGTGTTATTGTAGGTAGAAATGGGAAAAAATGTTATCCTTTGGTTTGTTGTTCAAAAAATGCACATATATTAACAGAATTCTTCTCTACCTAAGGTTTTTTAGAAAACCACAAGTGGCCTACTTTTGGCCTGTACTTTGACCTATGTACAGTACACACACACACACACACACACACACACACAAATGCATGCATGCAGACATAAGTATATTCATGCACACATACATTATGTCTGGGGCGAATACATGTTTAGATGGCCAGTAAAATCTCAAAACGTGCTACCCAACAAAAAGTAAAAAAGAAACAAGTTTGTTGAGTTCTGTTGAGAATATCTGTGAAAATGTCAGTTGTGTCACGTCAGGAACTGTATTTTAATGGAGCCTCGTGTGGTTACAGTTGAAACATACTGAGCCAGGTGTGCTCAGGGACCTCGCCCACAGGCCTCGGGAACCAGGCAAACCTGCGTGTTTGGGAGGGGTAGGGATTCAGGCCCGGTTCTCTTCCTAACGCTGAGCGATTTTTGTCAACATAACTGAGTGCACGCAGTGTAATTAGTTAAGGGCTGTTGTTGTTATTGAAGAACCCGCCTTACAGGAAACAGCCAAACTGTAAGCGCTGCATTCAGATGGGGGGGGGGGGAAGGGGGGGGCTGCTCAGCGCACGTACCGGAACCCCCCCCCCCCCTTCCCCCGCCAGTGCGCGCTGCGTCAACTGAACAACAGGAGCAGCAGAATCTTAACCTGCTCGCTCTGATTGGAGGAGGTTTGGAGGAGGTGTAGAGTATTTTAACCTGCTCACTCTGATTGGAGGGGGTGTGGATGGATGGAGATGGGGATGGAGGGACAGTTCAATCAAAATAAAAGTTTGGAAAATTAAAAGAAATAATAATAATAACAGTTTGGGTACAATTGATAAGGGGGTGGGAAAAAGTCAGATGACTTCAGATCATCCTCAAAACTTCCAGAAGGAAACTATTTTGCCAAAGAGCAGGAGCATTTTTTTCATAACAGCTTGATGATGGTAATGATGATGGCAATGGTAGTGATGAAGATGAAGTATTGAGGTGCTGCTCCTGTGGTGAGGTGTGATGGCTGTGCTGGGGGGAGATAAGATGGTAAATGGACTGTATTTATATATATTTTTATCCAAAGCGCTTTACAATTGATGCCTCTCATTCACCCATTCACATACACACTCACACACACACACACACACACACACACACACACACACACACACTCACACACACACACACACACACACACACACACACACTCACACACACACACACACACACACACACGGTGAAGGCTGCCATGCAACGTACCAGTCAGCTCGTTGGGAGCAATTAGAGGTTAGGTGTCTTGCTCACTTCGACATGCCGGGGGGGGGGGGGGGGGGGGGGGGGGATTGAACCGGTAACCCTCCGGCTGCCAGACAACCTCCTGAGCTCTGTCTCCCCCATCTAAAGAAGAAAGACAAAGAGAGTGAAGAGGGATGAGTGGAAAGGGGGATGAGTGGAGAGGGGGATGAGCAGAAAGGGGGATGTGTGGAGAGGGGATGAGTGGAAAGGGGATGAGCGGAAAGGGGATGAGTGGAGAGGGGGATGAGCAGAAAGGGGGATGAGTGGAAAGGGGATGAGTAAAGAGGGGGATGAGTGGAAAGGGGGATGAGTGTGTGCAGATTCGGTCTCTTTCCTCAGAGGCTGCTATCCTGGAGAGCCACGGGATTGAGGTGCAGAGCCCCAGCTGTCACTCAAACGGAGAGGAGGCGGAGCCTCCGGAGCTGACGGAGCAGATGGGCGGAGATCTCCGCCAGACCACCCTGTATCAGGTGACACTGGCAGACATGTCAATCACAGGGGGGCGGGATTATGTTGAGATATGAACAGGCTGAATGCTGGATTATACAATCACAGGGGGGCGGGATTATATTGAGATATGAACAGGCTGAATTCTGGATTATATGCTGTTAACGCTCTTAATATATATAATTATATATATAATTATATGCTGTTAATTATATGCTTGTCAACAGCCCTGAAGACACACAAGTATTTATCTACACGATTATTCATTCTGATGGATAACTGTTCCGTGTGTGTGTTTGTGAAGGTTATGAGGCCAGCACAGGAATGTGTGTGTGTGTGTGTGTGTGCCAGTGCACATGTGTGAGTGCACAGGCATTGGAGAGTTCTTCCAGTGTTTTAAGATTGTTAAAGATATGTGATTATTTAGAAGCAGGACATGTTTCCCCATTGCGAGCAGGAGGAAGTGTGCACCAGGAAAGACCCTGAGCAGGACGTGACCTCACTGGCTGCCGTGGTGATGACTCTCCCCAGCCCCACCCCACACCTGGCCAATCAGAAGCCGGACGAACTGAAAACGGAAGCTGCCGACGAGGAGTGACGCATGGGGGGCGGGGCTCGGGGGCGTGAATGAATCTGCCCGGCGGAGGCTGTGATGCTGACGTCTCCAGGGAGAAGACTGTGGGACAGACAATTACTCCAGGGATTCCTATGGTGCGCCCCCTAGTGGCAAGGAGGCAATTGTACATATTTATAATAGTAACCCCAATAGACAACTGTTGCATAGTAATCCACATTTAGTGCACTCTGATGATATAGTAACACATGACTCCAGATGGAAGGATGGAAAAATCACCCTTAAAGCCCTGAAATTGAAGAGTGAAGATTTCCCTCCCCCTACCTCAGCTAAAGACTTTTATTTTGACCTGTTATTACATTAACAGCTTTATTTAACTGATTCATGACAAACATGGTCGTGGCCAGATGACTGAAGTGATGCATTCTGGGAGAGATGACCCTGCAGGACAGGATTTAAAAGGAGCGAAATGAAGTTGTTGTTTTTCTCTCTCTTGTGGGTGTGAGAGTTGAGAGAATATGTATCATATGCAATGGACTTTTCTCCCTGCAACTTTTATGTTCTCATTCCTATATACACCTGGACATTGTGGTCAAATGGATCGACTATCAATAAATGTAAGCGCTACTTGAAGAAAGTACTGAATCTCTGGTAAACTGGTAATCTCTAGAGCAGAATAAATTATTATCGTTGCTATTTACCCATGGTAACATTAGTTACTGGATGACTGCTGAAGATTGGACCACAAAATTAGCATAAGTGACTTAGGTACGACTATTTGTGTTAAAACCGTAACTGTGGTTGCAATCTTTCAGAAATTATGATAGACACCGAGGCGCATGCGCATTTTTGTCAGTAGATGAGAAGACCGTCTGAAATGAATCATGCATTAATACTTTAGTCGGCGAAACAAACGCATCATCGCTGTAGTCTTCAATTAATTAACAAATCAACAATCCATACTACGTGCGATCCCGAGCAGCACCGCTAGGTGGTGCCATTAACTCAAACAACAAGCGTTTTTTAAAGTTGCAGATGACTGGCTAGCTAAAGTTAGCTATTGGCATTTGCTACCACCTTGAGAGAACCACAATTAAGACAAAACGTGTATGTGCCTTTGGTAAAATACCCACGAAATAATTGTGTAAATTGCATTTTACTTTTCTGCTTGTGATTATGTTTACAGGATTATTTACCGAAACATTTTTTTAATAATTCGCTCGCTGGATGGCTTCACTGGCTAATATGACCAGGTAAATAACAAACTAACCGATGCAATGAGCAGGATTGACTGGCGATGTTAAATCAGGATTTAAACGCTCCTTGGTCGCGTCATATTACAGACAACTATCTGGTATTATTAGAATCTATGTCTAAATAATATAATCTAAATAGTGTACATTTTCTCTCAACTACTACCATCTTTGCTTCCTAACTACATAGCGTACACATCTGTATCGATAACCAAATAATGGCAACAGCGTTATAACCAAATTACAGTTGTAGGTAACAGGGTAAATTGCCGGTGTTTTTTGTTGAATAGCCAATTGACATGTTAGATACGCAGCTGCTCACGCGAATGATTTAAACGCGCTTCTTGTTACAACACCGACAAAATAACGATGCACCCGTGTACTAAGAAAGTTTTATTTTTAATGTAGAGTAACACGGCGTCCCCAGTGCACGTTATCAACACTAAGTAGCTACGTTGGCTCCAGCTTGTTGTGAGACATCTATCGCCGTCGGGATCCCGAAACACGGTCGTAGAAGCTGCCATTTTGCCCGGTACCTTTAGCTTTTGATTCATAGAGTTTGACTCCCGGCCAGATCCGCCTTCGGTACTGGGCTCAAAAGTTGCGAGTTGCGACAGAGGATGAGGACATCGAAACTTTAAGTGATAAACAAACGCCATACAATATTTAAACTAGCGAAACATTTGCGATGATGCGCATCAGCTTTCTTTAGATCTCAGCCAATAACGTTTTCAACGTACGAAAATTCCAAGTTACAAACGCACATACAGCACTGTCTATAAGTCTATAATTAAAACTTGCACAATCTAGTCTTGCCGTTGAACATATTGATATCAAAATGAGACCAAGTTACAATAAACAATATCAGCTATCTTAGCTCACACAGATTAAACAAACGCTACTAAAAAGCAATACTACCCAAATGTTTCCTAAATTATTTAATGTAACTTAGCCGTCTTTTTTCATCTTTTCATCTGAAGAAAATGTGGTCGTATAAACCTTGTGTCACATCAAAGTGTCAAATAACAAAAAATAATCTCATGGAAGAAGACATCTTTTGAATTGTTTTAAACAGCTGAAAAATTACAGTTCAGATTACAGTTCAGAATGGATATGTTTATACTTAGTTGTTAAGTTTGTCTTAAAAAGTGCACAAGTTTCTGTATAATTTCCAGCCGAGTCATTACCGTTGGTATGCGCGTGCTTGTAAATGGATGAGTTTCCAGTTTAACTAATGGACTGCTTGTAAAACATAGGCTACTTAACCAGCGAACGGCCATTTTAGTCTGAAACTACAGAAAAATATATGGAATATGTGCTGAGTTTTATTGTAAATGATTACAGTAAACAGTACATTGTGCACGTCATGGTAAACCTAATCGCGTCAATAATGTGCGCCACGTCACATAATCAAAATTTCAACCCTGCTTGTTTAGCCTCGGCCCGCTTTTGTAGACTAATTAATTCCCACTCTCAGTGCCTGGTCATCTAGTCACAGTGCAGTTTAATTAACATTACAACACTTCTAATTCTCTGCACCACTACACATCTGTGCTGGGTGCAGTCCCAGCTGTACAGCTCCTGTCCCTGAGATACATCCTTTACGTGCACTGTCCATGCAAGCCACTGCTGTCACCGTTACAACTGGTATTTTAGCACTGTGATTGTGCAGGCTAACTGCATGTGCTGTGTGCTGACTGGTGTTCAGTCACATACTGGGTGTGGCCTGTGTGCATCTTACCCCGTCAGTACCCAAGTTATATTTCTTAGCCATTTCATGTACCTCCACCACCCTGCTGCTCTGACCACTGCTTCACACTGCTACTCTGATTACTGCTCCACACTGCTGCTCTGACCACTGCTTCACACTGCTACTCTGATCACTGCTCCACTCTGCTGCTCTGATCATTGCTCCACTCTGCTGCTCCAATCACTGCTCCACTCTGCTGCTCTGATCACTGCTCCACACTGCTGCTCTGACCACTGCTCCACACTGTTGCTCTGATCACTGCTCCACACTGCTGCTCTGATCACTGCTCCACACTGCTGCTCTGACCACTGCTCCACACTGTTGCTCTGATCACTGCTCCACACTGCTGCTCTGATCACTGCTCCACACTGCTGCTTTGACTACTGCTCCACACTGCTGCTCTGACCACTGCTCCACACTGCTGCTGTGACCGCTGCTCCACACTGCTGCTCCAATCACTGCTCCATACTGCTGCTCCAATCACTGCTCCACACTGCTGCTCTGATCACTGCTCCACACTGCTGCTCCAATCACTGCTCCACACTGCTGCTCTGATCACTGCTCCACACTGTTGCTCTGATCACTGCTCCACACTGCTGCTCTGATCACAGCTCCACACTGCTGCTCTGATCACTGCTCCACACTTTTGTGTGTTGACTGCTGAAGTGACATGTGAATTGGAAATAAATACACAAATAATTGATTTAATTATTTTATTCCTTTATTGAGAGAGCCACATCACCCAAAGTTATTTTTTTGGATGGAGGAATTCAACAGTCCCAATCAAAGCACCAGTCACTCACAACTTCCAAACAAAATAAATGAAAAGAGAAGAGTTATATTTTCTAATAGAAAAAAAGGATCTGGCCTGACCACAAAGAAGAGCTCATATTGTGAAATAAACCCTATCTCTGTGTGCTGTTTTCAATATATTATTTTTGATAAATTATTACAGTACTAAAATATAATTTCAAAGAACTGTAATTATACTTTTTAAAAATTTATTTTCAAGTATGCCTTGTGTGTGTGTGTGTGTGCATGTAAGTAGTGTGTGTGTGTGTGTGTGTGTGTGTGTGTTGTGCGTGTGTATGTGCCTGTGAGCGTGTGTGTGTGCATGTGTGTAGTGTGTGTGTGTGTGTGTGTTGTGTGTGCAAGTGCCTGTGAGCGTGTGTGTGTGCATGTGTGTAGTGTGTGTGTGTGTTGTGTGTGCAGGTGCCTGTGAGCGTGTGTGTGTGCATGTGTGTAGTGTGTGTGTGTGTTGTGTGTGCAGGTGCCTGTGAGCGTGTGTGTGTGCATGTGTGTAGTGTGTGTGTGTGTGTTGTGTGTGCAGGTGCCTGTGAGCGTGTGTGTAGTGTGTGTGTGTTGTGTGTGCAGGTGCCTGTGAGCGTGTGTGTGTGCATGTGTGTAGTGTGTGTGTGTGTGTTGTGTGTGCAGGTGCCTGTGAGCGTGTGTGTAGTGTGTGTGTGTGTGTGTGTGTTGTGTGTGCAGGTGCCTGTGAGCGTGTGTGTGTGCATGTGTGTAGTGTGTGTGTTTTGCATTGGGTTGCTGAGAGGGACCTCTAGCAGGCAGGTGCTGGGGTGCAGTGATTCTCTCCAGACTCTTCAGCTCCTGCAACCCTAAACACACACAAAAATAAAAAATATTCAAATCCCTAAAACAATATAATTTGTATTTGAAAGAGAATGCACGACAAACAGCTCATACATAAGCACAGCCTACAAAAAAAACTCTAATTATAATTAGTAAATGCAGATGTAAGCTGTGGTTATAAGCTGTGGGTGTAAAAGCAGATATAAGCTGTGGTTATAAGCTGTGGGTGTAAAAGCAGATATAAGCTGTGGTTATAAACTGTGGTTATAAGCTGTGGGTGAAAAAGCAGATATAAGCTGTGGTTATAAACTGTGGTTATAAGCAGAGTGGATGTAAAAGCAGTATAAGCTGTGGTTATAAGCTGTGGGTGTGAAAGTTACTTGTTTTCTTTGAGGTCGTCAGGGTCTCTGCTCAGGTCAAGACGTGGCGGCGGCCGTCGCTGTGGCGATGACCCCTACTTTCTGAGTGGCATCTTTCTTGGCCTGGTGGGCCTGTAGCACGGCAACGGCCTCCTCAACCTGGAAACCACACACACAGACTGGGGTCAAAGATCAGGGCGGGGGTGAAAGGAGTGAGTACGGGGGTGGGGTTAAAGGTCAGGGCAGGAGGGAACAGTTAGGACAGCAGAGGAGAGGGTTAAAGGTCAGGGCAGGAGGGAACAGTCAGGACAGCAGAGGAGAGGGTTAAAGGTCAGGGCAGGAGGGAACAGTCAGGACAGCAGAGGAGAGGGTTAAAGGTCAGGGCAGGAGGGAACAGTCAGGACAGCAGAGGAGAGGGTTAAAGGTCAGGGCACGGGGGGGTTAAAGATCAGGGGAGGGGCAGAGGTTGAAGGCTGAGGCAGAGGTTAAAGGTCAGGGGAGTGTCAAAGGTGAAAGGTTAAAAGTCAGGAGATAGGGCAGGCAGTGAAAGGTCAGGGTAGAGGGGAACAGTCAGGACAGGAGAGGAGAGGGTTAAAGGTCAGGGCAGGGTTGAAGGGGGTGAAGGGCCTAGCTTTCGGTTCTCAACCTCAGCACCAGATGTAATGTCACCCCCTGCTGATATCTATGTTTTTGCTCAAAAATCAAGTTTCCCCATTGGGCTCCATTCATTTTTGACAGCAGAAATAAAATACTTCCAGTTAAATATTAATGTGCATTATACAGAAAGAAAAATCACTTATTGTTTTTTACGAGGTAAAATATTTTTTTCCTACCACACAAAGATATTAATTTTTTAAATGATTATTTATTTTAGCCAATGTCTGCGCTATCCTCGTTGTACATGTGATTTAGGGGACACAACTGAGCATGTCTGTTGAGTAAAAAAATTATACTTTCTGGTTCTGATGTTAATAACAGCAGTCAGCCTGACTGATTGGCGGTGAAGAGGCGAATACACCAGTGCAGGTCCACAGTTAGTGGCGGTGCAGCCCATTAGCTGGAGCACGTTAGCAGCGGCGCATCACATTAGCCGCAGCACGTTAGCGGTGGTGCAGCACGTTAGCTGGAGCACGTTAGCAGCGGCGCAGAACGTTAGCCGCAGCATGTTAGTGGCGGTGCAGCACATTAGCAGCGGCACTGCATGTTAGCTGCAGCACATTAGCGGTGGCGCAGCACGTTAGCTGGAGCACGTTAGCGGCAGTGCAGTCCGTTAGCCGCAGCATGTTAGCAGCGGCGCAGCACGTTAGCGCACAGACCTTGGAGCGCAGAGACTCATGGGACTCCAGCATGTGCAGCAGCTCTGAGTTGTCGATCTCCAGCAGCATGCCGGTGATCTTCCCTGCAAGGCTGGGGTGCATGGCCTGAATCAGGGGGAACAGACGCTCCCCTGAGAGAGAGAGAGAGAGAGAGAGAGAGAGAGAGAGGAGAGGGAGGGGGGAGAGACAGAGAGGGGGGGAGGGAGAGGGGGAGGGAGGGGGAGAGAGGGAGAGGGGGGGTGAGGGAGAGAGGGAGAGGGAGGGGGGGTGAGAGGGAGAGAGAGAGGGAGGGAGGGGGAGAGAGAGGGGTAGAGGAAGAGTGAAGGAGGGAGAGAGGAGAATGACAGAAAGTGAAAAAAAAAATTGTCACCCTTGTTTTGGTTGCCCTGTAAGATCATGCAAATAAAACACTGAAATCTGCAGGAATTACACTGGTGTCTCTAAAGGGTTAAAGCTGTTCAAATAAAGCATTTGCCACCCAGGTCTGCTCTTTTTGTCCAAGCATGTGACCTGTAATTGTAGTTTGTTACTGAGCTCTCCATTCAGTGCAGCCCAGGCTTCAGTCATAGCCGTGTACTTGGCAGAGATGGCCTGTCCTCCCCAGAGACTGCAGCAGGGTCTGTATTTATTTTTAACAGTTCTCCATGTATGGAGTCATAGCCTATTGGATATGGCTGCATTTATGATCAGTACTACAGGCAGCCAATCATCTCCTTTTATTTAAAATTTTATGCTTTGGTTTTCACAACCAGAACCAAGCGGGGACACTACTTTTGTGTTAAAGTGTGTGTTTTGTGGCAGGCAAATAACTGCACATTAACGTAAGCCACAACGTTCCACTCAGCTCCCTTGTGCCATCCTACAGATCTCTCATTGGCTGATTCCATCCATCAATAAATTATAGGTTCCACCCGTCTATCTGTGATTGGCTGTTCAACATGTCTGTCACCGACTGTTCCTCCACTCACCGAGCATCTGTTTCTGCTCCTGGGGCGGGGCTGCCGCCAGCATGGAGGCGGTCAGGGGCTCCTGCCCCTGAACATGGACAGCAGGCTGGGCCTGAGAGACAGAGCGTCAGTATTAACACTGAGAGAGTCAATATAACACTGATTCTGAGAGAGTCAATATAACACTGACACTGAGAGAGTCAATATAACACTGACACTTAAAAAGTCAATATAACACTGACACTTAAAAAGTCAATATAACACTGACTCTGAGAGAGTCAATATAACACTGACTCTGAGAGAGTCAATATAACACTGACACTGAGAGAGTCAATATAACAATGACACTTAGAGAGTCAATATAACACTGACTCTGAGAGAGTCAATATAACACTGATACTTAGAGAGTCAATATAACACTGACTCTGAGAGAGTCAATATAACACTGACACTCAGAGATTTAATATAACACTGACACTGAGAGAGTCAATATAACCCTGACACTGAGAGAGTCAATATAACACTGACTCTGAGAGACTCAATATAACACTGACACTGAGAGAGTCAATATAACACTGACACTTAGAGAGTCAATAGAACACTGACACTGAGAGAGTCAATATTACACTGACACTTAGAGAGTCAATATAACACTGACTCTGAGAAAGTCAATATAACATGGACTCTGAGAGAGTCAATATAACACTGACACTGAGAGAGTCAATAGAACACTGACACTGAGAGAGTCAATATAACACTGACTCTGAGAGAGTCAATATAACACTGACACTGAGACCGTCAATATAACACTGACTCTGAGAGAGTCAATATAACACTGACACTGAGAGAGTCAATATAACACTGACACTGAGAGTCAACACTGACACTAACACTGAGAGTCCATATTAACACTGACACTGAGTTAATATTAACTCTGACACTGTGTCAATATTAACTCTGACACTGAGTCAATATTAACTCTGACACTGAAGCCTGCCACAGGCTGCCAGCGCTGGGTGTATTTGTGGGTTTGCTGGGGCCGGTTTACCTGCTGCAGTGTGATTGGCTGCACCACCTGAGGCTGGGTATTGCGCACGGTGGTGGCGTATTTGTAGGGGGGCATAGCTCGGGGGGTGGGGACCCCCATGGAGGGGCGTGGCCCCAGAGACTGACCGCCACCTGCAAACAGAAAGAGCAGTCTGTACCCCCACATTCAGCACTTAACCCAAAACACAAGTCAAAGCTATACCTACAACGTTCACTCACACTGGGTACTTAACCCAAAACACAAGTCAAAACTAACCCTAACCCAATGCTACAACATTCACTCACACTGAGTACTTAACCCAAAACACAAGTCAAAGCTATACCTACAACATTCACTCTCACTGAGTACTTAACCCAAAACACAAGTCAAAGCTAACCCTAACCCTAACCCAATGCTACAACATTCACTCACACTGAGTACTTAACCCAAAACACAAGTCAAAACTATATCTGCAATGTTCACTCACACTTAGTACTTAACCCAAAACACAAGTCAAACCTATACCTACAACGTTCACTCACACTAAGTACTTAACCAAAAACACAAGTCAAAACTAACTCTAACCCTAACCCAATGCTACAACATTCACTCACACTGAGTACTTAACCCAAAACACAAGTCAAACCTATACCTACAACGTTCACTCACACTAAGTACATAACCAAAAACACAAGTCAAAACTAACCCTAACCCTAACCCAATGCTACAACATTCACTCACACTGAGTACTTAACCCAAAACACAAGTCAAAACTAACCCTAACCCAACGCTACAACATTCACTCGCACTAAGTACTTAACCCAAAACACAAGTGATTCCAATAATTAGAACATCCACTTGCATGTAAGGCTTAAATGAAGAGTCATGTAATGGTCTCTGTACTATACACATAGTACATGGCATTATTCATTTCCAAAGTCAGGAGAGATCACGTTTAGGTATCATCCATGTACACAATCGGATATTTACAGAAGAAAGTAATGATAGATGGTCCTGCACCCATCTTTCCAACATACCCACTATATCCCACCTTCTTACCCACTCTCTGTACCCCACCTTCTTACCCACTCTCCGTGCCCCGCTCTTACCCACTCTCTGTACCCCACTTTCTTACCCACTCTCTGTACCCCACTTTCTTACCCACTCTCTGTATCCCACTCTTACCCACTCTGTACCCCACTTTCTTACCCTCTCTCTTTGCCCCACTTCCTTACCCTCTCTCTATGCCCCAATTTTCTTACCCACTCTGTGTACCCCACTTCCTTACCCACTCCGTGTACCCCACTTCCTTACCCACTCTGTGTACCCCACTTCCTTACCCACTCCGTGTACCCCACTTCCTTACCCACTCTGTGTACCCCACTTCCTTACCCACTCTGTGTACCCCACTTCCTTACCCGCTCTGTGTACCCCACTTCCTTACCCACTCTGTGTACTCCACTTCCTTACCCACTCTGTGTACCCCACTTCCTTACCCAGTCTGTGTACCCCACTTCCTTACCCACTCTCTGCGCCCCCGAGGTCAAGCCCCGGGGCCCTTGTGTGTTGGCATTGGGGGCGAGGTGTCTCAGGTTGGCACGAGGACCAGGCTGGCGCAGGGAGTTGGGCATCCCCTGGAACCCACCTGGAGAGGGAGTGGTGCATGATGGGAAAGAGCTCACAGGCCAGTGCTCTTGAACAGAACAGAAGCCCAAGTTTTCCCCATCACCAAGATTTACTGGTCCGAAGACTTTATAAAGACATTGGACCATGCAGGTTGAAAATGTCTGAGTATTTTTGGGGACCATGGGAACCCCGTCCAAAAGACTCCTCACCTTGTGCCCGACCCCCTTGCTGCTGCCAGCGAGGGTTTGGCCGCATCTGGGCCAGCTGGTTCGGTGCGTAGTACGTCGTTCTGTTCTGGGCCTGCCAAAGAGAGACACCAGTTAGCATCCTGAGGAGAAACTCAGCCAAAGAGCCTCGTTAGCATTGCTAACAGTGGCTCAGCCAAAGAGATCTGTTAGCACCATTAAACTGTGACTCAGATTGAGAGCCCCGTTAGCATCGCTAACAGTGACTCAGGCTGAGACAGACATACATTAGCATCGCTAACAGTGATTCAGGCTTAGACACACATTAGCATCGCTAACAGTGACTCAGGCTGAGACAGACATTAGCATCGCTAACAGTGACTCAGGCTGAGACAGACATTAGCATCGCTAGCAGTGACTCAGGCTGAGACAAACATTAGCATCGCTAACAGCGACTCAGGCTGAGACAGACATTAACATCACTAGCAGTGACTCAGGCTGAGACAGACATTAGCATCGCTAGCAGTGACTCAGGCTGAGACAAACATTAGCATCGCTAACAGCGACTCAGGCTGAGACAGACATTAACATCACTAGCAGTGACTCAGGCTGAGACAGACACACATTAGCATCGCTAGCAGTGACTCAGGCTGAGACAGACATTACCATCGCTAACAGTGACTCAGGCTGAGACAGACATTAGCATCGCTAGCAGTGACTCAGGCTGAGACAGACATTAGCATCGCTAACAGCGACTCAGGCTGAGACAGACATTAGCATCGCTAGCAGTGACTCAGGTTGAGACAGACATTAGCATCGCTAGCAGTGACTCAGGCTGAGACAGACATTAGCATCGCTAACAGCGACTCAGGCTGAGACAGACATTAGCATCGCTAGCAGTGACTCAGGCTGAGACAGACATTAGCATCGCTAACAGCGACTCAGGCTGAGACAGACATTAGCATCGCTAGCAGTGACTCAGGCTGAGACAGACATTAGCATCGCTAACAGTGACTCAGGCTGAGACAGACAGACATTAGCATCGCTAACAGTGACTCAGGCTGAGACAGACAGACATTAGCATCGCTAGCAGTGGAGCTGGAACCGTGTGAGTGCTGGCGGCGGTGAGTTGGCGCACGCTCGACTCCTGTCCTGCGGCTCACCTGTGGCACGGCGGGCATGAAGTAGCCGCCGGGCGGCTGGAACTGGTTGATGATGGCGTTGGCGGGCACTGCGCGCATGCCAGCAATGCGCTGCATGTACTGGTTGGTCAGGTGGGCCTTGCGCTCCTCCTTGCGCTGCGCCAGCGCCACGTACAGCGGCTTGGAGCCCACGATGCGCCCGTTCATCTCCGTCACCGCCTTGGTGGCCTCCTCCGGCGACGAGAAGCACACAAAGCCAAAGCCCTTCGAACGGCCCTCCTCCAGCATCACCTGTCACCACGGAAACCGCACAGCGCCACACCCATTACAGTCAGTGCATTTATCCTGCAGCGGGTACGGGCACTGCTGCTGAGAGGAGACACTGCCTCGGATTTCTAAAGGTGACCTGATTAACTCGTGAGTTTATGAGTCTGCGAGCTGAAGAGTTTTAAAATTAGAGAGAGTTGGTGATTTGGTGAGTGACTGAGTTGGAAGGTTGGTGGGTTGATGAGTTAGTGAGTTGGAGAGTTGTTCATTTGGTGAGTTAGTCAGTTGGAGGGATGGTGAGTTAGTGAATGGAGGTTTGGTGATTTGCTCAGTTAGTGAGTTGGTGAGCTAGTGAGTAGGAGAGTTTGTGATTTGGTGAGTTAGTGAGTTGGAGATTTGGCAATTTGGTGAGTTAGTGAGTTGGAGGGTTGGTGATTTGGTGAGATGGTCTTACTTTGGCACTGGTTATGGAGCCAAAAGGAGAGAATTCCTTGCGCAGTTTTTCATCATCGATGGTGTCATCCAAGTTCTTTATGTAGAGATTCACACCCTGGGTCCAGAGTATAAAAGCATAAGAAAACAACATGGTCCTCTCACATGCGCACTCACACTCACACATGAACACACACACACACACACACACACATATCTCAAGCCCCCCTACACTATAATACACGGAAGCATCGTCATGACATACATGACCAGTGCTTAAACTGCATGCAGTGTCAGTTTACGTGGACCAATGAGGAGCAGTGGTATGGAAATGTGGGCGGGGCTTGCTGACCTGGTATCTGCTGATTCGCTCCTGCTTGAGCTGCTCAAACTTCCTCTTGAGCTCCGCCTGTCGCTCCATTCGCTTCTGAGCGCGCCCGACAAACACCGCCTTCCCGTTCAACTCTGTGCCGTTCATCTCCTCCACCGCCTGCACACACACACACACACACACACACACACACACCTGGGTCAGCTCTGTACTGTTCATCTCCTCCACCGCCTGCACACACAAACACACACACACACTCACACACACACACACGCACACGCACACGCACACACACACGCACTCACACACACCTGGGTCAGCTCTGTACGGTTCATCTCCTCCACCGCCTGCACACACACACACACACACACACACACACACTCACACACACACACACACACACACACACACACACACACACACACTCACACACGCACACACGCACACACGCACACACGCACACACGCACACACACACACACACACACACACACACACACCTGGGTCAGCTCCGTACCCTTCATCTCCTTCACCGTCTGCACACACACACACACACACACACACACACACACACCATTACAGATGCAAGCATGGATTGGCCAACAATTGCGTAACAGACACACACACCTGGCTCAGCTCACACACACACCTGGCTCAGCTCACACACCTGGATCAGCTCACACACCTGGCTCTGCTCACACACCTGGATCAGCTCACACACCTGGATCAGCTCACACACCTGGATCAGCTCACACACCTGGCTCTGCTCACACACCTGGATCAGCTCACACACCTGGCTCTGCTCACACACCTGGATCAGCTCACACACCTGGCTCTGCTCACACACCTGGATCAGCTCACACACCTGGCTCTGCTCACACACCTGGATCAGCTCACACACCTGGCTCAGGCCTTTAAGTGTGCTTAGTGATAAGTGAGGTGTCACCAGCCACGAAATGGGTGGAGCTAGCTGTGTGTCATCCCTGTGTGACCCGCTGATTTGGACCAATCACCACTCTGGATAAGCCTGTTTGGTTTCTATGTTAGCGATTGACAGCATATGATTTTTAAAGCCTCGTTGACCAATCACAGGTGCCACATCCTTTCCTCATGCATTCTGGGTGCTAACGGCCACACCTTGTTGGCGTCTTCGTGCTTCTCATAGCTGACGAAACCGAAGCCGCGCGACTTCCCCGTGGGGTCCGTCATCACTTTCACGCTGAGAGTTTTACCTGTGTGGGGGGGGGGGGGGGTCAGAGAGGGGAGAGAGTCCAGTTTTTCCCACAGGTAATGACGCAGCAGTACATTACATTCAACACTCAAAACACACACACACACACACACACACACACACACTGAAACACACACACACACACACACTGAAACACACACACACACACTGAAACACACGTTTCACTGTGCCTATGTGAGAGAAATCTCAGATCAGCCAATGATCTCTGTGACATGCTGTGCTGCTTGTATGTGTGTCGCACTGAATTTTGATTTGATACAGTGTGTATGTCTGGCCAGTCGTGTTTTAACTGCACTGCATGGTCACTTTCCTGGCCGGGTCTCCCTCAGAAAAGAGATTTTCAGACTTCCTGCTTAAATAAAGGTTAAATAATTGAATTAAATAAAGTGAGTTTAAAATTTAATCATTAGGCAAATGCGTCTAAGCCAAAGTGACTAAGAACTGATTCAAAGGGACAGAAGTGTATCTAAAAAGGAGAGAGGTGCTTATTTAACAGGACAGAGGTGTTTTTGAGAGAGAGAGAGAGAGAGAGAGAGAGAAAGAGAGAAGTGTTTCTGACAGAGGGAGGTGTTTTTGGAAGAGAGAGAAGTGATTTTGAAAGAGAGGGAGGTGTTTCTGAAAGAGAGAGAGGTGTTTCTGAAAGAGAGGGAGGTGTTTTTGGAGCCCTTACCGTACTTGTCAAAGAGTTCCTTGAGCCTGTCATCGTCCATGTCCTCGCCGAAGTTCTTGATGTAGACGTTGGTGAACTCCTTTGCTTTGGCTCCCAGTTCAGCCTCCCGCTCCTTCCGAGATTTGAAACGCCCCACAAACCTGCGTTTGAGGAACCAGAGGACCCCATGTGACTCATCTCAAAGGTTCCAGTGCAGGAACAGTGGGGGGACTGTGCACCTGTCTCCCCCTTGTCCTTAAATTTAAACCTGGGGGTTTAAATTCTACATTTTCAGGATGTAGATGCTAGTGAGTGACAGCGAGGGAAACATCACACAGTGACGAAACCAAACAAAAACACCACATCAGGAACCAGAAGATAGTGACAACAGCACGGAAACACATACCATACCCAGCGTATTGCTGCACCTGCTCAGTCACAAAAACGAGCAACTAGCGTACTGCGTCACTGCTGGTCAGTACTATGACCTCACTCCCTGGCCTGACTGTTGGTCAGTACTATGACCCCACTCCCTGGCCTGACTGCTGGTCAGTACTATGACCCCACTCCCTGGCCTGACTGCTGGTCAGTACTATGACCTCACTCCCTGGCCTGACTGCTGGTCAGTACTATGACCCCACTCCCTGGCCTGACTGCTGGTCAGTACTATGACCTCACTCCCTGGCCTGACTGCTGGTCAGTACTATGACCCCACTCCCTGGCCTGACTGCTGGTCAGTACTATGACCTCACTCCCTGGCCTGACTGCTGGTCAGTACTACAACCCCACTCCCTGGCCTGACTGCTGGTCAGTACTATGACCTCACTCCCTGGCCTGACTGCTGGTCAGTACTATGACCTCACTCCCTGGCCTGACTGCTGGTCAGTACTATGACCCCACTCCCTGGCCTGACTGCTGGTCAGTACTATGACCTCACTCCCTGGCCTGACTGCTGGTCAGTACTATGACCTCACTCCCTGGCCTGACTGCTGGTCAGTACTATGACCTCACTCCCTGGCCTGACTGCTGGTCAGTACTATGACCCCACTCCCTGGCCTGACTGTTGGTCAGTACTGTAACCTCTCTTCCTGGCCTGACTCCCGATCACCACCAACACCATCATCATTCTTCAACATCATCATTTAGGATCAAACCCAATCTTTCTTAGAGAAATGAACAGATGGATTACCCCCAGTACAATGAACATACTCTGCCCTGTCTTAGTGCTTAGCGCACATGTTAGCTATATCACAGACTTAGGCCTGCCTTAGCAGTTAGCTAACATGTTAGCTGCAGTAGGGCAGACTCAGGCCTGTCTTAGCGCTTCGTGAGCACGTTAGCTGCAGTAACACAGACTCAGGCCTGTCTTAGCGCCTAGCGCACGTTAGCTGCAGTGGCGCAGACTCAGGCCTGTCGTAGCGCTTAGCGCACGTTAGCTGCAGTAGGGCAGACTCAGGCTTGCCTTAGTGCATAGCGCATGTTAGCTGCAGTAGCGCAGACTCAGGCCTGTCTTAGCGCTTAGCGCACGTTAGCTGCAGTAACACAGATTCAGGCCTGCCTTAGTGCATAGCGCATGTTAGCTGCAGTAGCGCAGACTCAGGCCTGTCTTAGCGCTTAGCACACGTTAGCCGCAGTAACACAGACTCAGGCCTGCCTTAGTACTTAGCAGGCACGTTAGCTGCAGTAACACAGAGCCTGGCCTGTCTTAGCGCTTAGCACACGTTAGCTGCAGTAGCGCAGACTCAGGCCTGTCTTCGTGCTTAGCGAGCACGTTAGCCACAGTAGCACAGACTCAGGCCTCCCTTAGTGCTTAGCGAGCACGTTAGCCACAGTAGCGCAGACTCAGGCCTCCCTTAGTGCTTAGCGAGCACGTTAGCCGCAGTAGCGCAGACTCGGGGCTTCTCTGTGCCAGGACACTCACACCTTGCGGTCGTTCAGCAGCATGCCGTTCATCTTCTCGATGGCGCGGTCCGCTGCATCCTGTGTCTCGAAGTGCACAAAGGCGTACCCCTTCGACCCGTTTTCGTCACACACCACCTGTCCCGGGGCGAGAGAGAGGGATTAGCCCAGAGCATCCCAACAGATCGGTCTGAGGGTGAGATTGTTAAGAATGTCTTGTATTGGGACACAGGAAGTTACAAAAACCTGCAAAAAGCCTTTGACCCCCTCTGCTAAATCACAGTCACCATACACCTATTGCCTCTGCACCCCAAATCCATACACGTGTGTGTACAGACACACACACACACACACACTCAAAGCCCTACCTTGCAGGACAGGATGTTCCCGAAGGCAGAGAAGGTGTCGTAGAGGGCCTTGTTGTCGATGGACTTGTCCAGGTTTTTGATGAAGACGTTCCCCACCCCGGATTTCCTGAGCGAGGGGTCCCTCTGGGACCACATGATCCGGATGGGCTTGCCCTTCACCACGTCGAAATTCATGGTGTCCAAAGCTCGTTCAGCTGGGGGGGCAGAGTTCGCGATTGGAACATGAGGGGGGTCTTCCATAAGCAAGGGATTACTCACAGATTCTAATCAGCATTCAGCCGGCATTGATACAGAATCTCAGACTAGAACTTCTACGTTGACCTTTCGCTAATAATAGACAAGGTTTGGATGTGGGAACCCTGATAATAGATCAGCAGCCATTCCATTCTGAGGCTCTTATGAATACAGACCCTGATGTTTTACTGTGGAGAGCGAAATCTTTTGATTTCTTCAACAAAAAAAGTGAAAGTGAAAGTGAAAATTTCTTCCACCCTGTTATGACCACCTCACTGTCCAATCAGGAGGCAGAATCCATGAGTGGAGAGGGGACAGCCAGGTGTGCGGGGCCTACCTGACCCACACCCCCAGATCAGAGCACCACCCACACACAGAGAAAATCACACACAGAAATACAAGGCGACAGCTGATTGGACAACTCTGGCAGATGGCTCCACCCATGTTCCTGAAAGTCTTGCACCCCTCAGAACTCTCTCTGGACGGATACTGCTGCACATACCACATTAGCA